>NC_133330.1:214453933-215053933 GCF_042186555.1 Aquarana catesbeiana
TAACTGGATGTTATAATTGTCTAAAATAATTTGGCACTCAAAATTGGGTATACATATCAATTGACAGTAGTGGCTAAATATGTTTGGCACCTGCTTGAAATAATTATGGTGTCTGATTAGACTCTTTTATTAAAGAGAAGTATTCACATTGAATTTGCTATTCATGAGAAGCAAACTGTGTGTCATTGATGAAGCCAAAAAAATATACTCAAACTATTGTCCTTTTTTTATACACAGGATGAGTCCATCCAGGAGGAATGTGGGGAAAGTGGAAGGCAGGAGGAGACCAGGCCCATGGACAGCCTGGAGGAGGCCGGATTCACCATCATCCTGGAGGAGGCTGGGCCCAGTGTCAGGCAGGAGGTGGCTGCTCCCAGTGAGGTGGCTGCTCCCAGTGAGGTGGCTGCTCCCAGTGAGGTGGCTGGGCCAAGCGAGGTGGCTGGGCCCAGTAGAAGCCTGACCGAATCCCAAGTGCCTCCCCTCCACCTTCCCAAAAAAAGGGCCAGGAAGGGGATGGTCACACAGGACGCATCCCTGCGCCTCATGCAAGAGGCCACCCGTTTTTTAAAAAGCCCCCCCGAAGCGGAAGAATCCTATGGCTGCTACTTAGCCAGCAGGCTTCTTCAGATGGATTGGGAGCAGCGCCTCATTTGTGAGCGCCTATTTGGGGAAACAATCCATAAGGGGCTGCAGGGCACGCTAACACAAAACACCCAACTACATGAGGCAGCCCCCCCTCCTCCTCCTCCTCCTCCTCCTCCTCCTCCTCCTCCTCCTCCTCCTGCCACAACTGAAACACCAGAGCCACAGCCTCAAAAGAAGGCTACAGGGAAGGCTGCAGGGCAGCGTGGAGGAAAGGCTGCAGGGAAGAGAAGAAAATGATGACCTGGGTTCAGTCTGGTCTGACAGAAGACGCAGGCTGTTGTAGGACCACAGTCTGGGGACATCTAGATCATCTGCTGGTGCTGTTGATCTCTGGGATTCTTGGACCAGATTGTGCTCCCTCTTATATGGACTCCTCAAGATCCCAATTTTCTGGTACACCGACTTTTTCCAGCGTTGACTTCCTCTTTATTTTATTTTGACCATGAATAAATGGATATTTTTTGAGTTTAGCAAAAGACTTTATGTGTTTTCTTTGAAATCATTGATTTTACACACAATGTTAAATTAACAAGGGACAACAATCTCATTGAGTTTGAAAAAAAACACACCAAAAATACATTACTAATGTTAATAATGTTCAAGTGGTAAGTCTTGAAAATCCAAAAAATTACGTAACCAAAAACGGTGCTTTGGGTTAACTTTATCTAAAAACTAAAAAATAAACACTATAAAAAAAAAAAATAATAATAATGGGTTCTTTGTGTTAACTTTACAAACCTAAAAAAAATAAAAAAAATAAAAAATAAAAAATAAAAAGGGGAAAAAGTATTATTAGTATGGAAACATTGTTTTAAAAAGGCATACTATATCATTCATGAGATCAAAGAGAAAAAGAATCCAGAAATCAGTTTGGGAGAACTCTGATTATGAACAGCAAAACACCTTCGTTCTTTAGAGCCTTCGTAAAGAAGAAATAAAATGCGCTGCATTGAACGATCACAGATTTTGCAGCGTGATGAATGTGCTACCTACAATACGAACACTAGTTTTACTAGACCGAGTGCTTCCGTTTAGTTTTTGCTTATGAGCATGCGTCGTTTTTTTGTCCGTCGGACTAGCATACAGACGAGCGGACTTCGGGGTCCGTCGTACTTACGACGTAAAGATTTGAAGCATGCTTCAAATCTAAAGTCCGTCGGATTTGAGGCTAAAAAAGTCCGTTGAAAGTCCGGAGAAGCCCACACACGATCGGATTACCAGCCACCTTTAGTCCGTCAGCGTCCGTTGGACTTTTGTAGACGAAAAGTCCGACCGTGTGTACGCGGCATTAGAAGTTGGGACCTCCTCTTTTAAACAGAGCTACTGGATTTGGAGGTCTCCCAAGAAAGTTTTCTTAACACTTGAATAATGAAATTCACAGTGTTAAAAGGTGAGCCACAGCAACCTATAATGGATGTGCATTTCCACTATTTTACTGTGAATCATGATCTGTTGTACAGAATCACCAAGGAGCATCAGAAAGTGTTTGAACAATAGATGGTACCTTGGCTTTTAGATGCAAAGTGTTTAATTTCCTCTGGTACCACTTCTCATAGTACCCTTTGGTCGCACAGCCTTGGACTTGGTGGGCTCCTTGGTCAAGTCAGCTAGGGGACACCAATACATTTTAGTGGTTCTTGACTTTGCTACTCAATAACCAGAGGCATCTCTTTTGGAATACCTCACCCAGGGGTATTGTATGGGAGTCGTTTCATGTGTTCATGAGAATAGAGCTTCCATCTGAGATCCTAGCTAATCAAGGTTGTTTGTCTAAGGTTTTCAGGAGCTCTCCAAATTGTATAAAATTAAGCTGAGCTGAACTTCTGTTTATCATCCACTAACTAATGGGTTAGTGGAACGATTCAACAAAACTCTAAGGGAATGCTCAAGAAAGTGGTTAAATGGTCGTGATTGGGACTGTTTACTGCTTTATTTGTTGCTTGTCATATGAGAGGTTCCCAAGGCATCTATAGGGTTCTTGACCTTTTAGTTGGTTTATGGATGACATCCCCTTGTACTATTGGATGTAGGTAAAGCAATTGTAAAGCATTTTTTTAAATAATAAACATGTTATAATTACCAGCTCTGTACAATGGGTTTGCACTGATCCTTTTCTTCTGGGGTTCCCCACTGGCGCTCCTGGCTCCCTCTGCCTTCTGAATGCCCCTAGCAAGCCAATTGGTGTGGGTGTACTCATGTGGGCTTGATCCTGAGCTGCACTGTGTGTGTGTCTATTGACTAATGACTACATTGTTTAGGTAAGTAACTCCATACCTCTGGTGTGACTGAAGATGGTGTGGCCATCTATAGCCCTTTGGAAGGTTGCAGGGCCTCTTTTCAAGCCAAATGGACTGTGGACATACAGCCATAAACCCTCTGGAGTAGTAAAAGCAGCTTTTCTTTGGCACTGTCAGTGAGGAGGATTTGCCAGTATCCCTTAGTCAGGTCAAATGTGGATATGACCCTAGTCTCTCTATTATTTTATCAAGCCAAGAGGTGAGATAGGCATCACATTTCAACACCTTGTTCAGTTTACTAACATCTATGCAGCAGTAGATCGAGCTATGAGGTATGAGAACAAGCATTATTGGGCTAGATCACTCACTCCTCGACCAAAACAAAACTGTATTAATTTACAGCTTACCAATTCTTGAATGTGGTGACTGCATTCATTTTTTTTGGCTTTTGCCTTTATTTTTACCTGGTAACCCAGCCATTAAATACGTTATTTTTCAAATAAATTTAACAGACCAAGCTGTCCAGAAAATTAGCATTTAGAGGGTTTAGACATAATGGGGGTTATTTACGAAAGGCAAATCCACTTTGCACTGCAAGTGCAAACTACAAGTGCAAAGTACACTTTAAATTGCACTGAAAGTGCACTTGGAAGTGCAGTCACTGTAAATCTGAGGGGTAAATCTAAAATGAGGGGAAGCTCTGCTGATTTTATTATCCAATCATGTGCAAGCTAAAATACTGTTTTTTATTTTCCTTGCATGTCTCTTGCATGTCCCCCCCCAGATCTACAGCGACTGCACTTCCAAGTGCACTTTCAGTGCAATTTTCAAGTGCACTTTGCACTTGTAGTTTGCACTTGTATTGCAAAGTGGATATGCCTTTAGTAAATAACCCCCACTGTACAATGGTCAGCTTTTATTTACTTATGTATCCCAAAAGAACAAAAAAAAACTGCTGTAACTGCTTATAAAGTATTAGCTGGAGTTCAGCTTCAATTTGTTAGTGAAGTCCATCTAAGTCTACTAGTCTAAAGCCATACACACTATTAGATTTACCAAAACTATATAATATGAGGTCAAACCTTCAGAGTTTCAATTTGTATGCAATCAGGCAGGTCCTTGCACCACATGGTTTTGGTAAATCTGAAGACAAAAATCTGCAAAAAATCTAATAGTGTGTATGGGGCTTAACACTACCCTCTCTCCAGACTGACAGTGATGCTGTCCAAAGGTGTCTGCTCTACAACTTCATCCAGAATACAGACACCCTAAACAGGAATTGTGTTACTGGTCAGGTCACCAGGTAAAATAAAAGGAGAAAAAACCTAAAAAAGAAAAATAATGGATACACTACATACATATAAGGATTGGTAAGCTGCAATATAATACATTTTGGGTTTAATACATGTTCTGCCCCTCATCTACTTTTGGCTGTCTCCGAAGTTCTATAATTCAATAAGATATGAGTTGAACACAGACCTTGGGTTCTGTGATTATGTTGTGTTTAATCATGGAAGTATAAACTGGAAGCTCTAAGAAGATCTCCTGGTTTCACTGCAGAAACTCCTTTTCTTTTTGATGTTATATTCTGGCATCAAATAACCGGTCAGAGGGCCAGCTAGAGTGGCCAATGCTCACTATCCTTCCATGGCTTGGCGAGGTTTACATGGTAAAACTGTTCTAGCTTATGAATTCCTGGCTCAGACATTTTAGTTAACCTCCCTGACTTGTTTGAGGATTTCAAATGAGCCTTGCCAATGAGCCAGAAATGTACTTTGCATGTTTGGGACCAACACAAAGACCCTGTCTCAGGGTTATAAGGTTCTAACCTTTGCCGACCTATCATAAATCCCAGTTAAGCCTCCTGAACCCTTAGCGTATGCTGACAACATAGTTACATAGTTAGTCTGGTTGAAAAAAGACACAGGTCCATCAAACCACAAGCGTGACGACTGAGATTCAGATATGCAACAGAGAGACTTGTTTATTCACGCTTCTAAAGGGGGTGGCCTTTTGTTCCCAACTCTCTTTCACAACATCCAGTAGGCTGTGTGGCAGTCTACCATACAGGAGCTCAAAGGGAAAAAACTGGAGTAGGGAGTAGACTGCAAGACCTCACGGATGGCGAACATGAGATAGGAAGGAAGACAATTCCAGCCCTGACCAGCTTTGTCCATTACTTTATGCTGCATACTTTTAGCCTTTTGGTAAACCATTCCACCAACTCATCAATTTGTGGGTAATTAACAGGGCCCACAAGTCCATGGTTAGCCATTGTATGACCTGAGCCATCGACAAGAGCTCTGGCAAGAGTTACTTCTTTACAAGATGCACTGGTTCATATACAGAATATGTGCCCAGGGTGACTTTTCCAGGTGGTAGGCCCAGGCATGTACCCACTGCTCCCATATCGCACCAAGCCTATGGAGGATTTTTGACTTCAAGCTTTCTTAACCTGCAGCCACTTCTGGGGGAAAGTTAAAAGTATGCACACTGGGTATCTCCAGAGGGAAAGAATGCAACGATACCTGCCCACTAGGGATGAGCCGAACACCCCCCCCCCCCGGTTCGTTTCGCATCAGAACATACCGAACAGGCAAAAAATTTGGAAGAACACACGAACACTGTTAAAGCCTATGGGACACGAACATGAAAATTCAAAAGTGCTCATTTTAAAGGCTTAAATGCAAGTTATTGTCATAAAAAGTGTTTGGGGACCTGGGTCCTGCCCGAAGGGACATGTATCAATGCAAATTTTTTTTAAAACGGACGTTTTTTCAGGAGCAGTGATTTTTTTAATGCTTAAAATGAAACAATAAAAATGAAAAGTGGCGTATTTTTCCTGTGAAAAAAATTGTCATTTAAAACTGATTGCAGCTGTAATGAATTGTCGGGTTTCGGCACTATAAATAAAACTCATTGAAAAAAGGGCATGGGTCCCCCCCCCAGTCCATTACCAGGCCCTTTGGGTCTTGTATGTATATTAAAGGGAACTTAAAGGGAAATTGCGTAGGGATTCCCCTAAAATCCATAATAGACCCTTCAGGTCTGGTATGGATTTTAAGCTAAACCCTGCGCCAAAATTTTCAAAAAATGGTGTGGGGTCCCCCCCAAAATCCATACCAGACCCTTATCCGAGCACGCAACCTGGCAGGTCGCAGGAAAAGAGAGGGGGACGAGAGAGCGCCCCCTCCTGAACTGTACCAGGCCACATGCCCTCAACATGGGGAGGGTGCTTTGGGGTCTGACCCCAAAGCACCTTGTCGCCATGTTGATGGGAACAAGGGCCTCATCCCCACAACCCTTGCCCAGTGATTGTGGGGGTATGCGGGAGGGGGGCTTATCGGAATCTGAAAGCTCCCTTTAACAAGGGGACCCCCAGATCCCGCCCCCCCCTATGTGAATTGGTGATGGGGTACCTTGTACCCCAACCATTTCACAAAAAAAGTGTCAAGAATGGTAAAAAAGACAAGAGACGGCTTGGATCAAGTCCTTAAAAAATAAAAATGTCCCACAATGTAAATCCACGCCGCCTGATGGACCGAAAAAGTAAAAAAAAAGCCAAAAAGCTTCCCCGTGGCATCAGAGGGGGGCAGGGTCACCCGTTTACGTCACTGGGTGGCCCTGCCCTCACCTATATTGGAACTGTCACCAAAAAAAAGTGTCAGTCGGTCAGTTTGTTTGTTTTTTTCGGTCCGTCGAGCGGCGTGGATTTACATCACGGGACATTTTTATTTTCTTATTTTTTAATAAAGGACTTGTCCCAAGCTGTCTACTCCATTACTAATTCACATGGGGGGGCGGGATCTGGGGGTCTCCTTGTTAAAGGGGGCTTCCAGATTCCGATAAGCCCCCCTCCTTCATACCCCCACAACCACCGGGCAAGGGTTGTGGGGATGAGTCCCTTGTCCCCATCAACATGGCGACAAGGTACTTTGGGGTCAGACCCCAAAGCACCCTCCCCATGTTGAGGGCATGTGGCCTGGTATGGTTCAGGGGGGGCGCTCTCTCTCGTCCCCCCTCTTTTCCTGCGGCCTGCCAGGTTGCCTGCTCGGATAAGGGTCTGGTATGGATTTTGGGGGGACCCCTACACCATTTTTTAAAAAAATTTGGTGCAGGGTTCCCCTTAAAATCCATACCAGACCATTCTGGTATGGATTTTGGGGGGACCCCTACGCCTTTTTTAAATTTGGCGCAGGGTTTCCCTTAATTTCCATTCTAGACCTGAAGGTCCCCCACGCAATTGTTTTTTTAATTTTTGGTTCGGGGTTCCCCTTAATATTCATACCAGACCCAAAGGGCTTGCTAATGGACAGGGGGAGGACCCATGCTCTTTTTTTCAATGAGTTTTATCTATATTGTCGAGACCCGACAATTCATTACAGCCGCAATCAGTTTAAATGACAATTTTTCCTTTAGAAAAGTAATTTTGCTGCAGTACTGTTCTAAACACGGGAAAAATGCGCCACTTTACAGGCATACTAGAGACACTTCCCAGGTACGATATTTAAAGGAATATTTCATTTTTATTGTTTCACTTTAAGCATTAAAAAAATCACTGCTCCCGGTGTTCCGGCGGCTTTCGAATTTGCCCCGAACACTGCATATTGTTCGCTGTTCGCAGAACATCCGAACAACCAAAGTTCGGCCCGAATTTATGCTTGAGCCGAACCGTTCGCCCATCCCTACTGCCCACTGTTCCTTGAGCCACCATTCCTGGTCTGCAACCCTCTCAAAAGTATAAAGGAATACCTCAACATCATTATGTGGACTCAGCCTCTGGAGGAAATGGCTAGCCTGTACATCTCCAGTTTCGCTATGGGCTGCCCCCTACTGCCCTGGGATATTGTTACATTAGCTTTTGCATAAGCCCCCACTGAACTTCCATTTGGGCTGCTATGCGGAGCTTGAAATCCTTTCTGACTTTCTGTTGTGCATGCGGCCCATCTATTAGCATCCACTGAGGCCCACAACTGCACCCTTATGGCCTCTCTTTATGTACTTACTGCCTGCATACGAGCACCAGTTGTGACAGGGAACAGTAGTACCTCCGTGACAGTAAGACAAAATATAATGCAGTCTCTTTAAGGAAGAATTTATCCCACATTTATTTTTAGGAATCCAAACAAAACAGCTTCACACCAGCAAAAAAGCAGTTGGCAGTAGCCTCAACAAGTCCCAGTCTAACAGAGTCTAACAGCTCATCATGTACTAAAGCCTCGTACACACGGTTCGATTGACGTACGACCAAGCATCTGATTTTTTGTCAAAAGCGTGTGTGCAGGATTTTGTCTAGCATATTAACTATCCGCAAATTGTCGGTCGACAAACAGGAACGTAGTGACATACTACGAGAGTATAAAGAGAAAGTTAATTTCTTGAGTGCCACCCTTTGGGCCCCTTCTGCTAATTTTGTGTTAGTAAAAGTTTCATGAGTGGTAATTAACGATTTTCAGATCATTCCTGATCTTCAAATGACAGTTTGTGAGTAGGCAGTTACATTAAAAACAACACAATAGAAAATTAACAAGGGACACCAACATAGTTGTATCTTTGATCTTAAAAACTCAGGGATAATGGTGTTGTGATAACTTCCCCAAAAAATCAAACAACAACCACAATATTAATATTATTTATATCATTGCAAAACAAATGCCTTTTAAAATATGTTTGGCATAACTACATCATTATCACCAGCAAAGCAGCTTCATTATTATCCCATTAAAAAAGATGAGAATGTATTTCGACATTTCATCAATTGCTGCGTCACAAATGTTAATTATAGATTACGAGCACTAATTTACAAGACCAAACTCTTCCGGGTCATTCCTCGATTCTGATCATGCGTGTTTGTACTTTCGACTTTTGTGTGATGATTTCTGTACTGACCATCCGAAAATCGGACATTGAGCTGCCGTTCGTCAAAAATTTACTAGTCTGCCCATCCAGCTTTTGCCTTCTGAAAAATTAAAATCAGGTGTCGAAAGGAGCATACTAACGGTAAGAATTTCGGATGACAGGCCGTTGAACGACAATTCCCTTCCGAAATTCGCATCGTGTGTACGGGCCCTACATCTATAAACTCATAGTACAGCCTTAAAGCACAGCCACCTTCTTTGAAAGCTCTCTAGTCCTTTTAACAAGTCATGCATAATGTCAAATGGATGTGTGGACCAGGGAGGCCAGACTGCTAGCTCGTCCAAACTCTTCTGCAGCCTCAACTCCAGGACCAACAGAAGAATCTCATGATCAGCATTTTATAGGAGACTGACCAATGTTCCTCAGTAGGCTTCCCTGGAACCAATGCTTATCTCTGCACCAGCCACCCCCCCCCCCCCCCCCATCACACACACAAACACCTTACACAGCTAAGCTGCATAGTCCTCTTCCACAGCTGCTGACCACTACACTCCCCATTCACATCTTACTTCTTTACCCCCTCCTCAGCTCTAACTGTTGCAGCTCTCAACTTTGCCTCCTACCCCCGTTCTTACATGCTTACCTCTGCAAAAAAATAACTCTCAGCAACTGCCCTCCATTTATTCCCATGGTCATGTCTTATTTTTCTGCACAGTGCACAATAATTTGCAACTCTACCTCCCCATTGGTTAGCTAGATTATCCAGAGGGGGTGTCAGCTTCCAGACACCAGGCTGCAGCTCAGCACATCACAATGCCCCACCCCTTCCCATAAATCCTGTGCTAGTCTTGTCCCGTCCCAAGTCCAGAGACATAGAAGGTCCTCTGGGAGCCGTGTTGTGGAGAGATGCATCGTCACATGCGAAGCCAGAAGCTGGGCTACAAGTAGATATAGCTGAACTCAGGGGCCAGTGCCAGAGGTGGTGGAATTCCCTTCTTCCATGTTCCCGCTGTAAAAAAAGCCCTGCTTATCAGAAGGCTGAAGTTTCTATCAGACAAATAGAGCCACAAAGCCAGCTGCTCTTTCGATAAATCCTCTAGTGCTCTCAAAATGCTCTGTTGTGTATTTAATGAATAAAAAATTAATAAATAAAAAACTTAGAACATGATGTATGTGCTTAAAGGACAACAATGTTTTAGTCCATATAATATATTTGTATACATGGAGCTGATTGGTATTGCACATTGTTTAGGATGCAGGGGTCTTGAATCTGCATATAAATGCTGCATTGACATTCATCCCTAAGACCTTCATTTCCCTAGGCTGTAAATCCAGAACCTAATTTATTGAGACAACAAAAGGATTTGTAAAGCTGTAAAGACCCAAACTAACCCAGCCATAAAGTGCTGTCAGATCATTTCCCCGCCTTTCTGTGTCAGCTTGAGATATCTGTCCTCTGTGGCTTCTTTTCCAAGTAAAGAAATAGAACAAGCGATAAATATAAAGAGGATTTCTACCTCAAACGATACCTTTTTCCATACATAAAATACTGACACGCTTCAGCGCATTTGACAGACTTTGAAATTTATAGTAATTGCATTTGGAGAGACATCAACATAGTTCTTGTGTTTAGGGTTTTACTGTCAACTCTAGAGGAGGGAGATAAGTCTCTTAGACAACCCCTTCGACACTATTTATGGCATCAAACTCCTATCTTTTAATATTCCTTTGGAAGTTCTTTCCACGTAAATAAGTTCCAGTGTGGGAAACAGTTTTCTGATCTTAGAATGTACTGTCAGTTTTCAATAAACTCATCTGCACTAATGTAACTTTGAAACAAATTCCCCAGACTAAGGTTTTTCTATTTGTTTTGAGTTCACAAGTGACCATTAATTATTAGATGTACTGTATAATTTATGTGACTGACTTTTATTTTTCAATGAAAACCTTTTATGTTATGATTGGATAATTGTTTGTTATATTTGCAATGTTTTAAAGTATACAGCTGAGTTTTCATCTGTAATCTGTGTCTGCTGGAGCTCTACCATCTGAACGGTGTGATACCAACAACTTCGGTTTCACTGAATCTTGTCAAATTCAGTTCAAGAAGTCTGATATAATCAAAGTTTCCCCAAAGGCAAGCCAATAGCTAGCTATGTAGGGACCACATAAATTGTTGTTGTCCTTAACCATGTAAGGGGTACTATATACGTTTTTTGGTTAAATAAAACACGGAATGCAATCATCATAGCCATCTCCATTTTAGATGTACCATAGTGTAATAAAAAAGCTTAAATGTTATCCTTTTTACTTTAGACAAAGTTAGAACAAGTTTACATTTCTCTCAGATTTTTATCTGTAATCAGCAAGCTTGTCCCTCTGTTTTCACCTGGTGAACTGGCCAGTAAAACGCTTCCTGTTGTAACATCCTGCTCTAAACTTTGCTCAATGTAGTTTTTGGCTTTGATGTACTCGGCCGAGCAGCAATTTATTTTTTAGATCTGGCCAGGTTAATTACTACTGCCTGCCTGCCAGAAGAAGCTTCCAGGAATTTAGTAGGAGGATTAACTACTGGGTTATGAATATTTTTCTGACCTCAGCCAACCCATGAGAGGGGGCTCCCAGAAGGTGGCTGGGGAGAAGATAAATGTTTGGGAAGGCTTGTTCAAAGCTCCCTTCTGTTCTGAGCCTCTGGCCTGGGGGTCAGCTGTGTTACTGAGGAGCTATTGCTGCTAGGCATCAGCTGTGTTACTGAGGAGCTATTGCTGCTAGGCATCAGCATATGCTTGCCTGTACTTGGATATTGTGAGTAGGATGCTTTTTCCCAGGACACCAGGTGTGCCTGTGGTTTGGGGATTAGATGCTAGAGATAGCTACAAGCACTGTCACTGCTTTTACAGTGTTTCTGATGCTGATTCCTGCTGATGACAAAGGATTTCTGTTGATAAAGGATCTGCTTGAGAATTTGTCCTCCGTATTGCGTTTTTTGAGTATCCTGCACCCTCTTCCCTCTCTCCTGTTAAATTACTTTAATAAATTTACAAAAAAATCCCCTAGACTGAACCTGTGTTTTTTGGTGTGCTCTGGAACTGCTACCTGGGATTGGCAGCCTCTGAACAGGTAAGGGGGACCTGGGTTATTTCCAGTAGCCTTTCCAAGGGTGAGCACTACACTGTACACTACACTAAGGTTCAAGGGGCAACAGATATGCCTTTGGACAGTAGCATTGTCATTCTGGGAGGGAGGGTAATGTTAGATGAACTAGCAGATTTAGATACTCTAGATAAATTGAAGCCAAATTCCAGCTCATACTTTTTAATCAGTCACAGCAACTGTTTTGTTCCTTTTGGGGTAAAGATTTTACATAAATAACTAAATGTTGAACTTTGTAAGCACCCCTGTCAATGGTAAATAGTTTGTCTGAACCCTCTAACTGCTTCATCTGCCAAACAGCTCAATGAAAAACAACAGACTTACTGGCCAGATCAACTGGTAAAAATAAAAGAAAGAATGCCTAAAAAAAAGAAAATCACATCTAGAATTGGTAAGCTGCAATAGAATAAATGTTTGCTTTTGGGTTTAATACCGCTTTATTTTTGTGCTACTTGCTGCTGCTCAGAGTGTGGGGAGATGGCAATGTGCTATGGGTCCTGTATGTCTGCCTGCTGCAGCTTCAGGCTAATGAGAAGACTGCTTGTTGCTTTGTTAACATAGTGTCAAGGCACTTACATATACATACCTCTCTTAGAACTTAAGAAAAGGGGAAATATTGACATAGCTAGCCTGCTGTATGCATAATACATTTGCATCACTGCACTGACATACACATACCTCTCAACCTTAGAACTTGAGAAAAAGGGGACATACTGACACAGATAGCATGCTGTGTGCATAGCAAATCACATAAAAAATGTGGATGTGGTTACATTGTGCTGAAGACTGGGCATGGTCTAAAGCCTAAGGAGATTGAGAACTGTCTTTTTTGAATGGAGAAGGTGGTCAGAAAGGGTGGGCATAGTCAAACCCTACTAATGAGAGCATGTGACTGTTCCCACAGTTTCATTAACCCTTGCTGCACGGGATAATTATGGAGCACCATCAGTGGCGTCTCCAGCTTTCATATTTAGGGGGGGGCACATGGGGAGACAGGGACAAAAGTAGGGGGGCAACTATGAAATGCAATCATATATATATCTTGGGGCCCTTTACTACCATCCCACAATGGCCCTTTCACATGTTCTGCAGTGAGCTCCCTTCCTACTGTATTGGGCCCCCCCAGGGTGGCAGAAAACAAGAGATATATGTCACCAGCATACCAAGAAAATATAAGGGTCCAAAGCAGTGGGAGAACTATCAGGGTTGCAAAGGTTGTCTTGCCACCGGGCCCTGGTGTTCTGCCACTGTGGGGTTCCCCAGCTTCCTCTTGCTGTCCTGCCCCTGCTATTGACAGCACTGGTCTGGCATCTCTTGGAATTTACAGGCTGGTTCTCCTGTCCTAAGGACGGGAGAAATCAGTCTGTTTTTTTAGTAACTGAGAGTCCTGGTGGAGTCCTTCTCCCTGCCAATGAGGATGCAGGGGAAGGAGCAGATTGGGCGGCCGTGGTTGTGTGAGCGCTCGCATTATGCAGTGTCAGCGAGCAGAGGGAGAGGGGAGGAATAACCCCCAGGAGTTGACTGAAGACGCTCTCCCTCTTAGACATTGCCTTTTTGTAAAAAACATTTTTTTTTTTTAATGGGGGGGGGGGCACATGGTGGGGCACAGCATAATGTTGGGGGGGTCATGGCCCCCTCTGGCCCCCCCTAGGGATGTCATTGAGCGGCATCAAAAAGAGGATTTTATCTAACTGAATAGGAATCAGCATAGGGAACACATTTTACTGTCTCTAAGTTATGTTCCTTATGCTGATGTATGTGTTTTTATTTTGATTGCACTTAGGCTTTAAATGGGTTTTATTAAACAGAGTTTAAGCCTACAATCGTAAGCATTGCACACATATGTGGCAGTTCTTGTACCCACGAGACACTCCTTAAAAGAATAATGTCGCCTTTATCATTCAAACTGCAAAAAACGCATCTTAAGAAATGTTTAGTAATAGCAGTTTACAAACAGATACTTTTAAATAATTGCAGGCCTCTTACTAGATGAACACATCTCCCTTTACTCCCTGGAACTCTGCCTGGAGCTCTGGGTCTGCCTCCTGCAATATGTCACAAGAACTTCCCAGGATTCAACTGTGAGGCCAGGGTTATATCACCAGTGCCTTACTCAACCTGGAAATGAAAAAACAGTAACTGTATGTAAAGGCAAAAATGTTTGTTTAGCTAATAAATGTAAGACTCTTTCACATTGGCATGCCGAGCTGTATGCTTATGTGCTTTTAGTAAAAGGGATAAAGGTCCACCTTACGTTCTGTTCCAAATGTGTTTTCTGCAGATACAATAGACATAAAGCTAACACTTTGTCTGAGCTTACTTTAAAGAAGAGCTCATTAAAACAGCTGGGGACTACTTATTGTTAGGAAAGAAAGCATTGGTAGCAGAAGACCACTCTGCTCGACAGTGCCTTCATTAATCCAGAGACAGGTGCTGAAACAAGGGTAGAAGTGTTCAGCTCCAAGTCATGCTCTGAAGCCACAGGATTTTGTTGAAACCATGGGACAGTCCATTGGAATCTGAACATATTCAGAACATTAAAAAAGGCTATCCAAAGCACAGTGTTTCAAAACATTTTGACAGTTGTCACAATAGAGACCCTAGGGGTCTACAATTCTGGGTATGATTTGGTTTAGTTCTCAATTTTAGCTAATACTGTAATAATATTTTATGAATTTAAGATAGTAATATATTATTTTGGATATTTTACTAACAATATTTTACATGTTTTATTATTTTTTAATTTTATTTTTTTACTATATATTGTTATTATTTTTGTAAACATCTATTATCTAGTATTCTTCCTTATCTATGTATACTATTATAACATACTATTTCCATGAGACCTGACCTTGATATATTGATTATTACTATGTATTTGTCATAGGTCAATTATCAACACCTTTCGGGAGATTGCTTTGTATGTTTTTTTGAGATGGTATACCTATTTTAGACCACTGGAGGGAGTCTAATAATGAAACTAGAATATGGATGCCTAATTGTTTTTTATGTATATGCAGCGGTTTTTTAAGAAATTAATTATCTCTATATTAATTATATGTTTAAATAAAAAGAAGTTTTAACAGTAATTAAGGATATGCAGGATGATGAAAAAATCACGTTGTAGCCATGGCAACCGCTTTGCTGTTGTGCTATAAATCTGAGACCGTGGGAGCTTGAGTTATCCTTGAAAAAGTCATGTGACCGTGACGCAATGCGTGGGAGAAGACAAGGACGCATTGTGCAGACTGGCAGTATCGAGCGATGTACTGCAGCGATTCTGCTCCTGTCTGAGGCGGCTGACTGCTATATAGAAAGCTGCATATGCCTTTTTACTATTAGGCACACGTGAGTGGATTAGATACAAGTTTGCCTGTGTACCTGGTATGAAGAGCATTGCGCAATGATCTCTCTTTTCTTATCTGCTTTATTTGTGAGGTCTGATGGTGATCGTCACAGCTGATGTGAACAAAGCAAAGAAACATTGTTGTTGAAAAGTATCAATGAGCACCCCAATTAAGCAAGTGTGTGCTATTTTAGAACTTTGCTAGTGGGACTAGATCGAGGTTCTATGTCATTCTGATTGTCTGATATATTTTATGGATTTAACTTAATCTTGAACACATTATTATTTATTTATTGATGTGTATTTTATTCACACACTTGGTGTCACCAATTTATATATTTTTATATATTGCACACAATTTTTTCACTGCTGGATTTATTTTGAGGATTTTACCATTGCAATTTTTTTTCACTGCTGGATTAATTTTAGTATTTTATTATTAGTGGTCTAAAGGCTATTTTTCATCTATTTTTGTGAAGCGCTTCAAACACCATATTTCATTCATTGGTAGCATCCACTATTTTGGGTAGGTCTGCTATTCAGCAATGCCTGAATTGAAATAGGTTGAGATATGACAGGTGATGCAGCATTTTTTTTTCCACCCTGCTGATTCACCCAAGGCAGGTGCCTCATATGCCTACCTATTGAGCCAAGCATACAAACAGTTGCCCTTCATTTGGTCAAAATAACTTTAATTCATCTTTTTACCTCACACTTTAGTAATATTTTCTTAATATATACATAACTACATATGTTTTTCTAAGGATCTTCTGGCCAGATGAATGACATAATGTGTCCTTCTTCCTCTCCTCCATTTCATTACATTGGCAATGTTTTGTTAAGCAGTCCACTGCAGCGGTGGGCAGTCCTTACTGCTGAACAGAGCAATGCTCATGTAATGAAATTACCATCTGCGCCTCCATAACATCCTTCATCAATGCATTAATTAACAGATTGTGTAATCTACACTAGACCTCATTCATGACCTCATTGATGCTCTTTGAAAAAGTCTTCCTGACGAAACTAGTCAGAGCACGATACCACGGCAACCGTTATCACGTGTGGACGCAGTGTGCTTCTAGCCTGAAGCTTCAGACACGAGAGGGAGGAAGTGCGGATCAGCTGTGCCTGGTTGACACGCAGTGCGCTCCAAGCTTGTAGTTGTATACTAGTGGAATGAAGGACTGATGAGCTGTGAGTGTGTATCATCCATCCAGTCTGCAACCAGTACCCTTGTGCTTTGAGAGAAGCAGTTTGAGTTATCCACTATTACCAACCAACTGAAAGCTAGAAGGCTATCCTTTGTAAGGAACTGCGCCCACTGATTTTTACAGTGTATTTACTTATTCGTTTTTTTCTCCTATTTGTGACTTACAATAAATTATCAAAATGGTACTGGACTATTCGGGGTCTCTTTTTTACATGTGGACATTGTTGCTGTTATCTGATTATCAACCCTGAAGGACTTCGGGAGTAACCAGAGAGAGGATTTGATCCAAGGCTTGTTAACCTCTTGGCTCCGGTGAGTTTGCAGCACAAGGTGTGTGCAGCACAAGGTGTCCCAATAGATGGTAAAAGGTGCACTCATCAGATCTACTATTCATATAAGGGAATCCAGACCGAGCTCCAACCGCTATGTCTTTGTTGGATTTGCCTGCCTGCATGTGTTTTGCTTGCATTTACAAAGACTTTGTTTTATCAGTCAGTGTTTTATCATCATTGAGGACTGAAAATAGCGCTGCTTTGATGGGTTAATTGCTGTTTCATATAGTACATTCATTCATCCATATTTATAGACCTCATTCATCCTTTGATAATATTATATTATGCTATGATGCAAAAGTTCCAAAAATATTAAATACAGAGGGGCAGTGGCTGCTGCTGGTAAATTTTTTTGGGGAGGCGGCAAACCCACAACCACCCCCCCAAGTCGGTCGGGTAACGCGCAACCAACGTCCGGTTGGTCGGGTCACCAGAAGCACCGGCACTTACCCCATCTATGAAAGGCAGTGCTTCACCCAGGCGGCGGGTTCTTTCCACTGCTCTCCTCCACAGGCATCACGGGCAGCCGCTTCTCCTTCCCCTGCTCTCCACAGGCATCATGGGTGGCTTCCCCTGCTCTCCTCTGCAGGCATCACAGGCGGCTCCCTCTTCCCCTGCTCTCCTCTGCAGGCATCACAGACATGACAGGCGGCTTCTCCTTCCCCTGCTCTCCTCCACAGGCATCACGGCGGGTTTCGTCTCCTCCTTCCTCCTGGTGGCCAATTGGAACACTTCTCCTTTTGGCCAATCGGGAAACGGGACTCAGACCCACTTCCTAAGCTATGATTAAGCACTGACTACAGTGTGAAACGCGTCCGTTTCCTGCAATTTTCTGCTGTGGCATGTATCTTTTATGATCATCATTCAATAAAGGTAATTCACTATTTTGAGTGCGGCTGTCCAGGACTCTTTCTCTCTACTTCATTATAAGCATTGCCAGCACCTGTTACTTCCAGCATGGAGGAGATGCCTGGTCCTGATTGACCTTCCTAGAGCAGTGATATCTTTCTTTCACTTCCTGATTGGCCGGGAGGAGAATCAGTGTGAAAATAGCAAATATTCATTCGCTATTGTCACACAACTGGATGGGCTCAGGGCGTAGGGCTCTATGAGCCTCAAGCCCACCCTCTTTTGAAGCCTATCAGAGCCTCTGGCTCTAATAACATGCTTAAAAAAAAACAAAAAAACATTGGAATCCATGCGTCCGGTGCCCTGCATGTAGATTAGGGGGCCAAATGCATGGATGGGGGGGGAGGCACCCCTGTGCCCCTAATGGATGGGCCGCCGCTGCAGAGGGGAGGTGTCTGTCATGAAAACAGATCAATTTGGCCATTCAGTAGAACATTGCAACACATCGAAGCAGTAAGTGGACACAAAATATACACACACTACATGGGACACTAAATGGAATTTAGAATAATATAGAATTTCTTACACTTTTGTACCCATCATATGTTCAAATCTAATAAATACAATAGCTTTCAGTTGATATATTAGTTAGTTTCTACAGTGAACATTTGCGTATTCAGTTAAGATATTACAGACTATTAAATATTATTATAAATGTGTGTATTTTCTAAATAGTGAATTGTCAGTAAGAATCACAGAATTTTATAGAATCCCTAAGCTAGTCTAGTGTATACTAAGGTGCTATGGATTCACTCGGACCCATTTTAATCCATCAACTATGAAAAAGCTAGTGAGGATAGTAATGCATCAGTATTATTGATCTCTGCTGGAGATGTGGCTGCAGGAGAGAGATAAACAATAGCGAGAAAGATCTTTGTGTCACAAAAGAAATAATACTAGTATGCCCATCGCGAAAACAGAAGGAGCAATAACAAAGAACCAAAAACAATTTTTAAAGATGCCTGTGACAACTGGGCATGGAATTAACAAATAAATCTGACTTTTACGATAGACTTATATAATATGCTGTGGTTGGGTATAAAAGGGGACAGTTCTAAATAATTGTAGCTTGTCAAGCAAAAATCCCTAGTTTTGTATAGAGTTGGGTGAACAGTTCAAACCGAGCTAAAGTTCAGCCCTAACATTGCCTATTTGTCCGTTTGGCGAACACCCAAATTTACGGGGCTGCACAGTGCATTCTAAGCCCTTATTGGGCAAAGCACAGTAAATAGGGGAACACAAAGACACTGAATTTCAAAAGAGCCAACCAGAACCTTGCTAGAAGATATAAATTGGGATAAAATCTTAGAAACAAAGAACACGGAGGAAAGATAGGTTTGCTTTAAGAGCATATTAAATAAGGGCATTAGCCAGTGCATCCCATTGGGAAATAAATTTAAAAGAGTGAACAAAAAGGGGGGGCGTGTCTGGACATGCATCGAGGAGGACGTGGGCCAGCTGAGCTCCTCAAAGCCACAGAGAATCCGTCGCCATCCAGGGGCTAATCCACCTCTCTGAGCCTCCATCACGCCTATACAACCTCCTGGACCACCCTGCTACACTCCGGGAGGGGTCTTTCCTGGCTCCAGCCGAATTTTTTGATCCGGGCCTGCAGATCGCTCCGCGCCGGAGACGCCGGTCGCCATCTTGGGGCCTGCTGCACGATTGGAGCCTCCGGCCTGTCGTTCCTGTGACCTGGGCGCTGAGCGGATGTTTGCCCCAGGTCGGCGGCACCTCGTCCTACCGAAGATTACAGGCGATCAGCGGCGGTGTTCTGCCTGTGTGCCCAAGCCCTCAGCTTTGCTTCCCTGAGGCCGGACGCCATCTTGCGGCCTGCTGCTCGATTGGAGCCTCCAACCTGCAGTATCAAGACTCCGGACACCAACAGGGAGCTGATCTGCCCTCTCTTACAACTGGGACACAGTGAGTAACATCACTCCCCTTCCACCCATGGATACTATCTTCTTTACTAGCGGCGGCGCTCACCCGGCCGGGTAGAGCCGTCAGGAAAGACCGCGGCTTCAGCCTACCTCTGGAGGCTGGCGGCCATCTTGGTGCTCCAAATACTCCTATAACTTTCCTGCTTCACTGATCACCTTATTGAAGTAATTTTACAGTTTTCATCCTGCAGCAGGATCCCCCCCTCACAGAGCTGGGCTATATACCTCCTGTTGTGACTTTAACTTTGGATCTTTATTGAATCTTATGAGCTCCATATAATACTGCAGCTCCCGGCTGGTCGCTGTCGCTGGGAAAGTCCGTGGTCCCGACCTGCATCTGGAGACCAGAGGCCACCTTTGGCCTCCCAACTCTACCTATCTTATTTTCAGTCGATGCATCATCTCCATAGCTGCTGCTCATATTAGTTTCAATCACGATAACTCTCTTTGTTCCTTTCTGCAGTCACTGGAGTACATTTAAGGTTTTCTACATACTACCTACATGGTAATCCCTCTGTGTGCTAATAACATCTTGATGAATGTGTGATATTGCTCAGATGTGAGGGGAGGTGCTCTTTACAGCTATCGGCCATATAGCTCCAGTTATGCCCGCCAAAACACCTAAACTCCGGTCTGCCCCAGTTAAACATCCAAACAAGAGATCACTACCCATTCCAGTCTCTACTGGATCCATTCAGCAATACTTGGCCAACGCACGTGGTGACCAAGCCAGAACCTCGAGAACAAGCGCCTCTCCATCATCTCACGCCGCTTCTGTGAAAGAGAGCTCGCCGGCATCCTCCTATTGCTCTGACCTTATGGATGATCCTAGATCCCCCGTGGGTTCTGAAATGTCCACACTAATGAGCGGTCTCAAAAAAGAACTTGCAGGCATGTTTCACAGTTTGGAGAAATCCATTAAAAAAGAAATAACTGCAGTTAGATCTGATATGTCGCATATCTTGGTCAGAGTAGAGGAAACGGAGCAGCGCCAAGACTCGCAAGCATTAGCTATTAAAGAATTGCAGGACACTGTTACCCAGTTGGCATATGCCCACCGTGCATCTTTGTATAAGCTTGAAGACCTCGAGAACCGTAACCGTAGAAATAACATACGCGTTAGAGGTCTGCCGGAAGCCACTGGAGATACTGATCTCGAACCTTCTATAAGAGGCATTTTTAACACTATCCTGGGTAACCCCGTCACAGCACCGTTACGCTTCGACCGTGTACATCGTGCCCTACGACCCCGTAATGCTAACTCAGATCTGCCCAGGGATGTTATATGTCGCCTGCATTACTTTGAAGATAAAAATGCTATCATGGTAAAGATGAGGGGTCTGCCTAGCATTGACTTTGACGGGGCTACCATCACCATCTATCCAGACCTCTCTAAGGATACTTTAGATCGTCGTAGAGCCCTAAAACCGCTCCTTGACTAACTACGCTCTGACGGGATCACATACAGATGGGGTTTCCCTGCCTGCCTGATTGCCACGAAAAATGGCCGCTCCCATACGCTGAGATTTCCTGAGGAACATTTTTGCAGGATTTACATCTCTCACCCTTGGAACTTCCAGGCTGGCAGGATCCAATCCCCAAATTCTCCTGCCCCATGGACTCTCTTTGGAAGAAAACCCCCCCAAAGAAGAGGCGCACTTCTCTTCCGGGTTCTGCACAAAAACATGGTTGAAACTTTTACCTTTTCACCCACGCCTCTATCATTAATGTAAACAATCCCTCTCCTACAAGAGGTTTTTCCTTTTTTTTTTTTTTTTTTTTTTTTTTACACAGTCCAATTTTGGTCGCTGTGATTTTCTACTTTTACTTGCCTACATATGACCAAAGCAGACTTGCCATTAAGCTGACCAATGTTTGATCTTCCTTTTTTTATTTCTAGGTTTTTTAGTTCATACTCCAGGTTGGTCTACATTTGTGATTTCTTGTAGGATGTATATTGTTTATACTGATTCCAATTTTATTTGTATGGTTCTCCACATTTCTAACTGGAGATTATTGTTTTCTTGTTGGCTGCAAGTTATTTGTTATTTTTTACAGGCCGTGTGCTGTCGGGGCACACTCCCCTCACTACCTCCCTCCAATAGCGTAACCCCACCCCCATCTCCTTCTGGGGTAGGCGAGTGCGAACGGCCCTGAAGTTGCCCTACCCCACCCCTGCTCAGGGATTGGGATGGCCTTTCGCTCTCTCTCTCTCTCTCCTCAACAGGACCACTGCAGATTTCTGCGTGATATTCATTCGTCTCCCACAAGTTCTCTGATTTACATGTATATTTTCTGTATATGTTTATTCTTTTCCATCCCTCCTCATTTCTCTCTCTACTTTCTCTTTCTTTCTCCTTTCCCCCCACTTCCTCCTCCCTGCTGGCATGCTTGGCAAGCTAGGTTGAAGGCCCACATCTTATTTTAAATGGCTAAGGTAAAGATTGTATCCTATAATGTTAGGGGTCTTAATATGTTGCGGCTAAACGACACCAAGAATATCGGGAGCTGAAACAAACCACTTGTTCCATTGCCTTTCTTCAGGAAACGCATTTAACTCATACGACACCCGTTAAACTAACATCACCTAACTTTCCACAGTGGTATTATAGTCAGACACCAGTAAGGCCAAGGGGGTAGCTATTGGTTTTTGCAAAAACATGTCCTTTAGGTTATCCGATATGCTTGCGGATGATCATGGTCGCTTTCTTTTTCTTATGGGATTTATTGGAAACACTCAATGCACTCTTGCAAATATCTATTGCCCGAACCATATTCAACCAACCTTTCTCTCCCAAATACTGACTAAATTGTCACACTTCGCTAAGGGACTTATTATCCTAGCAGGGGACATAAACATGCCATTAGACCCCACTATTGATACGTCACAAAATCGTTCTAATATCTCTTTTAAACAACTGAAATTTGTGAAAAAACGACTTCTTGATCTTCAATTAATGGATGTCTGGCGCCTTCTTCATTCTAAGGAGAAGGATTTTTCACATTACTCCTCAACACATCAATCATACTCCAGAATAGACAATATATTCTTAGATCATTTTCATCTCCCCCTCTTACACTCTACTCACATCACCGCATCTATTTCAGACCATGCACCTGTGTCGATGACATTGACCATGCCTTCCCTACCCCGACGCACCACCAATTGGAAGCTGAATGACTCCCTTCTCTCTGATGAAGTGAAGGTTTCCATGTTGGCTTCTCATCTATCGCAATACTTTAAGGAAAACAAACCATCTGACACCTCCCCCTCTATTGTGTGGGAGGCTCACAAGGCTACTATTAGAGGCCAACTCATTGAGCTTGGTGCTCGGAAGAAAAGGGAGCATGGTCAACAAATTGACCGGGTTTTACAACAGATAGCGGCTCTTGACAAGCAACATAAACTTTCTTTACATATTGAACACCTTCAATCCCTCACACTTAAACGAGAGGAATTAAAATCCCTCCTTAATTTGGAAACCAAGCGAAAGTTCCAACGCCTGTCACAAAAATTTTACGAATGGGGGAACAAACCTAGTAGATTGTTAGCCAGATCATTAAAAACTAAACAATCACAATCGTTTATTCCCAAAATCAAACTTCCGTCAGGTGCATTAGCTCATGCAACTCCAGACATCGCTAAAGCCTTCAGAGAGTATTATGCGGATCTGTATAATGTCAAAAACGACTTATCCTCTCTTCCTCATAAGGAGAGACGGAATCGCATGCTTTCCTACCTGAAAGAAGCTAATCTTCCCAAATTGCCCATGTCTGTCCTTAAAGAAATAGAGGAAGACTTTTCGGTTGAGGAATTTCAAGTAGCATTAAAGTCTTCACCTTCCGGTAAAGCCCCTGGACAGGACGGGTTCACTATTCTTTATCATAAAACATTCAGTGACATCCTGCTTCCTCGCCTCTCCGCATATGCAAACTCTATCTCTCACTCCTCAGGTTTACGCCCGGAATCACTTTCAACTCATATTAATGTTATTCCCAAACCAGATAAGGACCCTACCCTTTGTAACAGTTATAGACCAATATCATTAATAAATGTTGACATTAAATTATTCGCCAAAGTAATGGCAAACCGCTTGCTTCCCCTTATACCCAAATGGATCTCGGCAGACCAATCAGGTTTCATACCCACTAGAGAAGCAAAAGATAATTCTCTCCGAGCAATCTCCTTAATTCAATATGTTCAGCCATGCTCCCAGCCCACCCTACTCCTTTCTACTGATGCAGAAAAAGCTTTTGATAGGGTGGACTGGGAGTACCTTAAATTGATCCTAAGCCACTTTGGTCTTGGACCCAAAATGTTCTATCGTATCTCATCCCTTTATTCTGATCCCTCAGCACAAATTAGAATTAATGGGACGCTAAGTGACCCCTTTGTTCTACATAATGGAACCAGGCAAGGATGTCCCCTCTCCCCTCTCCTTTTTGCTATCACCTTAGAACCATTCTTAGCTACAATTAGGAATAATGCTAATATCAAAGGCATACAAATAGGTAACAGATCCCATAAATACGCAGCTTATGCTGATGATGTTCTATTTTTCATTCAACAACCACGTATTTTGATTCCCAATTTGATGTCTGCATTTTCCACGTTTCATTCAATTTCTAACTTCAAAATAAACTAATCTTAATCCGAAATTTTAAACATTAACATCCATAAATCCGAGGCTCTCTCCCTCAAACCCCTCTTTCTTAAATGGGAACCAAAATGTATGAAATACTTAGGTATTTATCTTGCTTCTAATCTCCAATCCCTCTTTCGATATAATTATATTCCCATGCTAAACAGGATTAGAACTGATTTACGAAATTGGTCTAACTTGTCCCATACCTGGTTAGGGAAAGTAAATATAATTAAAATGAATATTTTACCTTGCATCCTCTTTCTCTTTCAAATGCTACCATTGAATGTTCCAGTGGGGTTTTTCACTATTTTACAATCCATGATTTCTCACTTCATCTGGAAGGACAGACATCCTAGAATATCCAGGGAGTTATTGTTTTGTTCCAAATGCTCAGGTGGTCTGGCACTTCCCAATTTCAAAGCATATTACCCAGCGACTGTCTTGGCCAGACTAGCTGATTGGAAATACGCTCTTAACTCGAAATTATGGGTACAAATTGAGTATTTCTTAAGTGGCATGGACCTTTCAATGGCTCCCTGGATACCCCGCTCCCACAGAAACCTTGCTCGTTCTACCTCGGCTCTCACCATATCCTCTCTAGATGTATGGGATGCCTTACATAAAAAACTTTCTTGGACTTATGACTCCCCCCTTTTACCTCTCCTCAATCATACATATTTTTTGCCAGGTCTTCTGGATCCAGGCTTTAAATCATGGAGGTCGGAAGAACCCCTTTTGCTCCAGCATATTCTAAATGGCAATGTATTAAAACCATTATCTGCGATCCTCGCCCCTAAACCTGTCACGTTTCTAGATAAGTGGAGATATCACCAAATACAACACTTCTTAAGCTCTCTTCCTACTCCACTTAGGGGTGTCAGTGATTTAAACGGTATAGAAGTTATATTTCATCCAAAAGACCCTCCTCTACATAGCATTTCGTTATTTTATAAAGCCCTTATCACTCTTCAAAATCCCGGCTTCCCAACTTACTTGACTAAATGGGAAGATGACTTTGATCTTTCCCTGACTGATTACCAAAAGGATAGGATCCTTCAATTAGCCCACACCTCGTCACTAGCCTCAAAAATGTCAGAGGTTAACTATAAATTTCTCACTAGATGGCATTACACCCCAGTTAGATCGCACCAAATGTTCCCCACCAGTTCCCCATTGTGCTGGAGGAACTGTGGGAACAAAGCTACTCATGCACACATATGGTGGTTTTGCCCACTTATCCGCCAATATTGGGATGTCATTCGTGATCTGATTGTTCAGATTGCTGATGTTCACATACCAAATGACCCATGGGCTATCCTTTTTCATGTTACAAAAACCCCCATAAGGTCGTACAAACGGTCAATCATTCCTCATCTATTGAATGCTACCAAGGCCTTAATTCCCACTTTATGGGGTCAACCAGTAATTCCTTCTATAAAGAATTGGCTACAAATGATTGACAATGTACACCTCATGGAGAGTATCACCCACAATATCAGAGGGACCTCTCAGAAACATTCTCTAATTTGGGATCCTTGGAAAAAATTCAGACCACTTCCTCATATAAAAATCTTATTACACAAACCCCTTAAACCTATCATTCATACTTAGCCACCTAGCATTGCATTTAATTTCGCTAATGCACCTCTCTTTTCAATACATGGCCCTGCATGCCGGCAACCCTCCACCTTCCTTCCCCTCTCTCTTAATCTTTTTCTTTCACTTCTTCCTCTTATATTCCTTCTTATTCTTTCTTTCTTCTATTCTCTTTCTTTCTACACTTTTCTCCCATTACTCTTTCTGAGTGTTTTCATTTCAATAAACCAATGCAATATGTTTCTATTCAACTACGTTCGGTTCATAGTGTTCACATAGTTTATATCCTTTGCCCAATCAGCTAGTGTGCTGACTTTATGTGTCTCCTTGGGGGCAATTATAGAATTATTCTAATCGATGTGGTATGTGAGTACTGTTTCCTGTGTTATTGTAAAAATGGAAATGTTCTCTACTTTGAGTTTTACTTGTATCTTTGTTATATTTTTCTTTAATAAAAATGAATTAAATAAAAAAAGAGTGAACAAAAGTCCTGGATGGCTTATCTCTAATGTAAAAATGCATATAAAAGCAAAGGAGAAGGCTGAGGGATCAGCATTCAGACTTTACAAAGAATGCAACAAGATATGTAAGGGTGCAATTAGGGCTAAGATAAAACATGAAAGACGCATAGCGGAGGAGAGCAAAAAAAAATCCCAAAAAATTCTTTAAGTATATAAACAGTAAAAAAGGGAGGGCAGACCATATTGGCCCCATAAAGAATGAGGAAGGACATTTGGTTGCAAAGGATGGGGAGATGGCGAAGGTGTTGAATTTATTCCTCTCCTCATTCTTCACAAGGGAATTGGGGGGCTTCAGTAACCAAAACTACAGTGTTTGTCCTCATGACACATCACAGGAAGCACCCTCATGGCTAACAGAGGTCAGAATTACAAATAGACTTGGGAACTTAACATTGATAAATCATCAGGACCAGATGGCTTGCACCCGAGGGTACTTAGGGAACGCAGTCATGTAATTGCCAGACCATTGTTCCTAATTTTTACTGACAGTCTACTGACTGGAATGGTACCAGCAGATTGGAGAAAAACCAATGTAGCAGCCAAATTTAAAAAAGGGCCAAAATACATCCCTGGGAATTACAGACCAGTTATCCTAACATCAATAATATGCAAGCTCTTGGAGGGGATGATAAGGGACTATATATAAGATTTTAGTAATGAAAACAGTATCATTAGCAGTAATCAGCATGGATTCATGAAGAATCGTTATAATTGCCAAACCAATCTATTAATCTTCTATGAGGAGGTAAGCTGCCATCTAGATAAAGGAAGGCCCGTAGATGTGGTGTATCTGGATTTTGAAAAAGCATTTGACACAGTTTCCCATAAACTTTTACTGTACAAAGTAAGGTTCATTGGCATGGACCATAGTGTGAGTACATGGATTGAAAACTGGCTACAAGGGCGAGTTCAGAGGGTGGTGATAAATGGGGAATACTTGGAATGGTCAAGGATGGGAAGTCGGGTCCCCCAGGGTTCTGTACTGGGACCAATCCTGTTTAATTTGTTCATAAACGACCTGGAGGGTGGGGTTAACAGCTCAATCTCTGTATTTGCGGATGACACTAAGCTAAGCAATAACTTCTCCTCAGGATGTGGAAACCTTGCAAGAAGATCTGAACAAATTAATGTGGTGGGCAACTACATGGAAAATGAGGTTTAATGTAGAAAAATGTAAAATAATGCATTTGGGTGGCAAAAATATGAATGCAATCTACTCACTGGGGGGGGGGGGGGGGGACCTCTGGAGGAATCTAGGATGGAAAAGGACCTAGGGGTCCTAGTAGATGATAGGTTCAACAATAGCATGCAATGCCAAGCTGCTGCTAACAAAGCAAACAGAATATTGGCATGCATTAAAAAGGGGATTAACTCCAGGGATAAAGGGATAATTCTCCCACTCTACAAGATTTTGGTCTGGACTCACCTGGAGTATGCTGTCCAGTTCTGGGCACCAGTCCTCAGGAAGGATGTACTGGAAATGGAGCCAGTACAAAGAAGGGCAACAAAGTTAATAAAGGGTCTGGAGGATATTAGTTATGAAGAAAGGTTGGGAGCACTGAACTTATTCTCTCTGGAGAAGAGAAGCTTGAGAGGGGATATGATTTTAATTTACAAATACCATACTGGTGACCCCACAGTAGGGATAAAACTTTTTCGCAGAAGGGAGTTTAATAAGACACGTGGCCACTAAAATTGGAAGAAAAGAGGTTTACCCTTAAACTGCGTAGAGGGTTCTTTACTGTAAGAGTGGCAAGGATGTGGAGTTCCCTTCCACAGGAGGTGGTTTCAGCGGGGGGCATTGATAGTTTCAAAAAACTATTACATAATCACCTGAATGACCACAACATACATTATTTGTTATACTTATTAACGTTTCAAGTTGCAATAATGTTCATTATATCATGGGTTCCTTGCATGCCTGCCATTCCACTCTCGAATTTACATGCAAGTGATATATAAATCAATATTCATGAAAATTTACAGTGCCTTGAAAAAGTATTCACACCCCTTAACATTTTCCACATTTTGTCGTGTTACAACCAAAAACGTAAATGTATTTTATTGGGTTTTGTTTTCTGATAGACCAACACAAAGTGGCACATAATTGTGAAGTGGAAGGAAAATGATAAATGGTTTTCAATTTTTTTTACAAATAAATATGTGAAAAAATATAAAACTGCATGCAGGACACTGGGCAGACCACTAGGGACAAAGGGGATGTGTCATTATTTGATACAGTACTGTAATCTGTAAGATTACGTATATTGTATCTGTACTGTGTGTTTCACTTTTTGAATTTGCCGCCGAACTCCGTCCCCGTGCGTCGCAACGCTCGCAGGGAACGGAGCTCGGCACTGTGAATCGAGCGAAACACAGCGGCTCGCCGATCACAGCGCAGAGACATCGCAGGATCCAGGGGACAAGGTAAGTAAACTCTTCCTGGATCCTGCGATGCAAGCCCGAGTCTGGCTCGGGGATACCGCTTTTGGTATGAAAAATCCACCCCGAGCCAGACTCGGGAATACCGCCAAGGAGGTTAAAAAAAATACATTTAAAATGTTCCCTTATGTAGATCCATCATCAATCACGATGCCCGCCACACTGCCGGACCGTTTAAAAAAATACAAATATTTTTTACTTTTTGCTATAATAAATATCTCCATTTTTTTTTTTAAACAATCTTTTTCCTCAGTTTAGGCTGATATGTATTCTTCTACATATACAGCGATCAGTGCTATAAATATGCACTGATTACTGTATGAATGTCACTGGCAGGGAAGGAGTTAACACTAGGGGCTGATCAAGGGGTTAAATATGTTACCTAGGGAGTGATTCTAACTGTGGGGGGATGAGACTGACTAGGGGAGGAGACCGATCATGTTCTTATATACTAGGAGCACAGAATCTGTCTCCTCTCCCCTGACAGGACATGGACCTGTGTGTTTACACACACAGATCCACATTCCTGCTCTGTCACGAGCGATCACGAGTGCCCGGCGGACATCGTGGCCGCCGGGCATGCACATCGGCTCCTCGGGGATATGGCGGGCATGTGTGCATACCCTATACCGCCGGGAAGCCGAGAACATCATATGATGCCAGCCCAGAATCGGAGATCCCATCTGTAGACATCATATGTCTATGGGTGGTATTGAAGTGGTTAAATGAATTTTTATTTGTTCACTTTAAGCATCATTAAAATCATTACTCCTATCAAACAAACTTTTTTAAATAATTTTGCATTAATAAATGTCCCCCAGGGCAGTACCCGGCCCCCCATACCCTTTTTGTGGCCAATAACTTGCATATAAGTCTTTAAAAGGGGGACTTTTGATTTTTCAAGGTCGGGTCCGAATGTTTGTAATGTTCAAGAGTTCTGGCACGAACCGAACCAGGGTGTGTTTGGCCCAACTCTAGTCTTGTAGTGTTTTCACAGCTCTCCTCATTGTTTTCTCTACCTATCCTACCTATTTCTAGTCTTCTGCTAGAAAGCTGAACATGAAGGGGAACTTCACCTTTCAGCATTAGAACGACCCAAAACATACATCCAAATAAACAAGGGCATGGCTGCACCAGAAGAAGATTAAAGTTTTGGAGTTGTCCAGCCAGAGCCCAGACCCGAATCCGATTGATAATCTGTGGGGTGTTCTGAAGAGGGCTGTGCACAGGAGATGCCCTCGCAATCTGACAGATTTGTAATGTTTTTGCAAAGAAAAGTGGGCAAATATTGCCAAGTCAAGATGAGCCATGCTGATAGACTCATACCCAAAAAGACTAAGTGCTGTGATAAAATTAAAAGGTGCCTCAACAAAGTATTAGTGTAAGGGTGTGCACACTTATGCAACCATATTATTTTATTTTATTTTTATTTTTACTTCCCTCCACCTTAAAGATTTCAGTTTGTTGTTCAACTGAGTTATGTATTCCCCTGAGTATATATATATATATATATATATATATATATATATATATATATATATATATTTTTTTTTTTTTTTTATTTATTTGTTATACTTATTAACGTTTCAAATTGCAATAATGTTCATTATATCATGGGTTCCTTGCATGCCTGCCATTCCACTCTCGAATTTACATGCAAGTGATATATAAATCAATATTCATGAAAATTTACAGTGCCTTGAAAAAGTATTCACACCCCTTAACATTTTCCACATTTTGTCGTGTTACAACCAAAAACGTAAATGTATTTTATTGGGTTTTGTTTTCTGATAGACCAACACAAAGTGGCACATAATTGTGAAGTGGAAGGAAAATGATAAATGGTTTTCAATTTTTTTTACAAATAAATATGTGAAAAAATTTGTATTCAGCCCCCGTGAGTCAATACTTTGTAGAACCACCTTTCGTTGCAATTACAACTTTCAAATTTATTAAGGGCTCTAGGTGGCACAAACGTCAAACCTTTATTCAAAGTGAATTTTTCAGAGTCTGTAGTTCTACCTTGCTAAGATTAAAAATCCCTTCACCTTTTTCCATTTTCTTTTTCTTGGTGTTTCTTCCCCTCCCTCCCCTACACCCACTTATTTTTTTTTCTTTTTCCCTTTCCATGTCCTTTGCCTAAAAAACTCTGTGGCTTGACACTAGTCTTGTAGTGGGAATCATATGATGAATCGTATTCCTCATCTTCCTCCTCATATTTAATATACAGTGGGGCAAAAAAGTGTTTAGTCAGCCACCAATTGTGCAAGTTCTCCCACTTAAAAAGATGAGAGAGGCCTGTAATTGTCATCATAGGTATACCTCAACTATGAGAGATAAAATGTGGAAACAAATCCAGACCATTACATTGTCTGATTTTTGAAGGAATTTATTGCAAATTATGGTGGAAAATAAGTATTTGGTCCCCTACAAACAAGCAAGATTTCTGTCTCTCACAGACCTGTATCTTCTTCTTTAAGAGGCTCCTCTGTCCTCCACTCATTACCTGTATTAATGGCACCTGTTTGAACTTGTTATCAGTATAAAAGACACCTGTCCACAACCTCAAACAGTCACACTCCAAACTCCACTATGGTGAAGACCAAAGAGCTGTCGAAGGACACCAGAAACAAAATTGTAGACCTGCACCAGGCTGGAAGACTGAATCTGCAATAGGCAAGCAGCTTGGTGTGAAGAAATCAACTACGGGAGCAATAATTAGAAAATGAAAGACATACAAGACCACTGATAATCTCCCTCGATCTGGGGCTCCACGCAAGATCTCACCCCGTGGGGTCAAAATGATCACAAGATCGGTGAGCAAAAATCTCCGAACCACACGGGGGGACCTAATAAATGACCTGCAGAGAGTTGGGACCAACGTAACAAAGGCAACCATCAGTAACACACTATGCCGCCAGAGACTCAGATCCTGCAGTGCCAGACGTGTCCCCTGCTTAAGCCAGTACATGTCTGGGCCCGTTTAAGGTTTGCTAGAGAGCATTTGGATGATCCAAAAGAGGATTGGGAGAATGTCATATGGTCAGATGAAACCAAAGTAGAACTGTTTGGTGGAAACACAACTCGTCGTGTGTGGAGGAAAGAGAATGCTGAGTTGCAACCAAAGAACACCATACCTACTGTGAAGCATGAGGGTGTCAACATCATGCTTTGGGGCTGTTTCTCTGCAAAGGGAACAGGGCGACTCATCCATGTACATGAAAGAATGAATGGGGCCATGTATCGTGAGATTTTGAGTGCAAACCTCCTCCCTTCAGCAAGGCCATTGAAGAAGAAACGTGGCTGGGTCTTTCAGCATGACAATGATCCCAAACACACCGCCCGGGAAACGAAGGAGTGGCTTCGGAAGAAGCATTTCAAGGTCCTGGAGTGGCCTCGCCAGTCTCCAGATCTCAACCCCATAGAAAACCTTTGAAGGGAGTTAAAAGCCCATGTTGCCCAGCGACAGCCCCAAAACATCACTGCTCTAGAGGAGATCTGCATGGAGGAATGGGCCAACATACCAGCAACAGTGTGTGACAACCTTGTGAAGACTTACAGAAAACGTTTGACCTCTGTCATTGCCAACAAAGGATATATAACAAAGTATTGAGATGAACTTTTGATATTGACAAATTGTCTGGATATGTTTCCACATTTTGTCTCTCATAGTTGAGGTATACCTATGATGACAATTACAGGCCTCTCTCATCTTTTTAAGTGGGAGAACTTGCACAATTGGTGGCTGACTAAATACTTTTTTGCCCCACTGTATAGGGGTTTATAACGACTTGATAAAGGGGCATGGGAAGTAACATATTCATTACGGGGTCCATTATTACCTCCGGTGTAATCAACCTGCCTCCTTGCACACCCCTCAGGAAATATGTTATATTATTTACCAGTGGTAACATGACCCTATTTCCAAAAGCCATATCTATTCTGGATAGTGTAACGTGTGAACTGGAAAAGCAGGAATATTGCTGCCTCGTTGGATTCCAAATTCTCCAAATATCACACATTCCCACCTCTTCCATAAATTGGGATAAACGAGGGTCCTCAGGGACCCTGTGTGATTGTATCCCAGGTGGGAACCTATCTAATCTCTTATCAAGGACCTCATTAAAATCCCCCACCACTATAACCGGTATTCCCTCTTTATCTTCTAAAAATTCTACTAGTTTTTATAAGATCTCCGGCTTAAAAGGAGGTGGAATATAAAGATTTGCCACAACATATGGTTTATTTTTTATAAGACAGTGTAAAAAAACATAGCACCCTCCTTTATCTATACTAGTTTCCCGTTAGGAGAAACGCACCTCAGTCCTCACCATTATGCTCACTCCCCTGGAATAGAAGGAGTAAACCGAATGGTATTGAAACCAAAATTTCTTACTGAGGAATTGTGCCATAGTGTCCTTCATTAGGTGTGTCTCCTGCAAGCAAACCAAATCCACTCCACATATCTCCAATGTGGAAAAACAGTGGTTCTTTTGACCGTGTTGCCCAGCCCCCTAACATTACAAGAGCCAATATTGAATGTACTAGGTAACATCCAGGGGGGTCCCTATAGTATTCATATATTGGGAAAAGAAGAAAACAGGGGAAGAGAAAGCTATACAAAACTATCAAAAGAAAAAATCCTATTATAGACACTCCACCATTAAACGTGCTTACATCATTGTAATGTACTAATAATTGATCCATAAATAAGGGCATTGTTGTGCATTTCCAATTTTGTAGTATTACACGGCTTACTTCCTTTATGTTTTTATCACAATCCTGTATGTAGCACTAACTTTCGGTGGAGCTGCTGGTTTAAAGCGGGTTGTTACCTTCAGTCTCGATACCTCTGTTTCACCGGCACCAGGTCTAGGGTCCTGTTGAGTTTACCTCTGGATAATATAAGCACCAAACGCTTGAGTATATTTTCCAATGCTTTAATGAACAAGTAATAACGGAAGTAGCAGGAAAGAGGCAGAAGGAAAGTTGCAGGAAAGCTCAAATACCTTTCTTTAGTATTCTTTAGAACAATCTTTGGAATTGAACACTTGTAGCTGAATGCACTCCCCTTGTGGGATTCAATCTTTGCCCACCTGGATAGGCCTCTCTCACTTGCCTAGCAGCCAGTACGTAGCACGAACAAAAGTCTCTGTCACAGACTTGTTTGGAATAAAACCCTTACGATCCTCTGCCACAGGATGTATTGGTTTGCGATGAATGTCAGACACAGTACTTGAACCTTTAAGACAACCCGGCAGTACTATGCAGTAAGATTACTTCAGGATATGTCCTCCAACCGAGTCACCGGGCCCCTCTCCAGACAAGCACTCTGCATGATCCTTCCATGACAGGTCCTGTCATGGATAATAATAATAAAAAAAAATAAAAAAAAAATAATAATAACTCCCAAGCCTGAGAGTAGGTATTTGAGCTTAAAACTTGGATTAGGGCAAAGAAGAAGGAAAGTCAGTATAGAGATATACAGTTTTAACATTTATATAACAGTATGTTCACATCCGCAAACAAAATCACATTAATACTGCTGCAACCCCACTATCTATCTAGCTGAAAATCCTAACAGCTTGATGGAGGATCCAGTTGCTCCTGAAAAAAAACAAAGTTAGACACACACCAAATATGTACAATATCCTCAATAACAGTTTAGGAGCAAAGTCTCATTCCAGCAGGAGAATGACACTCTCTTCCCATATATTTTTTCCTTTTAAAGAAACAAACTAAAGAAACTTTAGAAGTCCATCCCTATTTTTTTTTTAGGTAAATCACATCCTTTCAATGAGGAAAAATCCAGCTAGCAAATAGTCTTTGGATTTAGAAACGTTGAGATGAACATTATATTTTGACCACGAAGATCGCTAAACACTGACACTATCTATCTACATACCATACAGTTCTTTATCGATAATCACCAGTAGAACCGAGGATCTGGCAATGTCAGTTTCTTTCCCAGTTTATCCACTGTGGTGATAAAGTACACAATATTGTCTTTTCCTGGTCTGCAAATGACCACTTTGTCAGCATAGATGTGCCAACCATAGTTCCAGTGTAGGAAACATCCACTGAGCGTTCATCCATAGCAACAGAACATCCAGTTTTCCGGAAAGGCTTAGGCACAGACAAATAGTCCCAAACAGCTGCACTGTACCACAGCTCCCGATTAGCTTCAATCTCTTGCATAATGTCCTGGGTAACATATGGGAACTCCAAACCATATTCCCTGGCCACACGCTTGTTAAGCATTCTCTGCAAACGTGCAAGTTTGGGCAACGATCTATTTTTCCCCAAGCACGGCGGCACACAAGAGTTCAATGACTTGCTCACCATAGAACCAACGGGTGTCGGCAACAAAGTAGTAACTTTAGGTAATGTCTCCCCGACAGTACTGTGTGGCTCCACACAAGGTGATGTTCTCCCAGAATTCAGGGCTGTCTATTCTGAGAAAGTTAAGGCAGAAGTAACGTCTTCACCCTGAGCCCATAACAGTTCTTGTGACATTGTCTCAAATAAATCATCATCACCGGAGAGATCCGACACGGAATCTATCTCCGAATCTCTCAACTCTTCTGCCGGCAAATATTTACACAAAGTCCCAGATACATTCCCCTCTGATCTCTCACCCATTCCTGACGTGGACTTCTCCAATTCGGGCAGTCTCTGGGGTAGGCCTCGACCATGGCCACGGGAAGCCTTTACATATCCCACCTTCCTCTGGACAGATACAACAGGGATAGGCGTAGTGGACGCGGAAATCAAGGTAAGGTCTGCTGATGAGTTAGTTACCTCAGTATCTCTCTCAGGAACACTTTCGGTGACAACGGCCTGCCATTCTTTTTCAGCAGTAGTAGCAGCTTCTACTGTGGCGATACCTGTAGCCTAGTCCATACGATAAGCACGGGGCGACATGATAGGTTGCTCCACCACAAACAAATATTCTCCACATTGCGAGCAGGGAACAAATGGACGGAGATGTATGGCCAGTCCTTCACACTTGTGGCAAAGCATGCCCAGTCCTTCAGTATCTCCGACTGTATAAAGAACAAACCTCCCCTGCGGTTTCAGACGAATGCCGGTATCTGTAAGCAAGGTTCCGGTCAGCATAGCACCCACAGTGGTGCTGGTAGGGAACATCTTAGGCCGCACAGTTGTTTGCTTTACCGAAAAAGACATGGCCACACTCTGATCTTCTCAGCACGATCACAAGGCCTCTCTTCTTCTCTGGCGCCAACACACACACGCATCCCACGCGGTGTCAAGTAGGCTAGGCTCCTCCCACTTGTTCCTCTGATCACGTAGCTCCCGGGCTTTCACTGGCACCCGCCGCCTACGCAGTCAGAAATAAAGTCCTGCAACTTTTAACCTCTTCTTCTCCTGAGAAATTGACAAAGTCCAGCTCTCACCGTAAACTCCTGATGAAACACTTCTCCAGGTTGCAAGAACTGATGGCCAACAAATCCCGGACGACCCCTCCACATGTAGCACTAACTCTCAGTGGAGCTGCTGGTTAAAAGCGGGCTGTTACCTTCAGTCTCGATACCTCTGTTTCACCGCCACCGGGTCTAGGGTCCCGTTGAGTTTACCTCTGGACGATATAAGCACCAAACACTTGAGTATATTTTCCAATGCTTTAATGAACAAGTAATAACAGAAGTAGCAGGAAAGAGGCAGAAGGAAAGTTGCAGGGAAGCTCAAATACCTTTCTTTTGTATTCTTTAGAACAATCTTTGGAATTGAACACTTGTAGTTGAATGCTCTCCCCTTGTGGGATTCAATCTTTGCCCGCCTGGATAGGCCTCTCTCACTTGCCTAGCAGCCAGTACATAGCAAGAACAAAAGTCTCTGCCACAGCCTTGTTTGGAATAAAACCCGTACGATCCTCTGCCACAGGATGTATTGGTTTGCAATGAATGTCAGACACAGTACTTGAACCTTTAAGCCAACCCGGCAGTACTATGCAGTAAGATTACTTCAGGATACGTCCTCCAACCGAGTCACCAGGCCCCTCTCCAGACCAGCACTCTGCATGATCCTTCCATGACGGGTCCTCCCCTGGGATCTCCTCGGTTGTCCAGCTTCTTCACTCAGGATAGACAGCTCAGGACCATTGCTCTGCTGCTGTGTTAGGCCCCAGACAGGCTTCTGGGCCCACCCACACGCCGCAGCGACGTGGACCTCCGGAACAGAGGACCACGAGGTGGTACTCTTAACACATACCTGTCGGTCAGGAGGGCCAGCAGGTGGCTGAAAATGAACCCCTGAACATGGCGTCTGTCCCATAAATACCCTCTCCCAGAATGCAACTCGGAGGACCACCTCCACCAAGTTGTCTCCGGGACAGAGGAGCACTCATTCGCTTCAACACGTTGCCTTTCCAACACCAGCCAATGGTGACAACGACCCCCACCGGCACAGTGTGGAACTACATGCAACTCAGCCAAGCTGGAACTGAGGGAAATCTACCTTCACCTAACAAGTAACCCACAAGATTTACCTATCAGCGGTAGATTAAAAATCTACCAGTGCTACATGTATATATGTGATAATATTTGAGGTGTAGTTCCCCCCTCCTCCCACCTCATACCCACCCTCTACCCTTCCCCCTTTTCCCCCCTCTCCACCCCTCCCCCCCATGCCTAACTAGGCTTACCTCAAGGGTTTTATGCGTGACCATTTCTTGCTTTCCATCCCATTCCAGCCTCTCACACCTGTCCAGTGTTACAAACTCCATCATTCTCCTCTCCCCCTCGCACCACCCACACCCACCAAAATCAAACACATCCTAAGCATCCTAACTAATAAGATCCACTCCTCATACATGATGTATTTTACTTACATGTGGCTCCCTACACCCTCCCCTAATCAACAAGAAATAGAAAATACCCTGTGCTGTGACACAAAATAAGATATAAAAACCTGCAACACAACTGATCTGACTGGGGGGGAACACCCCCACACCCCCCAACCCCCCAGTCATCTCCAATTATATACGGCAATCTATAAATTCTTCTTATTTTCCTCCAGCCATTTGCCACCTCCGCTGGTGTATCAAAGAACTGAGATCCCCAAAGGCCGTTATTCGCAGATGTGCTGGATAAAGTAAGGCATATGTGACTTTATACTTCTGTAAAGAATGTTTAGTCGGTAAAAACTCTGTTTAATGACTTTGAAGGTGTGGAGAGTAATCTGGATATAATGATATCCTAGTTGCATTATAAAGAACATTCCCCATCTCTCTAGCTTTCTTTAGGAGGGTCTCTTTGTCTCTGTAATTAAACAGTTTCAAAAGAATTGATCGAGGATGTCCTCCTTCAAATCAGCCTAAACAAGGGAACCAGATCCTATGTTTCCCGCTTTATAGAAACTACCAAGAAAAAAAAAAAACAAGAAAAGGATTGCTGGTCCCAAGGCGTTTCTGGGGGAAGTTCTGATATGCAGCTGTCTAAGTTTTTGGCAAATATCAGGCACATTATCCCCTAGTGTTTGTCCATAAATGCTCTAGTACTTGAAGTATCTGTATAGGGCCCAAAAATTATTCGTGAAAAGCACTGGCGTATCTGCAATCCTGTATATTAGACCTTCCAAAATGGATCAGGCAGAGTATCCCATAATATTGTCTATTGAAGCTTAGTGCATACAGGACACCAGAGTTAATCAAAAAGGCATTGGCATACTGCAATCTTATATATTAGCCCCTCCAAGAACGGATGTAGCAGGGTAGTAAACCTTAATGCTACACACTGGTATTACAGAGCGGGCATGTATAGCACTAGTCACTGGAGCTATTAAACCAGGCGTGCCTGAATATCATCTCCTAAAATCTCTTGAGATCGGGAGCTATATTGCATGTATTGCATGAGATGCTTTTAATAAAGAGTGTTCAATATGCATTTATGTTTCAATGATTTTTGTTGAAATTTTCTTATCAGATGAAAGGTTATACAATATGACATTGTAAAAAAGTACAGAAAGCTTTTCAACGAGAGTACTAACATTGTTTGACCTGCATGACCAAAAACACAGGTTACCCCGAGACAAGAACCGAATACAGGTCAAGGGTGAAAACAAACAAAAAGAATATTCATCCCTTATAAAAACAAGAGAAGGACCACACCCACCCCTGGAAATAACTATAGAAAACTCTAGGCCCTCCCACCGTGTTCCCCCCCAAGGAGAAAGAGAAGAGGAGGAACACCTTGGTGGCATCACCGTGTGGTCAGCCTGACTCACCCTGTACTCCAGAAAAACTACACTTTTTGGAAATACTGTCATACCATATATGAAAACCTTCCAAATATATGATGCGTTATTTAAATCGCAAATTGGTAGCATGGTAGAAAAACCAAAGACATTAGTATAAGAAGAAGAGGAGAAGGAAGAGGATAAGAGAAGAGGGTAGAACACCAGAGAAAATTATGTACTCTATATTATGGAATAAGCTGAACCCCTGTTAGTCACAAGGAGCCAGATGGATATTTGATCCAGGGTTCCCAGATTATTTCAGACCTAGTTTGTTTATCTAACAAAATTGCAGAGAGGCGTTCATTTATCATGATCCAAGAGAGCTTGGATTTCACTAAATTAAATGGAATTGTGGGTGTTCTCCATGACCTGGCAATCGCTATCCTAGCTGCCGTAAAAATGAAGGCTATGAGTTTCCCTGCCTGTCTTGGGGTTCCATCGTCCCAAAAGAGCTTGCTGCGGAGCTTTACGTAGGTTTAACTGCGTAAGTGAGTAAATGAGATTATAGATGCGGATCCAAAAGCGTTTCACCTTGGGGCAAGACCACCATGTGTGTAATGCTGTACCCTCCATCCCACATCCGCGAAAACACAAGGGGGAAACTCCTGGGGCACACGCTGCTATTCTCGTGGGGACCATGTACCATCTCATTAGTACCTTATAGTTGGCTTCGATCAAGGAGGTGTTTATGTATGATCCTAATGCACACCGTCAGTATGCATTTAAAAAGCTGTTTAGTCCAACGGTTTCAGCCTTGCTTGTATATGTCATGTGCTAATATCCCTCACTGTCCTGGCCGCTTACACACGGGAACCCCTTCCTGGCTGTTCCTGCTTCCACCGTCCTACCAGCATAGTAGCAGTAAGCTGCCTCAGAACGTGATCTAGCGGTATCCATTCAATGTTTGTTTCCTTTCCTCCTTCGTGCCTCTCCGGTCTCGCCGTATCTCATGTGATTTCAAATACACGCGCTGTTTTCCAGCTCCACAAAGTCATTCGTGATTGTCCCGAGGTATACCCCGCCTCTTCTCCCATCACTCCACGCCAAGGGAGGATCAGTCAGCAAGGCAGACTCCCGCTCAGGGCGGTCAGCATTCATTGCTCTCCACTCCAGTCATCAGAGGCTCCAGCAGCCTCCCAACAAATCAAGGGGAATGACAGGGGAAAGCCACACACGTCCTTCTCTCACTCCTCACTCTCCCATATCTCGCATCCGGTCACGCCCCCAGGAGATGATATATTGATGATGCCCTCTTACTGTGGAGGGGTGATGAAACTTCCCTACATGAATACATGCAACATTTGAATTGTAATATATGGGGCATCAATTTCACGTAAAGCTGGGATAATGATTCTATCAATTTTCTATATTTGGTCATTTATAAAGAGGTTGACCAACTTCTGACCAAAACACAAAAGGGAAAAAAAACTAAGGGTAAAGTAATACTAGGAGTATGCTATAGGCCCCCTAACCAGAGGGAGTAGGGGGAGGCAGACCTCCTATCACAGTTTGGATTAGTGGCAAGGATGGGAAGTGTCATTATAATGGGAGATCCTTCCAGCAAGATCCTGCCAGCAACAGTCGATCCAGACCTGCTGGTGCTCGATTGCAGACGCGATGCACATGCGTGTGCGCGCACGTGCCCATAGGCTCCAGGCGGTTATTTAAACCTGACTGACACAGGTAACTTTACTCTCTGCTCTGCAGCGTTCCGTGTATTCCTGCCTATCTGAAACCTGTTCTTGTGTTGTTTTGGCTTGTCTGAAGACCATTCCTACTATCCGCCTGCATCTGACCCCTGGCCTGTCTGACTTCTCTTCTGCCTGCTACTCTGATCCTTCTGCTGCCTGCCTGATAACCGACCCGGCTTGCCTGACCTTCCACAAGTTTTATCCAGCTTGTGCTGGTTCCAGTCCGTTGATCCGGTTCCAGCCTGCTGTGCCTGTTTTTTGATCCATCCTGCTCCTGGTTCCAGTCTGCTAATCCAGTTCCAGCCTGCTAAGCCTGTTTGCTGTTCCAGCTTGTTCCTGGTTCCAGTCCACTGTCCCGGTTCCTGCCTACTGTACCAGTTCCTGCCTGCTATCTTCTGCAGGGAATCTCCTGAACCTCTGGACTAGGGATGAGCCGAACACCTCCCTGTTCGGTTCGCACCAGAACATGCGAACAGGCAAAAAATTTGTTCGAACACGCAAACACCGTTAAAGTCTATGGGACACGAACATGAATAATCAAAAGTGCTAATTTTAAAGGCTTATATGCAAGTTATTGTCATAAAAAGTGTTTGGGGACCTAGGTCCTGCCCCAGGGGACATGAATCAATGCAAAAAAAGTTTTAAAAACGGCCGTTTTTTCGGGAGCAGTGATTTTAATAGTGCTTAAAGTGAAACAATAAAAGTGTAATATTCCTTTAAATTTCATACCTGGGGGGTGTCTATAGTATGCCTGTAAAGGGGTGCATGTTTCCCGTGTTTAGAACAGTCTGACAGCAAATTGACATTTCAAAGAAAAATAATAGGATTTTTTAAAACAACTTACCTGTAAAATCCTTTTCTTTCGAAGGACATCACGGGACACAGAGCCTCAGTAATTACTGATGGGTTATATAGGTTATCACTGGTGATTGGACACTGGCACACCCTATCAGAAAGTTCAATCCCCTATATAATCCCTCCCCTTGCAGGGATACCTCAGTTTTGTAGCCAAGCAATATAGTGTATTAGAAGAGGGGCGGGACCTCTGTGTCCCGTGATGTCCTTCGAAAGAAAAGGATTTTACAGGTAAGCTGTTTTAAAAAATCCTATTTTCCTTCTCGAACATCACGGGACACAGAGCCTCAGTAATTACTGATGGGATGTCCCAGAGCAATGCTACCTGAGGGGGGGAACCACGACCAAGTAGTTTGCAATCAGACCTGAGGACCCTGTACCGCTGCCTGCAGCACACTACGCCCAAAGGCAATATCCTCATGCCTTCTCACATCCACCTGATGAATGTATGAACTGAAGACCAGGTTGCGGCCTTGCAGATCTGAGCCATCGAGGCACTGCTTCAGAAGCACCAATAGCCCTTGTGGAATGTGCCTTGATCTGAAACGGAGGAATCTTGTGTTTCAAACCGTAAGCTTGAATGATCAATTGTCGAATCCATTTAGAAATGGTAGCTTTTGACGCTGCCTGTCCTCTATTGGGACCCTCTGGCAGCACGAACAAAACATCCGTTTTGCGAATCTGAGCAGTTGCCTCGAGATAGGCATTGACTGCTCTTACTACATCCAATGAATGTAGTGATCTCTCTTTCGGAGAACAGGGATCTGGAAAAAAGGAAGGCAGAACAATGTCTTGGTTTAAATGAAAATCAGAAACCACCTTCGGCAAAAAACTAGGATGAGGGCGCAGTGCCACTCTATCCTTGTGTATAATTAAAAAAGGCTCCTTACAGGAAAGGGCTGCTAATTCTGAAACTCTTCTAGCAGAGGAGATGGCCACCAGAAAAATTAACTTCCTTGTCAACAAGACCAAAGGAATCTGACTTATTGGTTCAAAAGGCTGTTTCTGTCACACAGCCAGGACCAAGTTCAAGTCCCAGGGGTTTAGGGGCGCTTTAACCGGAGGATTAAGACGCTTCACCCCCTGCATAAAGTTTCGGACCAAAGAATGCGAAGCAAGTGGCCGTTGAAATAATACTGATAAAGCCGAGACCTGGCCCTTGATGGTACTCAAGGCCAGCTTCATCTCTAATCCTAATTGTAGAAAATCAAGAATTCTACCTATGACATATTTCCTGGGATGCCAACCTCTGGATTCACACCAGGATACATAAGCTTTCCAGACTCTATGATAAATCATCCTGGAAGCTGGCTTGCATTAATCAAGGTAGATATGACAGGACCTGAAAGTCCACGACTCTTTAGAACGTGGGTCTCAATAGCCAAATCGTCAAATTTAGCATTTGTAAGGCAGGATGGAACACTGGACCTTGAGATAACAGGTCTGGGCGTACCTGTAGGGTCCACGGGGAACCCACCATCATCCTTACTACTTCTGCATACCAAGTCCTTCTGGGCCAAGGGGGGGCCACCAGGAGTACTGACTTCCTTTCCTGCCTGATCCTGCAAAGGAGTCGTGGCAGTAGCAGAATAGGCGGGAATGCGTAAATCAGTGAGAACCGATGCCACAGAATCACCAACGCATCTGTCCCGTATGCAAGAGGATCCCTTGTCCTTGCCACAAATCTGTCTAACTTTTTGTTGAATCAGGATGCAAAGAGATCTACATCTGGGACCCCCCATCTTTGGCATATGGCCCAAAAGACATCAGGGTGTAGAGACCATTCCCCTGGGAGTAACTGGTGGCGACTTAGATAGTCCGCCTGCCAGTTCTCTATCCCTGGAATAAAAACTGTCGATATGCATGGCACATGCATCTCTGCCCAGACTAAGATCTGGTTCACCTCCTTTTGAGCAACTTGGCTCCGGGTGCCTCCCTGATGATTGACATAAGCCACTGCTGTGGCATTGTCGGACTGGATCCTGACCGGGCAGCCCTGTATCCTGAGAGTCCAGGCTTTTAGGGCTAGATATACCGCCCGGATCTCCAGAATGTTGATGGGTAAGATCCTCTCTGTCTTGGACCATATCCCCTGAACCGCAGACTGTTCCAGAACTGCTCCCCAACCTGACAGACTGGCATCTGTTGTTACCACCATCCAGGTAACCGGTAGAAAGGATTTCCCCTTCTGCAGGTTTTCGGGTATAAGCCACCAATTGAGGCTCTGATGCACCGCATGCGACAGGTGCATCGGAAAGTCTAATGCCTGAACCTTCTTGTTCCAGGTCGACAGAATACTGTGTTGCAGCATTCTTGAATGAAACTGAGCATAGGGAACTGCTTCGAATGAAGACACCATCTTCCCTAGTAGTCTCATACAAAGGCGGACAGAAGGACCCTTCTTGGACCTGACTGCCAGAATCAGCTCTCTTAAAGCAGCGATCTTTGCCTGGGGTAGAAATATTTTCTCCTGGCTTGTATCTATGATCAGACCTAAATACTCCAGTCTTCTTACTGGTTTTAGTACAATAGAAAAGGGAAGTTGGGACTTTAAAATGAAGCATTTGGGTAGTGGAGGTAAAATAAACCGTATTTAAAATGCAATATAAAATGTTTATTGATTGTACAGAGTAACAGACAATAAAAGGAGTATTCATTTCATATGCAGGAAACCATTCATTGTATAAATGTATAGGAAAGGTACAAATAGCATAGGCATAGTAAAAATTATATACACATAGCAGCACATGATCTAGTATAAATAAGAAAGGTAATAGAGCATAATAATGTTAGCAACAATATGCCTGATGGCGACACATGCACCCACATAGTAAATATGCATTTAGTAAGTAGGAAACAATGTATTAATTTACGATGTATAAAGGGGGAACAGATGGTGCAGATGACTGTGGTTCCATGTAAGATAGCTGAAGCATCAAAAAACAGAGCTCGACGCTCATCAGGAGCTGATGCAAATGTGTTTCCTATGGGATGTATATATAAAAAGTATAATGAACCACATAGTCCATATAGAGAAATAAAAAATAAAAAATAATAGTAGATGAACATAAAGTATATATAGTTGTTTTTGCCGAACACACTCACCAACTCAGGCAGCAAGTGCAAATGCGCAGAGATGGGCGTACGGTAGACCACGGATGTAAACTCTCCACGGGAGCCGAGGCGGCATACATAATGATGCGACATCGGACAGGATGAAAGGGATGGAATGAGGCAGAGTGTGTTCACGAAAAAGAGTGTATTATCATGGGAACAAATGAATCTGGGAACAAAATGGTAGTATTATGTTAGATATATATAGAGTATATAGTAAGTGTTTTATTCATTAAATAGTGAGCCCAGTGAGTTCCGAAGTTGGTGATGGTCTGAGTAAATAGATGTGTAAGAGAATCTATGCCTAAAGAAAGGCGACATAGGGGTAAATATAAGGATAAACCAAATGGGTGAATATAGGAATAGACCAAATGGGTGGGAGTGTGATAGTAACCAGTGCATGGAAAATTGCAAGTGTAAGATAGTAGGAGAGTGTGAGGAAGAGAAGTTCACCAAAAAAGTATGCCTAAACCAAGGAGAAAGACAATAGGTGAAGAAAAGGAACAAAAAGGGGGGAAGAAGAGAACCTACCCGTATGAAGCATCAAAAGGCACTGGCAGCCGAACGAAGGTAGGGCTGGTGTGCAGAGACCCCAAAGAGAGACTGGCCGTGTGAACAGCCAGCTCTGAGTGGGGAATATAAGTATACCGCCAACGCCACGTGGGTGACGTAAAGGAGAAACCGCCGCATCTGAACTGAGTTGACACTCAGCTGTCAGCACGAGAAGGTTCCTCCCTGGAGACACCAAGTATGGAAAACACTGGACGTCAGCGCAGCGACGCCGGGAAGTGACGTCCCACGCATGGCGTCGGGTACGTGGTGCCGATGCGCAGAGGGGCGTCCGCCCGATCCCCCGATCACGTGATAGATGGGGAGAAGGGGAGGACCCACTGGCGCATCGCGGCTCCCGCAGAGACAAAAACCCATAGCCGCCCAAGCGTCCAATCAACGCACACTAAGCATGATTGCTTGCCAGGTGGAGAGTGTGTCTGGGGCATCGGTTAAAGAAAAAAGCCAAATGGGGCATGAAGTCAGTAACCAAGATGCTGCCAATCAAAAACTTGAAAAAATAATAAATTGAATGGAATAAATAGTATATTGGTATGTCCATAGGTACAAGATGTATGTACATAGGGAGGACACTAACCTATACATGGTACTACCCTATAAGTGAGGGCAAAACCTCGCACAGGGAGGGCAGGGGAACACTGCCGATCCCAATATAACCGAATGCTTCCATCCCGGTAACTGTAAAAGTATATAGGGGGGAATTGGGACTTTATATGAGGCACAATTAAGTGCCTCCATCCCGGTATTTGGTACAATAGAAAAGGGAAGTTGGGATTTACTGGTTTTAGGAAAGATTTTTCTAAGTTGAGGATCCAACCCAGGTGTTCCAGATACCTGACTGTGGTCCTCAAGTTTCCGTTCAAAGAGGCTACCGACCGGTCTATCAAGAGCAGGTCGTCTAGGTATGCTATGACAGCTATACCCTGAGCCCTTAATCTGGCCAGAGGAGGAGCCAAGATCTTTGTGAACACTCAAGGTGCAGTGGCTATCCCAAAGGGCAGAGCCACAAACTGGAAATGGCGCCCTCCTATCTCGAAGCGCAGAAACTTCTGATGAGCAGGAAAAATGGGCACATGCAGATATGCATCTCTGATGTCTATTGATGCCAGAAATTCTCCTCCCTGCAGGGTGGAGACTACTGTCCGAATTGATTCCATGCGGAAGGATTGAATCCTTAAGAATCGATTCAGATCCCTTAAATCCAGAATGGGTCTGACACCCCCATTTGGTTTTTGGACCGTAAAAAGGTTGGAATAGAAGCCCAATCCCTGGTCCTTTGAGGGAACCATTATAATGACCTCCTGCGACAAAAGTCGCTCTAACGCTAGAAGGAGCGATTGCTTCTTTTCTGGGTATCTGGGAACACCTCATCTGAGGAACCGAGGAGAGGGAAATTCCTGAAACTCCAGCTTGTACCCAAAGATTACCGTGGAGATTACCCATCTGTCCTGGAAATCCTCCTGCCAGAGCCCTGAGAACTGCCGCAGTCTTCCCCCCACTCGAGCGAGCGGGGGCGCCCCCTCATGCAGAGGTCTTAGTGTTTTGCCTAGTAGGCTTCTTCTCCCAGGACTTCTTCTGTCCCTGCAGTTGACTCTTGTTCCTGGGCCCAGACGGAGGAGGCCGTCGAGACTGCCTGGAGGCTGAAGCCCCAGGCGCTGGGGAGAGAGTCCGTTTGACAGAGGGACGCTTACTCCTCTTCTTAACAGGTAAGAGAATGCTTTTCCCACAAGAGATTCTCTTGATATATCCAAGTCCTCTCCAAACAACCTTTCACCACGGAATGGAAACCCCGCCAGGAGCTTCTTACATGGTGCTTCGGCTGACCAATTTTTCAACCATAGGATTCTACGTATATGCACCAACTCCAGAGAAAGACGAGAGGTTTGCACGTTAGAATCTCTGATGGCGTCAAAGTAACATAAGGCCGCAGGAAGGTTAGAAAACCCCTGGGCCTGCTGTTCAGGTAATGCCTTGATAACCTGATTAACATGGTCTCTTAGGTATTGACAGACTCCAATCGCTGCAACTGCAGGTTGAGCCACTGAACCTGCCAAGGAAAAAACATCCTTCAATAGGGATTCCATCTTCTTGTCTACAGGATCCCTGAGCATCTGAGCATTGTCTACAGGACAAGTCAGACTATTATTTATGGAGGAAATGGCAGCATCAATGGCCAGTATTCCCCACATTTTAATAAACTTTTCTTCCATCGGATAAAGTGTTGAAAACTTTCTCGGCATAAAAAAACGTTTGTCTGGGTGATCCCACTCAGAATAAATGAGCTTCTCAAGTAAATTATGAACAGGAAAAGCCTGTGCTGCTTGAGAAGGTTTCAGTGACCCCAAAGCAGAAGAGGATTCTTTAACAGTTTCAGGTACGGGCAACTTAAATGTGGAGTGGACCAATCCAGTAAGGACCTGCACTAAGACTTTCTCCTCTTGGGAAGTCGCAGAGGGTCCCTCTCCACCTGATTCCTCCGAAGAGGAATCATCTGTCCCATCCCAATCCTCTGAAAGGGATTCGTCTACTTTATCCCTGAGCTCCTCTTCCTGAGGGTCTTGGGAAACAGAGGAAGGCCTAGTGTGTTTTCTTCCACCAAGTGAAGACGTAATCACGGCCATTTATCTTTCCTCTAAACCATTAATAGCTGAGGAAAAAACCTCTTGTGTAATATATACAGGGGCTGACAGGTATAGCCCCTGACCCCAATGGCTCTCCCTGGCTAGCCGTCCCTGGCCCCTCAGGGGGGGAGGATGCTGCTGACAGGGGGTCCTCAGAACCTGAATGAGATCCCCTAGTGTCTCTGGTTCTGGGGGTGTTTGAACCTCTTCTACCCATAGTGCAAAGCAACAAGGTGGAGGTATCAAAAAATGAACACTGACTGCTGAGCGATGTAGTCCGGCTAAAAGCCCTGCTACCCAATGCTCAGTCTGGTGTTACTTAGTAAATGCTGCCTAGGAGAATGCCTGTGTCCCACCTTACATGCGACCTGTCAGCTCTGTATCCCTCCGAAGGCTGTGTGCACCTGTACAGTGTGCTTTAATAGCCTGCAGCTGGCCTGAGTGGGAGTCTAAGCACCTGTGCTGATGTCACGCCCCCCCCTACCGCCCCCCCCTGCTCGAATTTCGAAAAAATGAGCGCTTCCCACGCTGGTCGACCCTCTGGAAACACTATGGAGGAAGGCTGGGAGAGGAGGAGGAGGGAAAGAAGCTGGTAGTCAAGGGCCTGCCTGAAAAAGGCAATGGCAGTGGGGGCGGCAGTGCCCGAGCAGTATAACCACTGCCTAGACCCCTGTGGCCTCCCCCTAGCCTGGGGGGAACATCAAACATGAGAAATCCCCCCATCCATCCTACCTTGAGCCTGCCGGAAACGCTGTGAAGCCTGAACACTGAGACCGACATCAGCATGACAAGGTTTGTGCTCTTGGCAGCCCCCGGTGGTCACAATAGGCATAGCATGCATTAACTTAAAGGAGAAAACCTACTAGAATTAAAAAATTCTGTGGAGTCTCCTCTTACCTTATCCAGCCGCAGGGTTCAGTTTACACAGACCCAATCTTCACCTCTCATGGTGGGCTCCGTTTAGAAAACCGTCAGAGACTGGGGCCTCCTACGAATAGGGGGATCCTGCAGTTCTGGACCTGTAAAGCACCCAGCTAGAAATTAGGCTAGAAAACCATTTTCTAATATGCGGGGTCCAGCTCTCTAAAAAGAGAAGTGTTACAGGTAAAACCTTGTTTCTTCGGACACAAGGCCCGGGTACCATCCAATTCGGCCTAGAAAGGACACTTTGAATGGATCCGGTTCAACTGGATTGCCCCAGTATAGGATATGGGATATTCCCTTTGGAGCTCAGCACAGGACATCTTTACACGTCCATCACCTAAGACACTGGTGTAAAAACTGAGGTATCCCTGCAAGGGGAGGGATTATATAGGGGGTTGAACTTTCTGATAGGGTGTGCCAGTGTCCAATCACCAGTGATACCCTATATAACCCATCAGTAATTACTGAGGCTCTGTGTCCCGTGATGTTCGAGAAAGAAAAGTCATTTAAAACTACTCGCAGCTATTAATGAATTGCCGGTCCGACAATACACATAAAAGTTAATTGATAAAAACGGCATGGGAATTCCCAACAGGGGAACCCCAAACCAAAATTTCAAATGGTGTGGGGGGTCCCCCTAAATTCCATACCAGGCCCTTCAGGTCTGGTATGGATATTAAGGGGAACCCCAGCCAAAATTTAAAAAAAAATGGCGTGGGGTCCCCCTCAAAATCTATACCAGACCCTTCAGGTCTGGTATGGATTTTGAGGGGAACCCTGCGCCAAAATTTAAAAAAAATGGCATGGGGTCTCCCCAAAAATCCATACCAGACCCTTATCTGAGCACGCAACCTGGCAGGCCGCAGGAAAAGAGGGGGGACGAGAGAACACCCCCCTCCTGAACCGTACCAGGTCACATGCCCTCAACATTGGGAGGGTGCTTTGGGGTCCCCCCCAAAGCACCTTGTCCCCATGTTGATGGGGATAAGGGCCTCATCCCCACAACCCTTGCCCGGTGATTGTGGGGGTCTGCGGGCGAGGGGCTTATCAGAATCTGGAAGCCCCCTTTAACAAGGGGACCCCCAGATCCCGGCCCTCCCCCCTGTGTGAAATGGTAAGGGGGTACAAATGTACCCCTACCATTTCACAAGAAAAGTGTCAAAAATGTTAAAAATGACAATAGACAGTTTTTGACAATTCCTTTATTTAAATGCTTCTTCTTTCTTCTATCTTCTATCGTCTTTTTTCTATCCTCTATCTTCTATCTTCCTTCGGTTTCTTCCTCCATCTTCTTCTTCTTCTGGTTCTTCTGGTTCTTCCTCCGGTGTTCTCATCAGAGAAGGTGACCCCGCCCCCCTCTGACGTCATGGGGAATGCCATAGGGAAGTCCCTGTCAAGTCCCCGTGCATCAGAGGGGGGCAGGGTCAGAAGAGGAGAACCATCAGAACTATCAGAAGAGGAGAAGCGTCACACAGTGGGAGCCTCCCATTATGGTGGATGCGGAGGGGCCCGAGAAGAAGAAGGGAAGAAGACGCCGCGAAGGAAGATGCCAGACGAGAACACCGGAGGTAGAACCAGAAGAAGAAGATGACTGTCTCTTGTCATTTTTAACATTTTTGACACTTTTTTAATGAAATGGTAGGGGTATATTTGTACCCCCTTACCATTTAACACAGGGGGGAGGGCCGGGATCTGGGGGTCCCCTTGTTAAAGGGGGCTTACAGATTCTGATAAGCCCCCCGCCCACAGACCCCCACAACCGCCGGGCAAGGGTTGTGGGGATGAGGCCCTTGTCCCCATCAACATGGGGACAAGGTGCTTTGGGGGGCTACCCCAAAGCACCCTCCCAATGTTGAGGGCATGTGGTCTGGTATGGTTCAGGAGGGGGGCCCGCTCTCTCGTTCCTCCTTCTTTTCCTGTGACCTGCCAGGTTGCGTGCTCGGATAAGGGTCTGGTATGGATTTTTGGGGGGACCCCACGCCATTTTTAAAAAAAATTTTGGCACGGGGTTTCCCTTAAAATCCATACCAGACTGAAGATCTGGTATAGATTTTGAGGGGGACCCCACGCCATTTTTTTTTTTAATTTTGGCCGGGGTTCCCCTTAATATCCATACCAGACCTGAAGGGCCTGGTATGAAATTTAGGGGGACCCCCCGTCATTTTTTCTTTTCATTTTTGTTCGGGGTTCCCCTGTGGGGAATTCCCATGCCGTTTTTATCAATGAACTTTTATGTGTATTGTCGGACCGGCAATTCATTAATAGCCGCGAGTAGTTTTAAATGACTTTTTTTCCTATGAAATGTCATTTTGCTGTCAGACTGTTCTAAACACGGGAAACATGCGCCCCTTTACAGGCATACTATAGACACCCCCCAGGTACAAAATTTAAAGGAATATTACACTTTTATTGTTTCACTTTAAGCATTATTAAAATCACTGCTCCCGAAAAAACGGATGTTTTAAAAACTTTTTTTTGCATTGATCCATGTCCCCTGGGGCAGGACCCAGGTCCCCAAAAACTTTTTATGACAATAACTTGCATATAAGCCTTTAAAATTAGCACTTTTGATTATTCATGTTCGTGTCCCATAGACTTTAATGGTGTTCGCGTGTCCAAACAAATTTTTTGCCTGTTCGCATGTTCAGGTGTGAACCGAACAGGGGGGTGTTTGGCTCATCCCTACTCCTAAGGGTCCAAGAGTTTTTCCTGATTCTGACACTCCTGAACCTATGCAGGTGGATGCTATTAAAAGATCTATTACTACTCAGGAGAAAGAAAGGCGACGTTCAGAGAACTTATGTCTTTATTATTGAGACTCTGGACATTACGAAGTTAATTGTCCCAATAAATTTAAAAGAACAATTGTAGCAATGGACGTTACAGTCTGAAACGGCCGTTTTTAAAACTTTTTTTGCATTGATCCATGTCCCCTGGGGCAGGACCCAGGTCCCCAAACACTTTTTATGACAATACCATGCTTATAAGCCTTTAAAATTAGCACTTTTGATCTCTCCCATAGACTGTTAAAGGGTGTTCCGCGGCTTTCGAATTTGCCGCGAACACCCCAAATTGTTCGCTGTTCGGCGAACTGGTGAACAGCTGATGTTCGAGTCGAACATGAGTTCGACTCGAACTCGAAGCTCATCCCTACTTTGGACTCACCTCCTGCTGTTGATCCTGCCAGGCACTCGTACCACTCCTCACTCCTGTGCTTCGTCTCTATCCTGGACTTTAGTTACTTATATATTATTATTATATTCTTGGAATTGATTTTATAGGCACATCACTTTAAATAACAATATTTGTTTTTTGCTGCAGGTTCAGCAGATCATTAAGAGGATAGCGCATGATTTGTTTATTTATTTGTGATTCTCACACGTTAGTATGGGACGTGATTAGTACTAGCAGCTGTCATTATACTATTATAAGAGAGAGGATCTTTAAATTGGTAGCTCGTAAGATCTTTACTATTTTTTCTTCCTGTCTATCCTATCAGAGGCCTCGAGTCAGAGGTGTAAGAGAGGCCGTCCTCTGCAATTCGGGTTCACCTACTAGGTATGTAACAGGGCGGAAGGAACCATGCAGTCATCTAAAGCTTGCCATTTCCTAAATGTCTTACAGGACAATTTCAAAGGTCAGATGGTAATGGCACCAACAAGGAACACTGCGTTACTAGACCTACTGATTACTAACAATACAGTAGGGATGAGCCCGATGTTCGAGTCGAATGTAAGTTCGACTCGAACATCAGGTGTTCGCCTGTTCACCAAATAGCGAACAATTTGGGGTGTTTGTGGCAAATTCAAAAGCCCTTTAAAAGGCTTTCCCGGGGCATCAGAGGGGGCGGGGCCACCTGGTTATGTAAAGGGGTGGCCCCGCCTCCTCTGATGTCATGGGGAAGCCATTGGGAAGTCCCCGTGCGTCAGATGGGGTGGGGTCACCCGGGTACGTCACCGTTTGGCCCCGCCCTCCGTTATAAAAGAACTGTCACCTGCAAGGAACTCGTCATATGTCGGGTACCTCCCATGGAGGCGGGTCAGTCATGGCTTTGTTTTTTTTGTTTTTTCTTTTTCGGTCTATCGGCGGAGTGAGAGAAGAAGATTTCGTGGGACATTTTTATTTTTTTATTTTTTAATAAAGGAGTTGTCCCAAGTTGTGTCTTGTCTTTTGTACCATTTTGACACTTTTTTGTGAAATGGTAAGGGTACATTTGTACCCATTACCATTCCACAAAGGGGGGAGGCCGGGATCTGGGGTCACCTTGTTAAAGGGGGCTTCCAGATTCTGATAAGCCCCCCGCCTGCAGACCCCCACAACCCTTGTGGTTGTGGGGATGAGGCCCTTGTCCCCATCAACATGGGGACAAGGTGCTTTGGGGGGCTACCCAAAAGCACCTTCCCCATGTTGAGGGCATGTGGCCTGGTATGGTTCAGGAGGGGGGCGCTATCTCGTCCCCCTCCTTTCCTGCAGCCTGCCAGGTTGTGTGCTCAGATAAGGGTCTGGTATGGAATTTAGGGGGGACCCCCACGCCATTTTTTTTTTAAATTTTGGAACAGGGTTCCTCTTAAAAAAATTTGGCACAGGGTTCCCCTTAATATCCATACCAGACCTGAAGGGCCTGGTATGGAATTTGGGGGGACCACCACGCAATTTTTTTTATTCTGGTTTGGGGTTCCCCTTAATATTCATACCAGACCCAATGGGCCTGGTAATGGACTAGGGGGATCCCATGCCGATTTTTTCAATGACTTTTATCTGTATTGCCAGACCCGCCAATTCATTATAGCCGTGAGTACTTTTAAATGACTTTTTTCCTTTAGAAATGTCATTTAGTGCAGGGACTGTTCTAAACACGGGAAACATGCGCCACTTTACAGGCATACTATAGACACCCCCCAGGTACAAAATTTAAAGGAATATTTCACTTTTATTGTTTCACTTTAAGCATTATTAAAATCACTGCCCCTGAAAAAATGGTCATTTTTAAAACTTTTTTTGCATTGATACATGTCCCCTGTGGCAGTACCCAGGTCCCCAAACACTTTTTATGACAATAACTTGCATATTAACCCTTAAAATTAGCACTTTTGTTTTTCACGTTCTTGTCCCATAGATTTTAACGGTGTTCGCGTGTTCAAACCAATTTGTTTGCCTGTTCACATGTTTTGCTGCGAACCAAACTGGGGGTGTTTGGCTCATCCCTACAATACAGACCTGATCACGGATTGGAAATACGTTGCAATTTAGGAAACAGCGATCACAGGTCAATTCGTTTCAGTATAAATCATACAAATAGGAAGCATAAGAGGAATACAAAGACACTGAATTTCAACGAGCCAACTTCGCTAAATTACGATCCTTGCTAGAAGATACTAAATGGGATGAAATCTAAGGAACAAAGAACACGGAGGAAAAATAGGTATGCTTTAAGAGCATATTAAATAAGGGTATTAGCCAGTGCATCCCAATGGGAAATACATTTAAAAGAGCTAATAAAAGTTCTGGGTGGCTTAACTCCCACGTAAAAATGCATATAAAAGCAAAGGAGAAGGCCTTCAAAAAATACAAGGCTGAGGGATCATCAGAATTCCAACTTTACAAAGAATGCAATAAGAAATGTAAGAGTGCAATCAGGGCGGTTAAAATAGAACACAAATGGCACATAGCGGAGGAGAGTAAAAAAAAATCCCAATAAATTCTTTAAGTATATAAATAGTAAGAAAGGGAGGTCAGATCATATTGGTCCCATAAAGAATGATGAAGGGATTCTGGTTAGTAAGGATGGAGAGATGGCAAAGGTATTGAATGTATTCTTCTCCTCAGTCTTCACAGGGGAAATGGTGGGCTTCAGTAACCAAAACTGCAATGTTTATCCTCATGACACGTCACAGAAAGCACCCTCATGGCTAACAGAGGATAGAATTAGAAAAAAACTTTAAAAACGTAACATTAATAAATCACCGGGACCAGATGGCTTGCACCCGAGGGTCCTTAAGGAACTCAGTCAAGTAGTTGCCAGACCATTGTTCCTAATTTTTACGAACTGTCTACTGACTGGAATGGTACCAGCAGATTGGAGAAAAGCCAATGTAGCACCAATATTTAAAAAAAGACCAAGATACATTCCTGGAAATTACAGACCAGTTAGCCTAACATCAATAGTATGCAAGCTCTTGGACGGGATGATAAGGGAATATATACAAGATTTTAGTAATGAAAACGGTAAAAATATGTATGCAATCTACTCACTAGGGGGTGAACCTCGGGGAGCATCGATAATTTAAAAAAAAATATTAGATAGGCCCCTGAACAACCACAACATACAAGGATATACAATGTAATACTGACATAAAAGCACACACACAGGTTGGACTTGATGGTCTTTTTTCAAACTCACCAACTATGTAACTATGTAACACTTTAAAGTGACAGACAGAAATGGGTTTATTCCCATCGACAGCTGTCATCACCCTGCTTGGATTAGTGCTGCTTGGATTAGGGCCAGTTTTGATGTATACATTGAAACTGCTCTAAATTGGAGGATTTTAGTCATCAAGCAGGGATCTTGAAAGAAAGGTTCCTTCAGAAAGGATACAACACAATAACTTTAGATCAGAATTTACATCAGGTCTATAACCTGGATTGTAAAGATCTTTTGGTACCAAAAAAGAAGAAAAAGGAAAATATGTCAGAACATCAGTTAGCATTTCTAACCACTTTTTCCAGTCAACTTAGATGGGTAAAGAGAATTTTTTCTAAAACATTGGAAAATCCTGAAAGAGGATAACATTTTAGGACCTGTACTCCCAGATAAACCAAGGATGATCTTCAAGAAAACTCATACAATAAAAGATTTGGTTGCCCCTCAACCCAGTAGGGAGAGATAACGTTTTAGGACCTGTACTCCCAGATAAACCAAGGATGATCTTCAATAAAACTCATACATTAAAAGATTTGGTTTCCCCTCAACCCGGTAGGAAGACCCCTGCAACCTATAATGTTTGGAAATTTGAAGGGTTTCTATCCTTGTAGAGGGTGTAAACATGTGTATTAACTCTAGAACAATAAGGGCTTCTGCTTTTTCATCAAGTGTTACAACCAAGGAATATGACAATACCTTCTTCATTGTAAATGTGGGTACCAGTATGTAGGAACTACATGGACAATGACAATTAGAATTGGAGGATTAGAATTGGAGAGCATTGGGCCAATATTAAAAAAGGATTTGATGGACATTGGCGAGGGAGCAATATGAAATTATAAATTTCCAGACTTAAACCCAGTGGATCTTTGATTTAAAAATGTTATTGTCCCTGGGGCCTTAATGTTAAGTGGGACATCAACTCCTTCATTAACAACTGTTGAGGATGTTAAAGTGGAGTTCCACCCACTTTTACAACTCTTCAGCATCCCTCACTAAACTGCGCACTATAAACGAATTGGATATTTTTTTTTTTTTTTCTCAGCACCTACTGTATATTTGCTGTATTCATTTTTCACTTCCTCCTCCCTGGCCGCGGCCCATTGCATCATTTCCTGTTTGCAATGCCTTCTGGGAAGGGGTGGCAACTTCCTCTGACACTGCCGTTGCTATGGAAACCTGACCTGAAACCTATTACACTGCTTGTGCTGCACTGAGCATGTGCGAGATCTGAAAGGATGAGGTCCAGGAAGAAATACAGTCTGGCTTCAGGTGCCCACACTTAAGATGGCCACAGCCTGCTGTAAGTTTATAAAATAACAAACTACTGCTATAAACTAACAAAACAGACCTTAGTTTACAGACTAACTTTACTAGAATACATTAAGCTTGTGCATTATGGGGGTATTCTTATTTAAAAAGTATAATTTCGGCCAGAACACCACTTTAATGTCCACCATTGGGTTATTCCCTCATAACCTTAAAATTGGATGTAATAAATATCTAGATATTGATGCATCTGGAAGTTGTGTAGTTCACTGATTTTTGAGATGTAAATCATAATCTTAATAAAACTGATATATTAAGGCTGGATGTTATCCATATAATTTAGAATAAGAAGTGGGGGGTCCATCAAGGTAGTCACAATAACTAGTAATCCCATACAGTTCTTGCCATTTAAAGTGACAGAAATGAGGGAAGAAGAACAGGAAGTGGCAAAGAATACTATAATTTTTTTGGTAATACATTAATTAGGGTAATAATTATATAAAAATGCTTTGTTCAATGATGTCTAAGTATGTACAGTATATACAGTAACCAGTGTGGCTATTGTTCAAACATATATATTTTCAAGAATATTGATGTATATATCACTTGCAAGTAAACTCGAGCATAGAACGGAAGGTACACAAGGAACCCATGGTATAATGAACATTATTGAAATCTGTTATATGGTATATATATATATATATATATATATATATATATTCTGCAGGCGGCCATGCACTACTGATGGTTATCTGCCGCATACAATCAACTATGTTGTAAGTGCATTATTTTTTTAATAAACTTTATACATTAATGCACTATGAGCCCTCTCCATTGCTTTCATTATAACACGCTTTGGGAGACGTGAGCTTGGCTCTATCCTAATCTTCTGGGGCCAGCTGACAACCAAACCTTATACAGTATGTGATCCTGTATATCCATTAGTGGGATCAATTTGTCTGGTAAGCGGCCAACCTTTTGTTTGCAGCACAGTGGTGATGCACAAGCACTTTGGATTTATTTTTTGCACAAGGACACTTTCTACTTTCTCGCATGTTGGAACCTGGAACCACATATTAACTCTATGCAACTAGATTATATGAGCTATTCGAGCACAATTTTTTTTTAATGAATTTTGGAACACCTGTTTAATTAATTTTATCTGTTGGAGCACATTTTTTAACCACATGAATTCCAGTACATATGTCTAATTCATTGCAATTATAGCACAGCATACAAACGCTTTTTGATATTTGCACACAGCACTTTATATATAGTATAGATCAGTGTTTCTCAATTCCAGCCCTCAAGGCACCCAAGCAGGTCATGTTTTCAGTATTTCCCTCAGATAAAATGGCCATGGTAATTACGAATGCAGTGAAACTGATCAAATCACCTGTGCAAAATAATGGAGAGCCTGAAAACTTGACCTGTCAGGGCGTCTTGAGGACTGGAGTTGAGAAACACTGGTATAGATTATAACCATGTTTGTCAAATGATAATGGTTTGATACTAATATATCTTTTGATATATTTTTTACAAATACATTAGATCAGGTATAACGAACAAATAGAAATAGTGCACCTTGCAAAGATTGAGGAGATGGAAGAATTGATTTACACCTCACAAGACCGCATACAGAAATTCACCACTATCTGGGCATGCTGGACACAATTCAAGACCACAGAATGCTATAAGTCCTACTTTCCGCTGTGATACTCTTTTCCTTGACTTACATAGAATCGATCCTGTGGCTCCCTGACCAAAACCAGGAGGCCTGAGATGAGGAGCGGCCCCCTATTACCTGTCCCTTTCTCCCCCCCCCCCGCTTTCCCTCCCATGTAGTCCTTTCCCCCCTTACCCCCCTAATCCCTCCCCCATCACCAAGCTCTCTTTTCCCACTTACCCCTACCCCCCACACTGTCTCTATGCTACCATATTGAAATAACCAGCAAAATATGCTTTACTTTTCCACTAGAGGCACATGAACCTTACCCTACCTTACATACAAGTACAATGCTCTTCTCTATACCATGATTGGACCTGTTGATATAGGTCCACATGGACGACATCCAATTATAACAGTACTTGTTTCAATTAGGATGTCTCACCTTAGGATGTATAAATGTTGTTTCTTCATATAGTGATTATATTCCTCCTGATTTACTTATGTTTATCATACCCTGCAACTCCATTTTCCATGACCCATATTGTAACAACACTCTCTGTCTTACCAATATATAACAATGTCATGGATTCTCCTTTCAAGGACTTATTCAATGTTTTGTACATGCAATTTTATTCTCTTTCAATAAAAACTTTTTTGTGAAAAAAGAAAGAAATAGTGCACCATACAGTTATATATAGATAGACAAGTATCCCCTACCCAAAACAGCCTCAATTGGTCTTGTTTTGTTGGGTCCATAGTGTAGTACCACATACTACAAACCATAGCAATTTGGTTTGTATAAAAATGTGTTGCTAAAGAGTAGAAAAGGATCACTATAGATTTCTGTATGTAGATTATGTCCTGTAGCTTTTATTTACAGCTCAGGTTACCATCGAAGTTCATACTGGGAGCAGAGATCACTTTAAATAGTTGTATAATTAGAACATTTGCCATGTTTATGCTTAATATATACAGCAATAAATATAACTCTTTATGCCTTTCCATAATAAGTATATCTCTTCAGAGAAGAAGATTCCAAACATACAGTTATGTGAAAATGAAGTGGGAAACATTAGATATTCTTTCAAACAGGTCCTACAGATAAAGCTTGTATACTTTGAACAAATGACACATCAAATTTACATGGTGTATTCATTCCTAAAATGCAAAATTATTGAAAGTGCAAGTGGGGTCTATGTTTCACACATGGTGGTCGTGTAGTAAATCAAGTGCTTCTGGATACCAGTTCACGCCCTAATATACTCGGTTACCATAATAAACATTATAAAGGATCCCAAAGTAGCCTTACTTAATTAAACTGTAGCGGAGGTGCCCAGACACACTCAAACCTTGATTTACTTTCTGTTCCTTGTGACCAAATAGCCATTGCAACTGCTTGGAAAAAAACTCAGTTGACTTGACAGTGATGAGGCGTAAGCTTACCTGTATCATGACCAATGAAAAGTTGGTTAGCAGCCTAAGAGATACCTCCAAGCGATTCAAAAGAGTTTGGAATCCATGGATACAATATTTGACAATATTTGTTGTGGTGGTGAGTGACTAGGAGGAGTGGCCAGATTGGTAATAGCTTTCTTCCCCTCTTCCCATCCTCTTATCCTACTTCTCCTTTCTTCACTCTTCTTTCTTCTCTTTCCTTTTCCTTTCCTTCCTGTTGCTGTTTCTACATGCCTTCTTTAGGATGTTAACCATTCATGCTTTCTGAGCCTTCCTTAACCACTTGACCACTGGGCACTTAAACCCCCTTCCTAACCAGACCAATTTTCAGCTTTCGGTGCTCTCACATTTTGAATGACAATTACTCAGTCATGCAACACTTTACCTATATGAAATTTTTGTCCTTGTTTTCACACAAATAGAGCTTTCTTTTGGTGGTATTTAATCACCTCTGGGTTTTTTTTTGCTCTATAAAAGAAAAAAAACGAAAATTCTGTAAAAAAAATGCATTTTTCTTCATTTCCGTTATAAAATTTTGCAAATTAGTAATTTTTCTTCATAAATTTTGGACCGTTTGCTGTTACCGCCTACACTGCCTTGTTTTTTATCTACTCTCAGCGCTGTATTTTACCTTCATAAATGTGAGTGTTTTATTTTAAATAAATGGGCTGTAAAGCTTCTTTTATACAGTATTATGCTATGTGCTTTTGCATCTTTTTTATACATGCTGTGGATATCTGATTGGATTCACCTCCGCCATATACAACTTTTACAAGCATCCTGGTCATCCTTACCATATTTCCAGAGATCCTCATCTATACAAGCCCAATTGACACAGTAGGTGTATACCTGTCTGTGTCCAATTGTTCTGGTAAGCCCCCACTTTTTCTTATGGTGGTGGATCTGCTATCAACACTACAGTACTATTTCTCCATACCCTGGTTTTCCTTACTACATCTCTAGTGATCCTTATTTATACAAGCTTTTTTGGCACAGCTGGTGTATACCCGTCTGTGTCCAATCACTTTGGTAAGCCCCCCACTTTTTCATACGGTGGTGGATCTGCTATCAACACTACGTTTACACTTCTCTACACTTTTTGGTGTTTATGTACACCCCAACGAATGACTTATAGACTCACTATTTTTATTATTTTCTATTTGATGCATATACATTCAAGTGGACGTTTTTTGGATTTTACTTTCAATCAGTGTGCCAATTCGAACATTTGCTTAATCACAAACTCTTGTTACTATGTATAGTAGGAACTACAGATTATCACTATATACTTTTTAGCGCTGCACTTTTTTATGTTTTTTCAAAATTTATACTGCTACATTTCTTTGGTAAAAACAACCAAAATTGGTGTATATTATTTGGTCTTTGTGAAAGTTATAGAGTCCACAAGCTATGGTGCCAATCTCTGAAAATTGATCTCACCTGATGTACTGATGGCCTGTCTCATTTCTTCAGACCATAACAAGCCAGGAAAGTACAAATACCCCCCAAATGACCACTTTTTGGAAAGTAGACATTCCAAAGTATTTAGTAAGAGGCCTGGTGATTTTTTTGAAGTTGTAGTTTTTTCCCACAATTCTTTGAAAAATCAAAGATCTTTCTTTTCTTTTTTTTTTCACAAAATTGTTATATTAGCAGGTTATTTCTTACACACAGCATATGCATAGCATAAATTACACCCCAAAACACATTCTACTACTCCTCCTGAGTATGGTGATACCACATGTGTGAGACTTTTACACAGCCTGGCCACATACAGAGGCCCAACATGCAGGGAGCACCGTCAGGCGTTCTTGGAGCATAAATTACACATATAATTTCTTGACTACTTCTTACACTTTTGAAGACCCTGGAGTACCAGGACAATGGAAATGCCCCAAAAATGACCCCATTTTGGAAAGAAAACACCCCAATGTATAATCTATGAGGCATAATGAGTCTTTTGAACATGTCATTTTTTTCTACAAGTTTCTGGAAAATGTGTAAAGAAAATGAAAACGCATTTTTTTTACACAAAGTTGTCCATTATTTACAATATATCTAACACATAGCATGTACATACCAAAAATTACACCCCAAAATAGATTCTCCTACTCCTCCTGAGTATGGCAATACCACATGTGGGAGACTTTTCTACAGCCTGGCCACATAAAGAAGCCCAACATGCAGGGAGCACCATCAGGCGTTCTAGGGGCATAAATTTCAAATCTAATTTGACTACCTATTACACTTTTGTGAGGCACTCTAGTGGTATGGATGTGGCATGGATGAGAACTGATGTGACATGAATGAGCATGAATGGGGATGGATGAGCCGTGGATAGGGATGGCTGAGTATGGATGGGATGACTGAGCACGAATGAGTATGGCTGAGTATGGCCAGGTACAGCTGGATACAAATGGGATGGCTGGGTACGTCTGAGTATGGCTGGGTACGGCTGAGTATGGCTGAGTATGGATGGGGATGGATGAGATGGCTGAGCATGGATGGATGGATGAGTATTGCTGAATATGGATGGATGGATGGATGAGCATGGATGATTATTGCTGATTAGGGATGGATGGCTGAGTATGGATGGATGGCTGAGTATTGCTGAGTATGGATGGATGGCTGAGCATGGATGGATGGATGAGTATTGCTGAGTATGGATGGCTGGCTGAGTATGGATGGCTGGCTGAGCATGGATGGATGGATGGATGGCTGGCTGAGCATGGATGGATGGATGGCTGGCTGAGCATGAATGGATGGATGGTTGGCTGAACATGGATGGATGGATGAGTTTAGCTGAGTATAGATGGATGGATGAGCATGGATAGATGGATGGATGAGTATTGCTGAGTATGGATGGCTGGCTGAGCATGGATGGATGGATGGCTGGATGAGTATGGATGGATGGATGGCTGGCCGAGTATGGCTGGCTGGCCGAGAATAGATGGCTGGCTGAATGACTGGAGTGGGCACAAGTCAGCGCTGTGGGCACTCCACAGCGCCGCAGCAGCATCTGATCTCTCCCCTCTCTGTAGCAATCTGTACAGAGTGGGGAGAGAGGAACCGGATGTGACGCCAGATTGTTTACAAGTGATCGCTCCGATTTGACAGAGCAATCATGTGGTAAACGGCCGCTCTCAGCGCCCATTTACCATGATCCGTGATGCGCCAGGTCCTCAGGACCTGGCGGTCACGAATGTTCCCAAGTGCGTGCCCCAGGGGGCGCGCGGGAGCAAGATTCTCAAGAATTAGAGCAAGAGTTATCGAGCCATGCTGTAGCTGTCATTCGGCTATAGCACGGTAGTTAAGTATTTAAAAAAACAAGGGCACTTGTTTTTTATTTTTCTGTCTGGGACTTGTTCACCTCAACCGGAGTGCATACAAACTTTTGTTCATTTTATGTTATGCAGGCCCTGTACTGCATCCATGTGTTGGATTATGTAAAATTGCAACTTCATATTATTATTGTTGTTCTTATTTGTTTGTCAGTAGCACGCTCCGTCTGTGCTGAGTACTATGAGGACTATCACCTGAGTATTGCTGAGCATGGATGGCTGGCTGCGAATGGATGGCTGGCTGAGCATGGATGGATGGATGGCTGGCTGAGCATTGATGGATGGATGGCTGGCTGAGTATGGATGGATGGATGGCTGGCCGAGTATGGATGGCTCGCTGAGAATGGATGGCTGGCTGAATGGCTTGAGTGGGCACATTTCAGCGCTGTGGGCACTACACATTCAGCCCACAGCTCTGCAGCAGCATCTGATCTCTCCCCTCTCTGTACCGATCTGTACAGAGAGGGGAGAGAGGAACTGGATGTGAAGCCGGATTGTTTACAAGTGATCGCTCCGATTTGACAGAGCAATCACGTGGTAAATGGCCGCTCTCAGCGGCCATTTACCATGATCCGTGATGCGCCAGGTCCTGAGGACCTGACGGTCACGAATGTTCCCAGGTGCGTGCCCCAGGGGGCGCTCGAGAGCAAGATTCTGGGAGGACATCAATGTACGCCCTCCCAGAGTTATTGAGCCGCGCTGTAGCCGTCATTCGGCTATAGCACGGTCATTAAGTAGTTAGAGAAACAAGGGCACTTGTTTTTTATTTTTCTGTCTGGGACTTGTTCACCTCAACCGGAGTGCACACAAACTTTTGTTCATTATATGTTATGCAGGCCCTGTACTGCATCCATGTGTTGGATTATGTAAAATTGCAACTTCATATTATTATTGTTGTTCTTATTTGTTTGTCAGTAGCATGCTCCGTTTGTGATGAGTACTATGAGGACTATCACCTGTTTCCATATTTGACCAGTGGTGACTGGTGCTCAAAATTTTTTGGGGGGGTGCAAACAAACTGAAAAATTCAGAAAAAAAAACCCTGGGTGAACTGCGAGCGCCAAGCATGGCGCTTGCAGGTCACATTTTTCGACACCCCCCGCCGCTGTAATTCAGGTGCCTGGTGCCTGAAAAGGGGTCGGGCTCCTGAATAGGGGGTGGCAGCGGCTATGCATGAATCTATCCATTGGTCATAGAGGGGGTGGCTGGAGAGAGAGGGCGGCGCCCGTACACCGTTATGGATGGGCTGCTTCTGTATTTGACCAATGCCATTGTGCCTGTTATGGTCTGTGCCCTTTTTTATGGAAATTTCCAATTAAAATATTAAAACATTTGTCATGTGGAAAAAGGACATATTTTTACACTTTCAAATTCATGAAATATAATCCTATATTCTAGATTAGGTGCCAATAATTAGAATTTGAAGTGGAACCTGTGTTAATTAACCATTTCACTGCCACTGATGTAAAGCTTACATCGACAGCTGCACAGGCTTTTACACAGGCTGCTGTGGGTGGGGAATTAGCTAATCAAGCATAGTCTGAACTTGCAGCTTCATTGAAGTTCATTAGGGGCCTAATAGACTTGTAATATACAGCATCCTAATTTATAAGGGACTATTGCCCCCTTTAAGCATTAGCAATAAAGTTAAGTTAAAAAAAATTTAAAAATCTAAGTAACATACTGTAAATAAAAAAAGCACAACAGATGTTAAAACCCCCGTCTCCTCCACGTACACGCACATACATACGCAAATTCATGCATTTGGTGTGGCTGCAAACTAAAATGGTGTTTGCGCTACATACATATCACTGCACATGCCACATTGAAAGCAATAATTTTCAAGGCATCATTCACAATAAACTCTAAATTGATGGCCCGTAAAGCCTTTTAAAGTATTAATTATAAACAATTTTAGGTACCAAAGTTTGTCACCATTTTGCAGGCACACACAATTTTGAGCCTTGACATGCTTGGTGTCTATTTATTCAACACAACCTCATCTTTTATAGTTTACCAAAAAATTGGGTAATATATGTTGAATAGGGATGAGCCGAACACCCCCAGTTCGGTTCGCACCAGAACATACCGAACAGGCAAAAATTCGGAAGAACACACGAACACCGTCTATGGGATACGAACACGAAAAATCTAAAGTGCTCATTTTAAAGGCTTATATGCAAGTTATTGTCATAAAAAGTGTTTTGGGACCTGGGTCCTGCCCTAGGGGACATGTATCAATGCAATTTTTTTTTTTAACTACTTCCGGACCGCTCACTGTCGTTTTACGTGATGACTTTGAAGGAGGATATTATTGTTATAGCAGCAGCTAGCTGCCATAACCCCGGTATCCTCCTCTTCAGCGGGCGGTCCGCTACAATATAAAAGTGGTCTCTGTGGTGGATTTGCCACAAGATCACTTTTATTGGCCGTGGGAGAGGGCACCCCCCTCCCGCCGTGATCTGGCCCTCTGCCACTTACCGGAGCCGTCGGCAGCGGTGGAGGCGATCGCGTCTGTCCCCTTGCTGGGCATGGAGGTGAGTGAGGGGAAGATGGCCCCCACCCATCTCCATATGACTGCAGGGCAGAAGCAAAGTCAAAACGTCACTTCCGCCCATAGCTCTTAAAGGGCCATTTTTTTTTTCATTTTTTTAAGTGACAATTTTTTTTAATTACATTTTAATGTAAATATGAGATCCGAGGTCTTTTTGACCCAAGAGCTCATATTTAAGAGGTCCTGTCATTTTTTTTCTATTACAAGGGATGTTTACATTGCTTGTAATAGGAATAAAAGTGACACAAGTTAAAAAAAAATGGTAAAATAAATAAGAAAATAAAAGAAAAAATGTTAAACGCTCCCCGTCCAGACGAGCTCGCCTGCAGAAGCAAACGCATACGTGACTAGTGCCCGCATATGAAAACGGTGTTCAAACCACACATGTGAGGTATTGCCACAATCGGTAGCCAGAGCAATAATTCTAGCCCTAGACCTCCTCTGTAACTTAAAACATGCAACCTGTACAATTTTTTAAACGTCGCCTATGGAGATTTTTAAGGGTAAAAGTTTGTCGCCATTCCAAGAGCGGGCGCAATTTTGAAGCGTGACATGTTGGGTATCAATTTACTCGGTGTATTATTATCTTTCACAATATAAAAAAAATTGGGCTAACTTTACTATTGTCTTACTTTTAAATTTAAAAAAGTGTATTTTTTCCAAAAAAAGTGCGCTTGTAAGACCTCTGCGCAAATACGGTGTGACAGAAAGTATTGGAACGACTGCCATTTTATTATCTAGGGTGTTAGAAAAAAAAATGTATAATGTTTGGGGGTTCTAAGTAACTTTCTAGCAAAAAAAACAGTTTTTAACTTGTAAACAACAAATCTCAGAAAGAGGCTCGGTCTTTAAGTGGTTAAAAACGGACGTTTTTTCGGGACCAGTGATTTTTTTAAATGCAGAAAGTGAAACAATAAAAATGAAATATTCCTTTAAATATTGTGCCTGGGGGGTGTCTATAGTATGCCTGTAAAGTGGCGCATTTTTCCCGTGTTTAGAACAGTACCACAGCAAAATGACATTTCTAAAGGAAAAATTGTCAATGAATTGTTGGGTCTCAGCAATATAGATAAAATTCATTGAAAAAAAGGGCATGGGTCCCCCTGTCCATTACCAGGCCCTTTGGGTCTGGTATGAATATTAAGGGGTACCCCGAACCAAAATAAAAAAAATTGCGTGGGGTCCCCCCCAAAATCCATACCAGGCCCTTCAGCTCTGATATGGAAATTAAGGGGAACCCTGCACCAAATATAAAAAAAATGGTGCAGGGGTCTCTCCCAAAATACATACCAAACCCTTATCTGAGCATGCAACCTGGCAGGCCGCAGGAAAAGAGGGGGGACGAGAGAGCGAACCATACCAAGCCACATGCCCTCAACATGGGGATGGTGCTTTGAGGTCTGACCCCAAAGCACCTTGTCCCCATGTTGATGGGAATAAGGGCCTCATCCCCACAACCCTTGTCCAGTGGTTGTGGGGGTATGCGGGCGGGTGGCTTATCAGAATCTGGAAGCCCCCTTTAACAAGGGGGTCCCCATATCCCCCCATGTGAATTGGTAACGGGGTACATTGTACCCCTACCATTTCACAAAAAAGTTTTAAAAATGGTAAAAAAGACAAGAGACAGCTTGGGACAAGTCCTTTATTAAAAAATAATAAAATAAAAATGTCCAGAAAAAATGACCAAAAAAGAAAAAAAAAAGCCACAACCATTCCACCTCCATGGGAGGCTCCTGCCGGGTGTCGCTTCTTTTGGGTAACAGCTGTCATATAGCTGAGGGTGGGGCCACCCGGTGACGTAAATGGGTGACCTCGCCCCTCTGCGGCTTTCCTGTGGCTTCCCCGTTTTGACACTTTTTTGTGAAATGGTAGGGGTACAATGCACCCTGTTACCAATTCACATAGGGGGGGCCAGGATCTGGGGCTCTCAGATTCCAATAATCCCCCTGCCCGCAGACCCCCACAACCACGGGCAAGGGTTGTGGGGATGAGGCCCTTGTCCTCATCAACATGGGGACAAGGTTCTTTGGGGTCACACCCTCCCCATGTTGAGGGCATGTGGCCTGGTATGGTTCAAGCACTCTCTCATCTCCCCTTTTTTCCTGCGGCCTGCCAGGTTGTATGCTCAGATAAGGGTCTGGTATGGATTTTGGTGGGGACCCCTACGCAATTTTTTTTTTTTAATTTAGCGCAGGGTTTCCCTTAATTTCCATACCATACCTGATGGGCGTGGTAATGGACTGGGGGGGCATGCCATTTTTTTTTCAATGCTTTTAACTATATTCCCGAGACCCAACAATTCATTACAGCCACGATTAGTTTTAAATGACAATTTTTCCTTTAGAAATGTCATTTTGCTGCAGTACTGTTCTAAACACGGAAACAATGTGACACTTTACAGGCATACTATAGACACCCCCCCAGGCATGATATTTAAAGAAATATTTAATTTTTATTGTTTCACTTTAAGCATTAAAAAAATCACTGCTCCTGAAAAACGACCATATTAAAAAAAAATAATTTGCATTGATACATGTCTCCTGAGGCAGGACCCAGGTCCCCAAACACTTTTTATGACAGTAACTTGCATATAAGCCTTTAAAATTAGCACTTTTCATGCTAGTGTCCCATAGACTTTAACAGTGTTCTGGCGGCTTTCGAATTTGCCCTGAACACCGCATATTGTGTGGTGTTCGCAGAACATCCAAACAACCAAAGTTCGGCCCAAACTTATGCTCGGGCCGAACCGTTCACCCATCCCTAATGTTGAAAGTGCAACAGCATGTACTATGCACTCTGAACTATAGATGGTGCTGTAGTGATATACTAGCTTCTGTGTGTTTATACAGTATATGCTTGTATATTCTGCACAGGAAGGAAGTTCTTATTGTTTTTCTCTCTGCTCTCTCCTAAAATGCTGTTCTCAGACACGTATTCTGTTCTCCTATAGAAGTAAGGCTGAATTCTACATTCCTCAAGATCTCCGTGCCTCATCCTTTCACATAACCAAAAATATATTGCGGTTGTGTGCACTTAATCTACCTTATGTGTTTTTTTGTTACTAAAAAGGTGGGTTTTCTACTTATATCGTATGACATAAGAAGGGTGTCTGCTTTCAGGAAATATCTAATGTTTGAGGGCTTTAACTATGCTTCAGGCCTAAAATGTGCAGTATATACAGTATATACAGTATGTGTGCAAAAAAAGCCAAAAACACATCTGGCAGAAAGGTTAAACCTCAGATATCTAGGGTCTGGTGTTCCTTTTGTTATTGACATAGATGGTGTCATAATATGGAGATAAACAGAGCTCTCTCAGAAAGAAGGTTGTGGTTGCCTAGAAGTCTGGAAAGGGGTTTAACAAATTGATAAATTATTTGAGATTAATTATTTTACTGTACGAAAAAAAAATCCATGAATGGCTTAGATTTCAAACAACTTCTAATTTGTCCAAGACTGACTGGATATGCAAATTCTGATCAAGAGCTGACCATCTGATGCTAAAAGAAGTCTCTAAAAATCCTCAAATTTTACTGCAGGATTTGCAAGCATCTATCTGCAAGCTTCTACAATCAGAAAGAGGTTACACCAATTTAACCTGCATGGTAGGTGTGCCAGGAAAAAAACATTTGCTGTCCAAAAAGGACATAAAAGCAATACTGCAGTTTGCTATTAAATATATAAGCAAAAACTAGACCTTCTGAAGAAATGGGGGAGATTTACTAAAACTGGTGCACTCAGAATCTGGTGCAGCTGTGCATGGTAACCAGTCAGCTTCTAATTTCAGCTTGTTCAATTAAACTTTGGCAATTCAACCTGGAAGCTGATTGGTTTCAATGCAGAGCTGCATCAGATTTTGCATGCTCCTGTTTTAGTAAATAACACCCATTGCGCTCTGGACTGATGAATCAAAGATAGGCCACAGCAACAGCAGACTTGTTTGGCACAATCCAAAGGAAGCATTTTAGGAAAAAAAACCTTATTGAAACTGTGAAGCATGATGGTAGAAATGTTATGGTTTGGGGTTGCTTTTGCTGCTTCAGGGCCCAGAAGTTTGCATTCATTCTTCAAATTCTGAATCATATCAAAGTGAAGTTAAAGCGTTTGTTAACCCCCCAAAAAAACATTGATCCTGTTTCTTTAAAGCATTTTAAAAAGCACAGTACTTGTGCTGTGTCATTTGGCCCCCTGTAACACCTGTAATACCTGGTTGATCCTGCCAGTTCTCCCCTCCCCTATGTAAACTGACCACATTATATCATGGCTGTTGAGCCCTGACACTGTGGTCAGTTTACGTGCCTCCGTCATCCACAGCCTGCAATCTATAGCTCTCCTCTCTGCTCCTGTGTCCTCCTCCCACCTCTCCTCTTTGCCTGTCACATCTGTGTGTGAGCTGCCCCTCCCCTTCTATCACTGTTCGGAGCAGAGCACACATTACTGCTCCCAATCACTGCCAGCCCCTCTGCTAGAATTTTATGATGTATATACTATATGCCATTTTCTAAAATTCTTCTTATAAATACTGTTTTTCTTATTCCCAATCAGCGGTCATGTGACCGCCCAGCACTGTCTTTCTCTGCTGTATGTATTACAGAGAGAGGGGCTGAGCTCTTCCTCTGACATCTGCCGGCACTGTCTTTCTCCGATGTTTGTATAACAGAGGGTGGTCACGTGACAGCCCGGCAGATGTCAGAGGGAGAGCTCAGCCCCTCCCTCTGGAATGCATACAGCAAAGAAAGACAGTGCCGGGCGGACACATGACAGCTGATTGGGAATAAGAAAAACAGTATTTATAAGTAGAATTTTAGAAAATGTCATATAGTATATACATCATATATTCCTAGCAGAGAACCTGGCAGTGGCTGTGTGCACTGCCTTAACAACCACATTAACCACTTGCTCACTGGGCACTTAAACCCCCTTCCTGCCCAGACCAATGTTCAGCTTTCAGCGCTGTCACACTTTGAATGACAATTGAACGGACATGCAATGCTGTACCCAAATAAAAAAAAAATTCACACAAATAGAGCTTTCTTTTGGTGGTATTTAATCACTGCTGTTTTTTTTTTTTTTTGCTCAAAAAAATGAAAAAAATACCAAAAATTAAAAAAACAAACATAGTTTGTTATAAACTTTTGAAAACAGGTAATTTTTCTCCTTCATTGATGTATGCTGATGTGGCTGCACTGATGGGCACTGATAGGCTGCACTGATGGGTGGCACTGATGGGCACTGATAGGTGACGCTGAGAGGTGACACTGATGGGTGGCACTGATGGGCAGTGATGGGTGGCACTGATGGGCAGCACTGAAGGGCACTGATAGGTGGCACTGATAGGTGGCACTGATAATCAGCACTGATAGGTGGCACTGATGGGGCTGCACTGATGGGCATTGATAGGCTGCACTGATGGGCACTGATAAATGGCACTGATAGGCACTTATGAGGCAGCACTGATGGGCACTGATAGGTGGCACAGGAGGTGACACTGATGGGTGGCACTGATGGGTGGCACTGATGGGCACTGATGGGTGGCACTGATAGGCACTGGTAGGTGACATTGACAGGCAGCCCTGATCAATGGCACTGATGATGAGGCACTGATGGGCATTGATTGGCAGCACTGGTGGGTATTGATAGGTGGCACCGGTGGGAAAAGGTAGGTGGCACCGTGGGCACTGGTGGGCACTGGTAGGTGGCACTGGTGGGCACTGGTAGGTGGCACTGGTGGACACAGATGAGGCAGCTGTGGCTCTCTGTGTGAGGGACCGATGTCCCTCTAACAGAAGCCGGTGATCAGCTTTTTTTCCCCTCACGCTAACATCTGGCTGAGAGCTGATCATGTGGTAAGGGGCCGGGAGTCTCATAGTCTCGATGATCACAGAGTGCACGGCCCGCAGGGACGTGCTGACAGCGCACGCTCGGGAGGATATCTATGGACGCCCTCCCAGCAATTACGGCCCAAGCTGTAGCCGTCTTTCAGCTATAGCACGGGCAGGAAGAAGTTAATGAGAAAGAGAGTCTCTGCCCTGAAGTTAAAGTTGAACTGCAGATAGATCTCTCAACATAATAATGATTTTAAGAACATGGGCATATCTATCAAGGAATGGCTCAGAAAGAAGAAATAGAGGGTTATGACCTGACCTACTGAAAGTCCTAATTTGAATCTCATTGAAATGCTTTGGGGGTTTGAAATGGGTAGTTCATACAAGGGAAGCTACAAACATTTTGCAATTGAAGGAATTTTGCAATGATGAATAATTTCACATTTCATAAAATCATTGTTAGAGACTGATTGTTAGTTATGCGAAATACCTACTGGAAGAAATTTCTGCTAAAAGGCAATGTCAGCTTCTTGTCCAAAATTAAAATTTACTGACATGACACCCAAAATTTACTGACAGCAACAATTTGTTACTGAAACAACACGTGAATTTTTTTGACAGTGCCAAATGTCACAGAACGTCCCACACTCCGCTTGAGTACTTCCGTCATATACCACTTCTTCCCAGTCTGTATACAGATATCAGATATTCCAACCTCTCTGAGCACAAAACAAGGCGACACTTGCTTGTTGCTAACATGAACTGTTTTATTTAGAATCAAAATTACAAGACTTTATATGCCGTTGGAACCTCCTCTAACAATACAACTATAACCTAATTAACATAATTAACATGAGCTAATTAACTAAAAAATTTACCCAGACCAGATGACAGACTTGTGGGCACCAAGCTTCACACAGTAGAATAAACACAATAGCTGGAGCTAATTACAATTAACAATACAAACAACAATCCCCCCCCTCCTCAGCCTATTCATCAACAATTCATCTCCTAGCCAGTCCTGGAGGCTAATGTGATCAGCTCACTCAATTAACAGGTTGAGTTCAGAATCAACCAAACCAATAATAGTCTCTACATACATCCTGGGAGATATTGTGGACAAATATTACTGTCCCATTTTAAGTAGTCCAAGATATATTTTCTCACTCACCCTGTGCCAGGATGGCACAGGGTGACTTAGACATAAGATGTATTCTGAGTTCCACGGGCCCTCCCGTCACACCAAATATTTAACGACATTTAAAAAAATACATAAAATTACCATTTTCAGTGCAAAACTTCAATATTTAAGCTACAAACATTTAGCTAGTGCTATTAACAATGTGTTTAGGGTAAAACGACAGGCAAAAAAACATATTTCTCCATTTACTCGAAGGTCAGGTTAATATACCCCAATACAGAGTTCCCCCTGCAGTGCAAGGGGGAACTCTGCGGACCCTGATGTAAAAGGGAACACTGAGGACTGTGATGTTAAGGAGTAACCTGTGGAGCTCCACTGCATAGAGGGGGCATTTAAATATCTACCATAGGCCACAGCATGGCATGCATGGAAGTTCTTGGCTTCTTTCTGTAGAAGCCGCTGGGCACTTCCAGGTTTAAAGATGGCTGCCCCACAGCAGCCATCTTTTTTTTTCAATATATTTCATTGTTTTCTTGTATACAACGTGAGAGGGAACAAAGTTACATCTCAAATTAACTTGCTGAGGCTTTCCCTGAGTAGGGAGTAGGCCTGATATCATATACTTATAGTTCGCACGCAGGCAGATACTAAAGGAGTCAGAGATATTAATACAGGAAAAGGGTAGATTTTCAACTGTGAGATTCTATTATGGTAAGAAGAATGGAGAGACATCTCCCCATCCCTTGGCATCGCCCCTCCTCGGCTCCGGTTGTGGGAGAAGGAAGGGGAGAGGCAAAGGCTGGTGAGTTGGGGGCTTCGAGGCCTACCTTGAATGAGGGAAGTGTTGATCTCGAGCCCACATCTCACCATAATGAATTGGAAGATATCCTGTTCAAAAGAGAGTAAAAATTGTGTAGACAAAAGGGTGGAGACTATGGATTGAGCAATTGAGAAATAATACACTTAGGTAAAGATGGCATGAAAATACACAATAAAAGAATCCGGAATACAGGAGTGGGAGTAGTGGTAGATCCGTGCAGGTCAAACGCTCACCATGGAGGGGGGGAATGGGGGTGACCTGGGGTAGTCACTGAACTGTAAGTTATTGCCTTACTGGGGGGGTGGCACTCGATGTTAGGAGCTGATAACAGAGGGGGAGATTGGGGTGTCACCAGGTTCGAGTATTAGTTTGGACCATATTGTGATCTTATGGAGAGCAAAGTTCTGTATGTGTTGGGAGGGCTCCATTAATTGTAGAGAGAGTGAGAAGGTGTCCAGGATGTTCTGTGGATGGTAGTGCTGTAGCGATGAATGGTGACCATTTACGTCTAAATCGGGGTGTCAGGCCCCGTCTGGTTAAGCTTGCATTGAGCTCTTCTTTGTCTAAAAGCACTGTTAGGTCTAGTTTGAAGTCCTGGACAGTCGGTGGAGAAGATGAGGACCATTTTTTGCGTATAGCGTGTCTAGCTGACATGAAGCAGGTTGATAGCCAGGCTTTGTTGTGCTGAGGGGACGTCGGTTGGGTGATCAGTCGATTTGAGATTGGGGTTTCTAGGTAACCAAAGAGTAGAGGGAAAATGGAGTGCTACCGGTGACCTGTAAAGCGAAATTCTCAACTTGATTCCAGAAGGCAGAGATGTGGGAGCAGGTCCAGAGTCTGTGGAGCAACGTTGGTCGTTCCTGGTCACACAGCGGACATTGTCGCTTGGGTGTTTGTTGGAGTGAGGATAGGAAAGGAATATATGCACGATGCATTATTTTGAACTGTTGCTCACACCAGAACTCGTTGGTGACATATGCACATGTGGAGTTGTATCCAGTTATGATGCGGTGTACAGCGTCTGGGAAGTTGAGATCAGAGCTCCAAGATGCGACAGAGGTTGCCTGCAGAGGTTTGCTGAGGCGTATGTTCAAAGGTTTGTAAATGTCCGATATCTTAAAACATTGTTTTTCCAGTAGGATGTCCAGGATGGAGGGGCTAAAACGTTGAAGTTTGTTTGAGCATAGGCTGTTAGCATGTTGGATTGCTTGATGGATGGACAGGAAATGGCTTTGTGGCAGGTCAAAGAGGTCCAGAGTTTGTGAGACCGGTCTGGGTTTGCCCGAGGTCGGGTCAAAGAGTTGAGCGAAGTGCAATACAGTAGTTTCCGATGAGCCCTGGCCTGCAAGGTCGAGCGAGACAAAGTGGGGGAGAAGGAAGGGTTTCCATGGATCGGGAGGAGTTGAGAGATCCATGGGGATAAGCTCAGTTTCTGTCTGACTTCTCGCCATTCTATTAGCATGTCTCGAATTAGCAGATTATGTTGAAGATGTGGGGGGATGGAGCGCAATTTGCTGTGAAGAAGGGTCGGTAGGCAGTAAGGGGGTTACCATTTGGGCTTCTAGATCAAAGTTGGAGTATCTGGAGGTTTGCAAAATCCAGTCTATACATATTCTTAAGAGGCAAGATAAATTGTACACTCTAAGATTAGGGAAGCAGCCATCTTTATGACGCAACCAGGCGTGGTTTATGAAAGAGGCCCACTGGTTGCAAGATCATAATTTGGACTCTAATGCCAGAGAAAAAAAATGTGGTGCGAGCAGAAAAAATTGGGTGTGGTTTTCTGGGGCTGTAGCTAGCACCTGCTGGCTATATAGTACAGGAAAGATGGACTGGCAGGATCACCAGGGATCTCACACAAAGGAAGCAATACAAAGAGAACAGGATAATATCTCATACAAGTACATGGTACAGCAGGCACATATCAGGAATATGTGGATGCTCAAATGCATATTTTGTTTTTGCAGCTGGGAACCAGCAGAGGAAGGGGGCGACAACATGGTGGAAGGCCAACAAAAGCCAGAATCCCAGTGGAGGTAACAGCAACACTCCAAAGCCCTGCCCCTGTATGTCCTAGGGCAGTGAGAAGTCCCATAAGAGGGAGAGCAACCAGTCAAAATAAACCCCATTATGGATATCATGTAATCAATGTCTGAGTGACCGCAAGCCAACACTGTAATGAGCAATTCTTCATATCTTAATGGACCTTCGTTAAAAAGGTGCAGGAAGAATACCAGGTGGACATGCGGGCTGGATAATGCAATATTGCTGTTTCATTCCTCCGCCTCCATCTACACCTTCCACACTTTCCATTTCATTCAACTCTGCATAACCACCATCTTCAGGTGCATACTGTATACCTCACACCCAACCCCTCTTTAGCACACCTTTTCTTTCCTCCCAAAAGAACATCACTCATTCTCTCCCCCACCTTAGTCTACCTATCCATATCCCTCTATCCACTATCCTCACCACTTCCTATATCATCCAAACCAACAACACGATTCAGCTACGCACACCACTTTCCCACCACACACGCCTCCTACAGTAATTACAGCTTTCCACTACCTTAATCCTTTCCAACATCATTCACAAATCCCTGTCACCATTTTTTGCACCCCCCCTTACATTTTTTGGGTATATTTTCTACATACCCACCATTACCCAACAACAGTTATGTTGGTCCACTCTCCTGGAGTGCCTTCTTGTTTGTAAGTTTTGAGAACATGGAGTTGATGCAACGAAGCTCCACTTTTTTGTTTACACATGTGCGTTTGTGTGGTTATTATTAATGGGATTTCAGAAAAAAAAATTAGATTTCTGAAATGACAGGACGCTACAAAGAAAAAAAAGAGACATAGATACTAAGAAGACAAAACTGTCACAGAAGAATTCGTTTTCTATTTGTCAAAAACAAAAACACCTGAAGCTTGAAATAAAAAGACAGTCCCCTCAGAAGTGTGCAGTAATACATGAAAATAGCACAAAAAAGTGCAAAAAACACTCAAGAATTGCTTGAAAATGTTCTGCTCAAGTGTGAAAGCAGCTTAAGTTGTATTGTAAAAGCTGTTAAGATAAAATGTTAACATTTGCCAACTGACATGTAGTAATAAGCAATTATGTAAGAGACAGAAAAGTTAGCAATTATCTTTTAATCACACAGTGAAGCATTAATCATATCTAAGGGTAACTATAACCTGCTTTAGGAGTTATAGACATTAAAATCACCATTAGAAGTTGTGTCTTCAGTAGATTTTTTACAGTATGGCTACAGCCAGCAAAAGATAAACAGCCTGTTTGTTTAATCTGTTTTTCATGTTTCTTTTTTTTATTTTATTTTATTGTGAGCCTCCTGTAGACATACTAATGTGCTTTCTCTTTTTTCTTGGATTGTACTGTATGTTATAAATTTTATGTTGCTATAAGTCCTCCAGGGCACCTAAAATTTGGCAGGAAACAAAATCTAATAATTAGCATTTCTATGAATTTCCCTGTAACACCTGTTGTCCAAGTAAATTGATTCACGTAGCATTTTAATTAAAAAAAAAGTTTTCTCAGAATTGCATTTAAGCATCAAATTAAGTGCTTCTCGACTGCTGCGTAAAATGCTCTCTACTAAATCATTCGCAATGAGATGTTGCATCCTGAAATTAAACACGACTCATAAATATCAACTCCTGATGTATGTGTTCTTGCAATTACAGCAGCAATCAAGTGTGAACCATTACTGTATAGATTTCCGTCTCACTATAAACAATAAATACAGATTTCGAGCTTCTAATCTCAACATGACATAGTAAGGAGAGAACTTGATAAAAAATGCAATCACATGTGTATGTTAACACAAAACTACAGTGATGACTGTAATGATGATAACCTGAAACACAGCTACACTATCCACAAGACCTATGGGAATAATAAAAATGTGCTGGGCTACCAATTTACAGTTTCACTCTAACTACCTGAGTTTGCATGGTTTGGCTACAGCAATCCACTACTTTATTTTTTTGTGTTTTGTTTCCTATTATCTTTTTGTTCTTTTTTTTTTTTTTTGACTATTTGCCTCTAACCCTAAGACAGGGTCTATTGTATCAAACATGTTTTTTACAAGTTAAAATAATTTTTTTTGTTAGAAAATTACTGAGAACCCCCAAACATTATATATATATTTTTTCTAACACCCTAGAGAATAAAATGGCGGTCATTGCAATACTTTCTGTCACACCGTATTTGCGCAGCGGTCATACAAGAGCACTTTTTTTGGAAAAAATACACTTACTTGAATTAAAATAAATAAGACAACAGTAAAGTTAGCCCAATTTTTTTTTATATTGTGAAAGATAATGTTACGCAGAGTAAATTGATACCTAACATGTCACGCTTCAAAGTTGCGCCCGCTCGTGGAATGGCGACAAACTTTTACCCTTAAAAATCTCCATATGCGACGTTTAAAAAATTCTACAGGTTGTATGTTTTGAGTTACAGAGCATTGTATTTATTATTGTTATTGTAGTGTTGTCAATAAAGATCATTGTAACAGCAAAGTTTTCAACTGTCATGAATGGGTTAACCATTCATGACAGCTGTGATCACTAGTGATCTGTGATTGGCTACAGCTAATCACATGGCACAGGGTACTGTGATTGTCCCAGGTACTATGTGATATCTGTGGGCCAATCACAGCAAAGGAAATACAGCTGTTATGAATGAATTCATTTATAACAGCTTTGTTGACATTGCGGTCATGTGATTGCATAGTGATCACATGATCACTGTGTCCCAAGTACCAGGATCCGTAATTCATGTGAGGGGGGGCGCTCCTAAACCTGGAGCATGCACATAACGTACATGTACGTGATTGTGTCTGCATGTGCTGCCCCACCACTATACTGTGGTGGGTTGGCAAGTGGATAACCAATAACAAATAAATAAATAAATAGCAAACCTCGATGGACTAAGGTTATCAGTGGTGTACCCCAAAATTCCTGGTATTAAAAGTACCATTTCAGTCTTTACAGGTGACACCAAGCTATGCAGAGGAACAACATCCTTACAGGATGTCTCCAACTTACAAACCAACCTCAATGCATTGTTTAATTGGGCAACTATGTGGCAGATGAAGTTTAATGTTAAAAACTGTAAAGTTATGTACTTGGGGGCTATGGCTATGAATGCATCTTACATACTAGGAGAAGTACAACTGGGGGAATCAATGGTGGAGAAGGATCTGGGTGTTTTGGTAGATCATAAGCTAAATATTAGCATGCAATGCCAAGCTGTGGTTTTCAAAGCAAGCAAAGTCCTTTTTTGTATTAAGAGAGGTATGAACTCCAGAGAGAGAGATATCATTTTGCCCCTGTACAAATCATTAGTAAGACCCCATCCGAAATAAGCAGTTCAGTTATGGGCGCCAGTTCTCAAAAAGGATATCTGGTAACTGGAGAAAGTGCACAGAAGGGCAAGCAAACTGATAAGAGGCGTGGAGGAGACTAGGCCATGAGGAAAGATTAGAGGAACTGAATTTATGCTCTCTTGAGAAGAGTAGGTGAAGTGGTCCATATAGTGAGCTTGGCGCTGAGTAATTCACTTTAAGGTCATCACAGAGGACTAGTGATGGGCTTGATGTTCAGGTCACACATAAATTCGACTCGAACATCAGGTGTTCGCCCGTTTGACAAAGAGCATACATTATAGGGCGTTTGTGGAAAATTTGAGGGCCGCGGAATGCCTCATAAAGCACTGCAAGATCGCAGTGCATTGCTGTATGATGATTGGCCAAAGCATGCACCTGACCTGCATGCTTTGGCCGATCACAGCGCACTCTGTTAAGAGAGCCATAATTGGCCAAAGGCAGGGTGCCTTTGACCAATCAGGGCTCGGGGGACTAAGTCCACGCCCCACACTATAATAAGGCTGCTTACACAGCGGCCGTGTTTAGTGTTGTTGGTGTGGACAGAGAGATAGCTTGATTTAGATTAAGCAGGCAGGTTATTCAGTCTCATATATATATCTGTGGGCCAATCACAGCAAAGGAAATACAGCTGTTATGAATGAATTCATTTATAACAGCTTTGTTGACATTGCGGTCATGTGATTGCATATATATATATGTACAGTGGGGACGGAAAGTATTCAGACCTTCTTAAATTTTTCACTCTTTGTTATATTGCAGCCATTTGCTAAAATCATTTATGTTCATTTTTGTTTCCTCATTAATGTACACACAGCACCCCATATTGACAGAAAAACACAGAATTGTTGACATTTTTGCAGATTTATTAAAAAAGAAAAACTGAAATATTACATGGTCCTAAGTATTCAGACCCTTTGCTCAGTATTTAGTAGAAGCACCATTTTGATCTAATACAGTCTGTGACAGACTCACCCGGGACAGAGGCTTTTGGAGGGGACTGAATGTGAGCCTCTTGCCTACAGATTATGGGCCCTGGCATTTGGGATACCCTTGAGGTGTTGTTACTTTGGCTTCGGGTCCTTGTCCCCCAGGACACACAGACTCTGGGGACCCTGTATTTGCCATATTAGCAATAGTGACTGAGTCATACTGTTGGGACTCATACTGTTAGGAGATGCTAATGTCATCAACTCCACTCACCTGTCTGATGTCTGCTATAATGTGTTTAATGTAAATGAGTCTAGTCTGGCTTACCACAGGTTCTAAGAGTATTCAACTCATTGTTGTTTGTATTGTTAATTGTAATTAGCTCCTGCTATTGTGTTTAATGTACTGTGTGAAGCTCGGTGACAACAAGTCTGACCTGTGGTGAAATCCTGATGGGCACAGAGTCACATCAGCTGCTTAAAGGGATTAGTTAGCTAGCTCATGTTAATTAGGTTACAGTTGTATTGTTAGAGTAATATGAGCAGGAGGGGGGAACCTCCTCTTCTACTGTATAAAAAAGTCTTGTATTCTGGTTATAATAATAAAACAGTCTATGTTAGCAGTGAAACAAGTGTCGCCTTGTTTTGTGCTTATGAGCGGTTGGAATATCTGATATCTGTATCCAGACTGGGAGGAAGTGGTATATGATGGAAGCACTCAAGCGGAGTGTGGGATGTTCCGTAACATTGGTGGCAAGCAGCGGGATGCTTCCTGCAGTCTGGGACATTCAAAATTCCACCTGGATCCAAGGTCCGGATAGCAGGAGAGGAGAGGTACAGATCCCAGCCGCCATGGAGGAGGAATTCAGAAGGAGGTTCCGAGAGATGCAAATACAGCACAGAGGACCAGTATCAGAGCAGGTCCTGCTGGGATGGTATGATTCTATTCGCTGCGAACTCTGGAAAGAAGCGCTAGCCCGTGAGCAGTGACACCAGGGAAAAGTTCTCCCCTTCATCCAGGAAAGGTACTGGTCGCAGTACGGATTGCGGGTGCGGTTTTTGGGAGAAAAACTGCACAAGGAGCAGACAGCTGAATTAAGCAGGCTGGTCTGGGCAGAGATGCGGCTGGATGAGAGCTACAGAGCCCTCCGCTGGCATGTATCCCAAGCATGTCCCTGGATAGCAGATGACAGCTCAATGGAAGGCTTAAGCTACGGCGGCTTAGGACTGTTGTATGTGAAGCTGACAGGGGACCCTAACTTTGGGAGTGATTTGGAGTGGAGGGTTGGACGAAATCATGGATTTCAGAGAAGGGCTACTGAACATTTCGGAAGTGCACTGGGCACAGGAAGATTTGGAGTTTCTGGCCATTCAGGAATGGAAGCTGGAGATAGCCTACAGACGGCTACTAGACGTTGCTCAGTGCCAGGGCTGGGCTCCCTTTGCCTGGGACTATCAGGAAATACCAGTTGACAACCCTGAAATCCTGGCTGAAGAGTCGGCAAGGTGGCAGAGTAATAGTGTGCTTTGCCAACCTGCTCCCGCAGCTATGGAGGCGGAGGTTTTATGGCGGATGCAGCAAGTGCTGACTGACCTTGATGATCCTGTTTCTGCATGGGATGATCTTGGATGGAGGAATGTGCCTGTCCAGCAGCATGCCAGAGAATCAGCAGTGGAAAATCTGGAGATTGCCATCCCCAAAGCTGACAACAGGGAAGAGCTCTCCTAACCCCTGCCCAGCACTGATAGCATCTTCTGGGTTCCATGGACAGGAGATGGTGAACCTCTATCCCCAGACACCAGTTGCAGAGACAGGGGATTTGATAGACTTTTCTGCTGTGGAAGAACAATCGGGTGAGCCCCCAGCAGAAGAGCTGGTATTAGGGCCAAACTTTACTGTGCTCTGCCCAGCACCAACAGCAGTATCTGTGGAGTTACAAGGAACTTCACTGTGCTCTGCTCAGCACCGATAGCATCTTCTGAGTTCCACGGACAGGAGATGGTGAACCTCTATCCCCAGACACCAGTTATAGAGACAGGGGATTTAATAGACTTTTCTGCTGAGGAAGAACAACCAGATGAGCCTCCAGCAGAAGAGCTGGTATTAGGGCCAAACTTCACTGTGCTCTGCCCAGCACCAACAGCAGTATCTGTGGAATTACAAGGAACTTTCCCAGCTGAAGTGCTGGTCACCAGACAGAGGGTCCAAGACCTCTGCCCCACACCTGTGGCAGTTTCGGAGGCTCAGGGTGAGAAGGTGGCAATCACTTCCCAGCAGCAGATGCAGGGGGAGAAGGGAGAGGAGGTGTTCTTCGTCCCTCCCCAACAGTTGGCCAGGGTGGAGGAAGCGGTCTTTCCTCCCCAGCAAAGATCCATGCCCCTGGGAGACAGTACCACACACATGTCGTCCCAGCAGCCAGATGAGGGAATGGAACAGGAAGTAGCCAGGACACCTCCCCAATGGAAGCTACACAGTTTGGGAATGGAGGAATCCAGCCTCCTGCCCCAATGGTTAGAGGGTGTGAAGATGTGAAGTCCCCAGCAGAAGTTCTGGCAAAAGGGCAGAGTGCTACCAACCTCTACCCAGCACTGGCAACAACTGTGGAGATCCAGGGAGCCAGGCCAGTCGGCCCCTCTCTCTGGCGACAAGCTGTTGTAGTGGAGCTGCTACTCCCAACTGAATTGCTGGCAACAGGGCAGAGCGCTGCTGGCCTCTGCCTAGCACCTACAGTTTCTTCTCAGCTTCAGGAAAATGGGACATTGGGCCCCTCTGCCCAGCAACAGGCCAAGCCATGGAATGGTAAACACCACCCAGCTGAAGCGCTGACAGCCGGACAGAGAGTCAATGACCTCTGCCCCACACCTACTGAGGTCAACTATTCCTTGCAGCCAAGAAAGGAGATCATGCGGAAAGACTTTGTGAGTTCACTCTGCCTGACTAACGCATGTCCAGACCAGGTGGAGGTCTGGGACCTTGTTAGTCAACTTTTGATGGGGGAGAAATGTGACAGACTCACCCGGGACAGAGGCTTTTGGATGGGACTGAATGTGAGCCTCTTGCCTACAGATTATGGGCCCTGGCATTTGGGGTGTTGTTACTTTGGCTTCGGGTCCTTGTCCCCCAAGACACACAGACTCTGGGGACCCTGTATTTGCCATATTAGCAATAGTGACTGAGTTATACTGTTGGGGCTCATACTGTGAGGAGATGCTAATGTCATCAACTCCACTCACCTGTCTGATGTCTGCTATAATGTGTTTAATGTAAATGAGTCTAGTCTGGCTTTCCGCAGGTTCTAAGAGAATTCAACTCATTGTTGTTTGTATTGTTAATTGTAATTAGCTCCTGCTATTGTGTTAAATGTACTGTGACATGAAGCTTGGTGACAACAAGTCTGACCTGTCGTGAAATCCTGATGGGCACAGAGTCACATCAGCTGCTTAAAGGGATTAGTTAGCTAGCGCATGTTAATTAGGTTACAGTTGTATTGTTAGAGTAATATGAGCAGGAGGGGGGAACCTCCTCTTCTACTGTATAAAAAGTCTTGTATTCTGGTTATAATAATAAAACAGTCCATGTTAGCAGTGAAACAAGTGTCGCCTTGTTTTGTGCTTATGAGCGGTTGGAATATCTGATATCTGTATCCAGACTGGGAGGAAGTGGTATATGACGGAAGCACTCAAGCAGAGTGTGGGACGTTCCGTGACACAGCCATGAGTCTTTTTGGGAAAGATGCAACAAGTTTTTCACACCTGGATTTGGGGATCCTCTGCCATTCCTCCATGCAGATCTTCTTCAGTTCTGTCAGGTTGGATGGTAAACGTTGGGGGACAGACATTTTTAGGTCTCTCCAGAGATGCTCAATTGGGTTTAAGTCAGGGCTCTGGCTGGGCCATTCAAGAACAGTCACAGAGTTGTTGTGAAGCCACTCCTTCATTATTTTAGCTATGTGCTTAGGGTTATTGTCTTGTTGGAAGGTAAACCTTCGGCCCAGTCTGAGGTCCTGAGCACTCTGGAGAAAGTTTTTGTCCAGGATATCCCTGTACTTGGCCGCATTCATCTTTCCCTCGATAGCAACCAGTCGTCCTGTCCCTCCAGCTGAAAAATATCCCCACAGCATGATGCTTCCACCACCTTGCTTCACTGTTGGGACTGTATTGGACAGGTGATGAGCAGTGCCTGGTTTTCTCCACACATACCGCTTAGAATTAAGGCCAAAACGTTCTATCTTGGTCTCATCAGACCAAAGAATCTTATTTCTCACCATCCTGGAGTCCTTAAGGTGTTTTTTAGCAAACTCCATGCGGGCTTTCATGTGTCTTACACTGAGAGAGGCTTCCGTCGGGCCACTCTTGCACTGAGAGAGGCTTCCGTTGGGCCACTCTGCCATAAAGCCCCGACTGGTGAAGGGCTGTAGTGACTTACTACAACTTTCTCCCATCTCCCGACTGCATCTCTGGAGCTCAGCCACAGTGATATTTGGGTTCTTCTTTACCTCTCTCACCAAGGCTCTTCTCCCCCGATAGCTCAGTTTGGCCAGACAGCCAGGTCTAGGAAGGGTTCTGGTCGTCCCAAACGTCTTCCATTTAAGAATTATGGAGGTCACTGTGCTCTTAGGAACCTTAAGTGCAGCAGAAATTTTTTTGTAACCTTCGCCAGATCTGTGCCTTGCCAAAATTCTGTCTCTAAGCACTTCCGGCAGTTCCTTTGACCTCATGATCCTCATTTGCTCTGACATGCACTGTGAGCTGTAAGGTCTTATATAGACAGGCGTGTGGCTTTCCTAATCAAGTCCAATCAGTATAATCAAACACAGCTGGGCTCAAATGAAGGTGTAGAACCATCTGAAGGATGATCAGAAGAAATGGACAGCACTTGAGTTAAATATATGAGTGTCACAGCAAAGGGTCTGAATACTTAGGACCATGTAATATTTCAGTTTTTCTTTTTTAATAAATTTGCAAAAATGTCAACAATTCTGTGTTTTTCTGTCAATATGGGGTCCTGTACATTAATGAGGAAAAAAAAGAACTTAACTGATTTTAGCAAATGGCTGCAATATAACAAAGAGTGAAAAATTTAAGGGGGTCAGAATACTTTCCGTCCCCACTGTATATACTCTGTGTTACGTACCATCTAGGAGAGCCTGACAAGTAGAGGGAGACCTCTCGTACAGCCCCGGCTCAAGGGCCACTGGAGTTGCAACAGTGGCCATGAGAGCACAGTGAGGAAAGAGTGCCTGCAAAGTCCTCCGTTGGGAGCGGTAGTGGCAGCTGATCAGTAGCAGGACTAGACTGGATTGCTGAGCAGCAGAAGGTAGCAGGAACAGTGGATGCAGGTATGCTGTGGATGCAGGACAGCGGATGCAGGTTAGCTGTAGATGCAGGATGGCAGTACTGCAGCTACACAGGCTGGAAGCAGAAAGACTGGAGCAGAGTCAAACAAGCCAAGTCATACATGGAAGATCAGTCTATCATAAACAGCAGGCAAAGAATGGTCAGAGTTCAAGCTGGGTTTGGCAACATGAAATCAGGCAGACAGGCAGGAATAATCAGGGTCAAGGCAAGCCAAAGGTCAGGAATGGAGACAGCAGCATGGTTAGAAAGCCAGGTCAAATACTAGATCAGATGCAGGCACAGGACCAGAACACAGGGTAAAGCTGCAGATTAGACAGCACTGCACTAGTGCAGCTGATGTCTTTATATAGGCCATTTGGTGCCAGCATTAATGGCTAACGCGTGCGCGTATTTTCATACATGCGCATATGTGTTCGCCTGTTAGCACTAATGTTCCCGCACATGCGCATAGGCTTTAGCCTATGCCCGGCAAGACGGGCACCTGCTAATGCACGTCTGCGCATTCCATGTCCCTGACACTCTGCATCCAGTGTAGCCTATATCTACAGTGCATTCTGTGGTGTACTGTTTCTAATACACTTCTGGCGGTGTAAACATACATATATATATATATATATATATATATATATATATATATATATATACAGTCTCGTGTATATATAAAAGAGGGCAAGCAGCCTCTGTGTCTACAGTGAACAGTGGTGGTCGTGGACATGGTGCATCCTCTGCAGGTGGCCATGGGGCACGCTTGTCCTTTTTTTCTGCTGCTAAACAAAACATGGATATCCCCTAAGTGGACTTTAAAGGCACTGGCATAATTGATTTGAAAAATTATAATTTATTACACATGATAAACAGAGTAAAAAATAACAACAGAATACATTGGAATGATTAACAGTTGCTATGTACAAAATACAAAGTCACCACAAAGATTGCCACTGAGAATTTTTTAATCCACCCGATGCATTTCAGAGTCTCAATGTCTCTTTCTTCAGGGGAGTTATGAGGAGGATGGATGCACTCATGATCTTCTCCTCCCTATCAGGCTCAGCTGAAACCACTCGGTGAAGCCTGTGCTTGGAGGGGGAAGAGTATATCACAGACGCCCTTGGAGACATGGCTGACATCCACCTGAGGGTTTGGATACCAGGTCTCCACAGGGCTGCTCTTGGTTTACTAGGTAGGATTTTATGGAACATTTTTGTTGTACTCAGATATTCTCTCTTTCCCATTACATGCATTATTACTGTCTGTTCCATTGGTAACAATGTGTGACTGCACTACACATATCTACAAGCCTGAACATTCTTGCTATTTTAGATTATATTGACTCTGATGGAAGTTAAATTATATGGTTTATCATGCATCACAATCTTATAGGAAGCTGAACAATGGGGCCAATCAGGACCAGATTAACATAGGGGCTATTGGAGCTGCAGCTCCAGGCCCCTTACCTTAAGAAAAGGCCAGTTAAAAAAATCACAAAAAAAAGAAGCGTCACACAGCGGGAGCCTCCCATCATGGATGCAAAGTGGCCCGAGAAGAAGAAGGGAAGAAGACGCCGCAGAGGAAGATTCCCGGACGAGGACACCGGTTCAGGAGGGGGGCACTCTCTTGTCCCCCGTTCTTTTCCTGCAGCCTGCCAGGTTGCGTGCTCGGATAAGGGTCTGGTATGGATTTTTGGGGGGACGCCACGCCATTTTTTAAAAAATTTTGGTGCAGGGTTCCCCTTAAAATCCATACCAGACCTGAAGGGTCTGGTATAGATTTTGAGGGGGACCCCCACGCCATTTTTTTAAAAAATGTTGCCAGGGGTTCCCCTTAATATCCATACCAGACCTGAAGGGCCTGGTATAGAATTTAGGGGGACCCCCCCACTCCATATTTTTTTTAAATTTTGGTTCGGGGTTCCCTTGTGGGGAATTCCCATGCCGTTTTTATCAATGAACTTTTATCTGTATTGTCGGACCGGCAATTCATTAATAGCCGCGAGTAGTTTTAAATGACTTTTTTTCCTTTGAAATATCATTTTGCTGTCAGAATGTTCTAAACACGGGAAACATGCGCCCCTTTACAGGCATACTATAGACACCCCCCAGGTACGAAATTTAAAGGAATATTACACTTTTATTGTTTCACTTTAAGCATTATTAAAATCACTGCTCCCGAAAAAACGTCAGTTTTAAAAACTTTTTTTTGCATTGATCCATGTCCCCTGGGGCGGGACCCAGGTCCCCAAAAACTTTTTATGACAATACCATGAATATAAGCCTTTAAAATTAGCACTTTTGATAATTCATGTTCGTGTCCCATAGACTTTAATGGTGTTCGTGTGTTCGAACAAATTTTTTGCCTATTCGCATGTTCTGGTGTGAACCGAACAGGGGGGTGTTTGGCTCATCCCTACTCCTAAGGGTTCAAGAGTTTTTCCTGATTCTGACACTCCTGAACCTATGCAGGTGGATGCTATTAAAAGATCTACTACTACTCAGGAGAAAGAAAGGCGACGTTCAAAGAACGTATGTCTTTATTGTTGAGACTCTGGACATTACGAAGTTAATTGTCCCAATGAATTTAAAAGAACAATTGCAGCAATGGATGTTACAGTATCTGAACAAATAAACTCAATTTCTCAGTCTGTCTCTCCTTTGATTCAGGAAGCAAATAAAGTTAATTCTTTATCAACTCATTTTGTCATCCCTATATGGCTTATTGTTGAAAGCAATGAAATACCTTGCTCTGCTATGCTGGACTGGGGGAAACTTCATGGACATCGAATTTGCCCAAAGTAATAACATTCAAATAAGAAATAAACTCGCCCCTATTGATATGGAAACTGTGGATGGCTCACCTTCGTCTTCAGGACCTGTTACCCATGAAACAATCCCGCTTAAACTCCTAATTGAGACTGACCATCAGGATACTATCAGTTTTGAGCTGATCACATCACCCAAGTTCCCTATTATCCTGGGCATTCCTTGGTTCTCTAGCCATAATCCCTCCATCAACTGGGAGACACGTTCTTTAAGCTTTACATCTGACCATTGCATAAAAACATTGCAAAGAATCTTATCAAATAAGCCCTCCACCAACCCAAGATTTACAAACAGTTTTGGCAACTATCCAGTCATATGACAAGCTACTTCCACAATATCTTGAGTTTCGGGACGTTTGTGATAAAAAAAACGCAGATAAGCTGCCTCCTCATCGCTCTTATGATTGTCCTATTGAATTGCTTCCAGGGGCAGAAATACCATTTGGTCACCTTTATTCTTTATCAGAACCTGAACTGAAGGTGCTCAGGGAGTGGATTAATGAGAATCTAAAGAAGACATCTCAACCTTTCCTGCTGGGACAGCCTTATTTTTCGTGGCGATAAAGGACTCCACTCTGCGTTCATGTATTGACTTCAGAGATTTAAATAGGATCACAATTAAGAATTGCTATCCACTCTCATTGATTCCAGAAATTCTTGAGAGACTCCGTTCCGCCAAGCTTTTTCCCAAATTAGATTTACTGGGGGCATACAATCTTGTCCGCATTCATCCCTGAGATGAATGGAAAACTGCTTTCAGAACCAGATATGGACATTTTGAGTCTTTGGTCATGCCCTTTGGGCTTTGCAATGCTCCTGAAACTTTTCAACATTTTATTAATGATGGTTTTCGAGATTTGCTTGATCAGTTTGTAATAGCATATTTGGATGACATTCTCATTTTCTCGGACACTTTGGAAGAACACCGCAAGCATGTCTGTATTGTTTTCGAGAGATTAAGGCGGAATCAACTTTACATCAAACTAGAGAAATGCGAGTTTGAACAAACTCAGATCCAGTTCTTGGGATACATAATCTCTTCTGAAGGGGTAAGCATGGATCCTGATAAGATCAAAGCAGTGGTGGATTGGCCTTTCCCTCGGAATGTTAAGGTGATACAGCGATTTGTTGGATTTGCCAACTTTTACAGAAGGTTTATAAGGAATTTCTCGAAGGTTATTGCTCCAATTACACAGCTGACAAAGAAAGCGGTGCCCTTTTTGTGTTCACCTGAGGCACAGGCTGCCTTTAGTAAACTGAAAACTCTCTTCACTTTTGCACCAATACTGGTACATCCAGATCCAGAACTACCTTTCATTGTAGAAGTTGATGCTTCTAATTCTGCTGTGGGAGCTATCCTTTCTCAGCGAATTGGAGAAAAAAATGCAGCTTCATCCTTATTTCTCTCGACTGATGTCTTCAGCCGAGAAGAATTATGACATTGGAAACATGGAGCTGCTGGCAATTAAGGAAGCATTTTCTGAGTGGAGGCATCTGCTGGAAGGGGCTAAGCACCCTGTAACCGTTCTCACCGATCATAAAAATTTAGAATTTATTAGGTCTGCTAAAAGGTTGTCATCTAGACAAGCATGTTGGACCCTTTTCTTCTCCAGGTTCAAGTTTGTTATCTCATACCGCCCTGGGTCAAGGGATGGTAAGGCTGATGCCCTATCACGGATGTTGTCTGGGCCTCTCCAGGAAAGCAACTCTGAATGTACAATCCTGCCTCAAAAGAACTTTCCTAGGAGCCACGAGTTCAAAGACATTTCTTAATCTTCTCAAGGATGGGTATGAGAATGACCCACTTCTTAATAATCCTCCTAAGGACATTAACCTCAAGTACAACAATGGTTTTTGGACTCAAGCGCATTGCCTCTATGTTCCTGAATCAGTTTGGGTAGAAGTCCTCAGGTTGGTACACGACTCTAAACTTGCTGGTCATTTTGGGGTTTCTAAGGTAGAAGAACTCTTATCGTGTTCCTTTTGGTGGCCTGGGTACAAGAAAGATGTAAAGAGTTATGTGGCTTCATGTCTAACCTGTGTTTGCAATAAGACACCCCGATCTTCTCCTCTGGGGTTACTTCTACCACTGCCTGTTCCATCAAGACCATGGGGATCAATTTCTATGGACTTTGTGGTCAACCTTCCTCTTTCAAAAGGGATGACCACCATTCTGGTAGTCATTGTCCGTCTCACTAAGATGGCTCATTTTATTCCAGTTAAGGGGGTACCCTCCGCCAAACATACTGCTGAGGTAATGGTTAGAGAAGTTTTTAAACTTCATGGAATTCCTGATGATGTGGTGTCTGACAGAGGGGTACAGTTTACCTCAAACTTTTGGAGAAGTTTTTGCTCAGCTTTAGGTATAACAATTAATCTGTCCTCTGCTTTTCATCCACAGTCTAATGGTCAGACCGAGAGGACCAATCGAACTCTGGGGCAATACCTTCAATGTTTCGTGAGTTATCTTTAGGATGACTGGGTGGACTACCTTCCTACAGCAGAGTTTACTTATAATAACTCTAAACATAGCTCCACTTCCCAAAGCCCATTTTTCTTAAACACCGGGTATTATCCCATTTTTATTCCTGATCTCCCTATCTCAACTAGGTCTGCAACTGTTCTGCGATTGCACGTAGGTCTGTGAGTACCTGTATATTGTCTTGTTGTGTACCTGTGTATTGTCTTGAGCATTAGTGCCAGGAAGCTAGCTGTTAGGTAATTTGGACAGGGTAAAATCCCCAAAACCTCACTAAATTTAATAGGTACGATGCCCAGAGGGTGTGGAGAGGCGACTCTTTGTACATCTTGCGGCATGTATGCGTTCCTTGATCATCCGATCGAGGGCCAATACTGCTGTGCAAAATGTAAGCACATTGTTTTCCTGGAAGCCCAGGTTCTGAATCTGGGGAAGCAACTGTCAGCACTGAGAAGTCTCTCCATACTAAAGGAGAGCCAGGAACGTACATGGAAGGTGCTGGCAGGGGCCAGCACAGAGGCGGGTGGAGACAAAGAGGTGCAGGCACTAGCAAAGAGTAGATGGGTGACAGTCAGGAGGGGTAGAGGGGGAAGTGCCAGGGAGGCCGATCCAGGACTGGAGCATCCCAATAAGTACGCTCCATTGAGTGACATTGGTGAAACCAGTCAGGGACCAGCACTGCTGGAGCTGAGGGACTCTCCTAGCTGCCAGGGGAAGAACTCCTCCAGTGAGAGTGGGGGGGGCAGCAAAGGGAAAGGAAAGACAGATTCTGGTGGTAGGGGACTCAATTCTTAGAAGGACAGAGAGGGCAATCTGTAACCAAGACCTGAAGCGCCGAACAGTATGTTGTCTACCGGGCGCTCGGGTTCGGCACATCACGGATCTTGTGGACAGATTACTGGGAGGGGCTGGGGAAGACCCGAGTGTCATTGTGCACGTTGGCACCAATGACAAAGTCAGAGGCAGATGGAGTGTCCTAAAGAACGATTTTAGGGACTTAGGAGCTAAATTGAGGAAAAGGACCTCCAAGGTAGTATTCTCAGGAATACTACTGGTACATCGAGCCACACCAGAAAGGCAGAGGGAGATTAGGGAAGTAAACAAGTGGCTGAAGAGCTGGTGTAGTAAGGAGGGGATTGGGTTCCTGGAGGACTGGGCCGACTTCTCAGTCGGTAACCGCTACTATAGAAGGGACGGACTGCACCTAAATGAGGAGGGTGCAGATCTGCTGGGAATGAAGATGGCCAAAAAGTTAGAGGGGTTTTTAAACTAGGCGATGGGGGGGAGGGTCCAGAGACAGAGATAGCCAGCGTGGAAGATATTCCAGAGGGTAGTCTTGGGGGCATTAGTGGTAGGTTAACCAAAGCACAAAAACACAAGGTGAGTATAGTAGCAAGTCCTAGTTGCAATCTCGAAACACCCAATACGAGGACAATATGCGACCGGTCTAAACTATGTGGCATGTTCATCAATGCCAGAAGCATAGCGGACAAGATGGGTGAACTAGAGATACTGTTGTACAAGGAGGATTTGGATTTTGTGGGAATTTCCGAGACCTGGTTCAACAGCTCTCATGATTGGCTGGCAAACATTCAAGGGTATACCCTATACCGCAAGGATAGAGAGGGTAAAAAAGGGGGAGGGGTATGCCTATATATCAAGAATAATGTACAAGTGAGTGTGAGAGATGACATCACTGAGGGAGCTAGAGAGGAGGTGGAATCCTTATGGGTAGAGCTCCAAAGGGATGAAGATAAGGGGAAAATAATACTGGGAGTATGCTATAGGCCCCCTAACCTGAGGGAGGAAGTGGAGACGGATCTCCTATCACAAATTGGATTAGCAGCAAGGATGGGAAGTGTTATCATAATGGGGGATTTTAATTATCCAGACATAGACTGGGCGGAGGGAACCGCGCATTCATTTAAGGCTCGCCAGTTCCTTAATGTCTTGCAGGACAATTTTATGGGTCAGATGGTAGACGCACCAACTAGAAATAAAACATTACTGGATCTACTGATTACCAACAATACAGACCTGATCACGGATGTGGAAGTACGGGGCAATTTAGGTAACAGCGATCACAGGTCAATTAGTTTCAGTATATATCACACAAATAGGAAACATAAAGGGAATACAAAGACACTGAATTTCAAAAGAGCCAACTTCCCTAAACTACAAACCTTGCTAAAAGGCACAAATTGGGATAAAATATTAGGAACAAAGAATACGGAGGAGAGATGGGTTTGCTTTAAGAGCATATTAAATAAGGGCATTAGCCAATGTATCCCATTGGGTAATAAATTTAAAAGAGCGAACAAAAATTCTGGATGGCTTAACTCCAATGTAAAAATGCATATAAAAGCAAAGGAGAAGGCCTTCAAAAAATACAAGGTTGAGGGATCATCCTCAGCATTCAGACTTTATAAAGAATGCAACAAGAAATGTAACTAATGCAATTAGGACGGCTAAGATAGAACATGAAAGACACATAGCAGAGGAGAGCAAAAAAAATCCCAAGAAATTCTTTAAGTATGTAAACAGTAAAAAAGGGATGACAGACCATATTGGCCCCATAAAGAATGAGGAAGGACATCTGGTTACAAAGGATGGGGAGATGGCGAAGGTATTGAATTTATTCTTCTCCTCAGTCTTGAGTGAATCGGGGGGCTTCAGTAACCAAAACTGCAGTGTTTATCCTCATGACACAACACAGGAAGCACCTCCATGGTTAACAGAGGACAGAATTAAAATTAGACTTGAGAAACTTAACATTAATAAATCACCGGGACCAGATGGCTTGCATCCGAGGGTACTTAGGGAACTCAGTCAAGTGATTGCCAGACCGTTTTTCCTAATTTTTACAGATAGTCTACTGACTGGAATGGTACCAGCTGATTGGAGAAAAGCCAATGTAGCACCAATATTTAAAAAGGGCCCAAAATACATCCCTAGGAATTACATCAACGGTATGTAAACTCTTGGAGGGGATGATAAGGGACTATATACAAGATTTTAGTAATAAGAACGGTATCATTAGCAGTAATCAGCATGGATTCATGAAGAATCGTTCTTGCCAAACCAATCTATTAACCTTCTATGAGGAGGTGAGTTGCCATCTAGATAAAGGAAGGCCCATAGATGTGGTGTATCTGGATTTTGCAAAAGCATTTGACACAGTTCCCCATAAACGTTTACTGTACAAAATAAGGTCCGTTGGCATGGACCATAGGGTGAGTACATGGATTGAAAACTGGCTACAAGGGGGAATTCAGAGGGTGGTGATAAATGAGGAGTACTTAGAATGGTCAGGGGTGGGTAGTGGGGTTCCCCAGGGTTCTGTGCTGGGACCAATCCTATTTAATTTGTTCATAAACGACCTGGAGGATGGGATAAACAGTTCAATCTCTGTATTTGCAGACGATACTAAGTTAAGCAGGGCAATAACGTCTCTGCAGGATGTGGAAACCTTGCAAAAAGACCTGAACAAATTAATGGGGTGGGCGACTACATGGCAAATGAGGTTTAATGTAGAAAAATGTAAAATAATGCATTTGGGTGGCAAAAATATGAATGCAATCTATACACTGGGGGGAGAACCTCTGGGGGAATCTAGGATGGAAAAGGACCTGGGGGTCCTAGTAGATGATAGGCTCAGCAATGGCATGCAATGCCAAGCTGCTGCTAACAAAGCAAACAGAATATTGGCATGCATTAAAAGGGGGATCAACACCAGAGATAAAACGATAATTCTCCCACTCCACAAGGCTCTGGTCTGGCCGCACCTGGAGTATGCTGTCCAGTTCTGGGCACAAGTCCTCAGGAAGGATGTACTGGAAATGGAGCGAGTACAAAGAAGGGCAACAAAGCTAATAAAGGGTCTGGAGGATCTTAGTTATGAGGAAAGGTTGCGAGCACTGAACTTATTCTCTCTGGAGAAGAGACGCTTGAGAGGGGATATGATTTCAATTTACAAATACTGTACTGGTGACCCCACAATAGGGATAAAACTTTTTCACAGAAGAGAGTTTAATAAGACTCAGGGCCACTCATTACAATTAGAAGAAAAGAGGTTTAACCTTAAACTACGTAGAGGGTTCTTTACTGTAAGAGCGGCAAGGATATGGAATTCCCTTCCACAGGCGGTGGTCTCAGCCTGGAGCATTGATAGCTTCAAGAAACTATTAGATAATCACCTGAATGACCGCAACATACAGGGATATACAATGTAATACTGACACATAATCACACACATAGGTTGGACTTGATGGACTTGTGTCTTTTTTCAACCTCACCTACTATGTAACTATGTAACTATGTAACTATGTAACTTCAATTCCTGCTGTTACCAACAGACTAACTTCATTACATGAGATCCAGGAGAAATTGACTGATACATTGAAAGAGGCGCAGGAATATTACAAGAAGGCCGCTGACAGACATCGACGGTCTATTCCCACCTTTCACGTAGGTGAGAAAGTTTGGTTATCTGCCAAAAATGTAAAAGTTCAAGTTCCATGTGCTAAGTTGGGTCAAATGTTTATGGGACCTTTTGAGATTTCTGCTCAAATCAACCCGGTCACTTTTCGCCTAAAACATCCTGACAATATGAAGATTCACCCTGTTTTTCATATATCGCTACTTAAACCATTTCATGAAAATACTTTTTCTGGAAGGATTCATCCTCCTCCTCCACCTGTTGAGGTACAGGGTGAAGAAGAATTTGTGGTGGGAAAAATTCTTGACTCCAGGATCTCTAGGAACAAATTGCAATATTTGGTTCAATGGGAAGGACATGGTCCAGAATAAAATTCTTGAGAGCCTGAAAAGAATGTTCATGCCCCTAGATTAACAAGGGAATTCCACCATAGGTTTCCTCAGAAACCTGGCCCTAAGACGTGCAGGGGACATCCTGGGAGGAAGGGAGACTGTTAGGACCTGGACAGCTCTTAGGACAGTTCCTTGGATAGTTCCTTAGACAGTTCCTTGAATGATCTTGTCTTAAATATTGTTTGCCTTGAACCTTGAACCTATTGCTCATCCCATGAACTTCCTGATTTAAGCCATGTCTCTGCACTTCCTGGTTGCCAGAATATTGTGCCTTCACCAGCCAATATCTTGCTCCTGTCTCTCCTGCTGCCGACTGTATCTTCGCTACCATTTGTTACCGACATTTGGCTCGTTCCTCGACTACGCTTCTGCTGAATCCCAACCTGCAATTATTTGTTACCGACTTTTGGCTTGTTTCTCGACTACGCTTCTGCTTGATCCCTACCTGCTATATCTGCTACTGGACCCCGGCTTGCTTACCTCCTGGTGGGGCTATCCTGAGGACTGTGACCTGGCACTAACATGCAGCAAAGCCCATCTCCACCATCAGGAGCTCTGGTGAATACTGGTTAGTGCTTAGACCCTGCACTTCAGGTGAACCCCTGTCATCAGCCAGGGTGACCTCTGCTGCTATAGCTACTGGCCTCTGAGCCTGACTCCCGACCGTGACAGCGATGCCCTTTTCTTGGCTTCAGTGCTTCAAATTCTATCCTTTTTTGCCCAACATCAAGGCCAGCTACTTCAAACAGGCAAATCTCGGAGACACAGTTCCGCCTATGTTCTTTTTTTAAATATGTCTGTGACACCACTACAATTTACGTGAGTTTACATAATATATATTGAATTTAGATTTAGATATATGGTTGATTATTATACAACTTTTTTGAACCACTGTAACCACTATATTGTAGATTGATGATCGACCTCCTCATAACACCCCTGAAGAAAGAGACATTGAGACTCTGAAACACATCGGGTGGATTACGAGATTCTCAGTGGCAATCTTTGTGGTGACTTTGTATTTTGTACGTAGCAACTGTTAATCATTTCAATGTATTCTGTTTTTAATTTTGACTCTGTTTATCATGTGTAAAAAATGATACTTTTTCAAATCAATTATGCCAGTGCCTTTAAAGTCCACTTAGGGGATATCTCTGTTTTATTTAGATAGTTTGGATGTGGCACCCCATTGGGACACGATCACTGATATAAATAATTTTTTTCTGCTGCTGGCCATGTTATTGAGCCAGAACATGCAGAAGTGTTGGTGGAGAGGATAACAAAGCAATCCTAATCCTCCTCATCCTCTGTCATCCAGGTTCATAGTAGCTTGCCTTCCAACGCAGCTGCCAAAGTGGCCTATTCCACCGCCTCCTTGTCCACAGTCACTCCTTCCGTAGCCCCACCGTCATGCACGGAGGAGTCCCCAGAATTATTAGACCACAGTGTCGGGTACATGCTGCTGGAAGATGCACAGCGATTTGAAGGCTCCGATGTTGGTTCCCAGGTTGAGGAAGCAAGTAAAGTGAGCCTAGAGAGAGGGGGTGCCCAAGAAGGACAAGAAACTGGCAGTCATGTTCCTCCAGTTGCAGCATACTGCCAAGTTTGTTCCAGTGACGAGGAGGAAGTGGGTGATGAGGTCACTGACTGTTCTTGGGTGCCTGAGAGGAGGAGGAGGCACAACTCCAATGAGGCAGGATGTCCTCTAGGAGCCAGCTTAAGGGCAGCCACCGTTTTGCATCACACCGCAGAGCTCCACTGACTTTTAAAAGTTCCTTGGTGTGGACCTTTTTGACACGTGTGCAGCAGATCGCACTGTTGCTGTTTGCAACTTATGTCTGATGCGGATCAAGCGAGGGCAGAACAGCAGCCGTTTGGGCACCACATGCTTGACCAGACATATGAGAAAAAGAAAAAAGGCTCCCATCATGTCACATGAACTGGGACTTTGACAGACCATCCACTCAGTAAATGTAAAAAATGTCTTTAATGATATGGAATAAAATACATATGAAATTTACACATCACAAGGGTGCATAACAAATATCACCTGATAAACAAACAGAAACAAAAACAAAAACTAACAACTGTATACATAAGCGTCATACGATGTAAATGCCCTGATGCCCGACGCGTTTCCGGTATGAAGTATTCAGATACCTTCATCAGGGTCTGAGGGTTCGACAAATTTTTTTACATGTATATTGGTTCCAGTTTGGTGGTTCCATGTGATAAGCAGGCACTAAGGATCAAATATCCATAATAGTGTTGCGTGGCTGTCAGACTGCAAGAGAGTGAACCAACTCTTGGACGCGTACTGTCTGTAATATCAATCCTATGGGGTATGCCAATGTAATATCCACAGCAATGTCAGGGACAGCTAGTCACTGAAGCCTAGAATGGCAGCTGAGTGACCAAGGGATAAATATCCAGATGTCCCTGGAGCGGTATATCAAGTGTCACTACCGTGTAGTGTGCTGCAGCCCGGTCCATTGGTTTCTGTTTGTTTATCAGGTGATATTTGTTATGCACCCTTGTGATGTGTAAATTTCATATGTATTTTATTCCATATCATTAAAGACATTTTTTACATTTACTGAGTGGTCGATCTGTCAAAGTCCCACTTGAGGGGGTGTTTTTTTCTTTGACCAGACATATGACTACCTGCCATGCAGTCCATTGGTGACAGTACTTGAAAGACCCAAATCAAAGAAAAAGGCGGACTTCTCCTTGCTCCTCATCTGGGATCTCCAACCCTATTATACCTCCAGTCCTCTCAAAAACCTGTACTGAGAGGAATGAAGGTATAGCAATAGGTGTCTCAAGTACTTACAGCCAATCTGCTAGCAATACACCACCATCTGATTTTAGCAGGCAAATTTCCCTATTTGTCACGTACCTGGTGATGGAGCCCAGAATGCAGGCAGCGGCCTCTCGTATGCCTCTGGATCGAGAACCCCTGGTAGAGGAGACAAGGACTCAGGAGTGCAGAGGAGCACAAGTGCCTAATAGGTGGCAGGTGTTGGGGCTAATCCGGACCTCTGAAGCAGCTGAAGAGAGACTGGCAGGAACAGCTGGCTGCAAGGAGGAGCTCTGTAGCTTGGCAGGAACTCTGGAACAGCAGACAGCGAAGAGGCGTTCTGTAGTTCGGTGGGAACACTGGCACAGCACACTGCAAGGAGGTGCACTGTAACTTGGCAGGAACACTGGAACAGCTGGCTGCAAGGAGGAGCTCTGTAGCTTGGCAGGAACTTCTGGAACAGCCGACAGCGAGGAGGTGTTCTGTAGTTCGGCAGGAACACTGGCACAGCAGACTGCAAGGAGGTACACTGTAACTTGGCAGGAACACTGGAACAGCTGGCTGCAAGGAGGAGCTCTGTAGCTTGGCAGGAACTACTGCAACAGCAGACAGCGAGGAGGTGTTCTGTAGGAACACTGGCAAGGTCAGACAGGCTGGGTCAACACTGGCGGGCAGAGCAGGTACCAGACGGAGGCAGGAGAGTAGTCTGCTGCGCCAGTTGGCTCTTCTGATGGGGATTCTGCGCACAGGTCTTCCACAAGCAGCTGGATTACCAGAATGTCTTTCTTGACATTGCCCCCCCCAAGGGGTAGCCTCCAGATGCCCAACTGTGCCATCTTACTTGGATGGGACCTTTTAAAGGCAAGAATCAATCTCTTGGCATGGATGTTGGACTCCGGCTCCCAGGAGTTCTCCTTAGGCCAGTACCCCTTCCACTTCACCAGAAACTGGACTTGGTTATGTCTTTTCCTGCAATCCAGGATGGATTCAACTACAAATTCAACTTCTCCATCGATGATCACAGGTTCAGGAGGACTGACTTTCCGGTTGACAAAGGGATCAGGAACTGCAGGTTTGAGTAGGGCCACATGAAAGACTGGGTGAATCCAGAATGATTCTGGTAACTTCAGCTCATAAGCCACCTCATTAATCTTCTTTACTACTAGGAAGGGACCCACAAATTTAGGGCCCATTTTCTTGGAAGGGCATGCCAATCTTAAATTCAAAGTGGACAGCCAGACCTGATCCCCGGGCTTGAGATCAAGCTCCCCCTTCTCTTCTTGTCATATACCTCTTTATTGTAATTCTGAGTCCTTGCCATAGTCTCCTGCAGAAGAACCTAAAAGAAATTTAGGTTCTCTTGGACAGCTGGTACTGGGCACTCCGGGAGGTTGTTAGACAGGAACAGAGGATGGAAACCATAATTCACAAAAAATGGTGATTGCTTCTCAGCAGAATGAACAGAATTGTTGTATGCAAATTCGGCAAGAGGTAGAAGAGGAGCCCAATCATCCTGGGAGAAAGAAGAAAAGCAGCGCAGATACTGCTCCAGCGTCTGATTTGTTCTTTCCATCTGGCCATTTGTTTGAGGGTGATAGGCAGAGGAGAAAGAAAGGTCAATTTTCAGAGACCCACAAAGTGCCCTCCAGAACTTGGAAGTAAATTTGCACCCTTCGACCTGAAGTGATATTTGCAGGGATGCCATGAAGCCTCACTACTTCCTTGATGAATGTTCTAGCAGTCTCAGTGGCAGTGGGTGTGCCCTTCATTGGCAAAAAGTGAGCCATTTTGGATAGCCTCTCCACCACTACAAAGATTGTAGTGTAGCTTTCTGAAGATGGCAGCTCGACAATAAAATCCATGGAGATCATCCTCCATGGCCTCTCTGGGATGGGTAATGACTTCAACAAGCCCCATGCCTTAGACTTGCTGACCTTGTTCTGAATGCAGGTGGCACATGCCTCCACATAGTCCTTACAATCCTTCCATAATTGCGGCCACCAGAACGTGTGCTGAAGAAGTTCAGAGGTCTTGTGCACACCAAAATGGCTGGCCAGCATGTGATCATGACAGGAGCTAAGGACCGAGACTCGCACTTCCTGGGGTACGAAAATCCTGTCCTTATACCACAGAAGATCATCTCTGGCCTGTAGAGTGGTATCAGGTGGAGAAGGGGCGCCTATGGCGGCTTGTTTGATTTGTGAAAGTAAATCCCCTTGGAGCAGGAGAAAGTTTCCTGAGGACAGGATGGTGTCAGGGGATGAAGATGCTTCAGGTTTGTTGTACATCCACGACAAAGCGTCAGGCTTGGTGTTCTTCGATCCGGGGCGATAGGTTATGTGGAATGGAAATCTGGTAAAGAAAAGTGCCCACCTGGCCTGTCATGGTCTCAATCCCTTGGCAGTCTTTAAGTATTCCAGATTCTTATGATCTGTATAAACAAGAATCGGATGGGCTGCTCCCTCTAGAAGATATTGCCATTCTTTGAGCGTGGCCTTGATTGCTAACAACTCTCAATCGTCAACATCATAGTTCTTCTCCACTTCAGATAGCTTGCAAGAGAAAAATGCGACTGGGTGCAGAAGAGCTTTAGGCCCCTGTCTCTGGGAAAGCAATGCTCCAACCACTATCTCCGAGGCATCCACTTCCAAAATGTATGGTAGGGTAGAATCAGGGTGCTTTAAGACTGAGGCTGAGACGAACAGATCTTTCAGAGTTGTAAAGGCCGCCTGAGCTTCAGGAGACCAATGGAATTTAAGGCCCTGCTTGGTTAATCTTGTAATGGGGGAAATGATGGTGGAAAACCCCTTGATGAACTTTCTGTAGAAATTTGCAAAGCCCACAAAACGTTGAATTCCCTTCTTGTCGGTAGGGGCTGGCCAGTCCAAAATGGCAGAAACCTTCTGAGGGTCCATTTTAATGCCCTCCACGAAAATGATCAGACAAAGGAACTAGATGCTCTCTTGTTCGAAGACACATTTTTCAGGTTTAGCGTAAAGACCGTGAAGTCGAAGTCGTGTTAAAACGTTTATGACATATTCACGATGCTCAGCTAAAGAGGGGGAAAAATCAGAATGTCATCTAAGTAAATAATAACAAATAGGTCAAGATAGTCTCTGAAAATGTCGTTCACGAAGTGTTGAAATGTGGCAGGAGCGTTACAAAGGCCGAAAAGCATGACTAAATATTCAAAATGCCCAAACCATGTATGGAAGGCGGTTTTCCATTCATCTCCACTTTGAATGCGGACAAGGTTGTAGGCACCACGAAGATCCAGCTTGGAGAACACTACTGCAGACCCCAGTCTTTGAAAAAGTTCTGGCACTAAGGGCAGAGGATATCGTTTTTCAATTGTAATCTTATTAAGTGCCCAATAATCTACGCATGGGCATAGAGAATGATTGTCATCAAGATAAGTCTTTAATGTTCCTAATTCCAGTTCTGATAAAGGAAAAATTCTCCCAAAAGGGATCTCTGCTCCGGGAAGGAGTTTGATTGGGCAATCTTACGGCCGATGTGAAGGGAGAACCTCTGCACCCTTTTGACTGAAAACGTCCAGAAAACTGTGGTAAGCTTCAGGTACAGCTTGACGGTTTTCAGCGTCAGCTTCCAGGCATAGTAGGGAAGAAGGGGCATCAGTGACTTCTGGTAGGCAGTGTTGGTGACAATTAGGGATGAGCCGAACACCCCCCGGTACGGTTCGCACCAGAACCTGTGAACGGACCGAAACTTCGCACGAATGTTAGAACCCTATTGAAGTCTATGGGACTCAAACATTCAAAATCAAAAGTGCTAATTTTAAAGGCTAATTTGCATGGTATTGTCATAAAAAGGGTTTGGGGACCGGGTCCTGCCCCACCGCTGGGCATGTGGATGGCTGGGAGTGAACTTATTTCTGTGGTGCAGCATCTGGGGCAGGGAAATTTGCCTGGTACAATCTGACGTTGGTGTACCGATAGCAGATTGCCAGCAAGTACTTGGCTGTGACACACTGTCAGAACATTTGGGGTTAAAAGAATGTATATTCATATATATATATATATATATATATATATATATATATATATATATATATATAGGCCTTTATTTCTGATCCAACACCGCCCCTAAGAGGCTGAAATTGGTAATTATTCAATATGGCGTTGGTCTTGGTTGTCAAGGTAACATAAAAACTATATCGTCATTTGACATCATCAATTACATAGTAATGAGACCCACACCCACTTTTGGGGGTGAGATACAAAGGAGAGACAGATAGCAGGAAGGGGGAGCTATGGGAAGATCTGGAGGAGCTCTGAGGATGGCTGGACGGGTCTGTCTCTAAGGTGGAAAGAAGTCTCTTTTGGGACTTTGCTTCTCAAACTGACAGAATTCTTAAAGACCTGGTAAAGTATTAATCTTTCCAATGTATACCTATTTAGGTAATTGAAGTTTGGTTGAGCATATTCTTGACTAATCCATTCCATTGTTAGTTCTGCTTTGGAGTGAAGTGAATTCTAACTGCAGTATGGATTTGTTTTGCTTCTAAACCAAGGAAGATACATATATATTGTTATATCTCATAATACTGACTTCAAAGTTTTAGAATTGGATTGGTTATAGTATGTGTTAAACCATTGATTCATTCTAAATCTAAAATATAAGCTTTGATCAAATTATCAAGCTGTGCACAATATAACAATGTTTGTTTGTGCATTTAAGAGTGTAATAAGAAGGTCTGTTGGTTTTGAGAAGAGATCACATCACAGTATTAAGGTAAACAATATTTGTTTACATAAGTCCGTGAAGTCACGGAAGGCTATTCACAAGTTATCAGGTTTAAAATGTACAAGTATCATTTAAGTATTGAAATGTGGTATTTTGTTATAAGAAATTGAATAAGAGAACTGTGAATATTATCTGAACCATCATTGATCTTTGATATGTAGAAGTATATCCATTTATTTGTTTTATCACAAAATATACCTGACATTATTTTGCACTGTATTTTTAGTTAATAAATATATATTTTTGAACAACATCATTTGTATCACTTGTCTTCAAAATAGCATGGATAAACGAACTTGAATTTCTTGTTGGTATTGGTAGAAAATTGTAAATCTCCCAAATCAAAGATTTGCATATTTGCATAATTACAATACTGTTTAATTATTTCAGTATAAACATTCTGACATAATTGGAGGCACTGCTGAGATCTGTTAACGTTTGAAAGAAGTGATATATGTGTGCTTTTTTTTGTTATTAATTTTTAAAAATTTATAATTTTTTGTGTTTTTAATATTGCCATTGTTAGTTGCAATATTGAAAAATGACAGACACTAAAGTTATTTTGAGTGTAGCCGGTCCTGCTGATGCAGGAAATGAAATTGGTCTGCATCACAGAGAATTGGTAAAATATCAGATGATGTTTTATATCAGAGAAGTATGGAAAATGAAGACAGAACTTGGTCCCTATAAGTCAGCTATTGCTGCAAGAGGGACCATGTGTACTTTGAAATGTAAGCCCAATCAAAGTACCAGAGAACCTTTAAAAGTTCTCAAGAAGGCCTACAGCTTGGTTGAGAAAAACCCAGATTTTGAGAGCCATGAATTTTTCCAACGGTTTTATGAGGTTTTGTCAAATAAAATTAAAGTTGTTGTGACCTGGGATTACTATCCCAAAAATGGTTTGGATTGGCTAATAGAAAGCGCCATCCTTTTTGCTGTTCTACAGAACAGAGTAAAGCATCAAGATTAATTTAAAAAGCCTGCTCAGATAATAATTGAAACGCAAAAAAGTAATTATGCTGGAGTTGTTAAAAACTCCAGTCCTCCCAATCAGAGGAAAGTTACATGCAGTTTTAAAATTTAAAAAAGTGAACAGCTAGCTGAGGTGTTAAAATATTTAAATGTCTGAAATTGACCAATAAGGAGAAAAACATGAGCAAAGCATGGTTAAAAAATATGTATATATATATTTTTCCCCTCTTTCTAAAAAGAGTATTACCCCCTTTTGCAAAAGGGGGGAGGGGGGAGAATGATTTTATCTTACAGCCAAAACTGCTGTGCAGAAACTGACAGTCTTTTGGAATGTGCCTGTGTAAAAAAAAAAGAAAAAAAAAAAAAAGGTGGGGGCAAAACTCCTCCATGACTAAAGGAGTAAGTTATACAAACAGACAAAGTGGAAGCAACTGTTAGGTCATTCCAAGTATATTTTTTTAGATATTTTGTTCCTTACGGGTATTTTATAAAAACAGAATACCATAATAAGAAGTTATTGGATAAATATCCAAGGAACTATTTTGTTTCAGAAACATTTCTAATAAATTCAAGAATTATTTTCTGAAACATAATATCAGCTAAAATTATTTTTAAAGCTGACTTTGTAAATATTTTCAGCACTTCTCTGAAATCCTAAAAATAAAAAGCCCAGTTGAACTTCAACTTAAAGGGAATGAAGTAATTTACATTACCGCATTTATAGTTAATATGCCTTACGATCGATTAATTATTAATATCTATCTCCTTAAAAAAAAAAAAAAATTAAATCCTATTGTGATTTTATTAAAATGTTATATGGTCTCAAGTGACAAGGCCATAAATATGAACCTTCACAGTTCAATGAGTACAAGTGAGATCCATCTCAGGAATAATTAAATTCTAGATGGCACCTTTTGTACAGGTAACTCCAATTCCCCTAGAAGGGTTAGACAGGAGGATCATACCATATGTATGTCCCCTGAAAAATGGTTGAGAGGTTTGCTTGGAAGGTGATTTTCTCAAAGGCTTACATCCATACAGTATATACTGACTCTAATGAGCTTAGTAATTATACTCAAATCCTACTGGGATTGTATGGGGAGGCGTTTTTTCTTTTCCCTAACAGGTTTGGTGACCTGGGGAATGTTATATCGTTCATATTTATGCCAGGAATATAATCACATTAGTAGAAAGTTATTAAAATAATTGACCAGTCCTAAAATAATTATTTAGGCATTCAACCCCTAAGGATAATTGTCCCTGATCTGGATAATGACTCTAATAGTCATGATAAAATTGCTAAATGCATCTTATCCATTTCTATGGAGGGGAAAATAGCCAATCATTTACTCATGGTAATCAATGACACAAAATATCATGTGTACATTGGCAATGATATATGACATTGCTTTGCTATACACATGAATCTGGTAAATTCCACACTGTGGTCCAGATTGAAAGAAGGCCCTTAAATAATCTTAGTTACTGCCATGTGCAATAAACATATTAGTACCACATGAGGTCATTAATCACACAGGTACTAATACATTTTTTTTTTATTTTTATTATTACCCGGCTAGGTATAAATAGGCCAAAATTATAAGAACCCTGCTGCATTAAAATGTTTCGCAGACAGGATGTATATAGAAAGGATTTAAATAGATTCCACACCCATGATAAAAAGAGTTTTTCATGGAGTTCACAAATATGTTTGCAAAAAGATTCCTGTGATGTGGTATAATAGAGATACGCATTGCCAGGACTCAGTCTGATCCAAGTGTTAACGCACCTAATGTTTTAAATCAAACTTTGCTGTCTTTCCCTAGCTTGCTATGTTTCTCTAGTGGAAATCTTTAAGGATTTCAAGGAGAGGAGCCTTGTAGGATCAGTGCAAATCAAATGATAATCCTATATTTGATATTCTTTTTTTGTTTAATTAGTTTTATTAAGAGAAAAAGACAGAATATAAAAAGCATACTTTGCTCAATATGTCAAATAACAGCCATTTCACATATAAGAGTAGCTCGAAGAACACATGACATGTACAGCGACAAATAATAGCATACTTCTTCATATAACATCACAATAAAATAAAGAGAAAAGAAAAAGAAAGGGAAAAGAAAAAAGAACAAAAAGGAAGAAGTAAAGAGGAGGAAGAAGAGGTGAGGAGGTGGACTGGGGAAGGGGGGGGTAAATGAGGGAAGGAGTGGAGGGGTGTGAGTCTGTCTAGGTCCATAATTCCAGATTCATTGGTACTAAGATCTATATATACCTCACTCAGGATGAGACATAATATCAGCACATGCGGTAGTATATTTGAAGGCAAACCAACAGGACCATATTTTTTTAGCAAGGTCTGATTTGTTTTTTAAAGTGAGGGTTATGTCTTCCATATAGTAGACATGATCCACTTTCATTATCCATTTACGCAATGTTGGAATGGAAGTTTTTTTCCAGTATAGAGGAATGAGTGCCTTTGCAGCATTAAGTAAGTGTGGAGTGATTGATCTTTTATATGGTCCGATTGGTTTACCTGAACAATGGAACAAGACATACCACGGGTCATTGGGAACCTCCCACCCTTGTATCTCTTTAATCCAATGTAAAATGGTCAGCCAAAATGGGCGGATCAAGGGACAGAACCACCATATATGGGCGTGAGTCGCCCTTTCTCCACAGCCCCTCCAACACAATGGGGAGGCCTGTGGGAAAAGCTTCTGTAAGATAACTGGCGTGTAATGCCACCTTGTTAATAGTTTATAGTTCACTTCTGCGAGCCTAGATGCTCTGGAGGATGTGTGGGCTAGGATAAGGATGTCGGACTTTTGGTTTGGTTGTAGTGAAATTTGAAGGTCCTCTTCCCAGTTGTGTATAAACGTTGGTAGGGACGGAGAGAGTAATTTAATCAAAGACTGATAAAAGTATGACACAGGTTTCTCCACTGGTTGATCCTCTGAGAAAGCAGCTTCCATAGGAGATAGTTCCGAGAGAGATCTCAGAGGTTTTGGGAGAGAGTGTACAAACGCTGCTAATTGTCTGTATCTCCATTGGTCCATTGGGGTGATGTTAGAGTTGGGGAGTAACGTAGTCAGGGGGAGTATCCCTGATGCGTTGGTAACATGATGTAGTAGGGTGTGAGGACCTAGGTTCCATGCTCGCATCCCAGGGTCAGTTTTTCCAGGTGGGAAGTAGTTATGTCCAGACAGGGGAAGGAGTGGAGAGTTATATGACCACTTAAACAGCTTGCAAAGCGAGTCCCATAACATAAGAGTGGAGCGAGACAACGGTGATGTAGTTTTGGACAGATTTCTATATTTCCCCGCAATCCAAATTTGTGAAGAGAGGTCCGTGCCGCTGAGATCCATTTCCAGAGATACCCATTTTTTGGAGTCCCTTTGATACTTCCAGTCCGATATTCTTGTTAACACAGCTGCTCTGAAATAAGACCTAAGGTCTGGGAGGGCAAGGCCTCCCTCTCTCTTGGATCTAATAGTAAGAGATCTAGACAGCCTAGGTCTACGTCTATTCCAAACGTATCTACTAATAACAGAGTTAAGTAGTTTAAAAAACCTAAGGGTATGCCATATGGTATCATCTGAAATAAAAATAGCACCCTGGGCAGAATATTCATCTTTACAACTCCAATTCTACCCAACCATGAATGGGTGGACTGGGACCACCTCTGAAGGTCAGACCTAATCGTATTTAAGAGTGGAATGTAATTTGTACGGAATAATGAGGTCAGATTTGGAGTGAGGAAGATGCCTAGATACTTCATTTTCCTCTCCTGCCAGCTAAAGGGGAAGGCCTGTTTCAATTGTAATACCGTAGGGTTGGGGATGGAAATATTTAGGATTTCTGATTTAGACATATTGATTTTGAAATTCGATACCTTGCTAAATTGTGAAAGTTCTGACAATAGATTGGGTAGGGTTATCAGTGGTTGTTGCACATAGAATAGTATGTCATCTGCATATGCAGCATACTTGTGTTCAGATTCACCTACAACTATCCCATGAATACTTGGGTTTTGCCTGACGATAGAGAGGAAGGGTTCTAATGAAAGGGCAAATAGAATCGGGGATAAGGGAAAGCCCTGTCTCGTACCATTGTGTAAAGTGAAGGAATCACTTAGGGAACCATTAATACGCAATTGTGCAGTATGATGTTTATAAAGCACAAAAATTTGAGCTATCAAAGATGGCCCTATGCCCAGATGAGTTAACGTGGATATTAGGAACTCCCAGTCCACCCTATCAAACGCCTTTTCCGCATCAGTCGAAAGAAGAAGGGTGGGCTGGGAGGATCCACGAACATGTGAAATAAGTAGAAGAGATCTAAGCGCATTGTTTCTCGCTTCCCTGCCTGGGATGAAACCTGTCTGATCCTTAGAAATCCATTGTGGTATTAGGGGAAGAAGTCTGTTGGCAATGGCCTTAGCGTACAATTTAGCGTCAATATTGAGTAATGAAATGGGGCGATAACTCCCGCAGTTAGTGGGGTCTTTACCTGGTTTGGGGATAACTGTGATGTGTGCATGAGTGGTCTCTGGTCGGAGGTCACCACCTACGGAAATCGCGTTAGCATAAGCTGACAAGTTAGGTAACAATATGTCTGTAAAAGATGGGTAGTAGGCTACCGTAAATCCATCCGGACCCGGTGCCTTAGCTGTAGCCATGAATTTTAGAGTGACACGGAGTTCCGAGGTGGTGATCTCCCCCTCCAATGAATCAAGAATGTCAGGAGATAGTCTAGGTAAGTTAGCCCTATGTAAGTAATCTGCGATAAGTCGCTTCCTCTCCTCCTTATCTTTAATCAGGGGTTGAACCTGATATAAGTTCTGATAGAACTCTCTAAATTCCCTCGCTATATTAGGGGTGTCATGGTATAGAGTGGATGAAGAGTTTTTGATTTTAGCTATGAAAGAGGTAGCCTTTTTCTTTTGCAGTGACCTAGCTAGCAGACGGCCCGGTCTATCTCCCCACTCATGAAAACATTGCGCCACTATGCGTGTCTTTTGTTTCTGCTCTAAATGAAAAAGTGATTTCAGTTCCTCTCTCTTTGTGGTCAAGGTGTGAAAAACAGATATCGATTGGCTAGCTTTATGTTGTTGTTCGAGTATTTTGATTTCACTAAGTAGTTTGTTCTGTTGAAATGTACGTTCCTTTTTTTTTCCTGGCTCCCAATTCTATTAGTTTACCTCGTATGTGGGCTTTGTGTGCCTCCCAAAGTATCCCTTTAGATATGTCAGGTTGGGAATTCTCTTGAAAGTACAGGGTTAGTTCCTTACCTATAGCTTGTTTATCTATTTCCTCAGCAAGAAGTTCTTCATTAAGTTTCCAATTAGTGGATTTAAAGGGAAGGGATGGGACTTTGATAGTGATCTTAATTGGAGAATGATCTGAGAGGGGCGAGGTTTCAATTGAAGACCCCGTCAGTAAAGGTAAATGATAAAGGTCAATAAAGAACAAATCGATTCTAGAATAAGTCTGATGAACCTGAGAGTAGTGTGTGAAGTCTCTAGGATGCTTAATCCTCCAGGTATCCATTAATTGTGCATCATGTAGGTTTTTCCGAATAAACCGAAGACGCATGTGGGGAATGCTAGAGGTCCCCCTGGAAGTGTCAATGACAGGTTCCAGGGGTGTGTTAAAGTCCCCGGCAAGGAGAATGCATCCATGAGAAAAATCCCTCAATTTCTTAAGTGTGGATGAAATAAAGCCCGCCTGATTACGGTTAGGTGAATATAGAGCTGCCAAAGTACAGGGCATACTGCCCAGGGTGCCTTTGAGAAAAAAATATCGACCTAGTGGGTCACTTGGCATGGAATCTAATGTAAATGCAAAGCCTCTACGGAACCCAATGGCCACACCTTTTGCCTTGTGTACATACGAAAGACTATAATACCACGTGGGATAGTGATGTGAACATAGCTTAACATTCGTGGTAAGCGTAAGATGGGTCTCCTGCAGGAAAATCACATCCCCCTGCAAGCTACTCAGCTCTCTTTATAGGTTATGTCTTTTCCCAGGAGCATATAACCCCCGTACATTAATAGAAATTTAATTTACCTTAGCCATGGGTGCCGAGAAAGGCCATGCATGCGTACATATATCCTAAGGAGGTGGACCTGAGACAGAGGATGAAGGGACGGGGTAGGGAGGACGGTGAGGATGGGGAGGAGGGGAAAGAGGATAAAGAGAAAAATAGTGAGGAAAGAAAAGGAAAAATCAATAACATGAACAGAACAATATTCACCTTTCACCACTAGGGTGGTGAGTACTAGTGCACGCAGAATACTGCCGTGCAAAAACAGGATGTGCATGAGGCCCAGCACCCCCACACCTGCACCCCACCTGGGGGTAGGGACACATGGGCACAGGGCGCCATGACTCACTCAAAAGAGGGTGGGGACGCTCTGGCATTCAGACACAGAAACCTAGGTTAAAATGAGTAACATCTCAATGCCCCAGCGCTGACACTCTGTGTCATAAAAAGTAAAAACACCAAATTGTGAACCTTTAAAAAGGGTAACACCACTTTAAACAGGAAACTGTATGGAACTTTAACTTGCAGGTATAAGTTGCCTAGCCATTAGTTTCAACCTGGGGTAAGAGGCAATATGTGCCAAACTTAAGGAAATAAAATAAAGTTAGTAACTAAAAGGCACTTGCTCCATGTTAACAAACCATTACGTGGATGGACTGGTGCGGATGAGATTGTTAAGTCCTGCCTTCCAAAACCAGCATATGTGAAACTGAGCAGTGTTACTGCAAACAAGGTATCTATGCAAGTTGTGGAGAGGATCCGGTTAAAGATGTGCGCTGTTTGCGGCCCACCTTCTGCCATTTTGGTTCAGAATTAGGTGGCAAGGGCGGGATGCCTTCTTGCCAGCCCGGGAGATCTGGTATTGATATGTTCATGTCCAGGCAAAACTTTTCCAGGTCTTCTGGGAATCGAAGGACAGCCGTTTTACCATCCCTGCTGACAATGAGGGCAGCTGGGAAGCCCCATCTGTAATTAATGGAGGCATCTTTAAGTTTTTCAGTGAGAGGACGCAGGGCCCTGCGTCTCTCCAGGGTTTCTCGAGCCAGGTCCGGAAAGAAAGAGAGGCTAGCACCGGCAAAATCTAGTGAGGGAGATTCCCTGGCCTTTTTCATGATTAATTCTTTTTCAGGGTAGTGGTGGACTCTGCAAATTATGTCTCTCGGAACATCAGAGGCAAGATTGCGTTGTCGGAGGGCTCGGTGAGCGCGGTCAATTTGCAGGGGGTGATCCGCCGGTCGACCGAGGAGGCCATTAAAGATACCCCGGATAGAGGGGAGTAGATCGTCATCTCCTGTCGCCTCGGGGAGGCCCCGAATCCTAATGTTGTTTCGTCTATTGCGATTTTCCTGATCCTCTAATTTGTATAGGGCCATCCTGTGTGCAAAAGCAAGTTGGCGATTAGAGGCCTGCAAAGCTCTGATGGCGATCGCATGGCGTTCTAGACGTTGCTCTGTCTCCTCTACCCTCCCCAGTACCTGTGAAAGATCTGACTGAACTCCTGAGACCTCCTTCCTGATAGCTCACCCGAGACCCATCAGCATAGACACCAAATCAGTCTTGGTGGGTAAGTCACTCACCGAGGTGGCGACTCCCGAACGTGTGTGCATGCTCTCCTCGTCTTCCGAGCCGGCGGATGAGACAGGAGAGCGGCGTCTGGGTTTCCGGCCTAGTGTGGGAGGCGGAGCTCGTGCGCGGGGTCACGCTGTGAGGCGAGCGGCCTAGGCCGTCAATGTCTTCCATGTCCTCCGGTTCTGTAGACAAGAACCTCTTAATTGAGCCCACCGAAGTACCCTTCTTAGGTAGGGATTTACCGGATCGTTTCCTCATAATTCGCTGTACAAACGAGATGTTGTTTGTGTGATAAAAGGCGATTTACAGAGTGTCGGCGCCGGAGCTCCGAAGACACGCGTCTGCTCTACAGCATGCCGAAACCATGCCATATTTGATATTCTTAAACCAAATGGTCAATGCGTTTATATGCTGATCTGAGACAGCTAAATAAACAAGTATATATGTACGGCTAGCTGTGCCATATATTGACCAATGCTTGATATAAGAAATACAAGGAGCCAAGTACTTCACTACACTAGATGATGCTCAATGATGGTGGAACATTCAGGTAAGTCCCGAAGACCCATACAAGCTGGCATTTAAAGGTGGTAAGAAATAGTACAACTGGAACAGAATGTTAATTGGTTATATACATTTTGGTTTTAAATTTGATTTTGTTTTTGTTTGTTATTTTACATAAGGCCATTGCCTGATGTACCTGAAAGAGAAAGTCTAACATTTGTGGATGATATTTTTGTTGAATAGCATAATGTTTGAAAAGCATATACCAGAGTTTAGATATGTTCTTAACCAGTTGAGAGAGGCGGGTGTTTAAAATTTAATTTCAGAAAGACCAATGGTGTCGCTCCAAGGTTCATCTCCTGAGACCTAAGGTTTGCAGCCTAAGTCTCCCACAAGAAGAAAATGGAGGCTACGATGAGGTCAAAAGTATCTGCCAATATCAGTGAATTGAGGACATGTTTGGGTATGGTATAAAGTATTCAATTGAATGCTTGTCATCCTAGGTTCCAAATAAGAATGCTGGAAGGTAATGTATAAGAAGAGACTTAAAGGATCAAGAGAATGTAAATGTAATAATATGACATTGTGATAATTCTCTCCTGACTTACAGATCTTCAAATCTAATACTTCAGCATTAATGTTGATACTGCTATTCATGGCAGAATACTATCATTAGATTATTGATGATTTTAGTTAATTAAAATATAATTAACCAATCGCTATATCATATATATATATAGCATAGTTAGAAAATGTAAATATTAATTAATAAGAATATGTATTCATACTGTCTATTTACTTAAATAGAAAAAGATTGACAGTCCAGACCAGATCGTTGATTGGTAAAGGTGAAGTGTACTACCAAAGACACAGCGATCGTATGGATGATGTTAATCCTTGCCGTCCAGTTCCGGAGGGAACCTGTCACCAAACCACCATCCAGACCAGATCGTTGATTGGTAAAGACAAAGTTGACTACCAAAAGACACAGCGATCGTTTGCATGATGTTAATCCATGATGCCCGGTTGCGGATGGAACCTGTCACTAAACCGAATCCTTCATCAGGAGTCATGAAGCAAGATGCTCCAGGATTCGTATTTCCGGAAAGAAATTTTTGTTGCAGAAGTCCCTTGTGTGCTTGAATCCCAGAATAGCCACTGAAAGACGGGATAATATCCCATTTTCAGCTTGTATCAATACAAGAGTGGATTCACTGAAGAGTTTATTCAATTTCTGGTTTACCAGCTTTGTTTTTATTACATTTGACAAGGGGGGGGGGGGGGTTACACCACCACTGCAATGGTTCATTTTGTTTCCATAAAGACTTGAACCCATCAAGGAAAATCCAAGTCATACAAGAACATTCCTTTTTTATATGGATGAAGAGAGAAACGTCCTTCAAGTATGACGAAAAATAATAACATGGCCATATCTTTTAAACAACTATGATATTTCTGTAGACTCATTTTCTTAGGATGTCCAAGGCTGTTCGCCAGAATTCTAAGAAACGTGGGGGGGATTTGTCAGAACATTTGGGGTTAAAAGAATTTATATTCATATATATATATATATATATATATATATATATATATATATATATATATATATATATATATATATATATATATATATAGGCCTATATTTTTCAAATGAATATGAGAGGAGCCATTTTAGCTCTAAAGTTGAATCAGAGTTTATAGCCCATGAATAGGCATTGTTGCAAAAGTTGTTTTATGTCTTACAATGAGACTGTGTAAAAATACCAGTATCCTAGGTTATATCTTTTGTCTTTGACACTTATAGATAAGGGAAGTACAAACTTACACAGCCTGCAAAACTAAATAGTATTTTCAGAATAAACCACGTAACAAAAAGGGCTTATCCACAAATGATATATTTTAAATAATAATGTTTCTTTTATACATCTTTACAATGTATCTTTATTAGGTAACATTATATAAACCTGTTTACTACATGTATATTATTAATAGAGTGCAAATATGTTATTTTATTTAGGAAACCATTCATGAATAACTGGTGGGCTTATCGTAAGAATCCTGACTAAACTTTCATGGCATTACAACCCCAGTTAATTGTGTGGGGTATATTTTCTCATACACATATATTTTAAGAAGCGCCAGGACGGCTGGGGATATTGACACTTGATTGTCAACCATTAGACAATTAGTGATGTTTTGCTAAGTCAAGGTCAGAAGGTTATGTCAGTCACATTAAAAGTAATTTCTGATCCAACACCGCCCCTAAGAGGCTGAAACTGGTAATTATTCAATATGATGCTGGTCTTGGTTGTCAAGGTAACATATAAACTATATCGTCATTTGACATCATCAATTACATAGTAATGAGACCCACACCCACTTTTGGGGGTGAGATGAAAAGGAGAGACAGATAACAGGAAGGGGGAGCTATGGGAAGATCTGGAGGAGCTCTGAGGATGGCTGGACGGGTCTGTCTCTAAGGTGGAAAGAAGTCTCTTTTGGGACTTTGCTTCTCAAACTGACAGAATTCTTAAAGACCTGGTAAAGTATTAATCTTTCCAATGTATACCTTTTTAGGTAATTGAAATTTGGTTGAGCATATTCTTGACTAATCCAATCCATTGTTAGTTCTGCTTTGGAGTGAAGTGAATTCTAACTGCAGTATGGATTTGTTTTGCTTCTAAACCAAGGGCGATACATATATATTGTTATATCTCATAATACTGACTTCAAAGTTTTAGAATTGGATTGGTTATAGTATGTGTTAAACCATTGATTCATTCTAAATCTAAAATATAAGCTTTGATCAAATTATCAAGCTGTGCACAATATAACAATTTTTGTTTATGCATTTAAGAGTGTAATAAGAAGGACTGTTGGTTTTGAGAAGAGATCACATCATAGTATTAAGGTAAACAATATTTGTTTACATAAGTCCGTGAAGTCACAGAAGGCTATTCACAAGTTATCAGGTTTAAAATGTACAAATATCATTTAAGTATTGAAATGTGGTATTTTGTTATAAGAAATTGAATAAGAAAACTGTGAATATTATCTGAACCATCATCGATCTTTGATATGTAGAAGTATATCCATTTATTTGTTTTATCACAAAATATACCTGATATTATTTTGCACTGTATTTTTAGTTAATAAATATATATTTTTGAACAACATCATTTGTATCACTTGTCTTCAAAATAGCACGGATAGACGAACTTGAATTTTTTGTTGGTATTGGTAGAAAATTGTAAATCTCCCAAATCAAAGAATTGCATATTTTCAAAATTACAATACTGTTTAATTATTTCAGTATAAACATTCTGACAATACCTAATTCTACACCTTCATTCCTCTCAGTGCAGGTCTCAGAGAGGACTGAAGGTATAGTGGAGTTGGAGATCCCAGCTGATGAGGAGCAAGGAGAGGTCCTCTTTGTTCTTTGGTGTGGGTCTTTTAGGTACGCTTGCCGAACTGCATGGCAGATCAACATATGTCTGGTCAAGCATGTGGTGCCCAAGCGGGAGATGTTTTGGCCACGCGAGATACGCTTGAGACATATGTTGCAAATAGCAGCGGTGCGATCTGATGCACTTGTCTCAAAAATACCCACACCAAAGAACTTTTGGAATAACACACAGAGACAGCAGTGCCCTGCACATGCGGAGCTCTGCGGTGTGATGCAGTCAGTGTGCTGCCCTTAAGCTGGCCCCTGGAGGGCATCCTGCCTCATTGGTGATGTGCCTCCTCCTCCTCTCTCCAATCAGGCACCCATGTGGAGTCAGTGACCCCATCATCCCCTCCCTCCTCAGCACTGGAGCAAACCTGGCAGTATGCTACAGCAGGGGGAACATGACTGCCAGATTGCTGTCCTTCTTGGGCATCCCCTCTGTCTGGGCTCACGTTACAGCCTTCCTCTATCTGAGTACCATCATTGAAGCCTTCAAAACCCTGGGCATCCCCCTGTTGCATGTACCCAACACTGTGGTCAAAAATTCTGGGGACTCCTCAAGAGGACATGGTGGGGCTAGGGAAGGAGTGACTGATGCCCTTGAGCCGAGGGAAGAGGCCACGTTGGCAGCTGCTTTGCCAGACAAAGTACCCTGAGCCTGGGTGAGAGAGGATGAGGAGGACGAGGACGGCTTGGTCATCCACTCGACCAAGTCTTCCGCATGTTGCGGCTCAACGCAGCCAGCTGCCAAAAAAAAGGCCAAGCGTGTCCCACGGCTACGTGCTGATGAGGATGCACTGTCCACAACCAGCACTGTTGCCTCTAGACACAGAGCCTGCTTGCCCTCTTTTATTGGCTTGTGACTGTCTGCCTCTCCTTGTTGGCCTTTCAGACATACTAATGGCCTGCAGTAAGATGTAGCTGCACAAAACTGGGATGTATATATATATATATATATATATATATATATATATATATATATATATATATATACACCAATTATACTGCAGCTAGCAGAATCAACGGCCTGCCTGTAGTATTATTAGTATGAGAACACCTGCACTTGTCTTCAGGTAGCTATACTGTAGGTGCAACTGTGCAGGGTTACACAGTACACTAACTGTAAATACTTCAAGAGCCTGTCTGTGCTATTAATAGGATCAGAAGAAGCACACAAGCACCTGGCTTCAGGTAGCTATTAGGGATGAGCTTCGAGTTCGAATTGAACTCATGTTCGACTCGAACATCGGCTGTTCGCAAGGTCGCCGAACAGCGAACAATTTGGGGTGTTCGCGGCAAATTCGAATGCCGCGGAACACCCTTTAAATGTCTATGGGAGAAATCAAAAGTGCTAATTTTAAAGGCTTATATGCATGGTATTGTCATAAAAAGTGTTTGGGGACCTGGGTCCTGCCCCAGGGGACATGGATCAATGCAAAAAAAAGTTTTAAAAACGGCCGTTTTTTCGGGAGCAGTGATTTTAATAATGCTTAAAGTGAAACAATAAAAGTGTAATATCCCTTTAAATTTCGTACCTGGGGGGTGTCTATAGTATGCCTGTAAAGGGGCGCATGTTTCCCATGTTTAGCACAGTCTGACAGCAAAATGACATTTCAAAGGAAAAAAAGTCATTTAAAACTACTCGCGGCTATTAATGCATTGCCGGTCCGACAATACACATAAAAGTTCATTGATAAAAATGGCATGGAACCCTGAACCAAAATTTAAAAAAAAATGACGTGGGGGGTCCCACTAAATTCCATACCAGGCCCTTCAGGTCTGGTATGGATATTAAGGGGAGCCCCAGCCAAAATTTTTTTAAAAAATGGCGTGGGGGTCCCCCTCAAAATCCATACCAGACTTTTCAGGTCTGGTATGGATTTAAGGGAAACCCCGCGCCAAAATTTAAAAAAAAAAAACGGCGTGGGGTCCCCCCAAGAATCCATACCGGACCCTTATCCGAGCACGCAACTTGGCAGCCCGCAGGAAAAGAGGGGGGATGAGAGAGCGCCCTCCCTCCTGAACCGTACCAGGTGACATGCCCTCAACATTGGGAGGGTGCTTTGGGGTAGCCCCCCAAAACACCTTGTCCCCATGTTGATGATGGCAAGGGCCTTATCCCCACAACACTGGCCAGTGGTTGTGGGGGTCTGTGGGCAGGGAGCTTATTGGAATCTGGAAGCCCCCTTTAACAAGGGGACCCCCAGATCCTGGCCCTCCCCCCTGTGTGAAATGGTAAGGGGGTACAAAAGTACCCCTACCATTTCACTAAAAAACTGTCAAAAATGTTAAAAATGACAAGAGACAGTTTTTGACAATTCCTTTATTTAAATGCTTCTTCTTTCTTCTTTCTTCTATCTTCTATCTTCCTTCGGTTTCTTCCTCCATCTTCTTCTTCTTCTGGTTCTTCTGGTTCTTCCTCCGGTGTTCTTGTCCGGCATCTTCCTCCGCGGCATCCATGATGGCATGGAGGGAGGCTCCCGCTGTGTGAAGCTTCTCCTCTTCTGACGGTTCTTAAATAACGGGGGGGTGGGGCCACCCGGTGACCCCACCCCCCTCTGATGCACGGTGACTTGGCGGGACTTCCCTGTGGCATTCCCTGTGACGCCACAGGGAAGTCCCGTCAAGTTACCATTCGTCATAACGTTTGTAATTCGGCGAACGGCCAAACACACGATGTTCAAGTTGAACATGCGTTTGACTTGAACACAAAGCTCATCCCTAGTGACAATAGGGAGAGAGGTAAATAATCTTCCCCGAGATCCAATCGATTTGCGGGTTATGGGCCTTCATCAAGGCATGCCTAGTATGATGGGGAATAATGGAGACTCGATGATATCTAGACACCGTAACTCCTGATGAGTTCCGGCAATGGTGGTATGCAGAGGTAAGGTCTCCTGGGTTACTGGCCCCGATTTAAGAGTAGAGCCATCGGCCAAATACACTGAAAGTCCTTTCGCTCGGGGCCGAAGGGGAATGTGATGTCTGGAAGTGAAGTCCATGAAGCCGCTGCAAGCCCCTGAATCAATTATAGCGCTGGTTGGTATATTCCCTCCTGGGAGCTGTAAGAGAATAGGGACAGCCAGATGAGAAATATTATTCGGCACAATGGGAGTAAGAGCAGGAGAGATGGAAAAGCACCTATGAAGCTTTGCTGGGCAAGTTCCTACAAAATGTCCCAGTTCTCCACAGTACAGGCAAAGGTTACCGGCCCAACGGCGTTGGCACTCTTCAGGAGTAAGTGAAGGGCGTAGCAAGCCCACCTGCATCGGTTCTGGAGTGTCTGCGGCGGCAGTGGCTGGAGCTGAGGAGGCAGAGTGGGGAGAACTAGGCACACGGGGCAACATCCAGACAGGACGAGTAGAGCCAGAGGATCGCTCTGTACGTTGTTCTCTTAGACGTCTGTCTATTTGGATGGACAGATCAATGAGGGCCTCTAGAGTCTCTGGGATGCCCACTTGGGCCAGTTCATCTTTTAGAGATTCTGAGAGGCCCATATGGAACTGGTACCGTAAGGCAGCATTATTCCAATTCGTGTTGGAACTCCAATGCCTAAATTCCGACACATAGTCCTTCACAGGTCTGCGGCCTTGCTGCAGGGCGTGCAAAGCTGCCTCCGTGGTGGCGGTTAGTTGCAGATCCTCAAAGAGCAATGACATGGCCTGAAAAAAAGGTGCTTAAAGTATCAAGTGAGGCATCCTTCTTCTCCAGGAGACGATGTGCCCAGGACTGGGGTTCGACTGACAACAGTGAAATAACAAATCCCACCTTGGTGGCTTCAAGAGAGAAAGTACTCGGCTGTAGGGTAAAGAAAAGTTTGCAGGCATTGCCGAATGTCCTGAATTTACTCCGGTTGCCTGAGAATCTTTCAGGCGTGGAGACCATGGGCTCTGGCGGCAACATCACCACTGAAGGTGCAACAGAAGTCCCCGAAGCAGAAGGTGTGGATGTGGACAGGGCTTGGACTCGTTCCTTCAGTTGAGTATAGCCCTCTTGCAGGTTCTTTACCACCTGAGTAAGTCCAGCAAGGTGGCGGCAAAGCTCGCCCATGGGAGAGGCTCCCTGTGTGGGCTTGGACATAGCTGTTTGGTACTGTCACATACCTGATGATGAAGCCCAGAATGCAGGGAGCAGCCTCTCGTATGCCTCTGGCTCGAGAACCCCTGGTAGAGAAGACAAGGACTCAGGAGTTCAGAGGAGCACAAGTGCCTAACAGGTGGCAGGTGTTGGGGCTAATCTGGACCTCTGAAGCAGCTGAAGAGAGACTGGCAGGAACACAGGAACAGCTGGCTGCAAGGAGGAGCTCTGTAGCTTGGCAGGAACTCTGGAACAGCAGACAGCGAGGAGGTGTTCTGTAGTTCGGTGGGAACACTGGCACAGCAGACTGCAAGGAGGTACACTGTAACTTGCCAGGAACACTGGAACAGATGGCTGCAAGGAGGAGCTCTGTAGCTTGGCAGGAACTTCTGGAACAGCCGACAGCGAAGAGGTGTTCTGTAGTTCAGCAAGAACACTGACACAGCAGACTGCAAGGAGGTGCAATGTAACTTGGCAGGAACACTGGAACAGCTGGCTGCAAGGAGGAGCTCTGTAGCTTGGCAGGAACTTTTGGAACAGCAGACAGTGAGGAGGTGTTCTGTAGGAACACTGGCAAGGTGGGACAGGCCGGGTCAACACTGGCGGGCAGAGCAGGTACCAGACAGAGGCAGGAGAGTAGTTGGGGTGCAGGCCGGGTCAGAAACAGGCGGGCAGCGATCAAACCAAAGGAAGAGGCAGGAGGATCGTCAGGACAAGCCAGGGTTGGAGACTGGCAGCAAACAGGAGTAGTCAGGAACAGGCTGGGTAGACAGGAATCAGGTAAGTAGCTAGGGTCTCAGAAAACGCTGTAGACCGAACAGCAAGGAGGCATGGTGACAGACTCCTTTAAATAAGCTTCTTGGCGCCAAGTGCTGTCACACGGCGCGTCTGCGCACACCCGGCAGAGGGCCATTAATGAGTACCTGTGCGAGTATGGCAGCAGGACAGGGTCAGGGGAGCTTGGCTTCTTTTCGCTATGCCAGTGGCTACTGATCAAGGATACATGCACTGTTCTGTCACCATTTGAGGAGGCCACAAGGATGGTAAGCAGCGACAATGCATACATCAGTGCCAATGTCCCTCTAGTCATCCTGTTGGAGCACAGGCTTCGTGGAATCATGGACAGGGCACTTGAGGCAGAGCAGCGGGAGGAAAAGGAGGACTTCCTTACCTCTCAAGGCCCCCTTTATCCAGATAGCATTCCTGGGGACCTGCCAAACACACAGGAAGAAGAGGAGGAGGAGGATTGTGTCAGAATGGATGTAGAGGATAACACTCAGCAACAGTCTTCAAGGGATGGTTTTCAGTCCCCAGAAACCCAAGGAGTTGTACGTGGCTGGGAGGAGGTAGTTACGGATCAGGCGATCCTTAGTGACCCAGAGCACTCAGAATCTAATGCCTCTGCAAACTTACGCTGCATTGCCTCCCTGATTCTGCAAAGCCTGTGAAAGGACCCTAGGATTCATGGTATCAAGGAGGGATAATTACTGGCTGGCAACCATTGATTTATTTCCTACATAATACATATGTACATAATATAACTGGATACTAACATTTATATGTCAAGTTGATCCAGGGAATATCCGATCGCCTCTCTGGGGATCAGGAAGAATTTTTTTTCCCCTGCTTGAGCAAATTGGTTCATGTTTTGCTGGGATTTTTGCCTTCCTCTGGATCAACTGTGTGTCGAGGATTGCGTATATAGGATTGTATGATTTTTTTTTTTTTACTCTTTTGTTGGTTGAAGTAGATGCATGGTCTTTTTTCAACCAGACTAATTATGTAACTATGTACAGAACTTTATATCCACAGCTGATTCAGAGGATGCAAAAAAACCCTTATAAAGCATGGTCCAATTTACTCCAGCAGGAGAAAAAAAATCCTTCTGACTCCTCTCCAAGGCAATTTGATATTCCTCGTATCAACAATCTCTGGTGTTATTACCTATAAATATTAATATCCAGTTACATTTTGTGAATTTAGGAATGAATCCAGTCCTTTTTTTTTTTAAACTATCTACTGAGCTGGCCGAAACTAGTTCTTGAGGGAGTCTATTCCACATTTTTACAGCTCTTTTTGTTAAAAATGAACCCAAACCAATTATGTTTTATTTTATGTTTGATAATGTTATAAGCAACTGCTGTGGTTTCAATTGATTCTTATTTTCCATTGGCTGCATTGTCACATTGTTACTTACTGTGAAGAAGCCTTTCTTTATGTGGAGGTTACATCTCTTTTCCTCTAGGCATAAAGATGGCCTACGTTCACTGAATGGGTCCTTTATGTATTTATACATAGTGATCATATCTCCCTTAATCACTTCTTCTCAAGAGGAAATATATTAAATCCAAGTAATGTTTCCTCATATCATGGTCCATTAAGAATGCAGTGCGCATGCGCCGGTGATGTCACCGGCTGTTACTAAAGTAAATATCTCCTAAATTTTGCCTTATTATAGGCTTCCCTGTAGATTTATATAAAAAAAAAACACTTCACTACTTATTAAAGGCTGAACACTAATGTTAAGGCCCGTACACACGATCAGACTTTTTGACAACAAACATGCAAATTAGCTGTTTTGGAGCAACATCCGACCATGTGTACGCTCCATCTGACAAACTTTTTCAGTTTCCATCGGACTTTTGTTGGTTGTGCGAACGGACAAACTTTCCGGCAACAAAACTACGATGGAGCAAAAACCGTTGGACTTTTGTACAAACTACAGTACGCAGCCATGAGAATGTTTCCAGCGCGATCCGATCGCACTGTTCTCGGCGACAGGGTACTGTACATCTCGTGCTGGCTACAATAGGAAAAACACATTTTCCTATTGCGGTCTGGATTTTAAGGGGAACCCCCTACGCCGAAAAAACGGCGTGGGGTCCCCCCAAAATCCATACCAAACCCTTATTCGAGCACGCAGCCCTGCCGGTCAGGAAAGGGGGTGGGGATGAGTGAGCCCCCTCTCCTGAGCCATACCAGGCCGCATGCCCTCAACATGGGGGTGGGTTCTTTGGGGGAGGGGGGCACCATGTTGATGAGGACAAGGGCCTCTTCCCGACAACCCTGGCCGTTGGTTGTCGGGGTCTGCGGGCGGGGGCTTATCGGAATCTGGGAGCCCCCTTTAATAAGGGGGCCCCCAGATCCCGGCCCCCCACCCTATGTGAATGAGTATGGGGTACATCGAACCCCTACCCATTCACCTAGGGAAAAAAAGTGTCAATAAAAAAACACACTACACAAGTTTTTAAAGTAACTTATTAGGCAGCTCCGGGGGTCTTCTTCCGACTTTGGGGGTCTTCTTCCGACTCCGGGGGTCTTCTTCCGATTTCGGGGGTCTCTCCAGCGTCTTCTCCCGGTGTCTGGATCTTCTGCCGGCTCCTCCGCTATCTTCTGCCGCTCTTTTGCTAGCGGTGGCCCGGACTTTTGGGTCATCTTCTTCCCTCTTCTTTTCTTCGGATGTTGACATGAAGCTCTCTCCCGCTGGAATGGTGTGTGAGCGCTCCGCAATGACTAATATAGGCGGTGACCCCGCCCCCTATGACATCACAGTCCCGGGGCATGCTGGGACTGTGAGGTCACAAGGGGGCGTGGTCATAGGATGACATGACCACGCCCCCTTATGACCTCAAAGTCCCAGCATGCCCCGGGACTGTGATGTCATAGGGGTTGGGGTCACCGCCTATATAAGTCATTGCGGAGCGCTCACACACCATTCCAGTGGGAGAGAGCGTCATGTCAACATCCGAAGAAAAGAAGAGGGAAGAAGATGACCCAAAAGTCCGGGCCACCGCTAGCAAAAGAGCGGCAGAAGATAACGGAGGAGCCGGCAGAAGAACCAGACACCGGGAGAAGACGCCGGAGAGACCCCCGAAGTCGGAAGAAGACCCCCGGAGTCGGAAGAAGACCCCCGGAGCTGCCTAATAAATTACTTTAAAAACCTGTGTACTGTGTTTTTTTATTAACACTTTTTCCCTAGGTGAATGCTCATTCACAAAGGGTGGGGGGCCGGAATCTGGGGGCCCCCTTATTAAAGGTGGCTCCCAGGTTCTGATAAGCCCCTTGCCGGCAGACCCCGACAACCAATGGCCAGGGTTGTCGGGAAGAGGCCCTTGTCCTCATCAACATGGGGACAAGGTGCTTTGGGGTGGGGGGGCCGCAGGGCGCCCCCTCCCCCAAAGCACCCACCCCCCCATGTTGAGGGCATGCAGCCTGGTACGGTTCAGGAGGGGGGGCTCGTTCATCCCCAACCCCTTTTCTGACCGGCCGGGCTGCATGCTCGGATAAGGGTCTGGTATGGATTTGGGGGACCCCATGCTGTTTTTTCGGTGCAGGGGTTCCCCTTAAAATCCATACCAGATCTAAGGGCCTGGTATGCCCCTGGAGGGGAACCCATGCTGTTTTTTTATTTAAAATTTGGCGTGGAGTTCCCCCTCAAGATTCATACCAAACAGTGCCTGGCATTGGCGGGGATCCAAGTCGGATCCCTGCACCAGTGTGAACCCGGCTTGCAAGGTGTCAATCTCGCCGATAAAAGTTGTGAGATTGACACAATATCAGACAACAACACATAAGTTGACCAAAGGGTGGTGGTAAAGAGCTGAAAAACCACGTGATTTGGTGAAAGTTGGCTGGAAAAGTCCTGCCGTCTGTATGCAATACAAACTTATGGCCAACGCCCTTTTACAAAAATCCAAGGAAAAGTTTGTACAAAGTCCTATCATATGTATAGGGCTTTAGAGTGAACACTAAGTATAATCCTTTTTTGTAGGGGCTCCGGAGGACCTGAAAATTATTTTGAGGGTTCCTCAGGGGTAAAAAGGTTGAGAAAGGCTGCTCTAGATGGTACAAAGGGCTAGGATGGTGATGTTGTCTCTGATGAAACCCCAAAGTTGACATTATGGGGTTGATTTTTTAAAACTGGAGAGTGCAAAATCTGGTGCAGCTGTGCATGGTAGACGATCAGCTTTCAGATATTTTGTCCAAGCTTAAAGTGGTTATACACCCTTACAATGTGCTTTTTTTTCCAAGAAATGTTTTATTATAGAAAAGAAAGCATGTACAGAAATCGCAATTATATTGTGTACATAAACGAGTGTTGGAACAACAAAACAGTGGTACAAGAGCAAATTCTGTCACTTCGACATAAACTTTTTTATGATGTCTCTGGGTCTTTTAGTCCCCTAGTCCCTACGGGGTGGTCTATGTTGCTTTATTATGTTTTGTCTTAAGATAAGATTAATACAATGTGCAACTACCATTCGAGTTTACAGGTTGTCTGCTGGGAGAGGAGGACTATAAGGGAGAGGTATGTCGGCTCCATTCAGGCCTGACTGGTGGAGGTTATGTGTATCCACGGTGAGGGGTTCGCTGTTCCTCATACCCATAAGTGGATCTAGTTGAGTTTAGTTGAGGAATATGTGAAGTCAGGTGTAGTCTCGAGGAGAATCTGTGTGTGATCAAGTTGAGGTGTTTATTATAATGTGTGTGTGTGGGGGGGGGGGGTGCGAGGGTAAGGGGGTTCAGGGTCGGGACAGGGTAGGGAGGTAGGAAGAGGGGAATAGGAGTGGGGAGGGTGGGAGGAAGGAAAAGAGAAAATGGGAGAGGAAAATAGAAGAATAGAGAGGGGGACAGAGAAAAAGAAAAAAAAGGGGGGTGTGGAGTACACTGGTGTCGTCTGAAAGTGTATCCAGCATGCCCATTTGTTACTGAATTTTGATAGGATATCTTGTAAAATGTGGATTAACTCTTCCATCTCTCCGGTTTTGCGTATTCTGTGAAACCACTCTTTGGTTGTGGGTACATGAGAGGAGCCCAAGTGTATGGGGATACATTGTTTTGCTACGTTAATTATGTGCATCGCCAGGGACTTGTGGTAGGCACTATGTGATCGGGGGAGTGATGAAAAAGAAATTGGGCTGGGGATAGGTCTAGTTCATATGAAGTCACCTGGGAAGTGATTCGGCATACTTCCTTCCAAAAAGATTGTAGTGGGGCGCAAGCCCACCATATGTGTAGTAGAGTCCCTTTATCGTTGTGGCATCTCCAGCATATATCTGGAGTAGAAGAGTAAAGTCTGTTCAGCAGAGCTGGTGTGCGGTACCACCTGGATTGGATCTTGTATCCATTTTCTTGTGTGTTAATGTTCAATGAGCCTTTATGGATGGTTAAAAAGATGCATTCCCAGTGCTCACCTGAGAGCAAGAGGGAAAGATCTTTTTCCCAGTGTGTGCAAGCATTGCATGTACTGGAGTGCACGTCCGAAAAAAGGAGATAATGTGTAGTGGCTAGGTATGAGCCGAACACCCCTAGTTCGGTTTGCACCAGAACCTGCGAACGGATTGAAATTTGTGCTAACTTTAGAACCCCATTGAAGTCTATGGGACTCGAACGTTCGAAATCAAAAGTGCTAAATTTAAAGGCTAATTTGCATGGTATTGTCCTAAAAAGGGTTTGGGGACCCGGGTCCTGCCCCAGGGGACATGTATCAATGCAAAAAAAAGTTTTAAAAACGGCCATATTTTCGGGAGCAGTGATTTTAATGATGCTTAAAGTGAAAAAAAAGTGAAATATTCCTTTAAATATCGTACCTGGGGGGTGTCTATAGTATGCCTGTAAAGTGGCGTGTGTTTCCCGTGCTTAGAACAGTCCCTGCACAAAATGACATTTTTAAAGGAATAAAAGTCATTGAAAACTGCTTGCGTCTTTAATGTAATGTCAGGTCCTGGCAATATGGATGAAAATCAGTAAGACAAACGGCATGGGTACCCCCCAGTCCATTACCAGGCCCTTTGGGTCTTGTATGGATATTAAGGGGAACCCCGCACCCAAATTAAAAAAGGAAAGGTGTGGGGCCCCCAGGCCCTATATACTCTGAACAGCAGTATACAGGTGGTGCAAACAAGACAGGGACTGTAGGTTTGTTGTTAAGTAGAATCTGTTTGTAATTTTGAACTGGTACATTTTTAAAGTGTAGCTCCAGCCAAAAAATCTATTTTTAAGCTTTTTGGAAAACATAGAGAAGGGTTATCACCCCTGTGACATTTGTTTTGCTGTCTGTGCACCTCTTCAGAAGATTCCACCTCACTTTCTGTCCCAATGACAAATGTTTTTTGACAATTTGGGGTTTTTAGTGAAACAAGGATTGGTGATAAAGCATCAGTGGAGAGGAGACTCGTTTTTTCTCATATTAATTCTTACAGGAGATAATTTCCCTTCCTAGGGGTAGATTTCATCTCACTTTCTGTTGTCTCCTTCCGTTTGCAAGTAGGAGTTGTTTGTAAGTTGGATGTTTGAAAGTAGGGGCCTGCCCTATATACTCTGCAGAAGATGCGGCCTTAGGTGTTGGTGTTGCCACAACACTGTAAGCCCTCACAGTTACTCTTGGTGGGCACAGGAATGGGCCCTGCTGTGAAATATTAGATCAAGAATTGTAATTACATGCACCTGTTGAACAGGGGCTGAAAAATTGGGCCTTTGGTGGTGGTGCTGCTGGTGCCACAACACTGTAAGTCCTCACAGTTACTCTTGGTGGGCACAGAAACGGGCCCTGCTGTGAAATATTAGATCAAGAATTGTAATTATATGTCCTTGTTGAACAGGGGCAGAAAAATTGGGCCTTAGGCACTGGTGCCACAAAACTGCAACCCCTCACAGATACTCTAGTTGGAGCGCAGGAATGAGCCCTCCTGTAAAATATTGCATCAACAATTGTAATTACATGCCCCTGTTAAACAGGGGCTGAAAAATTGGGCCTTAGACACTGGTGGCAGCGCCCAGAACCAAAAATATTCTTACAAGCTATCAGCATGATCATTGAGGAGGAAGAGGATAGTCACTCAGCATAACAGGATAGTCACTCAGCATCAGCATAGGCAGTCTTGAAGGGATCTGACATTTTTAAAAAAATTATTCAGTTACATCAGCATCAGGTGCTTGGTAGCTGGTGGTGATCCAAGACTAATTCATTTTTATGAAGGTCAGTTGATCGACCGAGTCAGTGGACAGGCGCACCCTGTGATCAGTTACAAAGCCTCCAGCAGCACTGAATGTGCATTCCGAAAGAAAGCTGGCTGCAGGACAGGCCAGTAGCTCAATTGCATACTGTGCAAGCTCTGGCCAGTGATCCATTCTCAAGACTCAGTAACCCAGAGGATTTTATGTGGGAAAGGTGTCCAAGTCAGATCTTGCTCCTAGGTATTCCTGCACCATGTAAAACAGACGCTGGCGATGGTTGATGGAACCGATCATACCTTGGAGCTGCAGACTAAAAAATTGTCTGAACGCATCGGTCAGACGGCCACCTTCTCCACCGCTCCTTCTTTGACTGACCGAAGCCTCAGCAACACGTTGTCCAGGAAAAGGATTTTGTAACCTCCGAGTCTCTGGGAATGCATTGCACAGACCTTTCTGCAAGGCCTCCTGAAGATGTTTCATCCTCTGCTCCCTCTGCGATGGCAAGATAAAGTCTGCTTGCTTACCCTCTTAACGTGGATCAAGGAGGGTTGCCAGCCAGTATTGATCCCTCTCCTTGATACCACAAATGCGAGGATCCTTCCGCAGGCTTTGCAGGATCAGGGTGACCATGCAGCGTAGGTTTGCTAAGGCATTCGGTCCGACATGATCCGCAGCCACCTCCTCCCAGCCATGTACAAGTCCATGGGATTCTTGGGACTGTAAATGATCCCTTAAAGACTGCTGCTGATCCTGAGTCCCAGGCTCCACCCCAGTGCTGACACAATCCTCCTCTTCCTCCTCGTCCTCTTCCTGTGTGATCGGCAGGCACGCAGGAACACTGTCTGGATAAAGGGGGCCTTGAGAGCTAAGGAAGTACTCCTCTTCCTGCCTCTGTTCTGCCTCAAGTGCCCTGTCCATTATTCCACACAGCGTGTGCTCCAAAAGGTGGACAAGGGGGACAGTGTCACTGATGCATGCACTGTCACTGCTCACCATCCTCGTGGCCTCCTCAAATGGTGACAGGACAGTGCATGCATCCCTGATCATGACCCACTGGTGTGGGGAAAAAAATCCAAGCTTCCCTGACCCTGCCCTGGTGCCATATTCACACAGGTACTCAATGATGGCCCTCTGCTGCATGTGCAGCCGCTGCAGCATGGCCAACGTTGAGTTCCACCTGGTGGGCATGTCACAGATTAGGCAGTTCTTGGGCAGGTTAAATTCCTTTTGGAGGTCAGCCAGCCGAGCACTGGCATTATATGACCTGCGGAAATGCACACAGACTTTCCTGGCCTGCCTCAGGACATCCTGTAAGCCTGGGTACCTGCCTAAGAACCGCTGCACCACCTAGTTAAGGACGTGAGCCAAACAGGGCACATGGGTCAGTTGTCCCTGTCGGAGGGCAGAGAGGAGGTTGGTGCCATTGTCGCAAACTACCATACCTGCCTTAAGCTGGCGTGGCGTCAACCACCTCTGAACCTGCCCCTGCAGAGCTGACAGAATCTCTATCTCAGTGTGGCTCCTGTCCCCCAAGCACACCAGCTCAAGCACCGAATGGCATCTTTTGGCCTGCGTGCTTGTGTAGCCCCTTGAATGCCTACGGAGCACCGCTGGTTCCGAAGACAAATCAGCACAGGAAGAGGCCATGGAGGAAGAAGAAGAGGAGGGGGTGGAGGAGAGAGGTGTGGCAGAATCACCACTAGTAGTATTTTGGAGGCGTGGTGGTGGAACAACCTCAAACACTACTGCACCCTGTCCTGCATCCTTCCCAGCTGCCAGTAGAGTCACCCAGTGTGCGGTGAAAGATAGGTAACGTCCCTGTCCATGCCTGCTGGACCATAAGTCAGCGGTAATATGCACCTTACCGCTGACTGCCCTGTCCAGCGAGGCCAAGACATTGCCTTCCACATGCCGGTAGAGAGCCGGAATCGCCTTCCGTGAGAAAAAGTGGCGTTTGGGAACCTGCCACTGAGGAACCGCACATTCCACAAAAAGGAAGGGGGCAGAGTCTACCAACTGAAGGGGCAGCAGTTGAAGTGCTAGCAATTTAGCCAAGCTAGCATTCAACCGCTGGGCATGTGGATGGCTGGGAGCGAACTTCTTTCGGCGGTGCAGCAGCTGGGGCAGGGAAATTTGCCTGGTACAATCTGACGTTGGTGTACCAATAGCAGATTGCCCCCAAGTACTTGTGACACACCTAATTCTACATCAGTGCAGGTCTCAGAGAGGACTGAAGGTATAGTGCGGTTGGAGATCCCAGCTGATGAGGAGCAAAGACAGGTCCTCTTTGTTCTTTGGTGTGGGTCTTTTAGGTACGCTTACCAATGAACTGCATGGCAGGTTGACATATGTCTGGTCAAGCATGTGGTGCCCAAGCAGGTGATGTTTTGGCCACACGAGATACGCTTGAGATATATGTTGCAAATAGCATCGGTGGGATCTGATGCACTTGTCTCAAAAAAGGCCCACACCAAAGAACTTTTGGAATAACGTGCAGAGACAGCAGCACCCTGCACATACGGAGCAGTCGGTGTGCTGCCCTTAAGCTGGCCCCTGGAGGGCATCCTGCCTCATTGGTGATGTGCCTCCTCCTCCTCCTCCCCCTTCTCCTCCTCCTCCTCCCTCCTATCAGGCACCCACGTGGAGTCAGTGACCTCATCATCCCCTCCCTCCTCATCACTGGAGCAAAGCTGGCAGTATGCTGCAGCTGGGGGAACATGACTGCCAGATTGCTGTCCTTCTTAGGCACCCCCTCTCTCTGGGCTCGCGTTACTGCCTTCTTCTAGCTGGGTATCATCATCGGAGCCTTCAAAACACTGGGCATCCTCCTGGAGCATGTACCCAACACTGTGGTCAAACAGTTCGGGGGACTCCTCAGAAGGACATGGTGGGGCTAGGGAAGGAGTGACTGATGCCATTGAGCTGAGGGAAGAAGCAGCGTTGGCAGCTGCTTTGACAGACAAAGTACCCTGAGCCTGGGTGACAGAGGATGAGGAAGATGAGGACGGCTTGGTCATCCACTCTACCAAGTCTTTGGCATGTTGCGGCTCAACACGGCCAGCTGCCAAAAAAAAGGACAAGTGTGTCCCACGGCCACGTGCTGATGAGGATGCACCGTCTCCATGACCAGCACTGTTCCCTCTAGACACAGAGCCTGCTTGCCCTCTTTTATTGACTTGTGAATGTCTGCCTCTCCTTGTTGGCCTTCCAGACATACTAATGGCCTGCAGTGAGATGTAGCTGCACAAAGCTGGGATGTATATATATACTGATACTGCAGCTAGCAGAATCAACCTGCCTGTAGTATTATTAGTATGAGAACACCAGCAATTGTCTTCAGGTAGCTTTAGGTGCACACTGTGCAGAGGACACAGTACACTAACTGTAAATACTGTAGCTGCCTGCCTGTGGTATTAAAAGGAGCAGAATAACAGCAATTGTCTTCAGGTAGATTTAGGTACACACTGTGCAGAGGATGCAGTACAATAACTGTAAATAATGTAGCTGCCTGCCTGTGGTATTAATAGGAGCAGAACAACAGCAATTGTCTTCAGGTAGCTTTAGGTGCACACTGTGCAGAGGATGCAGTACATTAACTTTAAATAATGTAGCTGCCTGCCTGTGGTATTAATAGAAGCAGAATAACAGCAATTGTCTTCAGGTAGCTTTAGGTGCACACTGTGCAGAGGACGCAATACATTAACTGTAAATACTGTAGCTGCCTGCCTGTGGTATTAATAGGAGCAGAACAACAGCAATTGTCTTCAGGTAGTTTAGGTTCACACTGTGCAGAGGACGCACTACATTAATTTGTAAATACTGCAGCTGCCTGTACTAATAGGATCAGAAGAACACCAACAATTTTATTCAGGTAGCTTTAGGTGCACACTGTGCAGAGGACACAGTACACTAACTGTAAAAACTGTAGCTGCCTGTCTGTGGTATTAATAGGAGCAGAACGACAGCAACTGTCTTCAGGTAGCTTTAGGTGCACACTATGGAGAGGACACAGTACACTAAGTATAAATACTGTACCTGCCTGCCTGTGGTATTAATATAGGATCAGAACCCCACAATTTTATTCAGGTAGCTTTAGGTGCACACTGTGCAGAGGACACAATAGGACACAGTATACTAACTGTATATACTGTAGCTGCCTACCTGTGGTATTAATAGGAGCAGAACAACAGCAATTGTCTCCAGGTAGCTTTAGGTTCACACTGTGCAGAGGATGCACTACACTAACTGTAAATACTGTAGCTGCCTGCCTGTGGTATTAATAGTAGCAGAACAACAGCAATTTCCTTCAGGTAGCTTTAGGTGCACGATGTGCAGAGGACACACTACACTAACTTGTAAATACTACAGCTGCCTGCGGTACTAATAGAATCAGAAGAACACCACCAATTTTCTTCAGGTAGCTTTAGGTGCACACTGTGCAGAGGACGCAGTACACTAACTGTAAATACTGTAGCTGCCTGCCTGTGATATTAATAGGATCAAAAGAACACCACCAATTTTATTCAGGTAGCTTTAGGTGCACACTGTGCAGAGGACACAGTACACTAACTGTAAATACTGTTGCTGCCTGTCTGTGGTATTACTAGGAGCAGAAAAACAGCAACTGTCTCCAGGTAGCATTAGGTGCACACTGTGCAGAGGACGCACTACACTAACTGTAAAAGCTGTAGCTGCCTGTCTGTGGTATTAATAGAAGCAGAACAACAGCAACTGTCTTCAGGTAGCTTTAGGTGCACAGTATGCAGAGGACACAGTACACTAAGTATAAATACTGTAGCTGCCTGCCTGTGGTATTAATATAGGATCAGAACACCACCAATTTTATTCAGGTAGCTTTAGGTGCACACTGTGCAGATGATGCACTACACTAACTGTAAATACTGTAGCTGCCTGCCTGTGGTATTAATAGGAGCAGAACAACAGCAATTTTCTTCAGGTAGCTTTAGATGCACACTGTGCAGAGGACGCATTACACTAACTTATAAATACTACAGCTGCCTGCGGTACTAATAGGATCAGAAGAACACCACCAATTTTCTTCAGGTAGCTTTAGGTGCACATTGTGCAGAGGACCCACTACACTAACTTTTAAATACTACAGCTGCCTGTGATACTAATAGGATCAAAAGAACACCACCAATTTTCTTCAGGTAGCTTCAGGTGCACATTGTGCAGAGGACGCACTACACTAATTTGTATATACTGCAGCTGCCTGCGGAACTGTACTAATAGGATCAGAAGAACACCACTAATTTTCTTCAGGTAGCATTAGGTGCACACTGTGCAGAGGACGCACTACACTAACTTGTGAATACTGCAGCTGCCTGCGGTACTGTACTAATAGGATCAGAAGAACACCACCAATTTTCTTCAGGTAGCTTTAGGTGCACACTGTGCAGAGGACGCACTACACTAACTTGTTATTACTACAGCTGCCTGCGGTACTGTCCTAATAGGATCAGAAGAACACCACCAATTTTCTTCAGGTAGCTTTAGGTGCACACTGTGCAGAGGACGCACTACACTAATCTGTAAATACTGCAGCTGCCTGTGGTACTGTACTAATAGGAGCAGAAGAACTCCACCAATTTTCTTCAGGTAGCTTTAGGTGCACACTGTGCAGAGGATGCACTACACTAACTTGTGAATACTGCAGCTGCCTGCGGTACTGTACTAATAGGATCAGAAGAACACCACCAATTTTCTTCAGGGAGCTTTAGGTGCACACTGTGCAGAGGACGCACTACACTAATTTGTAAATACTGCAGCTGCCTGCGGTACTGTACGAATAGGATCAGAAGAACACCACCAATTTTCTTCAGGTAGCGTTAGGTGCACACTGTGCAGAGGACGCACTACACTAACTTGTAAATACTACAGCTGCCTGCGGTACTAATAGGATCATAAGAACACCATCAATTTTCTTCAGGTAGCTTTAGGTGCACACTGTGCAGAGGACGCACTACACTAACTTGTAAATACTGCAGCTGCCTGTGGTACTGTACTAATGGAATCAGAAGAACGACACCAATTTTCTTCAGGTAGCCTTAGGTGCACACTGTGCAGAGGACGCACTACACTAATTTGTAAATACTGCAGCTGCCTGCGGTACTGTACTAAAAGGATCAGAAGAATACCACTAATTTTCTTAAGGTAGCTTTAGGTGCACACTGTGCAGAGGCTGCACTACACTAACTTGTGAATACTGCAGCTGCCTGCGGTACTGTACTATGAGGATCAGAAGAACACCACCAATTTTCTTCAGGTAGCTTTAGGAGCACACTGTGCAGAGGACGCACTACACTAACTTGTAAATACTACAGCTGCCTGTGGTACTGTACTAATAGGATCAATAGAACACCACCAATTTTCTTCAGGGAGCTTTAGGTGCACACTGTGCAGAGGACGCACTACACTAATTTGTAAATACTGCAGCTGCCTGCGGTACTGTACTAATAGGATCAGAAGAACACCACCAATTTTCTTCAGGTAGCTTTAGGTGCACACTGTGCAGAGGACGCACTACACTAACTTGTAAATACTACAGCTGCCTGCGGTACTAATAGGATCATAAGAACACCATCAATTTTCTTCAGGTAGCTTTAGGTGCACACTGTGCAGAGGACACACTACACTAACTTGTAAATACTGCAGCTGCCTGCGGTACTGTACAAATGGAATCAGAAGAACACCACCAATTTTCTTCAGGTAGCTTTAGGTGAACACTGTGCAGAGGACGCACTACACTAATTTGTAAATACTGCAGCTGCCTGCGGTACTGTACTAAAAGGATCAGAAAAACACCACTAATTTTCTTGAGGTAGCTTTAGGTGCACACTGTGCAGAGGCTGCACTACACTAACTTGTGAATACTGCAGCTGCCTGCGGTACTGTACTATGAGGATCAGAAGAACACCACCAATTTTCCTCAGGTAGCTTTAGGAGCACACTGTGCAGAGGACGCACTACACTAACTTGTAAATACTACAGCTGCCTGCGGTACTGTACTATAGGATCAGAAGAACACCACCAATTTTCTTCAGGTAGCTTTAGGTGCACACTGTGCAGAGGATGCACTACACTAATTTGTAAATACTGCAGCTTCCTGTGGTACTGTACTAATAGGATCAGAAGAACACCACCAATTTTCTTCAGGTAGCTTTAGGTGCACACTGTGCAGAGGACGTGGTACACTAACTTGTAAATACTACAGCTGCCTGCGGTACTAATAGGATCAGAAGAACACCACCAATTTTCTTCAGGCAGTTTTAGGTGCTCACTGTGCAGAGGACGCACTACACTAACTTGTAAATACTACAGCTGCTTGCGGTACTGTACTAATAGGATCAGAAGAACACCACCAATTTTCTTCAGGTAGTTTTAGGTGCACAGTGTCCAGAAGACGCACTACACTAATTTGTAAATACTGCAGCTGCTTGCGGTACTGTACTAATAGCATCAGAAGAAGACCACTAATTTTCTTAAGGTAGCTTTAGGTGCACACTGTGCAGAGGGCGCACTACACTAACTTGTAAATACTGCAGCTGCTTGCGATACTAATAGGATCATAAGAACACCATCAATTTTCTTCAGGTAGCTTTAGGTGCACGCTGTGCAGAGGACGCACTACACTAATTTGTAAATACTGCAGCTGCTTGTGGTACCGTATTAATAGGATCAGAAGAACACCACCAATTTTCTTTATTTAGCGTTAGGTGCACACTGTGCAGAGGATGCACTACACTAACTTGTAAATACTGCAGCTGCCTGCGGTACTGTACTAGTAGGATCAGAAGAACACCACCAATTTTCTTCAGGTAGCTTAAAGTGCACACTGTGCAGAGGATGCACTACACTAACTTTTAAATACTACAGTTGCCTGCGGTACTAATAGGATTAGAAGAACACCACCAATTTTCTTAAGGTAGCTTTAGGTGCACACTGTGCAGAGGACGCTCTACACTAACTTATGAATACTGCAGCTGCCTGCGGTACTGTACTAATAGGATCAGAAGAATACCACCAATTTTCTTCAGGTAGCTTTAGATGCACAGTGTGCAGAGGACACAGTACACTAATTGTAAAAACTATAGCTGCCTGTCTGTGGTATTAATAGAAGCAGAACAACAGCAACTGTCTTCAGGTAGCTTTAGGTGCACAGTATGCAGAGGACACAGTACACTAATTGTAAATACTGTAGCTGCCTGCCCGTGGTATTAATATAGGATCAGAACACCACTAATATTCTTCAGGTAGCTTTAGGTGCACACTGTGCAGAGGACACAGTACACTAACTGTAAATACTGTAGCTGCCTGCCTGTGGTATTAATAAGAGCAGAACAACAGCAATTTTCTTCAGGTATCTTTAGATGCACACTGTGCAGTGGACGCACTAAACTAACTTTTAAATACTGCAGCTGCCTGTGATACTAATAGGATCAGAAGAACACCACCAATTTTCTTCAGGTAGCTTTAGGTGCACACTGTGCAGAGGATGCACTACACTAACTTGTAAATACTACAGCTGCCTGCGGTACTGTACTAATAGGATCAGAAGAACACCACCAATTTTCTTCAGGTAGCTTTAGGTGCACATTGTGTAGAGGACGCACTACACTCATTTGTAAATACTGCAGCTTCCTGCGGTACTGTACTAATAGGATCAGAAGAACACCATCAATTTTTTGCAGTTAGCTTTAGGTGCACACTGTGCAGAGGACGCACTACACTAACTTGTAAATACTGCAGCTGCCTGCTGTACTGTACTAATAGGATCAGAAGAACACCACCAATTTTCTTCAGGTAGCTTTAGGTGCACACTGTGCAGAGGACGCACTACACTAACTTGTAAATACTACAGCTGCCTGCGGTACTGTACTAATAGGATCAGAAGAACACCACCAATTTTCTTCAGATAGCTTTAGGTGCACAGTGTCCAGAAGACACACTACACAAATTTGTAAATACTGCAGCTGCCTGTGGTACTGTACTAATAGCATGAGAAGAATGCCACTAATTTTCTTCAGGTTGCTTTAGGTGCACACTGTGCAGAGGACGTACTACACTAACTTGTAAATACTGCAGCTGCCTGCGATACTAATAGGATCATAAGCACACCATCAATTTTCTTCAGGTAGCTTTAGGTGCACACTGTGCAGAGGACGCACTACACTAACTTGTAAATACTGCAGCTGCCTGTGGTACTGTACTAATAGAATCAGAAGAACACCACCAATTTTCTTCAGGTAGCTTTAGGTGCACACTGTGCAGAGGACGCACTACACTAATTTGTAAATACTGCAGCTGCTTGCGGTACTGTACTAATAGGATCAGAAGAACACCACCAATTTTCTTCAGGTAGCGTTAGGTGCACACTGTGCAGAGGACGCACTACACTAACTTGTAAATACTGCAGCTGCCTGTGGTACTGTACTAATAGGATCAGTAGAACACCACTAATTTTCTTCAGGTAGCTTAAAGTGCACACTGTGCAGAGGACGCACTACACTAACTTGTAAATACTACAGCTGCCTGTGATACTAATAAGATCAGAAGAACACCACCAATTTTTTCAGGTAGCTTTAGGTGCACACTGTGCAGAGGACGCACTACACTAATTTGTAAATACTGCAGCTGTCTGTGGTACTGTACTAATAGGATCAGAAGAACACCACTAATTTTCTTCAGGTAGCTTTAGGTGCACACTGTGCAGAGGATGCACTACACTAACTTGTGAATACTGCAGCTGCCTGCGGTACTGTACTAATAGGATCAGAAGAACACCACCAATTTTCTTCAGGTAGCTTTAGGTGCACACTGTGCAGAGGACGCACTACACTAACTTGTAAATACTACAGCTGCCTGCGGTACTGTACTAATAGGATCAGAAGAACACCACCAATTTTCTTCAGGTAGCTTTAGGTGCACACTGTGCAGAGGATGCACCACACTAATTTGTAAATACTGCAGCTGCCTGTGGTACTGTACTAATAGGATCAGAAGAACACCACCAATTTTCTTCAGGTAACTTTAGGTGCACACTGTGCAGAGGACGCGCTACACTAACTTGTAAATACTACAGCTGCCTGCGGTACTAATAGGATCAGAAGAACACCACCAATTTTCTTCAGGCAGCTTTAGGTGCACACTGTGCAGAGGACGCACTACACTAACTTGTAAATAGTACAGCTGCCTGCGGTACTGTACTAATAGGATCAGAAGAACACCACCAAATTCTTTAGGTAGCTTTAGGTGCACAGTGTCCAGAAGACGCACTACACTAATTTGTAAATACTTCAGCTGCCTGCGGTACTGTACTAATAGCATCAGAAGAACACCACTGATTTTCTTCAATTAGCTTTAGGTGCACACTGTGCAGAGGACGCACTTCACTAACTTGTAAATACTGCATCTGCCTGCGATCCTAATAGGATCATAAGAACACCATCAATTTTCTTCAGGTAGCTTTAGGTGCACACTGTGCAGAGGACGCACTTCACTAATTTGTAATTACTGCAGCTGCTTGCAGTACATGTATTAATAGGATCAGAAGAACACCACCAATTTTCTTCAGGTAGCTTTAGGTGCACACTGTGCAGAAGATGCACTACACTAACTTGTAAATACTGCAGCTGCCTGCGGTACTGTACTAGTAGGATCAGAAGAACACCACCAATTTTCCTCAGGTAGCTTAAAGTGCACACTGTGCAGAGGATGCACTACACTAACTTGTAAATACTACAGTTGCCTGCGGTACTAATAGGATCAGAAGAACACCACCAATTTTCTTCAGGTAGCTTTAGGTGCACACTGTGCAAAGGACGCACTACACTAACTTGTAAATACTACAGCTGCCTGCAGTACGGTACTAACAGGATCAGAAGAACACCACCAATTTTCTTCAGGTAGCTTTAGGTGCACATTGTGTAGAGGACGCACTACACTCATTTGTAAATACTGCAGCTTCCTGCGGTACTGTACTAATAGGATCAGAAGAACACCATCAATTTTTTGCAGTTAGCTTTAGGTGCACACTGTGCAGAGGACGCACTACACTAACTTGTAAATACTGCAGCTGCCTGCTGTACTGTACTAATAGGATCAGAAGAACACCACCAATTTTCTTCAGGTAGCTTTAGGTGCACACTGTGCAGAGGACGCACTACACTAACTTGTAAATACTACAGCTGCCTGCGGTACTGTACTAATAGGATCAGAAGAACACCACCAATTTTCTTCAGGTAGCTTTAGGTGCACAGTGTGCAGAGGATGCACTACACTCATTTGTAAATACTGCAGCTGCCTGCGGTACTGTACTAATAGGTTCAGAAGAACACCATCAATTTTCTTCAGGTAGCTTTAGGTGCACACTGTGCAGAGGACGCACTACACTAACTTGCAAATACTGCAGATGCCTGCAGTACTGTACTAATAGAATCAGAAGAACACCCCCAATTTTCTTCAGGTAGCTTTAGGTGCACACTGTGCAGAGGACACTCTACACTAACTTGTAAATACTGCAGCTGCCTGCGGTACTGTACTAATAGGATCATAAGAACACCACTAATTTTCTTCAGGTAGCTTTAGGTGCACACTGTGCAGAGGACGCACTACACTAACTGTAAATACTGTAGCTAATAGGACTAATAGGATCAGAAGAACACCAGCAATTTTCTTCAGGTAGCTGTAAATACTGTAAAAACACCTGCCTGCCTGTCAGTAGGAAAAGAATAACAGGAACGGATCTAGCTAAACTGAATGCAGTGTATATATATATTAACAACACCTAGGATGTATATATATATATATATATATATATATATATATACACAATACACTGTAAGTGCAGCTAACTGACTTGCCTGCCTACTCTATCTAACTTAAATCAAATGACACTGTCTCTCTGTCTATCTATCTCTCTCTCAACGCCGGAACACACTACACAGGGCTGCCACGCAGGCGGCCTTATATATTTTGGGGCATGTACTAAACCTCCTGAGCCATAATTGGCTAAAGCCACCATGGCTTTGGCCAATTCCGGCTCTCTGTACAGACGGCGCTGTGATTGGCCAAGCATGCGGGTCATAGAGCATGCTTGGCGAATCATCAGCCAGCAATGAACTGCAATGCCGCAGTGAATTATGGGCCGTGAATAGCCACTCAAATTTGGTGCGAACGGCCCATATCGTTCGTAATTCTACGAACGGGCGAACATACAATTTTTCGAGTCGAACATGGGTTTGACTCGAACACGAAGCTCAACCCTAGTGGTGGCTATAAGGTGCTGCTCAGGGGAGTTTTGGGTGCAAAGCCTTTCAAAGGGTGTTAATTGTCTTGAGCACTGTGAGTCTTTGTCTAATGATTTGAGGAGTAATCATTAGGTATGTCCAGGGTGGAATTGAAGGTTTATCCATTTGGTTGGCAAGGCATGAGGCAGGGAGGAGTTTCCCTTTTTCAAAGAATTGGTGCGTTCGGGTTTGATCCTGTGACCAGTTGTCTTTGAGAAAGTGGTGGGACTTCCCCGGAGGAAAGTCAGGGTTCAGTTTAACTGAAGTTAGTGGACCTGGTATGGAGGATATGTCTGTTTGGGTGCACAGTTTTATGAAGCAGCATAGGGTTGGTCCAATTAGTGGGTGTTGTCGAGTTGCTACCTGGATGTGTTTTGGGTTGATCCGAGGGAGGCTAGATTAAGGGGGGTAAGGGACGCTTCTAAGGGGACCCAATCTTTGTGGAGGGAATGAACATACCAGTCCACAATTCTGGAAAGGTGTGTAGCTGTGAAGTAATTGTGGAGGTCAGGAAGACCAATCCCTCTTAGTTGTTTTGGCCGGGTGAGTTGTTTAAGGCTAATTCTGGGCCTCCAATCTTCCCAAAAAAATCTGGAGCATATGTTTTTATGTGCCTTGAAAAAGGCTGGTTGGATACGAATCAGGATCGTTTGCAAGATATATAACAGTCTTGGTAACGCATTCATCTTTAAAATTGCTACCCTACCAAACCATGAAAATATTGGTTTGTTCCACTTTTCGAGGTCAGTGGTTGGTTTATTTAGGATAGGCAAATGTTTTTTTGTATATAGATCACAGAGTTTGGAGGGAATTTGTATGCCTAAGTATGTGATAGAATCACTTTTCCAATGAAATAGGAAGTTGTCTTTGCATTGAGTCACTAGGTTTTGTGGGAGGGAAATATTAAGGGCGAATGATTTAGAAAAATTAATCTTGAGGTTGGACAATTATTGAAAATGTTGGAATTCGGATAAGAGTATAGGTATCGTGGTCAGGGGCTCTGTTAGTAATAATAATATATCATACGCAAAAGCGGCATACTTGTACTATTTATTAGAAATTCGGATACCTTTAAAGTCCTGATTAAGTCGCAATTTTTGAAGGAAGGGTTCCAGTTGAAGAATAAAAAGAATAGGGGAAAGAGGTTATCCCTGCCTCGTACCGTTGCGGATGGGGAAGGCGTCTGACATAGTATTGTTGACTCTCACTTTGGCTGTTGGGTTGGAGTATAAGGATAGGATAAAGTTTAACATGCGAGGTCCCAAGCCTGTGGCCTGCAGAACTGCATCCATGTAGTCCCAAGCCATTCTGTCAAATGCCTTCACCACATCTAGGGACAGGAAAAAGCCTTTTTTACCAGTTTGTGTCATCAGGTAATGTAGGTTGATGACCTTTATGGTGTTGTCCCTGGCTTCACGTCCAGGAACAAAATCTACTTGGTCTGAAGTAATGAGAGAAGGGAGAAAAGGGAGGAGTCTATTTGCTAAAATCTTGGAGAATATTTTGACGTCATCGTTTAAATACAAGATTGATCTGTAGCTTCCAGTGTTGGTGGGGTCCTTGCCTTCTTTAGGGATGACTGTTATGTGGGCTTCTAGCATCCAATGTGTAAGGGTGTTTAAGAGGGAGAGGGAGTTAAAAGCGTTAAGAAAGGGGGATTGAAGCGTTTCTATGAACAGTTTGTAATAAACTGCGGATAGCCCGTCTGGGCTTGGGCTCTTGTCGGATTTCGGTTGCTTCACCGTGTGTACCCATTCTGTAGGGGTGATCGGGAATTCAAGTGTTGCAGCTGTGTCCACTGGAATTTTCCCGGTGGAGAAGTTGTTTAGAAACGTATGAATTTTGTTTTGTATTTTTTGAGGAGGGGGGGGGGGCAGTAGGGTCAGTCTTGTTGAGATTATATAGGGATGAATAGTATTGTTCAAATTTGTGCACTATGTCAATCTTCTTCATGTGAATCTTACTCGTTGGGGAATGTATGTGATGTATTGTATTCTTGACTCTTTTCGAGCAGAGAGCCTGGGCTAGTAGATGGCCTGATTTATTCCCATGTTCGTAGAAGAGTTTCTGCGAGAGAATTAATTTTTTTTTCAGGTTGCGGCCCAGTTCTTCTTGTATACGTATGCGGGTTTCAGTGAGTTCTATGTGGGTGCTTAGGGCTAATGTGCGCTTATGTGTTGCCTCGAGTGCTTTGAGTTTAGTAAACAGGTCTATAAGTTTGGCAGATTTCTCTTTTTTGATCACTGCAGATAGGGAAATCATTTTGCCTCTCACTACGCATTTGTATGCCTCCCATTGAGTCATCTTTGAGACGTCAGTGTCGTTTTCAGTGAAATATTGGGTCAGGCATTTTCGGATCTCCGTCTCTCTAGCTTTGTCTATCAGGATGTTTGAGTCGAGTCTCCAAATTCGCATGTGCGCTGAAGTAAGAGGTCTTGAAGGCATTTCCTGATTTGTTTAATGGCCCTAAAAGGTAGGTGGGAGGTGCCCGATGAGGTATCTAGAAGGGGGTCTAGTGGGACGTTAAAGTCGCCTCCTAGAATCAGTGTTCTTTCTTGGAAGGTGGATTATTGTTGTGCAACAGTGCGGAAAAAAGACCTGGGAGGAGTTGGGGCTGTATATATTTGCTAACGTTATCTGTTTATTTTTGAAAACACCTTTAACCACTTAAGGACCGGACCATTATGCTGCCTAAGGACCAGAGGACTTTTTCCAATTTGGCACTGCGTCGCTTTAACTGCTAATTGCGCGGTCATGCAATGCTGTACCCAAATGAAATTTGCGTCCTTTTCTTCCCACAAATAGAGATTTCTTTTGATGGTATTTGATCACCTCTGCCGTTTTTATTTTTTGCGCTATAAATGAAAAAAGACCGAAAATTTTGAAAAAACATGATATTTTCTACTGTTTGTTATAAAAAAAATCCAATAAACTCAATTTTAATCATACATTTAGGTCAAAATGTATTCGGCCACATGTCTTTGGTAAAAAAAAATGTCAATAAGCGTATATTTATTGGTTTGCGCAAAAGTTATAGCGTCTACAAACTAGGGTACATTTTCTGGAATTTACACAGCTTTTAGTTGATGACTGCCTATGTCATTTCTTGAGGTGCTAAAATGGCAGGGCAGTACAACCCCCCCCCCCAAATGACCCCATTTTGGAAAGTAGACACCCCAAGGAAATTGCTGAGAGGCATGTTGAACCCATTGAATATTTTTTTTTTGTCCCAAGTGATTGAATAATGACAAAAAAAAATATTTACAAAAAGTTGTCACTAAATGATATATTGCTCACACAGGCCATGGGCCTATGTGGAATTGCACCCCAAAATACATTCAGCTGCTTCTCCTGAGTACGGGGATACCACATGTGTGGGACTTTTTGGGAGCCTAGCTGCGTACGGGGCCCCGAAACCAATCACTGCCTTCGGGATTTATAAGGGCATACATTTTTGATTTCACTCCTCACTACCTATCACAGATTTGAAGGCCATAAAATGCCCAGATAGCACAAACCCCCCCCCCGAATGACCCCATTTTGGAAAGCAGACACCCCAAGCTATTTGCTGAGAGGCATGTTGAGTCCATGGAATATTTTATATTTTGACACAAGTTGCGGGAAAGTAACACATTTTTTTTTTGCACAAAGTTGTCACTAAATGATATATTGCTCAAACATACCATGGGCATATGTGGAATTACACCCCAAAATACATTCTGCTGCTTCTTCTGAGTACGGGGTTACCACGTGTTTAGGACTTTTTAGGAGTCTAGCCGCGTACAGGGCCCCGAAAACCAAGCACCGCCTTTAGGATTTTTAAGGGCGTAAAGTTGTGATTTCACTCCTCACTACCTATCACAGTTTTGAAGGCCATAAAATGCCCAGATGACACAACCCCCCCAAATGACCCCATTTTGGAAAGTAGACACCCCAAGCTATTTGCTAAGAGGCATGTTGAGTCCATGGAATATTTTATATTTTGACACAAGTTGTGGGAAAGTGACAATTTTTTATTTTTTTTGCACAAAGTTGTCACTAAATGATATATTGCTCAAACATGCCATGGACATATGTGAAATTACACCCCAAAATATATTCTGCTGCTTCTCCTGAATACGGGGATACCACATGTGTGGGACTTTTTGGGAGCCTAGCTTCATACGGGGCCCCGAAATCCAATCACCGCCTTCAGGATTTCTTATGGGCGTAAATTTTTGATTTCACTCCTCACTACCTATCACAGTTTCGAAGGCTATAAAATGCCAAGATAGCACAAAACCCCCCAAAATGACCCCATTTTGGAAAGTAGACACCCCAAGCTATTTGCTGAGAGGCATGATGAGTATTTTGCAGCTCTCATTTGTGTTTGAAAATGAAGAAAGACAAGAAAAATGTATTTTTTTTTCTTTTTTCAATTTTCAAAAGTTTGTGACAAAAAGTGAGGTCTGCAAAATACTCACTATACCTCTCAGCAAATAGCTTGGGGTGTCTATTTTCCAAAATAGGGTCATTTGGGGGGGGGGGTTGTGCCATCTGGGCATTCCATGGCCTCCGAAACTGTGATAGGCAGTGAAGAGTGAAATCAAAAATTTACGCCCTTAGAAAGCCTAAAGGCGGTGCTTGGTTTTCAGGGTCCCGTACGCGGCTAGGCTCCCAAAAAGTCTCACACATGTGGTATCCCCGTACTCAGGAGAAGCAACAGAATTTATTTTGGGGTGTAATTTCACATATTCCCATGGCATGTTTGAGCAATATATCATTTAGTGAAAACTTTGTGCATAAAAAAAAAAAAAAATGGTCTTTTTACTGCAACTTGTGTCACAATATAAAATAGTCCATGGACTCAACATGCCTCTCAGCAAATATCTTGGGGTGTCTACTTTCCAAAATGGGGTCATTTGGGGGGGGTTGAACTGTCCTGGCATTTTATGCACAACATTTAGAAGCTTATGTCACATATCACCCACTCTTCTAACCACTTGACAAAGCCCTTTCTGACACTTTTTGTTTACATGAAAAAATTATTTTTTTTTGCAAGAAAATTACTTTGAACCCCCAAACATTATATATTTTGTTAAAGCAAATGCCCTACAGATTAAAATGGTGGGTGTTTCATTTTTTTTTTCACACAGTAATTGCGCATCGATTTTTCAAACGCATTTTTGGGGGAAAAAACACACTTTTTTAAATTTTAATGCACTAGAACACACTATATTGCCCAAATGTTTGATGAAACAAAAAAAAAAAGATGATCTTAGGCCGAGTACAAGGATACCAAACATGACATGCTTTAAAATTAAAAACGTGCAGTGGCGACAAACTAAATACATTTTTAAAAGCCTTTAAAAGCCTTTACAGGTTACCACTTTAGATTTACAGAGGAGGTCTACTGCTAAAATTATTGCCCTCGATCTGACCTTCGCGGTGATACCTCACATGCATGGTGCAATTGCTGTTTACATTTGACGCCAGACCGACGCTTGCGTTCGCATTTGTGCAAGAGCAGGGGGGACAGGGGTGCTTTTTTTTTTTCTTTGTTATTTTTTTGATTTTTTTTATCTTATTTTTAAACTGTTCCTTTCATTTTTATGTTTTTCAATCATTTTTATTGTTATCTCAGGGAATGTAAATATCCCCTATGATAGCAATAGGTAGTGACAGGTACTCTTTTTTTAAAAAATTGGGGTCTATTAGACCCTAGATCTCTCCTCTGCCCTCAAAGCATCTGACCACACCAAGATCGGTGTGATAAAATGCTTTCCCAATTTCCCAATGGCGCTGTTTACATCCGGCGAAATCTAAGTCATGAAATGCTCGTAGCTTCCAGTTTCTTAGGCCGTAGAGATGTTTGGAGCCATTCTTGTCTTTGATCAGCTCTATGGTCAGCTGGCTGAATCACCGGCTGCATTTTCAGTTTCCCTGTTGGGACAGGAGAGCCAGAGAAAAACATGGAAGATGGTGGAGGGGGCATTCCCTCCCACTGCTTGTAAAAGCAGTCTAGGGGCTAATTAGCCGCTAGGATTACTTTTACATGAAAGCTGACCGCTGGCTGAAAAGAATGATACCAAGATGATACCTAAACCTGCAGGCATCATTCTGGTATAACCACTCAAAGTCCAGCAACATACCAGTACGTTGCTGGTCCTTGTTGGGCATATATTGTAAACTTTTTTTTCATGCAGCCTGTGGGCTGAACGAAAAAAAGATATTGATCGGTGGGTATGCCCACCATTAGAATACCTCCCTTCATCCACCCACTTCTAATGATGGGCATACATGCACCGTTTATATATGCCGAAGCATGGGGGCATCCTCCCGCAAAAGGCAGGAGCAAATCGCTCCTCCACCCACTGCTGCCCCCACGCTTCGGCATATATGCTGAAGTATGTAACTGTGGTGGTGAAATCACCTCCGACAGCGCTGGAGTCGCGGCTTTATGTATCATGGGAGCAAACGCTGTTGCTGTCAAGATAAATAAATCCGCTCTGCAACTGAATGGCGTACCTGCTAAGCAAATGATGGTTAACAAAAAAACAAAGTAACATTACAGTATAACAGTAATACTTACCATACCTGCAAAGCAAATACAAAAAAAAATAGTAAAAAATAAAACATTTAACACAACCTGTGCCTACCTAATATATATATATGCCGAAGCATGGGGGCATCCTCCCGAAAAAGGCAGGAGCAAATCGCTCCTCCACCCACTGCTGCCCCCACGCTTCGGCATATATGCTGAAATATGTAACTGTGGTGGTGAAATCACCTCCGACAGCGGTGGAGTCACGGCTTTATGTATCGTGGGAGCAAACGCTGTTGCTGTCAAGATAAATAAATCCGCTCTGCAGCTGAATGGCATACCTGAAAACAAAAAAGTGGTTAACAATAAAAAAACAAAGTATAAAAAAATTGCATACCTATAAAGCAAACATGATAAAAACATATCAATAAAACATTGCAATATAGAATACAATAAAAAAGAGCAGAACATAAGAGAGAGAATAGAGAGAGAACAATAAAACAACAACTATTTTTGTTTTTTAATTTTATTTTTTTTGTGTTTTTTTTTTTTTTTTTACTTTTTTTTTTTACACTTTTTTTGTAACTTTAACTTTTTTAACTGGTACCAGGTTTGGGTCTCTCAAAATGCGATGGCATCCTGGGAGACCCTGTGAAAGTGTGTCCTAGTCTGTGCAGTGCTGTACCCTACGCTAATACTCCACTAGTGTATGGTAGCGTTCAAAACATTCACCCATGCAAAGACCAGGTTTGTCAGGACAGGAGGGACAATAATACCGGGTGTCACGCCTAAATCTGCGCTTGCTGCAGACACAACATCTTTTTTGGGGGGCTCGTTGGGTAGGGGTACTCGGGAGGACATATTGAAAATGCCTCTCATGCAGCCGGCTTACTGCATTTGGTTGGGGAAGGTGAGGTGGAGCACCGTCTGGAAACAGAAGGGCTCTGACGATCTCTTCCTGGAATTTAAGGAAGGATCCAGTCCATCCTGAAGCTCTGTATAGCACATAAGCATTCAGCAAAGCCAATTGAAATAAATAAACAGACACTTTTTTGTACCAGCTTCTGGCCTTACGGGCAACTAGGTACGGCGCCAACAACTGGTCGTTGAGGTCCACCCCTCCCATATTTTGGTTATATTCGTGGACACAGAGGGGTTTCTCCACAACACCAGTCGCCGTAGGAATTTGGACCATCGTGTCTGCATGAAGGGAGGTAAGAACAAAAACATTCTTATTGTCCCTCCACTTCATAGCGAGCAAGTTATTACACTTCAAGCAGGCTCTCTCCCCCAGCCTAAGACGGGAATCTACAAGCCGCTGGGGAAAGCCCCGGCGATTAGGTCGCATGGTGCCACATGCTCCAATCTGATGATCAAAAAGGTGGCTAAAAAGTGGCACGCTCGTGTAATAATTGTCCACGTACAAGTGGTACCCCTTTCCGAATAAGGGTGACACCAAGTCCCACACTATCTTGCCAGCGCTTCCTATGTAGTCAGGGCAGTTTGTCGGCTCTACGTGACTGTCTTTGCCCTCGTAAACCATAAAACTACATGTATAGCCTGTGGCCCTGTCACAGAGCTTATACATCTTGACCCCGTATCTGGCACGCTTGCTGGGAAGGTACTGTTTGAATGACAAGCGGCCAGAAAATTTAATCAGGGACTCATCAAGGCAGACAACTTGATGGGGAGTAAACAAGTCTGCAAAACATTGGTTGAAGTGGTTTACGAGGGGCCGAATTTTGTAGAGCCGATCGTATTCAGGGTCTCCACGAGGACGACAGAGTTCATTGTCGTTGAAGTGCATGAACCGCAAAATCTGCTCGTATCGTGCCCTGGCCATGGAGGCAGAGAACACGGGTGCATGGTAAATTGGGTCAGTGGACCAATTTGATCGCAACTTACTCTTTTTATTCAAGCCCATGTTGAGGGAAAGGGCCAGAAAGAGCTTAAATTCGGAGACCGTAATTGGTCTCCAATCTCTGGCAAAGGAGGACTGGGGATTAGCGGCGATGTGTTGACCAGCGTATAAATTGCTTTGATCCACAATAGATCTATAGAGATCTTCGGTGAAAAACAGCGAATAAAAATCCAGTGGCATAAAATCAACTGTTTCCACCTGAATTCTGGGTTGGCCGGTGAATGGGGGAAGTACGGGTACTGCAGAAGTGGTGGGTTCCCAATTCGGATTGGCGAATGCAGCAGGAAGGGCACAATGGGCATGACGGGCCTGTCTTTGTCTTCTTGGTGGCAGCGGGACACTACTAGTGCTTGCCACCTTGCCAGCTTGAACTGCACTTATGGGACTCGCCACGTCACCACGTGATACTGCAGTGCTGGATATACGACCAGGGTGTACTAGGCCGCTGGTGCTTGCCAGTTCACCAGAAGGAATAGCGGCACTAGAACTTCTCTGCTCCATACGAGGGACCTGCGGTTCTTGCACTTCAAGGACAGAAGAAGAAGTTTGGGGTCTGGTACGCCTGACCTTAGCAGGGACCACAACTCCGTCGTCAGAGCTATCTGTCATGGAGCCGCTGTCCTCTACAGGATCGTATTCTGAGCCTGAATCTGACAGATGAGTGACTTCCTCTTCACTATCTGTCATGCTCAGAAACGTGTAGCCTCTTCACTAGTGTACCTTCGATTTGCCATTTTGGGCTCTAAATTTAGGGGTACACTAGTGAGACTCACAGGCAAAAAAGCTCCTGACTGTTAGCGACTGTATCAAAACGCTACCAAAAAACTATTAGCGATCGCAGGGATCAGGCCTGACTCTGCGAACGCTGCAGTTGTGTGCTTAGTGTTTTGTAAGTGTCAGTGATTGATCGATACTGCACTTGGGTGGGCTGGGCTGGGCTGGGCCGAGGGGCAAAACGCAGGTGCTAGCAGGTATCTGGGCTGATCTCGCTAACACTGCATTTTTGGGAACCCTAAACTGCTGGGGACACTAGTATAGATCTGATCGGATCAGATCCGTTCAGATACTATACCACTAAGGGAGGTGTATGCTGCGTGCATGGGTGTTAGCGGTACTGGCGCTAATCTGACGCTGCCTGGGGTGACGCAGACCTTATCTGATCCTAAAAACGTAACTTATATCACCGCTGGGCAATTAGGGGGTTAAACCTTTATAAGGTAATAAACGGCGGGTGCCCTAAAACTATAATAAACTAAAAAAAACAAACTAACTAACCAGCGTCACCCGTAACACTTATACGGTGATCGCTGGTGAAAGGGTTAACTAGGGGGCAATCAGGGGGTTAAAACCTTTAGTAGGTAGTATATGAGGGTCCCTGTCGCTATAAAACACTGACAGCGAACCTATATACTTACCTCCCTAACTAGCATCACCTGTGTCACTAATACAGCGATCACAAAAACGATCGCTTAGCGACACTGGTGACGGGGGGTGATCAAGGGGTTAACCTTTATTAGGGGGGGTTAGGGGGGTACCCTAGACCTAAAGGGGGGTACCCCAGACCTAAAGGGGGCTAACCTAACTGCCCTAACAGTTATAACTGTCACAAACTGACACCAATACAAAAAAAAAAACTGCTATTGGTGTCAGTGTGACAGGGGGTACTGGGGGGTGATCGGGGGGTGATCGGAGGGTGAAGGGGGGTGACAAATGTGCCTGGCGTGTTCTACTGAACGTGTAGTGTTGTGCACTTACTTGATGTCTTCTCTCCTCGACGCCAGAACGAAAAAGACCGGCTCGAGGAGGGATGACATCACTTCCTCTCCCTCTGTTTACATTACAGAGGGAGAGGAAGCATTTCATTCGCCGGGAGTGATCGGGAGGGGGTGGCCACGAATGGATGGCCTCCCCCTCACCTCTCATCGCCCGGGAACGAATGGCGACCACCTCTGGCACCGGGGGGGGACCCCCCGCCCGTGGGAAGGCAATCACGTACCAGGTACGTGATTTTGCCTGCCTGTGCCATTCTGCAGACGTATATCTGCGTGAGGCGGTCGTCAACTGGTTAAGGAAAAGGAATCTGCCTTGCTCATCTACTAGGGTATCTGATATTTGGATAGTGGTACTTTTGGAAAGAAGTATGGAAACTTCCTTGGATTTTGTGGTAGGAGAGGTAGCGTGGAAGCTTTAGTGGAAGGAATGGTTGGACAGTTTGGGAATCGACTTCGTACAGAAATGGGTTTCCTGTAGGAAAACAATATCAGCTTTCATGGATCGCATGCTGGATAGTACTTGTGACTGTTTTTCCGGGGGTGTTCAAACCTTTTGTGTTCAGGGAGTTTCAGAGAGGAATCAATGATTCATGTTTTGAATGGAGTCATGTTAATGGTGAGAAGGAGTCTGATTATGGTGATGATACGCTGAGGAGGGAGAGTCAGATAAGGAAGGGGGGAGGAAAATCAGGGATGGGAGAAAAAAAAGGGGGAAAAGGGAGGAAAAGGTGGTAATAAAGTAAGGACAGGTGGGGTGAGTATCTAAGTAGGATTGGGGTAAGGAAAAGGGGTAGGGATCAGGTGAGTGGGAGGAGCTGAGTGGGGGAAGCTGGTGGGGTGGATGGGTGTCAAGAGTTATACCGGCTGCGGGGTTGAGCCTGTCAACCCCTTATGCAAGGGGAAGAGGGGTCCGGTGTGGCCAACGGTGACTACCAGAGACTGTTATGTGAGGGTGTTAGGCAAGAGGTGTGAGCTCTGTGTCCCTGTGAGGTCAAAGGGATCATATTTTCGGCATTCTGTAAGTGTTGTCTGGGGTCCGGTGAGGGGAACAAGTTATCCCCCCCCTGGTTCCGTTCCGCTGTGTTTGGGAACAGTGTTGATTTAGGGTATTGGGTTGGAGATCAAATTGGGAGATTATTAGTGTGCTGTCATCCTGACAGAGAATATGTTTTTGGGCTGGCGATAGTGTTATAATAGGAGTGTGTCGGGGAGGAGTGATCATATATGTTAGTTTCATGGTTATGTATCATTATTATGAGGAAACTGGTCTGTGGTGTGTGGTACAGAACATGAGTATCATAAGTAGCATGAGTTTGCAAAACAACCTTAAGAATATAAAACTGAGGAACTGGGAATTTAGCATTTACATGACACTTAATGGGGGGGCACCAAACAATTTCAACAATCATGGTAACCATTTTGATGATACCTTTTTTTAACATGTGCGAGTCCTTCGGATCCGAGAGGGAGGTGTCCAGCCCTGGCTCAGTAGGTTCAGATTATGTGGACTTCTCATCTTTGGCCCATATGGGAAAAGGGTAGAGTGTGTTCGTGAAGTGCCATTTTGATTATGTGTTTATGTGTTTTGATATTTCAATCTGTTGTGTGTTTTGTGTATATTGTAGAGTCCTTACCTGAACATCTCCCTCTCGGATCACCAGGGGCCAGGTGTAGTTAGTGTGTCGCACAGTAGAACATCTTGGTCTGCGAATAGCTGGAAGGTAAAAATACATGTTACTAAATCATATTATGATGCAATAGCTTTCGGGTCACAATCGAAAGGGGAGTAAAGTATAGCAGAATAAGTGTAAAGTAAGGTAGGGTGGCATTTAGGGTACAGCAGATAGGCAGTAAGGATAATGTAGTAGGATTACAGAAAAAGGGGTGTAGTTAAGATGAAGGTTTGGGTTAGAATATACTCTTCCATTCCATCTTATATAACAGCGGTGGGATTGGCAGTTTGTTCTGAAGCAAAATAGAGAGAGGGGTGCTCGTCCCCTCCGCTCATTCTATTTGCGTAGGATTTTGAAATGCCTTTCAGCTTCAAGTCCGAGTGTGCAGAAGGTGGTTTGGTGAGGAGGGGAGGAGGCTTCTGCTCTGGGTATCAGATGTGGAGTCTGCACGTTGTGGGGCCAGGGGAGGCTCAAGCGTGGGGTTTCTCTAATATGGCCATCTCCAGTGGGGTCCATTTAGATAGAGGGTTAGCTTATGAGGCAGGAGTATAGGCTTGTGTATGCAGAAATAAAGCATTTAAGTATCTCTTCATCCTTTATTAGGCTTTGTTACCAACTTTTTAGTTGATGAGAGGTGGAGCTGTGTTATAGAGCTGTAGTCTTCGGCCATTCAATATAACACAGGCAAAGTGTTTCTGCATATAGACATATGGATGTTAAATAATGTCATCGAGTTTCGCATCAGAGTGGTTTGATTTGTATACCAGAGAAGTCATAATGTTCAGATTCCTGAGGTGGATCCTTGCACTACACACTTGCATATTGTAAATGGGGGAAGTGCATTGTGGTATCATTCTGCTGTCCCTTATTAATAGGAGGTGGAGGAAGTTTTGTAGATCCCGATTCTATGGCAGTTTTGTCAGAGGTATTTGTGCCTTATGTGATTTAGTGGTTGGAACCTTGTTTACAGAGAAGCTGAGGTTCTAGTGCGGGTACATACAGAGGGGTATATTTGTAGTGGTATCGTTCACAATCAGGTATATGGGGACAAGCCATGGGAATAAAGTTTCTGTGTCATGCAAATAACAGGGTGAACAAGTTCTTTACCTGATCAGTGGATAGATGCCCTGCGGTGTGCCAGAGAGGTGGTAGGACTGCCATTCCTTGGAACTTCTCAGGCCTTTTGATGGGAGTGGGGTGGAGGAGGATGATGAGCATGGCGGCAGCGGCATCTTATGCTGAAGTTGCCTGCTTCGTCCACTCCTTCCATGGATGTAGCTCTGTTGAGTGGGGGTAGTCTGAAGTCACTGTACCAATCAGGTAGGTCCACAAGTGGTATGTCCAGGGTAGAACAAAAGTTCTACCCTGTGCTATCCTGGCACAGGGTGAGTGAAAAAATATATCTTGGACTACTTAAAAGGGGACAGTAATATTTATCCACAATATCTCCCTGGATATATGTAAAGACTTTGTTTGATTCTGAACTCCACATGTTAGTTGAGAGAGCTGATCACATTGGCCTCTAGAACTGGCTAGGAGCCGGACAGTTTACTCCTACTATAGTTTGTTGCCTACTAGGCTGAGGAGGGGGGGAGATCACTGTTTGTATTGTTAATTGTAATTAGCTCCTGCTATTGTGTTTAGACTACTGTGTGAAGCTCAGTGATCACAAGTCTGCCCAAAGGTCATGTCTCTGAGTCACCTAGTCTAGGTAAATGATTTAGTAAACTAGCTCATGTTAATTAGGTTACAGTTGTATTGTTAGAGTAATATGAGCAGGAGGGGGGAACTTCCTCTTTAACGGTATATAAAGACTTGTAATTTTGGTTCTAAAAAAAACAGTCCATGTTAGCAGTGAAACAAGTCTCGTCTTGTTTTGTGCTTTGTGAGCAGTTGGAATATCTGATATCTATATCCAGACTGGGAGGAAGTGGTATACTGATGGAAGCACTCAAGCGGAGTGTGGAACGTTCCGTTACATTGGTGGCAAGCAGCGGGACGCTTCCTGCAGTCTGGGACATCCAAACTTCCACCTGGATCCAAGGTCCGGATAGCAGGAGAGGAGAGGTACAGATACCAGCCGCCATGGAAGAGGAAATCATAAGGAGGTTGCGAGAGATGCAGATACAGCACAAAGGACCAGTATCAGAGCAGGTCCTGCTGGGATGGTTTGATTCTATTCGCTGCGAACTCTGGAAGGAAGCGCTAGCCCATGAGCAGCTCCACCAGGGAAAAGTTCTCCCCTCCATCCAGGAAAGGTACTGGTTGCAGTATGGATTGCGGGTGCTGTTTTTGGGAGAAAAACTGCACAAGGAGCAGACAGCTGAATTAAGCAGGCTGGTCTGGGCAGAGATGAAGCTGGATGAGAGCTACAGAGCCCTCAGGTGGCATGTATCCCAAACATACCCTTGGATAGCGGATGACATCTCAACAGAAGGCTTAAGCTACAGCGGCCTGGGACTGTTGTATATGAAGCTGACAGAGGACCCTAACTTTGGGAGTGATTTGGAGTGGCGGCTGGATGAAATCATGGATTTCAGAGAAGGGCTACTGATCGTCTCGGAAGTGCACTGGGCACTAGAAGATATAGAGTTTCTGGCCATTCAGGAATGGGAGCTTTAGATTGCCTACAGACGGCTGCTAGACTTTGCTTAGCACCAGGGCTGGGCTCCCTTTGCCTGGGACTATCAGGAAATACCAGTTGACAACTCTGAAATCCTGGCTGAAGAATCGGCAGTGGAAAATCTGGAGATTGCCATCCCCAAAGCTGAAGTGCTGACAACAGGGCCGAGCTCCACTAACCTCTGCCCAGCACCGATAGCATCTTCTGGGTTCCACGGACAGGAGATGGTGAACCTCTATTCCCAGACACCAGTTGCAGAGACAGGGGATTTGATAGACTTTTCTGCTGAGGAAGAACAACCTGATGAGCCCCCAGCAGAAGAGCTGGTATTAGGACCAAACTTCACTGTGCTCTGCTCAGCACCGATAGCATATTCTTGGTTCTACGGACAAAAGATGGTGAACCTCTATCCCCAGACACCAGTTGCAGAGACAGGGGGTTTGATAGACTTTTCTGCTGTGGAAGAACAACCTGATAAGCCTCCAGCAGAAGAGCTGGTATCAGGGCCAAACTTCAGTGTGCTCTGCCCAGAACCAACAGCAGTATCTGTGGAGTTACAAGGAACTTCCCCAGCTGAAGCGCTGGTCACCGGATAGAGGGTCCAAGACCTCTGCCCTACACCTGTGGCAGTTTCGGAGGCTCAAGGTGAAAAGGTGGCAATCACTTCCCAGCAGCAGATACAGGGGGAGAAGGGAGAGGAGGTGTTTTCCGTCCCTCCACAACAGTTGGCGAGGGTGGAGGAAGCGGTCTTCCCCCCCCAGCAAAGATCCGTGCACCTGGGAGACAGTTTCAGAGACATGTTGTCCCAGCAGCCAGATGAGGGAATGGAAAAGGAAGCAGCCGGCTCACCTCCCCAATGACAGCTACACAGTTTGGGAGTGGAGGAAGCCAGCTCTCTGCCCCAACGGTGAGCTGGAGTGGAGGATGTGGAGTCCCCAGCAGAAGTGCTGGCAACAGGGCAGAATGCTACCAACCTCTGCCCAGCACCGGCAACAACTACAGAGTTCCAGGGAGTTGGGGCAGTAGGCCTCCCTCCCCAACAGTTAGCTGAAGCAGATGGTGTGAGGTTTCCAGCAGAAGAGCGCTGCTGGCCTCTGCCCTCAACTAACCGAGGACGGATTTCCTGTAAAGGTGGATGGGACTTCAGTCTCCACCTGTATACCCCAGGGATGCTGGACAGTCGGCCCAGATGCCCAAGAGCATGACGGACTGAGCCCAGCCACCCTGTCTTCTCTCCTGTGGCTAAAGGAACTCCAGGGGGAAGGACCAGTCTTCCCCCCAGAAGTGGGTTTGTTCTCTGAGAGAGGCAGAGGTTGGCTGGGTGAGTGATGCGCTGTTTGGTACAATTTGTTTGGGGTACTGTGTGGGTACAGGCATTAGAGGACTGAAACTATGGACTAACTTCGGAGTCAACCCCTCTGTGGTCTCCTCCTGTGTTAGTCTTATGCCGAAAGGGGAGAGATGTGACAGGAGGGCCCGTGGAACCCAGAATCCCTTGGAAAGTGTGGGATACCCTTGTTTCAGCTCCCCATACACCTCTTATGTCTAAGACACCCTGTGCTATCCTGGCACAGGGTGAGTGAGAAAATATATCTTGGACTACTTAAAAGGGGACAGTGATATTTATCCACAATATCTCCCAGGATATATGTAAAGACTTTATTTTATTCTGAACTCCAAATGTTAGTTGAGAGAGCTGATCACATTGGCCTCTAGAACTGGCTAGGAGCCGGACAGTCTACTCCTACTATAGTTTGCTGCCTACTAGGCTGAGGAGGGGAGGGAGATCACTGTTTGTATTGTTAATTGTAATTAGCACCTGCTGTTGTGTTTAGACTACTGTGTGAAGCTCGGTGACCACAAGTCTGCCCAAAGGTCATGTCTCTGAGTCATCTAGTCTGGGTAAATGATTTAGTAAACTAGCTCATGTTAATTAGGTTACAGTTGTATTGTTAGAGTAATATGAGCAGGAGGGGGGAACCTCCTCTTTAATGGTATATAAAGACTTGTAATTTTGGTTCTAAAAAAACAGTCCATGTTAGCAGTGAAACAAGTCTTGTCTTGTTTTGTGCTTTGTGAACGGTTGGAATATCTGATATCTATATCCAGACTGGGAGGAAGTGGTATACTGACGGAAGCACTCAAGTGGAGTGGGGAACGTTCCGTGACAGTAACTGCTTGTGAAATATGGCTGGGGTCTATGGATTCAAGGATTCCTCTTACCCTGAGGTTACGGCATCTCCTTCTGTTGCCTAGATCTTCCATGTGGCAGTTAATCTCTCTCAGGTGCATGGCGTGCGACTCAGTCAGTTGTTGCACATGGCAAATGGGAGATATCATGGCGGGCCTGTGTTATTTCGACCTCCTCTACACTTGAAGCTATGGCTTGTATGTCCGCTCTTAAATCAGAGATGGCAGCAGAGAGGGTGTTCTTTATGTCTGAGGCAACATTGCGGAGATAAAATTCTACAATGGGGGAATTGGCGCTGTTCAACCACATGTGCAATGGATATTGATCATAAATATAAAAAATAATAAATAAATAAATGAAAAGTAAAAGCTATATGTAAGTGAAGATATCATACAACAATACGCTATACATTAAAGTGCAAAGTGCTATACCATATGTAACCTAACATATATCAATAGATAATAATAATAATCCACAAACAATCTGAACAGTGGTAAAAAACAACAAGTGGCAAAAAATCATTTAAAACCAATCTGAGCCACTATGATAAAGTGTCCAGCAGTGGGGTGCAAAGTGTCCAATTAGTGTGCGAAGTGATGATGAAAAAAAAACAGTGTCCTAAAAAACCAAATATGGTCTGTAAAGACTGTGATGTGTCAATCCAATGAAATGACAAAATTCTTGATATGGCAAGTGCTCCCGTCTTCCACTGCACCCCCAATCATGCCCTCACTCACCAGAGTGCCCAACCCCTGCAGGGGTAACAGGCGTGTAGGTAAAGATCCAGCACTGATGATCCTTGGTGACAGTCCTCAGCCCGGTTACCGTCCTTCCCTTCTCCGATGCCGTGATATCCTCTTATTAGTCCCCAATGTTAAGCATCCATATGTTATAAGAAAGAAGTAATCCTCATAGTGTGAATCCAAAAAATGTATTTATTAAAAAACACTTAAAAAAGGAGCTGACAGTGCTGCACTAGCCGGCTCAAAGCCGATAGTCATGAAAGGCAGCGTTGTGTGGCGTGCATTCCACCGTCTGCCTGCCCGAAACCAGAAGTACAAAGTAAAGCACAACAAAAGGAAATGACGTATGCGTATCACGTGTCCACGGCTTACGCGTTTCGTCATCAAGACGTCATCTGAGGCGCGGCCATCTTGGTACACCATGCGTCTATATGTTGTCAATGCTGGCGCCGTGATCTCCAATCAGCAACCTAGATGTACGGTCACACCCACCAAATGGATGTGGAAACCTTAATGTCGTAATAGGAAGGTTTATACCGAGCACCATCTAGTGGGCTGTTGAATAAATGTCATAGTTGGCACCTCCATCATAAATACAATTCAAACATCAGATGAACAAAGATCATGAAAGATTACCTATGCCTAATCAAACCTAACAATGCACCTCCTCCAGTAGATCAAAAAGAAAACGAGATAGGAAAAATAGAAAATAAATAAATACATAAAAAATGTTAAAAATGAGCAAAAATGGTAAAAATAAAAAATAATAAAAAATAATAAATAAATAAAAGTAAAATAAGAATAAACATTGAAGTAAAAATTCAAAATAATAAAGGAGATATGAAAAAAATATATATATAGTTTCTTATCCTAGCATACAAAACTTCATATATATATATATATATATATATATATATATATATATATATATATATATATATATATATATTTTTTTTTTTTAGATTTTTCTCCTTTTTCATGTTTATACATGTACTGTTTACTTTTGTGGATTTATTCATTATAAACCTTTAATACAGGGTTTTCCATACAGTGTTTTTAACCAAGCCATTTTACAAAATTTTTTTTAATTTTTTGTTTTTTCCTTCTTTTCTTCTTTTTCATATGTAATATTTATGTAGATCCACATCTACATCGGCTACAGTATTTGAGGCTGCTATATTTTCTCATAACCATTTGGCCTCGGAGTGTTCACACTCATACCCCTCCTTTTTTTATAAACTTGATCTAGATGATGAAGGATTTAGTCATTTAAAAAAAAAATTTCCAAAAATGTTTTCCTATATTTTATATATTTTTTTCATATCTCCTTTATTATTTTGAATTTTTACTTCAATGTTTATTCTTATTTTGCTTTTTTTTATTTATTATTTTTTATTGTTTTTTTATTTTTACAATTTTTGCTCATTTTTAACATTTTTTATATATTTATTTATTTTCTATTTTTCCTATCTCGTTTTCTTTTTGATCTACTGGAGGAGGTGCATTGTTAGGTTTGATTAGGCATAGGTAATCTTTCATGATCTTTGTTCATCTGATGTTTGAGTTGTATTTATGATGGAGGTGCCAACTATGACATTTATTCAACAGCCCACTAGATGGTGCTCGGTACAAACCTTCCTATTACGGCATTAAGGTTTCTACATCTGTTTGGTGGGTGTGACCGTACATCTAGGTTTCTGATTGGAGATCACGGCGCCTCCATTGACTACACATAGACGTATGGTGTACCAAGATGGCCGCGCCTCAGATGATGTCTTGATGACGAAACGCGTAAGCCGTGGACACGTGATTTGCATACGTCGATTTCTTTTGTTGTGCTTTACTCTGTACTTCTGGTTTAGGGCAGGCAGATGGTGGAACGCATGCCACACCACGCTGCCTTTCACGGCTATCGGCTTTGAGCCAGCTAGTGGAGCACTGTCAGCTCCTTTTTTAAGTGTTTTTTAATAAATACATTTTTCGGATTCACACTATGAGGCTTACTGCTTTCTTATAACATATGGATGCTTAACGTTGGGGACTAATAAGAGGATATTGCGGCATTGGAGAAGGGAAGAACGGTAACCGGGCTGAGGACTGTCACCAAGGATCATCAGTGCTGGATCTTTACCTACATGCCTGTTACCCCTGCAGGGGTTGGGCACTCTGGTGAGTGAGGGCACGATTGGGGGTGCAGTGGAAGACGGGGAGCACTTGCCATATCAAGAATTTTGTCATTTCATTGGATTGACACATCACAGTCTTTACAGACCATATTTGGTTTTTTAGGACACTGTTTTTTTTCATCATCACTTCGCACACTAATTGGACACTTTGCACACCACTGCTGGGCACTTTATCATAGTGGCTCAGATTGGTTTTAAATGATTTTTTGCCACTTGTTGTTTTTTACCACTGTTCAGATTGTTTGTGGATTATTATTATTATTTATTGATATATGTTAGATTACATATGGTATAGCACTTTGCACTTTAATGTGTAGCGTATTGTTGTATGATATTTTCACTTACACATAGCTTTTACTTTTCATTTATTTATTTATTATTTTTTATATTTATGATCAATATCCATTGCACATGTGGTTGAACAGCGCCAATTCCCCCTTTATAGAATTTTGTTTGTTTTGAATTTTACTCAGGTGATATTCTGTGTCGGGGGGGCTGCAGTTCTTTTTCTCCTCCTAAGCGCGGAACCATTGTTTTTCACAACATTGCGGAGATAGTCTAGGCTCAATGCTGGGGGTGTTCATGCCTCCGGACCTGCTCTGGCGCGCTGTGGGCTTCTGCTAGGGGAGCGAGACTCACGGGAGAATGCAGCTTGTGAGGCTTGTGTCCTGCCTCTAGGCCGTGTCCGAAAGATATCAGGGATTTGTCCACTGAGCTGTTTGTCCTGCTCCCGCGGGGAACGGGACCTTGTCGCTGACACACTCCTGGATGTTCTCTCCATTGTTCAGCGGTGGGAGATCCGTATGATTGCCGGTTAGCTAATGTTGCAGGACCTCGTGGATGGGAGCTCCAGAACTGCACGTCCATCTTGGTAAGGTGCCAGGCCATGCCCCCCACAATCCACTTTTTGCTACAGGTAAGCCTATAATAAGGCTTACCTGTAGCTACCCCGGATATCTCCTAAACCTGCACGGTTTAGGAGATATCCCCTGTATCTGCATGTGCCAATGTCATCAGCACATGTGCACTGAAGCAATGGCACGTGCGCGCTGTTTGCTTCAGTGAGTGTGCCGTTACCGATGGCTCCCACGCGCATGCACGGGAGTGGTGTCGTCACGGCTCTGGCCAATCACAATGCCAGAGCTGCAATACCCATAAGTAACTCCGGGGAGAAATGTCGCCGGCCGATGCTGTGTATGGGCACCACAGTGGGGGCTTCGATCTCAGGTGAGTATTACATAATGAGTTAGTATGCTTTGCATACTAGTTCATTATGCCTTTGTCTTGCAGGTCATTTTTTTTTCATGTGGGTTTACAACCACTTTAATAAAACAAGCTGAAGTTAGAAGCTGATTGGCTATCATGCACAGCTGCACCAGATTTTGCACTCTTCAGTTTTAGTAAATCAACCGCTATATGTCTAAGGCTGGGTTCACACTAGTGCGATGTTAGATATCATATGTGATTCGCACCGCACTGCTGTGCAGATCACATGCGGTGTCTGTGCAATGCAAATTCAGCCATACAGATTGTGAACACCCATGGAATCAGATGTGAACACCCATGCGATCTGATTTCTGCAACATTTGACAGTTCACACTGCGATATGCGAACCGATCTGGGGGTGTCATTAACTTACTATTGACACCCGCAGCGGTTTGCATAGGGCAGTGTGAAATGCCTGCGAGTCTTATGCGATGCGAGAACCGCCACTGGAATTGCGCTGGTTCCCGCATCACGCTAGTGTAAACTGGCATTAAATGATATGGGTGAAGAAAATGTAACTTGCACTAATAAAAGGCAGTTTGGGTCTAAAATGTTTGCCATTACAATATCCCATAAAGACTAAACACAAAAAAATTGGCTACTTTCTCTTGTGTGTAATCTCACATAACGCTGATAAAATAAACGAGAAAACAAAACGCCTAAGAAATCAAATATACTTCTTCTTCGTTCAATATCGTTTGCTAAAGATCTCATTCCATTAACATAGGTCAGATGCATTACAGATACTTGTGAGAAACATTTGCTTCTACTAAAATGAACACTGGTTTGCTTATCTCTTAACTGTTTAGTTGCCAAAATGTCTTTAATGTACCCAATATTGCAATTGTTTTGGCCCTAATGCTGAGCATTCAAATGATCTCTTATTACAAATAAAATAAATAAAAAATTGATTGGAAAAAAGGCTAAATGCTAGCATATTAATTTATAAACAAATGCAATTATTTTGATTTGTATAAACACGGCTTAGGTAATTAACAGTACAAATAAACCTTAATTTTATCTGTTTTTACTTTTTTTTTGGCCAAACATAGTGCTTACAATCAAGAGGGGCTATTGACTTTAATGTTGTGGTCAAAATATAAATGTAACGGGGGAGCATGTGCAGAGTTTAGCGAAGCGGACATGCATTGCTAGAGCTCCGCACCGCTGAGGAGAGGAGATAAGGACAAAGCGGAGACAGCAGGCTTAAAAGGTACCCAGCTGAACCTCCTTGCCCCCAGGAACAAACAATGGCAGTTTGGACTGGAAAGATGGTACTGGGGGGAAGCCACCCCCTCATAAGAATCAATCCCCTCATAAGGGACACACAGGCGCGCACCGCAGCTAAAATTGTGCTGGCCCCATTATCATTCACTGCCTCAGTGCGCTTTCACAGACAGAAACTGTCACAGCAGGACTCTCCAATTGAGTCAGAAACTGAACAAATCCTCTCACAGAGCTCCTCACAAGCCTCCTCAGCATCAAACTTAGCATCAGCTTAACTACAACAATTCGAATGAATGCTCCATAAAGCATTAAAACAGACCTCAGAGCAAATAACAAGCAGCCTAACTAAAGAAATCAGAGAACTGGGTAACTGTACCTCAGCACTAGAAATTAAAATGGAAATTGAAACCACAACACAAGACAATATGGCTGATATGGAAAACCTAAAAGAGAAGAATTTAATACTCCAAAGTAAACTGGAAGACTGCGAAAATAGAGCCAGAAATTCCAATCTGCGCATAAGGGGAATCCCTGAATTGGTGACAGACTTACAATCTACAATTACAGCCCTATTCCAAGAACTTCAACCGGCTATTCCATTGGAACGTTTGGAATTGGACAGAGTACACAGAGCCCTCACAGCTAAAAAGACAGATGGACCCCCACGTGATATAATCACAAAATTCCATTATTACCGGACAAAGGAGCAATTATTGGCAGCTGCAAGGGATAAAAGAGAATTGAATTTCCAAAGCTATAACTATCAACTATTTGCCGACCTATCCCAACTTACCATCGCTAAAAGACACTCTATGAAACCCCAGCTAATGGAACTACAATGCCACAACATTACGTACCAATGAGGATTCCCCTTTTCTGTTAGATTTACCTATCAAGGTACCAGATACATGAGCAGATCTGCAGATGAACTACAAGAGACGCTTATAAAACTGCATCTGATGGAACCCACAAGCAACAATCCCTCTTCGTGTAGAAGAACGGCCTCATCTTCACCTCCAAAAAACACTCAGAAAATTTTGGGGCAAAATGGAAGTCACCAGTCCCACAAGAGAAGCTGTTATGCCCCTTCTTCTTTAGATCAAGAATACTCCATGGACTAACAATTTGAACTCTAATATCTCCTTCAGTATACTTGCTCAGAGACTGTTCTCTGAACGAATTGAACATATGACTATATATGACTTTATCCTGGTATTCACATACTAAGTGAGGTCATATGATCTATAAGTTATATACCTTATTATTGCTAGTTCTTATTTCTTAAGTCCCTAAACGTAAAATAGGGAATTCCTTATTCATTCATTTAAATTCTATTTATAATAACAGCTGAATTGTTAACAGCTACATAAATGCAGAAAAGGAGTCAAGCGTAACTGGGGATTTTTATAAACAAAGTATATCATTACCTGATTCCCCTTTTCTCTTGAATTCATACTGCTCCATTTAGCCTCAATATATTTTCATATTTCTGAAATATTATTTTTCTGCAGGAACATATTATTAAAATATGTGACAATTTGTTTTTGTTTTTTCTTACATTTAAGTATACAAGAGGCAGAAACTACCTTAAATACATACTTAAAGAGTGTATAAGTAACTTTATAGTTTCTTAGTTTCCAGTTTATTAGAAAATCTGTTCAGTTCAGAATTTCTTTAGGTTAATTCCAAAAAACTCTGGATAATAGACACCATACCTACCATAGCCGATTTGGCTAGTCTAAGGTGGTGCTAACACTTCACAATTATCCTGCAACGACTAGCACAACAAATATTAGGTACCCTGTGCTCCAATTAATCAGGCATCCTCTTGATGCTCTTATTATAGTACTTTTTTCCTACAAGCGGAAGATCCATGTGCCCCCATTAGCCTTCCTCGTTCACCCACCCATAATATGTGGGAGTCTGATGAAGGCATTTTTTCCCCTGATAGGGATCTACAGTGGTGCAAAAAAGTATTTAGTCAGCCACCAATTGTGTAAGTTCTCCCACTTAAAAAGATGAGAGAGGCCTGTAATTGTCATCATAGGTATAACTCAACTATGAGAGACAAAATGTGGAAACAAATCCAGAAAATGATTTTTGAAAGAATTTATTTGCAAATTATGGTGGAAAATAAGTATTTGGTCACCTACAAACAAGCAAGATTTCTGGCTCTCACAGACCTGTATCTTCTTCTTTAAGAGGCTCCTCTGTCCTCCACTCATTACCTGTATTAATGGCACCTGTTTGAACTTGTTATCAGTATAAAAGACACCTGTACACAACCTCAAACAGTAATACTCCAAACTCCACTATGGTGAAGACCAAAGAGCTGTCGAAGGACACCAGAAACAAAATTGTAGACCTGCACCAGGCTGGGAAGACTGAATCTGCAATAGGCAAGCAGCTTGGTGTGAAGAAATCAACTGTGGGAGCAATAATTAGAAAATGGAAGACATACAAGACTACTGATAGTCTCCCTCGATCTGGGGCTCCACGCAAGATCTCACCCCGTGGGGTCAAAATGATCACAAGAAAGGTGAGCAAAAATCCCAGAACCACACGAGGGGACCTAATGAATGACCTGCAGAGAGCTACGTAACAAAGGCTACCATCAGTAACACACTACACCGACAGGGACTCAGATCCTGCAGTGCCAGATGTGTCCCCCTGCTTAAGCCAGTTCATGTCCGGACCCGTCTGAGGTTTGCTAGAGAGCATTTGGATGAACCAGAAGAGGATTGGTAGAATGTCATATGGTCAAATGAAACCAAAGTAGAACTGTTTGGTAGAAACACAACCCGTGTTTGGAGGAGAGTGATGCTGAGTTGCAACCAAAGAACACCATACCTACTGTGAAGCATGGGGGTGGCAACATCATGATTTTGGGCTGTTTCTCTGCAAAGGGAACAGGACGACTGATCCGTGTACATGAAAGAATGAATGGGGCCATGTACCGTGAGATTTTAAGTGCAAACCTCCTCCCATCAGCAAGGACATTGAAGATAAAACGTGGCATGGTCTTTCAGCATGACAATGATCCCAAACACACTGCCCGGGCAACGAAGGAATGGCTTTGTAAGACGCATTACAAGGTCCTGGAGTGGCCTAGCCAGTCTCCAGATCTCAACCCCATAGAAAACCTTTGGAGGGAGTTGAAAGTCCGTGTTGCCCAGCGACAAGCCCCAAAACATCACTGCTCTAGAAGAGATCTGCATGGAGGAATGGACCAACATACCAGCAACAGTGTGTGACAACCTTGTGTAGACTTACAGAAAACGTTTGTCCTCTGTCTTTGCCAACAAAGGATATATAACAAAGTATTGGGATGAACTTTTGATATTGACAAAATACTTATTTTCCACCATAATATGCAAACGAATTCTTTCCAAATCAGATATTGTGATTGTCTGGATTTTTTTCCACATTTTGTCTCTCATAGTTGAGGTATACCTATGATGACAATTACAGGCCTCTCTTATCTTTTTAAGTGGGAGAACTTGCACAATTGGTGGCTGACTAAATACTTTTTTGCCCCACTGTATTTCCTCTATCATGGGCTATTTGTGACTATTTATTTATGTTTAATCAAAAAATGTATCCTCTAACCTCATATGTTTTATGCTTCTTCTCCACTCCAGACTCCACTGGATTCATCTCTACCTTTCCATTTTCTAAGTTCACACAGGTCGATCCACACAATCAGAATTGTATAATACTTGGTAAGTCATACCTATTTAATCAGTTACCATGGCACCATTAAATATCCTCTCATTTCACCAATAATTTCACACCTAAATACACGTCCCCCTTTTACCCACAAATTTTTACAGCTTCTGCCAACATCAAACAAAGGGAAACTCTCGTAGCTTTCCACCGGTCCGCACCATTTACTCTCTTATCAGAAATAAAAGATCCAGAAGGACGAAACCCAATACTCATGGGTTATATAATGGATACAGCAGTTACAATAATTTCATACTACGCTCCTAATAAACAACCCACATCTTTCCTCTCACACCTATTGCAAGCGATAAATACACACAAAATAGGATTATGTGTGGAGATTCTAACCAGGTCCTCCTCCCATTTTTCGATAAATCACCCTTTATCCCATCCAGAACCATATCCAAACTACCTTTCTCTCAACTTCTTTCCAAATACAACTTGGTGGACTCATGGAGAGAAAGTAACCTGATAAAAAAGAGATACACTTATTTCTCACATCCTCATCAATCCTTCACCCGAATTGACCTTATTTTTCTAACCATCGGAATGGTACCAGAAATACTTGCATCAGATATAATTCCTATCCCTTGGTCAGACCATAATGCGGTATACTCAACTATAGCCTCTACCATACCGAAAGCACATGACCCAACCTGGTATCTCCCAGACATAATGCTTAAACACCCATCACATCACACGATAGTTGAACAAGCTTTAAAGGAATACTTGTCATATAATACTAATCCAGATATTTCCCCCTAACACTATGGGAGGCTCACAAACCTGTTTTATGTGGTGTTTTACAGAGACAAATGGCAATACTTAAACAGGAACGCAAATTTCTTGCAAAGAAACTAGAATCAAAATTTAATGCAGCCTTCATATCATTCCAAGATAACCCATCTCAGAGTACAAAATCGCATTTGGAAAAAAACAGATTAGAATATGATCTATTTCTCACAGAATCCGTAGACAAATCCCTCAAACGCTCTAGACACAATTTCTATATAAAAACAAACAAACCAGGCACATATCTGGCACGAGCACTGAACTCAGCTAACAAATCATTCAAACCAATACGTTTAAAATTATCAGAGGCATTTATACTAGTAACCAAGTCAAAATCGTCCACAAATTCACTCACATCTCGCTTCATTATACAAGTCAACCAATGAATTCAACCCTACAGAAGCTGAATAATTCTTTTCCCAGTTTACCTTACCTGAGTTATCTCATGCTAAAAAAATATATTGGAAGAACCTATAACTACAGAGGAATTAGCTAATTCCATTAGAGACCTAAAAATCAGCAAAAGACCAGGCCAGATGGATACTCGGCATTATATTATTGAACATTCTAACATACTGTTAGAAGGACACTCTTTAAGACAAGAAACACTATGGCAATTGTATGCATGATCCCAAAACCTCTCTTTGATGATACCTCTTGTGTAAATTATCGCCCCATTTCTCTTTTAAACCTTGATATCAAACTCAAAATCAAGTAGGCTTTATGCTAAATAGAAAAGCGGGCGATAATGTACACAGGGCAGTGCTTCTGGCACAAATTACTAAAAAGCGCAGAATCCCTTCTTGCTTTTTATCCCTTGATATTAAGAGAGCATTCAATATGGTACCTTGGCAATATATGTAGTATTCTTTACAAAAATGGGGATTCGGTCCCCATTTTATAAATTGGATTGCACCACCCTATAATAAACCTAAATCGTATATAAAATATGCTGGATACAAATTGGATTCTTTTAATATCAAAAGAGGCACTCAACAGGGTTGCCCATTATCTCCCCTCTTATTTGCCCTTTTACTAGAACACTTAGCCCAACAAATTAAAACCAACCGTACAATAACGGGCATTGAAATAGGAGGTTTTCCACACAAACTCTGTATGTTTGCAGATGATATTTTGCTTTTTCGATCATCACCACAAGTTTCAGGTCCTAATCTCTTGCCCATCCTTGATAGGTTTGCAGCCTTCTCCGGCCTTATGATTAACCCTAAGAAATGTTTAGCACTCAATATTTCACTTTCCACAGATCAACTGCGGAGCTGATCTGTGTCTCACCTTTACTGCTGTAGGCCGACTGGCACCTGTTGTTCCACTAGCTTGTGTTCAGCTCTGCTGCACTCTGCAGCTATGGGTGTTGCCGCCCTCACCTGTTGTTTAATATATGATTCCTTCCTGCTACTTCCTGTCCAGCCCCTCATGTTCTTCTCTATTTAAATCCTTCTCTGACCAGTTCCGGTTGCTTGAGCAACATTTGTTTTTGAGCCCCCTTCGTGTAACCTGCCTTAACCTGACCTCTCGTGAACTGATCTCTTGTGTACCGACTTGACTTATTCTGATTACGTTGTCTGTAGCCCGCACTGACCTTGGCTCGCCATCTGGCTCTCCTTTGCTTCATCCATCCATCCTTGTCTGACAATGTCTTCTGGTACTTCCCTAGCGAGCGGGGTGTACCCGGGGGTCGTGACCTGGGGTCAGCACACAGCTAATCCCAAACCCTCGTGAGGGGGTCCCTGGCAGAATACCAGCTGGCCCTTAGACTCCATGTACCTGTGGGCTCACTATAAGTAGTACCATGACAGTTTGCTCAAGCCATGAGCGCCTCTGAGAATCGGCCACTGACCGAGGATCAAATGCAACATCTAGTTCGAAAACTTAACTCCCAGCAAGCAAATCAAGAGCAAATAATGCTGGTCCTTCAGGCTCTTGCCTCCTGTCTGGATCGTCTGCAACTCGCTGCAACTTCAGCTCCTCCCGTTCCTGCTTCTGCTTCAGTTGCTCCCATGTTACCTGCTACACCTGGCAATCCCTGCCTGCATCTGCCGCTGCCACCTCATTTTTCTGGCGACCCTAAGGCTTGGCTTCCATCCACTTTGAACTTTCCAGCCACCATTTTCCAACTGATCGCACAAAAGTTGCATATATCATCTCTCTCCTCTCTGGTGATGCTCTAGCTTGGGCCTCCCCACTCTGGGAATCACACGATTCTATCAACTCCAACCTCCAGCTCTTTTTGGATGCATTCCGGAAAACTTTTGATGAGCCCGGCAGGCGTCTTTGTCAGAAAGGAATGACAGTTGGCCAATACGCAGCTCAATTCCGTATGCTGGCCGCTGAACAAAAATGGAATAATGAGGCCCTTACTGCTACCTTCTAGCAAGGCCTATCTGAGTGTGTCAAGGATGAACTAGCTGGACACACCATTCCTAGCACATTGGATGATTTAATCGCATTGAGCATTCAAATAGACATTCGCTTCCAGGAGCGGGCCCTGGAGAAATCCAGATCCAGTCATTCCCCTGCTGGCCGTCCAGAGCAGGTAGTTCAAAGACCTGTGGAACCCTCTCCGTCTTCAACCTCTCACATGCTGGAAGAACCTATGCAGCTTGGATGAACTCGCCTCACTCCCTTGGAACGTGCCCGATGCATGGGATTAGGCTTGTGCCTTTATTGTGGCGATGAAACTCCTGTTCAGTCCATCCGGGAAACTCCAGGGTCTAGGTCACTCGGAGGGAGGTGATCTAGACCGATCCTTTAATTTTGTCCGCTTCCCTCGTTTCACCCTTCCCGTGGCTATCCACTGGACAATCAACTGTCTGCATACAGGGACTCTGGTGCTGCCGGGAATTTCATTGAACAATCTTTAGCTTCCGAGTTGGGCATTGCCTTTTTTGCCTTGGCTATACCCCTTTCCGTGACCGCAGTAGATGGCTCCTTCTTGCCTATGAGCTCCATCCGGTTTAAAACCCCTCCTATTGTCTTGCACGTTGGGGTTTTGCATGCTGAGGAGATCTCTTTCCTAATTCTGCCTAAATCCTCCAGTCCCATCATCCTGGGCCTTCCATGGTTGCAGAAACCATCCGCGCATCTTGACTGGAATTCTGGACAAGTATTGCCTTGGGGTCCTCCGTGTCAGCAACAATATATTTCCAAGGTGCTACCTCCTCCTTCCATTCCTCTGGCTGAGACCTCCTCAACTCCAATGTTGCCTTCCCAATATCAATCTTTCTGAGATGTTTTCTGCAAAAAGTCCGCTGATCGCCTTCCTCCTCACAGAGACTATGACTGCTCCATTGATCTGTTACCTGGGACCTCTCCTCCCCGAGGCCAAGTCTACCCTCTATCTATCCCCGAGACACAAGCCAAGTCTGAATACATTTGGGAAAACCTGCAAAAGGGTTTCATCGGGAAATCAAACTCACCTGCTGGAGCCGGGTTCTTCTTTGTAGCGAAAAAAGATGCTTTACTCCATCCATGCATTGACTACAGGGGCCTTAACGCCATCACCGTGAAGAACCAATACCCTCTTCCTCTCTTCCTTTAATTTGGGAACTCTTTGACAGACTGCGAGGTTCTCATGTTTTTACCAAACTAGATCTTAGAGGGGCCTACAATTTAATAAGAATCCGGGAAGGACACGAATGGATGACCGCCTTTAACACCAGGGATGGACATTATGAATATCTTGTGATGCCCTTTGGCTTATGCAATGCCCCGGCGGTCTTCCAAAATTTGGTTAATGAGATCTTCCACAACCTTCTGTATGTCTGTGTTATTGTATATCTGGATGATATTCTTATTTTCTCACCAGACTTACTTACCCATCGTGCTAACAAGGGAAAGGACCAAGGGGAAGCACAAGGGAGTGATCTCCCTCGGTCCAAAAAGTGGTTACTATGGATATGATGGGCAATAAAGGGGGGATGATTTATGTTAAAATATAAAAGTTTATTGGAAGGATCTAAAAATTACAAAATACTAAACCTTTGACAATATGACACATGTATGGAGCTGATCCACCTTGACACAAATCAATGGGCTCATCCAGTGCACAGCACAGGGTGCGCCCATTAACCAGCGACACACAAACAACAAACACTAACACACATGTAAACACATAGAAAAAAACATAAAGTGCAGGCGCCTATGATCCCACAGATGCATGAGGTTCCTGTGGCCAATCGCCAAATCAAAAAAGAGGAAAATAATATATTTGAAAAATAACAAGAGAACCTCATGCATGCGTGGTCCCCCGGGGAGATGGGGAAAGTGGAGTAGATATGAACAGGTTGTTGTCTAACTCAAAAAAACTCGCTAATTACCATCCACAGTTGCTATGTAGATACTGTAGCTAGATGAATGGGTCAGGGGGACTTTTGAAGGTATATAGCATGCGCATGCCTAATTCATAAATTTTACCAAAAGTCCATTCCTGTAGTTTGTAAGATGGATATATATAAAGCAGAGAGTCTCTGTAGAGTTTGGGGAATATAAAAACCGCACAGTATGATAAATGCTATTAGTGCCAGGAACAAATCACATGACATCTCAGGATGACCAAATATTTCCTGGGACTGTTGGTATATAAAGGGTATACTAGAAACCCATGCAAAGCTGAATGTCACTGTGTTGTAAATTGCTGTCCACATTTATCAGGGCCATGCCACTCCAATTGTCAGGGATTTTAGATAACAACTGCATTTAGGAGCTGAAGGGGTTACATTACCGCCTCTCTGTCGTGCGAGAATCAAAGCTGTATCTCATATCTTGCAGTTGCTCCACTGCTCCGTGACTTCCTTATCTATGTTATCAGTGCCGGCCGTGACTTGCTGCATTCTCCAAGCACTCGGTAAGTGGTAATCCTCTCATTCGCGGATGCAGACTGCAACTGTGCTTGTGCGGTGGATTATTTCCCCGTATGTATGGCGGTTAAAAGTTTCAAACTTCCACTGAGAGAAGTCCCCGTCTCCAAATCACTGCGGGAGATAGCTGTGTCGGTGTCCGCACATCTTGATTACGTCGACGCGTTTCGCAACGTTATTGTTACGTAGCTTCAACAGGACGTACTGGAGTTTGACAGACATCCCTCCCTTTTATTACTCCGAGATGCTGTCACCCCTCCTTCTTTCAATTAACCCCTAACATCAACAGGGGCGGGCTAGATTTGTATCAATGTCCAGCCCGGGTAGCTGTTCTGTTTTTTGGGAATGTGTATATATGGTTTTGGTCTTTTTTCTCATAACATATATAGAAAAGAAAATGGTCGTACTTAGCCAATTACATTTGAGTCCAAGGGAGGCGGATCCAGAATAGAGCCCATTTCTTTACTATATCCGTACTACGGTCCCCCTGCCCTTTCCTGTCATTTATGGAAATTCTACAAAGTAGAGGTCTTACCACTGGTAGCTAATTCATATATAATTACAGTATCTATGACACATGTTAATAGCAACCGTCAATCACAGTGGCTCCATAAGTAGGGGGAAATACCCTCATTTGTATTTAAGGAAAGGGAAATAAAAATTTGAAACCCGGGACCGAGCTAGGGACATATGTAGTAGGAAACTATTCTAGAAATTCCAAAAAGAGGGGAGAGGGAGAGAAAGAAACAAAAATAAAGATGAAATTAGGCATAAAAGTAAGACTAAAGAAGGGGTAATCCAAGAGTTTACAAGGAGAGATAAAGAGGTTGTTGTCTAGGGAATAAAAAAATATGTACAACTAGAAATTAAATGGGAGACATCTCCCAGATGGAAAGATCACGTGGGAGAGGATAAGGGAAGAGAGGGAGAGATAGAGAGGGAGAGATGGAGGAGGAATCTGGAGGGGGGGGGAGGAACATCTTATCATGTTATTCTAGAAAGGGTTGCATACTCAACTCTGTGTTCATACCTATAGGCGCAAGGGACTTCAAGGTGTATATCCACCATTTCTCTTTTTGAAGTAAGATGCGGTCGAAGTCTCCTCTTCTTGCTGGTAATTTTAGGGTGTAGATACCTTTCACCTTCAACCCATCTAATTTGCCCTCGTGATATCGGGCAAAATGTTTGGCCACTGGTCTCTCCCCCTTCCTCTTCCCCCCCCCTCTTTCCCCAACTCCCTCCCTCTCCTTCTTGATGTCCCTCAAATGTTCCCCTATTCTAATCCTGAGGGTTCTTTTTGTTTTGCCTATATAGATTTTTGGGCATGGGCAGGTGATCATATATATCACTTTCATAGTAGAACAATTGCTCAAATCTTTGATCACATATTCGCCCTGCCCCAAAGCGTCCTTGAAAGTGTTTGTCTTATCCACAAATGGACATATCTGACATCTCGTGCAGGGAACCATGCCCGTGTGACGCGGATAGTCAGATAGCCATGTGGGATCTTGGTGTCTCGTGTATTCAGAATGGATAAGCATATCCCCCAAGTTTCTGGCTCTGCGTGCCACCATCTTGGGTCCATCCCCCACTATGTTGGCTAGCTTCTTGTTATTGGTGAGGACATTCCAATGCTTTTGCAGGATTTTTCTCACTGATTCCCATTGGGATCCATATGTGGTAATGAGTCTTACTGGGCCTTGGTCCTCAGTTTTTTGTTGTTCTTTTTTCCCACTATAGTCCATAGACAATAGACTTTCTCTAGTTCTAGCTGCAGCCTTACGTTTGGCATTACGAATCTGTCTATGAGAATATCCACGGTTCCGGAATCTCATATACAGATTACAGATCCCTGGTCTCTCTACGTAAATCATTAATGTCTGAACAATTGCGCTTGATTCTCATAAATTGTCCTGTAGGGATACCATCTTTTAGCCAAGGAGGGTGATGGCTATCTGCTTGCAATACAGTGTTTGCCGCTGTTTCCTTGCGGAAGGTAGAGGTGCTTATGACTCCTCCCTTCAGACCAATTAGGAGGTCTAGGAATGACAGTTTGGACCGGTCATAGGTGTAAGTAAGACGAATGTTGCGTTCATTGGTATTGAGCCGATCAACAAACTTATGGAGGGCATCCAGGTCACCCATCCAGATGACTAGTACATCATCAATGTACCTCAGCCACGTATGTACGTGGCCGAGGTACATTGGGCAGTTAAACACCTCTTCCTCTTCCCATCTGCCCAGATGGAGGCATGCATAGGCCGGAGCCCATGCCGCCCCCATCGAGGTACCCTTAATCTGCTGATAGAACTTTGAAGCAAATTGGAAGAAGTTGTTATTTAAAGCAAATTCAAGGAGTTCCACCAGGAATTCATTCTGTGATCCTAGGAGGGGAAAATTCTTTTCCAAAGAGTTCCTAACAGCTGTGATGCCGTGTTCATGCGGGATGGACGTATACAGTGATTCAACGTCAATGCTGACCAGCCATGCCTCCTCCCGAACTTTGAGGTTGGCCAGTCTGGCCAGCACATGGCGTGTGTCTTGCACATAAGATTTAAGCTCCACTACCATCCCTTTAAGGAGGGAGTCCAAGTATTTCCCCATTCTGTCAAGGGGTCCCCGTATAGTTGACACAATTGGTCTCCCTGGTGGTTTCTCCAGAGATTTGTGCACCTTGGGTATGCAGTAGAAGGTGGGTATATTGTAGTCCTCAACGGATAGATATTCACACTCACGCTTAGTCAATAGTCCCCCCTCCACTGCATCATCCAATTTGCTGTTAAGGTTTTGCACCAGTTTAGGAAAAGGATTTCCATCCAGTCTCCTATATGGATCAGTGTCTCCCAAGAGGCGTTTAGCCTCTTTTTCATAATCAGAGTCGTCCATTAGGACGACATTACCTCCTTTGTCACTCCTTTTGATTATTACGTTTTTAGCTCCCTTCAGTTCCTTCAGTGCTTGACGTTCTATTTGGGTGAGGTTGTCATGGCCGATATGTTTCCAAGTGATCCCTTCCAACTCTATCTGGATCATGTCAAGAAACATGCCAAGCCATTTGTTTTTATTTAAGGGGGGCATTTTTTTAGATTTGATGTTCAAATTCACTGATCTCCTTGTCAGTGAGTCATCAATTCCACCCTCTTCATTTTCTTCCAGCAATGAATTGAGAATATCAATCGCATTCTGGTCGTCTGCGTCTAGATGTATGTCTATCATTTCTGATGATGGGTCCTGTACATATAAAGATCTATAAAAGATTTTTCTAAGATATAGCACAACGTCCTTATAGACGGTGAATTCGTCCATATTGCTCGTGGGTGAAAAGGACATCCCACGTTGCAGCAATTGGATGTGTCTGGGGGCCAGGGGAAATGATGACAAATTAATGACTGTCATATCAGAATTATATACCGGGTTTTCTTTGTGCATAGTTGGTCCTAGCGATTCTGGCTTCTCGTTCGTGATCCTTCTGTCCTTTGTCTTTGAGACTTCCCCTTCTGAGGTCTGTTCTCTTTTGTCTTTGGATGTGTAGGAGGATTCACAGAGGAGGGGGTGTGGGATGAATTTCCCTCCACCCCCTCTTCCTCTAAAAAAGTTACTCCTCTATGTGTGTTACCCTCATCTGCAGAGGGGGGAGAAACATCCTGTCTATTCCTAGATTGGGATCTAAACCCCCGTCTGGAGGAATTGCTTCTTCCTCTTCTAATTGTCAAATCAAAGGCTTGACCTTTTTCAAAGTCCTGTATGTCTCTTCTGTATTTTGATTGCTTAGTTAATTTGAGGGTCTGTTGTGCCTTCTCTATTTCCTTTTTTAGAAATTCAATTTGTCTATTGAATTCTTCTTCCTCCTTCATCAGATCTAATCACTTGGCACTTTCCTCTATCTTTTCTCTCAATTCCGTCAGCTGAATTTTCTCTTCCTCGACTATTAATTTCATAACCGCGATACCGTGATTGAAGCACAGTTCCTTCCATTTAGGAAGGAATCTGTCGTTATGGAGATGTTCTGCCGGTATAGTTTTGTCGCGTAGTCCACGAGGGACTATCTTGTGTTCAATATAGGTCTCTAAGAAGGAGACGTCCCATTTCCTGTTAAGATGTTTTAACAGTAGTTTTTTATGTTCCTTGAACCCTTCTTTAATCTCCTCAACTCTGTTCTGGGTTTGGGATGCATCTTTCTCAAATGTCTCTCTTATCTCTTTATCTAAGTCTTCCCCTAATGTAAAGGCCATTATAAAGAATTATTAATAGTCCACTTTACTAGTCAAACAAAGAATAGACCAAAATTGGTCAGGTGAATCGCATAGGCAGAAAGAAAAATAGAAAAAGAGAACTTTTACCCATCGTCTTCATGTGAAATCTGCGCTACGGGACGATTGCAAAATTGGAGAAATGTCTATCTGAACAAACACAAGTTCCATTTTTGGGCTACATAATCTCGTCACAGGGCCTCCTCATGACCCAGCCAAACTTCGGCCCATCTCTGAGTGGCCCCAGCCCTTTGGTCTTAAAGCCACCCAAATCTTTTTGGGCTTCACCAATTACTATTGCCAGTTCATTTGTAACTACTCCACCTTGGTGGCCCCTATTACATCTCTCACTCGCAAGGGTGTCAATGCCTGTCTCTGGCCCCATGAAGCCATTGATGCTTTCCTCAAACTCAAAGCAGCCTTCCTCTCCGCGCCAATTCTCCTACGTCCGGACATTACAAAACTCTTTTCTTTGGAGGTTGATGCCTCTTCAGTAGGAGTCAGTGCCGTCCTACTCCAAGCTCAGAAGGGCAAGTCTCAGCCTTGCGGAATCTTTTCCAAGAAGTTTTCTGAGGCGAAGAAAAACTATACCATTGGGGACCATGAGCTACTCGCTATTAAACTAGCTCTTCAAGAGTGGGCGACATCTTATAGAGAGTTCTCCCCATTGTATTACCATCTATACTGATCATAAAAATCTGCAGTATTTACAATCCGCAAAACGCTTGAACCCACGTCAAGCTTGCTGGGCCCTCTTTTTTGCCTGCTTCAACTTTAACATTACTTTTCGTCCAGGTGCCAAAAACCTTCGAGCCAATGCCTTGTCCAGGTTGTTTTAATGTCAACGATTCTCAGAATCACCTAGATCCTGGTCCCATCATCCCTCCGCATCGTATTCTAGTCACTACTCTGGTCCGGTCTACGCAGCCTCCTCCAGGTAAAACTTTTGTAGTTCCCGCACTTCGTCCCAAACTCCTTGCTTGGTCACATGACTCCAAGTTCTCTGGACATCCTGGCATACCTCGTACTTGTGACCTTCTTCTGCGTCATTACTGGTGGCCTTCTCTTCGTAAGGATGTCAAGGAATACGTTCAAGCTTGTACGGTTTGTGTACTATCCAAATCTTCCACGTCCGCCCCTGCTGGGTTGATTTTTCCCTTACCAGTTCCCGATATACCTTGGCATTGTATTTCCATCAAAAAAAAGGAAAAAACTGCGCTATACCATAAATTTAAAAAGTGCATAGAAATCAATTAATGTGAATTAAATTGAAAATACGTGAAAAAACATCACAGAAAACATGAAAATAAATCAAATCATGTGTGTACAAAAAATGGTAGCAAAGTCTATAAACTCAGAAATCCAGAGAATCTTCTATGGAGATGGGAAGAATCCCCCGATAGCTCTCCTTGAAAGCCCGTATGAAAAGGTAGGAAATAAAAACACCCCTCACAGTGATCCTCCACCACCTAGAATTTACACTTACCAGATTGCAAGCACAACAGACACGTATGTGAACCCAAATCCGGTATGCAGCTAGCAATGAAGCATCCCTCTAAGCAGCATAGCAGATGGTAAACAAGCCAGGCACGTAGTAGGCTTATATCCGGGTGTCCAGCTAGCAGTAGAGCTTCCCTCTGTGCAGCATGGCTCCAGGCATATAAATGGATTATAAATTGTAGTATAAAAAGAGCAGTTCGCCGGCTGGCAAGCGAGCGCCCGTTCTGGCAAGATGTGATGACGTCAGAGCGTCAACCTCCCGATGTACGTTTCGTCTATAACTGACGTTGTCTGGGGAACGGGCGACACTCTGACTCATCGCAATTTATGGACAGGTAAAACCACGCCTCATTGTGACATCTCAGGGGCGTCAAATGTAAACAGCCAATCGATTGAAAGGATTGGAACAGGAAATACCCAAACAACAGGAAGTTTCCCTAAAAACTATAAAACATAATCAAATCAAATTAAAATAAAATAAAATAGTAGGATAATGACAAGGACTAGAGCTTAAATAAGTATGTTATCCTGGGATGCTGGATAAAATAAAATAAAGATAAAATTGGCCATATGGATACTCATTCATTAGGTGAAAACACACACTGACACATTGACACATTGACACATTGACACATACCCATATCAGCCTGAAATATATTATACCACAGCATTGCGCCATCTTGTGGGAAAAAAGGAGAAAACACTACTCAAAAAAGATGGAAAATACCACTCAAAAAGGGTAACCAAAGGGGATAAATGGACGCATCAAAATTGGCCATGTCTGTATTTAATATTTGGGTTAAATCCTCAATAGCACACATGTGGACGTGAAGTTTATGAAAGACACCACGCCATTATATGAGCCCATAAGGGACTACCACTTCTGAAGAGTGGTCTGATGGTAGCTGGTAAGTAAATAAATAAATATTATAGGAAGTGGTAAAATATACTTCTAAAAGGGTGAATATCACCCACGGTGATATATCTATATAGATATATAGATATATATCTATATAGATATATATTTATATATATCTATATATAGATATATATCTAAAGAAATATATCTATATATAGATATATATATCTATCTATATAGATCTATATAAGGAACCACCCCTCCAAGGACAAGTAAATTTATCTATCCTCAAAAAGATAGTTTTATCTGGATTCCTATTATGGACTTCCAGGTAGTGCCTAGACACAGGATGCTTGGGGAAACCATTAAGGATATTCGTCACATGCTCATTGAGTCTAACCATAAGGGGTCATTTAGTCCAGCCCACATATTGTAGCCCGCAAGGGCATTGGAGCAGGTACACGACCCCCTTGGTGGAGCATGTGATAAAAGGCTTGATCACAAACTAACCTGAGTACTGTTAGATCTAAAGGAATGAGTTCTCCTAATAGTACATCTGTTCAGTGAGCATATCCTACATCTCCTACATTGGTAAAATCCTGTGAGGCTATCAAAGAATCCCCTCTTAATGATGGGGGGATCAATGATATTATTAGCCACAGTGCTCCTGAGGGAAGGTGCCCCTCTATAAACCACCTGAGGTTTGGCGGGGAGAATGGTGTTGAGAGTGGGATCACTGGTAAGAATATGCCAATTTTTTTTAATCATTTGACCGACAGTCCTATGCTGGATGGAGTATGTCGTAATAAAAGGAGTAGAGGGCACCCTATTGGTATTGGGCATCTTCTCCTTAAGTAGTTTGCTTCTATCCATGGCTGATACCTCCTCTAGAGTATTTTTGAGGAGTGTATCCAAGTAACCCGTCTCCAAAAAACACTTGGTCAGGACGTCTGCCTGCAAGAGAAACTCACCCCTATCGGAACAATTTCATCCCAGGCGAACGTACTGGCTCTTTGGCACTGACTTAATCCAAGCCTCATGGTGACAGCTGCTGGTGGGAAATTATGAATTATGGTCGGTGCTTTTAAAGTAGGTGGCAGTAGTAAATTGACCCTCTTTTATGCGAATGGGGAGATCCAAAAAGTGGATCTCATGCTGGCTGGCTTCATAGTTAAGGAAAATGCCCCTGGTATTGATGTTAAGTTCTCCAAGGAAAGAGTCAAGATCAGACTTGTCTCCGTCCCATAGGAGGAGGATGTTGTCTATATACCTGGCCCACAGAACCACCTGGGGTTTCTGTTGGGCATAGACGACATCCTCCTCCCACAGGGCCATAAAGAGGTTCACCAAACTGGGGGCATACTTAGCCCCCATGGCGACCCCTCTGTCCTGCTTGTAAAATTGGCCTCCGAACCAAAAATAGCTCCAAGATGCAGCAAATTGAAGCAACTCCAAGATTAAAGAAATTTGCTCATCGAATAGACCAGAGTCACGCCTTAGGAAGTACTCAACCGCAAAGAGACCCAGGTCTTGTGGTATAACAGTGTAGAGGGGCGTGACATCAGCTGTCACCATCCACAATCCTGGCCTAGGGGTATGGTCAGCCAATAGATTAATCACATGGCGTGAGTCTTTTATATAAGAAGGCATTTTATTGTCTATTGGTCGAAGAAAGAAATCAATGTACCTGCCCACCCGGGACGTGACAGAATCTATGCCACTTACAATAGGACGACCCTGGGGGCAGGTAGGGTGTTATGGATCTTGTGCAAATAATAGATCACCAGTGTCCACGGTGCCCCTGGTACTAGATGTAACTTCTTCTTATTAAGAATACCCAATTCAAAGCCCTTTTGAATAAGGACTTCTAGTTCTTTTTTGAATCTAACCTTAGGATCAGACCTAAGGAGAGTGTAGGTGTCCATATCAGCCAATATTCTATGCATTTCAGTGAGATTTTTATCTAGGATAATGATCCCACCCCCCTTGTCGGACGGTCTAATCACCAAACCCTTATTTTCACACAGGGAGTCAAGACCAGCAACAAACTCCCTATCGGTTTTCACCTTGTTAACTGGCAATTGGTCCAAATCCCTGAGCACCACATCCCGGAAAACCTTCAGGGAAGGGGCCAAAGCCCCAGGGGGGTTGAAAAGGGCACCATTGGATAAAGTCTGACTCCCCTGAATGGGATTTGAGGCCATATAGCGCTTAATACTAAGCGTCCTGATAAATTTATATATATCAATGTAGGTCTGAAATGTATTCAGCCTACGTGGAGGGGCAAATTTAAACCTTTACTTAACACAAGCTTCTCAGTATTAGTCAAAGTGACAGTGCTCAAATTGAATATCCCACCTTCAGTTATGGTCTTTTCCTGTTCACCAAATTCCCATAACTGCCACCACACCACGACCAGAGGGGCCCCTAGCGCCCCTAGGCCGATGTGAAGGTAAGGGTATATAGTAACTATATAGTAAGGGTATATAGTAACTATATACCCTTACCTTCACAGCGGCCCTTCTCTAGGGGCCCCTCTGGTCGTCGTCATGGTGGCAGTTATGGGAATTTAGGGAACAGTCAGAGCCATCCCCCCTTATGTAGCTCATGAACGACAAATCATTACAACAACGGTGGGGCTTTCCCACATTCTCGAGATCCTGGATATGGGGCTAATTCTCACTATGTATATGACACTCAGTATGGGTCCAGGCCTGACAATCAAAATGGATATGGAACCCAATTTCGTCATTTCGACTCCAATGAATTTTATGAGAGGAGAGATGAGGTTGACTATAATGTAAGCACATTTAACAACTTTTACCCAACTTTTAGAAGGTCCCTATGAGAACCCTAATGGGAGGGCTGGTTTGGCCAATCTACCCCAGTATTCCAAACCTGGCATTAGTGACAACTTCGCTAGTCCTGGTCCCTCCAGCCAAACTCAACATTGGGGTTTTCACAAATCCACCCAGGGCACAAAAAGACCAATAGACCAAAAAGAGGGTCCAGAGGAGGGAGAAAACTACAAACTAAAAAGGGAAAAAAACATAACTGATATATGCAATTTGAGCACTGTCACTTTGACTAATACTGAGAAGCTTGTGTTAAGTAAAGGTTAAAAATTTGCCCCTCCACGTAGGCTGAATAAATTTCAGACCTACATTGATATACATAAATTTATCAGGAAGCTTAGTATTAATGGCCTCCAATCCCATTCAGGGGAGTCAGACTTTATTCAATGGTTTCAGGCATTCAGGGCTCACTAATGCTTCCCTTTTCAACCCCCCTGGGGCTTTGGCCCCTTTCCTGAAGGTTTTCCGGGATGTGGTGCTCAGGAATTTGGACCAATTGCCGGTTAACAAGGTGAAAACAGATAGGGAGTTTGTTGCTGGTCTTGACTCCCTGTGTAAAAATAAGGGTTTGGTGATTAGACCATCCGACAAGGGGGTTATCCTAGATAAAAATGACTATCTCACTGAAATGCATAGAATATTGGCTGATAGGGACACCTACACTCTCCTTAGTCTGATCCTAAGGTTAAATTCAAAAAAGAACTAGAAGTCCTTATTCAAAAGGGCTTTGAATTGGGTATTCTTAATAAGAAGGAGAAGTTACATCTAGTACCAAGGGCACCGCGGACACCGGTGATCTACTATTTGCCCAAGATCCATAAACACCCTACCTGCCCCCGGGTCCTCCTATTGTAAGTAGCATAGATTCTGTCACATCCCGGGTGGGCAGGTACATTGATTTCTTTCTTCAACCAATAGTCAATAAAATGCTTTCTTATATAGGGATGATCCGAACACCCCCCTGTTCGGTTCGCACCAGAACATGCGAACAGGCAAAAAATTTGTTCGAACACGCGAACACCGTTAAAGTCTATGGGACACGAACATGAATAATCAAAAGTGCTAATTTTAAAGGCTTATATGCAAGTTATTGTCATAAAAAGTGTTTGGGGACCTGGGTCCTGCCCCAGGGGACATGGATCAATGCAAAAAAAGTTTTAAAAACGTCCGTTTTTTCGGGAGCAGTGATTTTAATAATGCTTAAAGTGAAACAATAAAAGTGTAATATCCCTTTAAATTTCGTACCTGGGGGGTGTCTATAGTATGCCTGTAAAGGGGCGCATGTTTCCTGTGTTTAGAACAGTCTGACAGCAAAATGAAGATAGAAGATAGAAGAAAGAAGAAAGAAGAAGCATTTAAATAAAGGAATTGTCAAAAACTGTCTCTTGTCATTTTTAACATTTTTGACCGTTTTTTAGTGAAATGGTAGGGGTACTTTTGTACCCCCTTACCATTTCACACAGAGGGGAGGGCCGGGATCTGGGGGTCCCCTTGTTAAAGGGGGCTTCCAGATTCTGATAAGCCCCCCGCCCACAGACCCCCACAACCACCGACCAGGGTTGTGGGGATGAGGCCCTTGTCCTCATCAACATGGAGACAAGGTGTTTTGGGGGCTACCCCAAAGCACCCTCCTAATGTTGAGGGCATATGGCCTGATACGGTTCAGGAGGGGGGCCGCTCTCTCGTCCCCCCCTTTTCCTGTGGCCTGCCAGGTTGCGTGCTCGGATAAGGGTCTTGTATGGAATTTAGGGGGACCCCCCACATCATTTTTTTAATCAATTTTGGTTCGGGGTTCCCCTGTGGGGAATTCCCATGCCGTTTTTATCAATGAACTTTTATGTGTATTGTCGGACCGGCAATTCATTAATAGCCGCGAGTAGTTTAAATGACTTTTTTTCCTTTGAAATGTCATTTTGCTGTCAGACTGTTCTAAACACGGGAAACATGTGCCCCTTTACAGGCATACTATAGACACCCCCCAGGTACGAAATTTAAAGGGATATTACAGTTTTATTGTTTCACTTTAAGCATTATTAAAATCACTGCTCCCGAAAAAACTGCCGTTTTTAAAACTTTTTTTGCATTGATCCATGTCCCCTGGGGCAGGACCCAGGTCCCCAAACACTTTTTATGATAATACCATGAATATAAGCTTTTAAAATTAGCACTTTTGATTTCTCCCATAGACTTTTAAAGGGTGTTCCGCGGCATTCGAATTTGCCGCGAACACCCCAAATTGTTCGCTGTTCGGCAAACTTGCGAACAGCCGATGTTCGAGTCGAACATGAGTTTGACTCGAACTCAAAGCTCATCCCTATTCTTATATAAAAGACTCATGCCATGTGATTAATCTATTGGCTGACCATACCCCTAGGCCAGGATTGTGGATGGTGACAGCTGATATCACGTCCCTCTACACTGTTACACCACACGACCTGGGTCTCTTTGCGGTTGAGTATTTCCTAAGGCGTGACTCTGGTCTACTCGATGAGCAAATTTCTTTCATTTTGGAGTTGCTCCAATTTGCTGCATCTCAGAGCTATTTTTAGTTTGGAGCCCAATTTTACAAGCAGGACAGAGGAGTCGCCATGGGGGCTAAGTATGCCCCCAGTTTGGCGAACCTCTTTGTGGGAGGAGGATGTCATCTATGCCCAACAGAAACCCCAGGTGGTTCTGTGGGCCAGGTATATAGACAACATCCTCCTCCTATGGGATGGAGACAAGTCTGATCTTGATTCTTTCTTTGGAGAACTTAACATCAATACCAGGGGCATTTTCCTTAACTATGAAGCCAGCCAGCATGAGATCCACTTTTTGGATCTCACCATTCGAATAAAGGGTCAATTTACTACTGCCACCTACTTTAAAAGCACCGACCGTAATTCATATTTTCCCACCAGCAGCTGTCACCATGAGGCTTGGATTAGGTCGGTGCCAAAGAGCCAGTACGTTCGCCTGAGATGTAATTGTTCCGATAGGGGTGAGTTTCTCCTGTAGGCAGATGTCCTGACCAAATGTTTTTTGGAGAAGGGTTACTCGAATACACTCCTCAAAAATACTCTAGAGGAGGTATCAGCCATGGATAGATGCGAACTACTTAAGGAGAAGATGCCCAATACCAATAGTGTGCCCTCTACTCCTTTTATTACGACATACTCCATCCAGCATAGGACTGTCGGTCAAATGATTAAAAAACATTGGCATATTCTTACCAGTGATCCCACTCTCAACACCATTCTCCCCGCCAAACCTCAGATGGTTTATAGAGGGGCACCTTGCCTCAGGAGCACTGTGGCTAATAATATCATTGATCCCCCCATCATTAAGAGGGGATTCTTTGATAGCCTCACGGGATTTTACCAATGTAGGAGATGTAGGATATGCTCACTGAACGGATGTACTAATAGGAGAACTCATTCTTTTAGATCTAACAGTACTCAGGTTGAGTTTGTGATCAAGCCTTTTATCACATGCTCCACCAAGGGGGTCGTGTACCTACTCCAATGCCCTTGCGGGCTACAATATGTGGGCAGGACTAAACGACCCCTTATGGTTAGACTCAATGAGCATGTGACGAATATCCTTAATGGTTTCCCCAAGCATCCTGTGTCTAGGCACTACCTGGAAGTCCATAATAGGAATCCAGATAAAACTATCTTTTTGAGGATAGATAAATTTACTTGTCCTTGGAGGGGTGGTTCCTTGGTGCGTTGTATCTCGTGCCTGGAAATGGCTCAGATACACAGAATTTAGTGTTACACACCGCTTGGGTTGAACGTAGAAATAGATTTGAATGCGTTTATCGACAATGCCTAGTAATGCTATCCTTTGTATTGCATGTTCTATGAATTATACATGTTGTTGCCATCCTGTATGTCTATGTGAACTCGTGTATATATATATATATATATATATATATATATATATATATATATAATATATATATTTTTTAATTTTCTGTTTATTACTTATTTTTTATTTAATTTTAGGTTATCCCTTTATAGGGTTTACATTACCATATATATATATATATACATCTTTTTTGGTCCGTGGGTGATGTTCACCCTTTTAGAAGTAAATTTTACCACTTCCTATATTATTTATTTATTTACTTACCAGCTACCATCGGACCACTCTTCAGAAGTGGTAGTCCCTTATGGGCTCATATAATGGCGCGGTGATGTCTTTCATACGCTTCACATCCACATGCGTGCTATTGAGGGTTTAACCCAAATATTAAGTATAGACATGGCCAATTTCGATGCGTCCATTTATCCCCTTTGATTACCCTTTTTGAGTGGTATTTTCCATCTTTTTCGAGTGGTGTTTTCTCTTTTTTTGCCACAAGATGGCGCAATGCTGTGGTATAATATATTTCAGGCTGATATGGGTATGTGTCAGTGTGTGTTTTCACCTAATGACCGAGTATCCATATGGCCAATTTTATCTTTATTTTATTTTATCCAGCATCCCAGGGGCTTAACATACTTATTTAAGCTCTAGTCCTTGTCATTATCTTACTATTTTAATTTGATTTGATTATGTTTTATAGTTTTTAGGGAAACTTCCTGTTGTTTGGGTATTTCCTGTTCCAATCCTTTCAATTGATTGGCTGTTTACATTTGACGCCCCTGAGATGTCACAATGAGGTGTGGTTTTGCCTGTCCATAAATTGCGATGAGTCAGAGCGTTGCCCGTTCCCCAGACGACGTGAGTTATAGACGAAGCGTATGTCGGGAGGTTGACGCTCTGACGTCATCGCATCTTGCCAGAACGGACTCTCGCTTGCCGGCCGGCGAACTGCACTTTTTATACTACAATCCTGTAAGTTTTCTACTTTATTTACAATAAATTGGTTTATCGGATTCATGCTATGGCCACCTTTCCTTTGTCCTTATGTCCTTGATTCGGGTTGCTGTATCATCCATTTATATGCCTGGAGCCACGCTGTACAGAGAGAAGCTCTACTGCAAGCTGAACACCTGGATATAAGCCTACTACGTGCCTGGCTTGTTTACCATCTGCTATGCTGCTTAGAGGGATGCTTCATTGCTAGCTGCATACCCGGATTTGGGTTCACATACGTGTCTGTTTTGCTTGCAATCTGGTAAGCGTAAATTCTAGATGGTGGAGGATCACTGTGAGGGGTGTTTTTATTTCCTACCTTTTCACACGGGCATTCAAGAAGAGCTATCGGGGGATTTTTCCCATCTCCATAGATGATTCTCTGGATTTCTAAGTTTACAGACTTTGCTACCATTTTTTGTACACTCATGATTTGATTTATTTTCACGTTTTCTGTGATGTTTTTTCACGTATTTTCAATTTAATTCACATTAATTGATTTCTATGCACTTTTTTAATTTATGGTATAGCACAGTTTTTTCCTTGATTTTTATTGCATTATTGTGAATATTTCACAGTTGAACTGCTGCTTTTTAGGGGGCCTTTTCTATGATAGCGCGGTGATTTTTTGTTTTTTCTGTTGTATTTCCATGGACTTTATCTCAGATCTGCCCCCCTCAACAGGTTTTACAGTCATCTGTGTAGTGGTGGATCGGTTCTCCAAAATATGTCACTTGATTCCTCTCCCAGGCCTACCTTCTGCTCCCAGTCTTGCCACAACTTTCATTAAGGAGATCTTTCATCTTCATGGGATGCCTTCACATATCGTGTCTGACAGAGGAGTTCAATTTACTGCTCGGTTTTGGAGAGCCTTAGCCAGCTCCTTTGGGATTAAATTAGATTTTTCATCTGCCTTTTATCCCCAGTCCAATGGGCAAACAGAACGTGTCAATCAAAATGTAGAACGTTTTCTGTGTGTCTTCATCTCAGCCCACCAAGATGACTGGGTGGACCTTTTGTCCTGGGCAGAGTTTGCCTTAAACCATCACTCCAATGCCAGTTCGTGAAAATCTCCTTTCTTCACTGTTTACGGGCAGCATCCATCTGTTCCCTTTCCTGTTCCCATTTCTCCTCTTGTACCAGCAGCAGCTGAAACTCAAAGGTCCTTCAACTCAAGTCTCTGAGAATCTTCATCTAGCTGCTTCCAGGCATAAAACGGCAGCAGATTGTCATCACATTAGAGTTTGGCTCTCTACCAAGCACATCCTACTCTGGGTGCCCTCAATGAAATTTGCCCCTCGCTTCATTGGTCCATTTCCTATTCTTCGTCAGATCAATCCAGTTGCTTTCAAGCTCCCTCTGCCCTCTCATCTCAGGATACCCAACACCTTCCATGTCTCCCTGCTCGGGCCACTGGTCCTCAATTGCTTCTCTCGCCCTTCTTCTCACCCCGCTCCTGTGGCTGATACAATGGATCAGTATAGAATTAAAGAAATATTGGACTCCAAGTACTCCCGAGGGAGGCTACTCTATCTGATTTATTGGAAGGGCTTTGGTCCAGAGGAGAGGTCTTGGGTTCCTGCCACCGATGTCTCAGCCCCACATTTGGCGACCAGATTCCATCGGAAATTTCCCTCCAAGCCAGCCCCCAGATGTGTAGGGGGACCTCGTAAGAGGGGGGGTACTGCCACAGATCAGCAGCGGAGCTGATCTGTGTCTCACCTTTACTGCTGTAGGCCGGCTGGCACCTGTTGTTCCACTAGCTTGTGTTCAGCTCTGCTGCACTCTGCAGCTATGGGTGTTGCCGCCCTCACCTGTTGCTTAATATATGATTCCTTCCTGCTACTTCCTGTCCAGCCCCTCATGTTCTTCTCTATTTAAATCCCTCTCTGACCAGTTCTGGTTGCTTGAACAACATTTGTTTCTGAGCCCCCTTCACCTGACCTCTCGTGAACTGATCTCTTGTGCACCGACTCAGCTTGTTCTGATTACGTTGTCTGCAGCCCGCCCTGACCTTGGCTCACCATCCGGCTCTCCTTTGCTTCATCCATCCATCCTTGTCTGACAGTGTCTTCTGGTACTTCCCTAGTGATCGGGGTGAACCCGGGGGTCGTGACCTGGGGTTAGCACGCAGCTAAACCCAAACCCTTGTGAGGGGGTCCCTGGCAGAATACCGGCTGGCCCTTAGACTCCACACCCTGGGGTATCCCGTGTCACCTGCTCGCCTGTGGGCTCACTGTAAGTAGTACCGTGACACCAACACAGAACTAATTCCAGCAAAGGTAGCACTCCCATTTATCTGGGCAGAGAAATCTATTCCATATCTTGGAATTCATCTGACAGCTTCTCATACAGACTTATTTTCAGCCAATTATCCTCCTTTATTGAGACAGATCACAAACGTATTAAAACAATGGTCACTACTTCCACTATCCTTGCTGGGAAAGATTAATGCAACTAAAATGACTATTCTGCCTAAATTACTATATTTATTCAGAGTTCTACCTATTCCAATTCCTTCATGTTATTTGAGACTAGTACAAAAAAGAACAACGTCATTTATATGGGATTCTTCCAAGCCACGTATACCTATACACACATTACATCTCCCCAAAACTAAAGGAGGCATGGGGTATCCTAACTTTACTACTTATTATAAAGCTGTTCACCTGACCGTTCTTTCCAAGTATCACGCAAAACAGGAAATCCCATTATGGGTATTAATAGAAGCATCAGAATGTGACCCATTATCAATTTCAAACTTGTTATGGCTTTAACCCAAAGACCGATCCAAACTCCATAACACCATAACTAGATACTTATTATCACTTTGGGAAAAAATAGGAATTAAACACCAGCTACAATCACCACACAATCCCCACTTATTCTTTCTTAAAAATCCGGCTTTTTATCCGGCATGGATCTACCCTAAATCGTTTAAAGCTTGGATAACATCAGGTATTCAGACACTTCACGATTTTGTCACATCTAAACCTTTTCTTCCATTCCCAACGCTTAGAGAAAATTATGATTTACCACAATCAGAAGTGTTCAGATATCTCCAAATTAAAAATTTTTTACACCACTTCTAAATGTGGAAACATCCTTGTCTCAACTATCCATTTTTGAATCTCTTTGTAAAAATGACCCACTTGCCAAAGGAATAATATCATCTATTTATAATCAACTACTAGTAAGCACAGACCTGGACAAACCAACCTATGTTCGGAAATGGGAGAAGGACATGGGGCGAACCCTGGAGGACACAGATTGGTCTGGTATATGGCTAACAACGAAATCGTCCTCACTCAATGTTATGGCAATGGAAGCAAATTACAAAGTCCTAACCCGATGGTACTTTGTACCAGCCAGAGTGGCTAAATATTCACCTACTTCTTCAGCCCTTTGTTTTCAAGCAAACAATACATAGAATGAATAACACAATGTCACACGCCAAAATGGCAGCTATTGATGGTAATCAAATCCCAAAATTTGAAAAATTATGGAAACCATGGATAAAGTATCATTTTCCATCACATTTCAATGACTTGGTCCTTTTGCCATGGTAACGGGTTAATTGACGCACAGAAGTAACAATTTAATCATCTCTTGGAAAAGCATATAGTATGATAAACTGATATTTGGATCTACCTTGTGGACTTTCTCTATGTCTTTCTATTTCTTTTCTTCTCTTTCTTTTCCCCCATTTGATATCATAGCTCTTTACTAAAGTACACCTGACCCATATATACATAACCCATATGTAATAATTATAGGTGGTTCAGATATATACAATACCTTTGAGATGGGAGTGTATTACTTTCACCATTTATCTTAGGTCATTTGTACCTGATTACTACTGATGAGAAATCTTATGTTAATCATTTACATAACTATTATTGTGTAACAAATAGCTTAACCCTATATATCCTTGTATAAGTAATTAATAGATTTTCAATTTGTTGTATTATCAATAAAAACTTTTGACAAGGAAAATATAAATGTAACTATAAAATACATAAGAGGTAAGAGATGGGCTTAAAGTGTTTATGTTACTTTAAGTTAAAGCACATTTTTTTATTTTTTTGCTGTTGTGACTTATCCAAATACACTACTTGCAGTTGCATACCAAGCATAATTGACACCCAAGGCATTTTTTTTTTTTAACATCCCCCTTATCTCTCTTGCTTCTTTGTACATCAAAATTATTTTCAGTCACAGTTACAGTAAGCTGGCAACACATTACCAATGTTGACAATAAGGGAGCAACAAATGGGCAATCATGAAAATCTATGCATAACTCCCACAGCACCAATTCAGCTACCCACCAACTAAAAAAATGCCCCCTCCCCTTTAGCAAAAACATACTTAACCAGCAAAGATCTCCCTCCAAAAGACTAACCAGACCTCAGAACCAAAGTGGCCAAGGAGGTGACTAGAGGAGGCTCCCTGTAGTCTGCACCACTCTTAATCTGAGATCTGAACAGAGCAGGTTAATTATCACTATGTGGTGCTCCTACAGAGTTATGGGCAAAGCAACCCAGAGCTTTACAGTGATTACCCCCTATAGCAGTAATGTGCAGGGATAAGCAAATGTGCCTGGGTTCAGTTTATGAGGGATTTGTCAAATCCTACGTGAAGTCCAAAAATTCTAAAAGTAAAAATCGAACCCCTCTGAAGTCTATTGGGGGTGAATGTTGGTAATCAAAGCTGCCAATGTTAAAGGCTAATAGCAACATATTGTAAAAAAAATGCAAGGGGAACTGGGAATTGTCATGGAGCAGGGAGAGGATCCACCTTTTAATGTGACTTTGAGGATGACATGGGAAAATGCCACAGTCCTTTAAATTATATGCTTGGGATATGCTTTTAATGTGTTATTTAACCTACCTATTCTTTGCAGTGGATATCAGTATCATCTTAGCCTCTATTACAGTGCCTTGAAAAAGTATTCACATCCCTTGAAATTTTCCACATTTTGTCAAGTTACAGCCAAAAATGTAATGGTATTTTATTGGGATTTTATGTGATAGACCAACACAAAGTGGCACATAATTGTGAGGTGGAAGGAAAATGATAAATGTTTTTTTAACATTTTTTACAAATAAATATGTGAAAAGTGTGGTGTGCATTTGTATTCAGCCCCCCTGAGTCAATACTTTGTAGAACCACCTTTCACTGCAATTACAGCTGCAAGTCTTTTTGGGTGTGTCTCTATCAGCTTTGCACATCTAGAGAGTGACATTTTTGCCCATTCTTCTTTGCAAAATAGCTCAAGCTCTGTCAGATTGGATGAGAATGGAAAATTATGTATATCGCGCTGACACCAAAAAACTTCAAACAGCAGCCAGCACAGCAATAGACAAATGCAAATTAAACTAGAAACAGAAATAAGTGCAGCACTAAAGATTCTGTACTGCTACAAAATCATGTGGGCCAGGTACATAGACAACATCCTCCTCCTATGTAATGCCAGTTCCGATTCCCTTGACCAGTTTTTAATTTCCCTAAATCTGAACGATCAAGGAATTTCTCTGACTTTTGAATCTAGTCATAGTAAAATACATTTCATAGATTTGGAGATTGAGATTTATGATCATCAGTTTAAGTTCAAAACTCACTTTAAATCCACTGATCGCAATGGGTTTATTCCCATGGATATTTGCCACCATGGATCATGGTTCCGCTCGGTTCCGTGCAGCCAATTTTAAGGTTGCGCAGGAACTGGAAAGGTACTGGGGCAGGGTGGACATGTGCTCTGGGCACCGCATTAAAGCAGTAGTAAACCGCAGTAAAAAAAAAAAACATCCCCTGTAAGCCAATATCATAATGTGCTAGTATGCATTGCATACTAGCACATAATGAGAGATTTACCTTTAGGCTCCATACACACCTGAGCATAGCACAGTGACAGCTACGGCAGCTTGTTTTTTTTTTTTTTTTTTTTTTTTTAGTGGAGCGTGTTTGGAGCGGCACCATTCATTTGAATGGGTCTCCCTCTGCTCCAAAATGCTCCAAAGAAGCTCATGTACAAAATCTTGGCACAGAGCCAAGAGCTTGTGGTTGTGTTTTTTGCCGTGATTATAGTGTGTTTTGTCTGCAAAATCATAAAGCATTTGAGGTGCCAATAGGAACCAATGGCATTGCAAAAGTGTTCCGCGTTTTGCTGTTATTCTGGAATCACTGGCGTTTCTGCCCGCCCGCGATCCGGATTGCTCAGGTGTTAACAGAGACTAAAATGAAGCCTTCAAATGGTAACTGTCACCGCTGACAGGGCTTCCATCCTCTCCCGGTCTTCCTTCGGGGTTTGTGGCCTCTGACGACAAGAGTTGCTGGGGGCGTGATGATGTCACTTACGCTGTTTATGGCACAGGCTCTGAAAGTCTGGCAACGTATACCGGACTTTCAGAGCACATGCGCCAGTAACGTCATGCATGCAGTGTGAATTTAGGAGATATTCACAGTACCTACAGGTAAGCCTTATTATAGACTTACCTATAGGTACAACTGAGTTTAGAGGGGTGTCCCCATGCTCCTCCAGGGCAGTCCTGCAGCCTCCACAGCCAAATCCAACATAACAGGACAGACAGGGGTGGGTAAATCCTCATCACCTCCTCTATGACCAGAGAGAGCTGATCCCCAGGGATACATCACCACCCTCTGCATGCATGCTAGCTCTGCTGCCTGAAGAGGCACACTACCTTCCTTGACCCCCTCCCGAGAGCTGGGTGTGGAGTGACCCAACCAGGCAATCAGTGATGCAGCGTGCCATCTTCATACTCCTCTTTCCCCCCTAGTGGTTTCTCTCCCGCCCAGCTTGGGCCCCTAGGTGAGCACTACTTCTCCCCATCACTCCACATGGGTCTGGGGCCGGGGGGAAAAGGGAATGGGAGGGGAAGATCAGGACGTGCTGTAATGGGGAGAAGATGAGGAGTGTTAAAAGAGAGAGGAAGAGAAGGATCCTCAGGAGGAGGAGGATGATAGGAGAGTAAGAAAGTGATGGTGGGGATGATAAGGATAGGGATAACAGTGATGAGGATATTAATAATTGATGGTGAGGACAGGGCCAGTGCTACCATAAGGTGGCTTAAGCAGCCGTCTTAGGGTGCCAGGATGGGGGGTGGTAAAATCCGAATCCCCAGTATACTTTTTACACACTCTCTGCCGCTATAGTACTAAAGATAACCTTCAATATATAAGATCCAGCGCTATCCCCATACAAACTATTTCATGTGTATACAATCACTCAAACTGTGCAAAATTGATAGTTTAAATCCAGTAAAAATTATTAAAAATTACATTAAAGTGTAAGAGACATGGACATTCCCTGTATTGTTCATTTAAGCACAAGAGACTCCATTTTGTTCTCACTGTTGAAATGTGTTCTGTAACCTTCACCTAACACACAGACACATCTTCAACTAGAAGCTCTCTGCTCCTACTCCCCCTCCCCTCTCAAGGTTTTACTTTTGCAATTGTTCTATTCGCTAGCTTTTAATAATATATTTCTATTTGTTAGCTTTTAATAACATCTCACACCACCCCTTTCTTATCTATGTATAAAATAACATGTAATAATACATTTTGACACTGAACGGACATTTTAAACACAGTGATTGTGTCCTGTGAATCTGTTCCTGCAGCTGCAGTATTAACTTTTGTTTTAGAATCCCAATCAGAAATAATTCCATAACAGTTTGGCGAGTCATAACAGGAGTTTGGCAGAGTCTACAGAAGGAACCACGCTTTGATCATCAGGAACGCAGACCTCTAAATGCTGGCTAGGTAAGCTGTCTTAAGCTTGTTATATTTCTGCCTTTCCTATGTAGCCTATCTGTCGGTTCTCAAGGAAACCAGACCACTCTCGGACCTTTCTGGTTGGGTAACGTGTGTGTGTGAATGTGTTTGTGTCCCCCTTCACGGGTTGGACTGTGTGTGGATAGGTAGAATCCTCTGTAGTTCCCTGCGATGACTCCTTGTGAGTGACCTGGGTCAGAGGCGCATAGTAGGGTCAGATAAAACTCACAGAGAAGAGACAAGGAGGGTCTCTTAATGAGTGTTTTGTCTATTGTCATAAACCTGTTATATCCACGTAGATAAGTGGAGACTATTCTTGTAAACCTGCAGATTTGCTGTACCTTTTGTTTTAGTGGCATGAGGGTATAGGCACAAGTAGAGAAGACTGGCCAGGCATTACGGGCATGAAATTAATTAAGGGAATGAAGGGTGAGAGACCTTCAGAAAATGCCCAGCGCAAGATGAGCGCTAGAGAATATATGAACCGAAGGTACAGTTCCGCTTATACTGAGCCCCTAGATAAATGGGTAGAATGGACAAAGGGAACAGCTAAACCTTTAAAATCTGAAGGGACTTTGATTTACAAGTATGGCACACTTTTCTGCACGATTATGCCCATTACTGTGCAGTGAAGGAACGTGGAGAATAGCTTGCACATAGGAGACAGAAGCTAAAGTAGCAAATCAAACTGGCTTGACGGAGATGTTTAATAAAAGTACTGCCCAAATTTACTATGTTTGGCCAGAAGACTCTGTAGAAGAGGACCCCCCACCTTATGTGGCTGCCAGTTTGGCTTTAAGGGGTCCACCCACAAAAGTATAAGAATTAGATTACATGGAACACACAAAAGATGACATATGGAATATAGTAGAGAGCAGAGGTTTAACAGCCCCATATCAACCTACAAAGAGGAATTTGGCTTGTATCCTAGAAACAGATAATTGGCATAAATCAAAAGACACATATGCAAAACTAGATCTCTCTGAACTTAAGGCTTTGGTCAGAGAAAGAGAAATAGTGTCTGAACTTCCAGAGCAAACCATAATTTCCAAATTGTGGCAGGAAGATGAAGAGGGAAGGAAGGGAGACGCCACCCCTTCTGCCCCTGGCACAGAGAAATCTGTTGCAGTTTATCCTGTCAGAACCCAATTCGTTTTTGAAGGTAATGCTGTTGACAGTAAGTCTCAAATTAAATGGCATGTACCTTTTAGTCCCCAAGAAATGAGAGCCATATTAGAGGGATTGGGAGATCCTAGAAAGAATCTAATTGGGTTTGCAAACAAACTTAGTGCTGCACAGGAAGCATATGAGGCTTTTGCTACTGACATTCATCAACTTCTTATTAAAGCAGTGGGAAGCAACATGTCTGGCTATATACTTAAAGAATGTGGTGTAGACATCAAAAATCTTGGTAAGATGGTTAGTGGCAGGAGGTTTGTGAGAAATTGAAGGAAAAATTACCCCAAATATATGGACAAACCAGACATGCTGAATTTATTAATGCTAAGCAAGGGAAAGAGGAAGCAGCCGGGGCTTATTGGAGGCAGTTAAGCGATATGGCTGAGGAAGCAGGCCTTAAAATAGAGGAAGAGAAGGAGGGAGAAACCGCAAGTCCATCTACACAACTGGTAAAACAAAGGTTTCTTGATGGTTTAATACCCCAGTTGAAAGAAAAGTTGTTCACAGCAAGGCCTGAGGCAGTCAATATGTCTATTCGAGACCTCCTGCCTATCCTGTTATCCATAGAAAACAGGATTAACTAAAAAGACAGCAAACCCAAGGTTATGTGCAGCAAAACAGAGAGGAAGAGGCAAAGGCAATTTCAGAAATCATGGCAATCAGGGACCAATTATATGCTACAATTGTAATGGGGAAGGACACATAGCCAAATTTTGCCATCTTCCTGACCGTAGTCTGGAAAAGAGCTTAGAGGCACCTCAAGCTGATCCCAGTTCTCTGCCAAAAGCAGTGGATCAGGCATAGGAAAATGGCATGCCAGTATCAATCATGTTAAATAGGGGAGACAATGGTCCCGAGGCCAGAGTAAAAGTATTTTTACAAGAACTCCTCTATTCTGGAGGAGAAACAGAATTAACCTGTTTAATAGATACTGGTGCAAGCATGAATTGTTTTTAACCACTTCAGCCCCAGACCATTTGGCTGACAAAAGACCAGAGCACTTTTTGCGATTCGGCACTGCGCTGCTTAAACTGACAATTGCGGGGTCGTGCGACGTGGCTCCCAAACAAAATTGATGTCCTTTTTTCCCCATAAATAGAGCTTTCTTTTGGTGGTATTTGCGGTTTTTATTTTTTGCGCTATAAACAAAAAAAGAGCCACAATTTAAAAAAAAAACGCATTATTTTTTACTCTTTGCTATAATAAATATCCCCAAAAAATATATAAAAAACATTTTTTTTCCTCAGTTTAGGCCAATACGTATTCTTCTACATATTTTTGGTAAAAAAAAAAATTGCAATAAGCGTTTATTGCTTGGTTTGCGCAAAAGTTATAGCATCTACAAAATAGGGGATAGTTTTATGGCATGTTTATTAATATTTTTTTTTTTTTTTTTACTAGTATTGGTGGTGATCAGCAATTTTTATCATGACTGTGATATTATGGTGGACAGATCGGACACTTTTGGTGCTATTTTGGGACCGTTCACATTTATACAGCGATCAGTGCGATTAAAAATGCATTGATTACTGTGTAAATGTGACTGGCAGTGAAGGGGTTAACCAGGAGGGGGCGCTGTAGGGGTTAAGGGTGTCCTAGGGATGCGTTGGGGGTATGGGCTATGTGTGACATGACACTGATCACCGCTCCCGATTACAGGGAGCTGTGATCAGTGTCAATGTCATTAGGCAGAACGGGGAAATGCTTGTTTACATCAGCATTTTCCTGTTCTTCCTCTCCGTGAGACAATCTAAGGTATCCCCACGGACATCGAGTCTGCGGGACCCACGATCACACTCACGGAGCTCGTGGCAGGCGCGCGCGCCCACAAGCCGCGTCTTAAAGTGCAACATACAGGTACGTTAATATGCCTGTACGTGCCCTTCTGCCGACATATATCGGCGTGAGCCAGTCGGCAAGCGGTTAATATAGAGGACTTACCTCCAGGATTATTATCTACAAATGTTATCTCTGGTGTTGGCCTGACCGGGACCTCTACTGATTTGGTTGAGTCCAAGCCACTTAAACTCAGGCTAGGACAGCAAACAGAAATTGTCACTAAAGTGTTAGTTTCAGACACAGTTCCTACCAATCTTTTGGGAGATGACATTTTGAACCAAATTTTAGCAAACATAGACTGCACTCCTACAGGAGTCCAAGCGGTCAGTATTCTGTCAGGAGAAGTTTTAAATTCTGCCTGTGGAGTATTTTTAATCCAAGACTCCACTCCTCCATTACCACCAGAATTGAAAGTGATTCCTACTGATTTATAGGCCACCAGCAAATTTGATGTAGGTCTGTTGGATTGCACCCCAGTCATGATAAAAATTAAACCAGGAGCCCATCTCCCACAGATTAAACATTACCCACTGAGTATTGCTCAGACTGAGGGGATAAATGATAAAATGACTCAACTGAAAGCAGCACGGGTTGTTGTACCAATTAAGTTGCAAGTCAATACACCCCTGTTCCCAATTGCAAAGAAGCCAGGCAAGAAGGGTGGGCAGGTGACATACCGCATGGTACATGATTTGAGAGCCATTAACAATATAATTAAGGCAGATACCCCGATCGTGCATGTCATCTCCTAGAGAATCAAAGGGGAAACGTTTACACTGACAGCAGATATGCGTTTGGAATAGCTCACAATTTTGGGCCTATTTGGAAAGCTTGGAACTTCCTGACTAGTGCAGGGAAGCCAGTGAGACATGCAAAACTCATAGAGCGGCTATTTGAGGCCTTTCAGAAACCAGCAGAAGTTGCCATCTTGAAGGTAAAAGGACATGCAAGGGGAAATGACATGACAACCAGAGGAAATGCTTTAGCGGACCAAGTGGCAAAGGATGCTGCCCTTAAGGCATTTGGAGTCACACCCACTGTAGGGTTCGCCCAGGTAGCGGGGACAGCTTACCCTCATCAAGAGCAGTGGGATGTAGAAACTTTAATTCAGTTGCAGAACCAGGCCCCTGATGAAGAGAGGGTTAAGTGGATCAAATGCAATGCTACCCAAAATCAGCAGGGCCTGTGGAGCGCTGACAACAGGTGGTGTCTACCCAGGAGTTTGTACCCAGTTTTAGCACAACTGGCACATGGCGTCAGTCATATTGCTAAGGGTGCGATTACTGACTGTTTTTGGATAGCACCTGGATTTTGTGCATTTGTGCTTCATGTCTCATTTGTGCTCTGTACAATGCAGGGAGGCCTGTTCATGTTCCCCAAAAGCATTCTCCTAAGCCAGATTTCCCTTTCCAAAGAATTCAAATAGACTGCATTCAGATGCCCAGAATAGGCACCTAGTGTGTGTTGACATGTTTTCAGGTTGGCCTGAGTGCTGGCCGGTAGCTAAAGCAAATGCAAAAACAACAGCAAAGAAAATTTTGAATGAAATAGTTTGTAGATATGGAGTGCCTGAAACTATTGAGAGTGACAGAGGAACTTATTTTACTGGGGAAGTAATGAAAGCGGTAATTAAAGCAGATACAGGAAAAGGATGGGTGGAAGCTTTGCCATTAGCCCTATATTCTGTACGAACTACCCCTAAACAACCACATGGGCTGTCCCCTATGAGATTTTATTTGGAGGGCCACCCAAAACAGGGCTATATTTTCCCCAACAGTTGCAGGCTTATCACTCTAGTCTGTTAGAATATGTTCAGATTTTGCAAAGAACATTGAATAAAATGCATGAAGGTGTTTATAAATCTATCCCTGACCCAGATTCTGTTTCAGGTATTCACAGAATCCAACCAGGTGACTGGGTAGTGGTCAAGCGACACGTCAAAAAGCCGCTAGAACCAAAATTTGACGGACCACATTTGGTGCTTTTGACAACCGGTTCCACTGTCAAGGAAGGAAAGCCCACCTGGATTCACGCCAGTCACTGCAAGAAAATCCTGAAGTGATGATATCCTTTGAAAAAATGATGATGATGTTTCTTTTCTTTTGTTTGTGAGAACTGAGACATGGAAAAATAACCCTTTCATCCAAATGTTAAAATTGTATGCAACCCACAGCAATGCTAGGAACTGCTGGGTGTGTTCTCACTTACATCCCCAAACAGGAACAATACCCATGATAGCAATGCCTCTCAAATTCACTGATCTAAACAGGACCAGAATAAATGGCTCATACATAGTCTCCACAGTTAATGAATGAGCACAGATCAGTAACTTTGATGGTTTCAAAACAGATAGACACTCCACAGATTTGTTTAAACATTACATGTGCGTTTAACACTACATGTACACGGTTGGGCAATTCAGATTGCACTGGAGCAAAAATTACAGTTTATGGAGGAAACTATGGTCAATATTATCATATCCCAGATCCAGAACTAAATAGAATACTTTATAGTACAAATTTCTCACAGGCCCCAATATGTGAAAATATCGGTTACCTGAGATTACATGTTATTGCTTCCAGTTATTTAGGAGCTGGCACAACATCCATACGTAGAGGGTTATATTATATATGTGGAAATAAAGCTTACACCTGGCTTCCTACTAATGTTACAGGTACATGTTATATATTGGAAAGTTAGCACCTGCTTTGGCTGTTTGCAAAGATACAGTGCGACCAGATCAAAGTCCAGAATACCCTGAAGGTGACATGACAAGGTCATGGTTCACTTCCTGGACAGGATGGGGAATTGAAGCAATGAAAAGAATAAATAATTACACTAGAATTGTAGATGAGATTATTAACCTTACTACCACTGATATAGGTTTATTAAATGAAGAAATGGCTCAGCTTAAAAAAGTAGTATTAGAGCACAGATTAACAGTAAATTATCTCACTGCAGCTCAAGGTGGGATAGGTAAGGTATTCCACACTGACTGTTGTATATACATTTCTGATAATGAGGACATTATTAAAGGGCATCTTGCTAAGATAAGAGAACTACAGAATAAGGCCAGAGATATTGCTAAAGATGGATGGAACCCCTTTAAGGGTTTAGGAGGTTTTGGTGACTTTTTATTTGGCATAGCAACATGGTTACAGAAACTAGGCGCTTACCTTCTGATGTTCCTATTTCTCATATTTTTTATTTACTTCCTCATCAGGCTATGCCTCTGTGTGACTACCCACTGTACCAAGAAATGGTCCACCAGCCCTGATGAACCCATTATTGTGAGAAAGCTAGGAGAGAGCTGAACTGGATGCCGTCTTTCTGTGCCAATGTAACAGGAGTTACCAGCAATCGGCTGAATGTAACGCGGAGAAGAATGGTGTCAAATAAACAAAAGGAGGGAAATGACATAGACATTCACTGTATTGTTCATTTAAGCACAAGAGAATCCATTTTGTTCTCACTGTTGAAATGTGTTCTGTAACCTTCACCTAACACACAGACACATATATTTCTATTTGTTAGTTTTTAATAATATCTCATACCACCCCTTTCTTATCTATGTATAAAATAACATGTAAAAATGAATTTTGACACTGAACGGACATTTTAAACACAGTGATTGTGTCCTGTGAATCTGTTCCTGCAGCTGCAGTATTAACTTTTGTTTTAGAGTACCAATCACAAATAATTTGATAACAGAAGTAAGCTCCCATGCATGACTTGTACCTATAGGTGACCCTATAATAAGTACCTATAGGTACTGTAAATATCTCCTAAATGTGCACCGTTTAGGAGATATTTACTGTAGATGCAGCCAGTGACATCACTGGCGCATGCGCTCTGAAGAAATAGCCACCAAGGCCATTCCTTCTTAGTCCTGCGCCTTAAACAGTGGCTCCCGCATGCATACGTGAGAGTGATGTCATCGCAGCTCCGGCCACTCACACAATCGGAGTCCGCAAACCCGGAAGGAAGATGGTTTCTTGAACATGACAATGAATTCACTGTACTCCAATGGCCTCCACAGTCGCCAGATCTTTATCCAATAGAGCACCTTTGGGATGTGGTGGAACAGGAGAATCACTTCATTGATGTGCAGCCAAAAAATCTGCAGCAACTTTGTGATGCTATCATGTTAATATGGTCCAAAATCTCTGAGGAATGTTTCCAACACCTTGTTGAATCTATGCCATGAAGAATTATGTGGATGTAAACCCAAAACATCAAAATTGAAATAACCAGTCTACCTCACACAGCAAAGCAATAGAAGCCATCTGCCCCCAGTCTGGTCAGAAAAGGAGCAACCAGTCATCTACAGTCCCCTCCGATTTCCTACAGTAAAGAAACCTGACACACAAAAAATTTGTTGTGTCGCCACCTCTTCTCTCCTGTGACTGACAGACTAATTAGGAGACTTATGCATGAGCATGAGAGAAGGGGTGTGCATCCCACAGCCAATCACAAGAGGAGACTGGTGCAGACTTTCATAGCAGGAGGGAGCCGAGCAACTGTCATGAATCAGTATACAGTGGGACACTGCCGACACTTATCTGTGCTTATCTCTTCTAAGGGAGGAGGAAGGGGGAGACATGTTTTCACTGTTATCATTATCAACAGAGCCAAACAGCATCACACAGATTAACCCTACAGCTGCCAGGGAAAGAGCTGAGCAAGAGAATACAATTAACCCCTCAATGGCTGGGCACTTTTACTGTAATGCCCTACTTTCAAGTAGTAGTTACATACAGTAAAAGTGCCTAGCCACTGAGGGGTTAATTGTATCCAGACATCCCAAGTCTCCCACGAGGTGCGGGAGTCTCCCGCATTTTGGCTGCAGCTCCCACACACCCGCAAGTGCCGGGAGATCTCCCGGGCGCAGGGCCGATCCTGGATGGCAGTGGGGTATCATCCCCACCCTGCACACATGGAATGTTCCCCAGCTTCACAGCCAGGGATGATTGATGTGGCAGAGGACAGCTGTGAGCACCTCCCTGTATAGATTTTCAGCTGATAGCATCATCATCTCCTCTTCCTCCCGCGGCTATACAGGGAGATTGGTGCTCACAGCTGTCCCTCCTGATCATTCCCAGCTGTTTCCTGTCCTCCTCCAGGCCCCCTCTGTGTCCTCCCCCCCGTGTCCTCTTCCTCCGGCTCCATGTCCTCCGCCCCCTCCTCCCCTTGCAGCCAGCTCCCTCCTCTCCTCTCCCGCCGGCTGCTGTGGGAGATGTCAGGATGGAGAGCGGAGGAAGGGACCAGTAGATCTGTCATTTACTGGTCCCTTCCTTTTCCGAATGGGACACAGTGAGCAAGATAGCTCCTGTGTCCTGTGAAAACTGAGCAGAGAAACCTGTGTTTACCTCTGTCTCCCCTCCATTCATCTTCAGTGCTGAAAGGGACTGGGAATTATGTGTCCTCAGTCCCCTTCCCTGTCTCAAATGGGAGATGTCAGGGGTCTATTTAGACCCCTGATATCTCACCAAAGAGTACCGCAACAGATAGAAAAAAATGCAATAAATAATAATTAAATTGTAAAAAAATTATAAAAAATAAAAAATTGTAAAAAAATATATAAAATAAAAAATTACTGACACCACTCCACCCTGCCCTACCAACACTGCCCCAACCCACTCCAACCATAAAGCATTGTGAAAAAATTAAAAACAAATTAAATTGTAAAAAAATAATAAACTACTGATACCATCCTCTGCTGTACTGACACCGTCTGCTACCCCCCACCCCTACCCCCAATCATCCCCAAAAATAAAATTGTAAAAAATAATTTTAAAAAATAAAATTGTAAAAAAATAAATAAAAATAAAATAAATTCTGACACTGTCCACTGCCCCACTGACATCATCCACTGGCCCCTAAAAAGCATTTTGAAAAAATGAAAAAAAAAAAAAATTGTAAAAAAAATAATGAGAAAATAATAATAAAAGTAGAGAACTACTGACACTTTCCACTGCCTTACTGACACCATCCTGCACATACTACCCACTGCTGTACACTCCAGACTCCTCACCTGCACATTATACCCACCTCCATACACTCCACACTCCTCTCCTACACATACTACTCACTGCCGTACACTCCACACTGTACATTCCCTATTTAACATTACTGCATTCTGCACTATGCAAGTCATCTCAGACTATTAAACCACACTCAATTGAAAAATAGTAAAAACCTTCGCGCCAGTGGTGTCGATAGCAGATAATATATATGAATTACATATACTGGTGATACATCTAGTAAGAAAACATTCCCAACAATAAAGAAAACTTGTGGAAATATATAAACAATCAGTGTAAGCTGCTCCCCAATTTTTGAATAATCAAAAAAATAGATAATCAAAAAAAGGAATGTAAGGAAGATAGGGGGCGCTAGATACCATAATATTCAAGTGCTCAAAATAAATATATCTCCTGCATTACCAAAAAAAATGGAAATGTAAGAAAGCTAGAGGGCTCTAGATATCATACTAATAAATAAATCTCCTGCATTACCAAAAAAATGAAAAACATAATAATGACAAATCATAATTAGATTACACATTGAAGTGCCCACAATAGTGAAAAAAATATATAGTGATTGATTGTCCACATAAAAAAGTGATTTGAAGTGGTTGAAGTGATATCTTTCAGTATTATCCCAATCTTGTTGCTGTAAACAAAAGGTTTTCCATCACCAAAGGAAAATAAGAAAAAGGAAAACACCTCGAAGTAGTAGATATCTGCTTACCAGATACCAATGACTCCTTTAATTAAAAAGAGAGTCACTAGTGCTTGTGCAGGGTTGTGCCTGCTCACATGGATGGCCGGACTGTGGTTGGTATTATAGGCATGGATCCTTCCCGTCAAGCTCATTCAAGATAGGATAAGGATACATAGGAAACAAAAACAGTCTCCATAGCGTAAAACCATTTATTAAAAAAGTAAACAAATTAAAAAGCCAAATGGCCGCTTACATTGGTGGGTGCCTACCCGGCACTGGGGCTGCTTGCATGTCAGGGTGACTTCGCAGTCAGAAAAAGCCTTTCATGTCTCCTCCACGCTGGCATGCGTTCCAGCTTACACAGGGGGGCAGCCAAAGGATCCGGATGTTGTTGGGTGATAGGACATGTGACCACGTGTCCTATCACCCAACAACATCCGGATCCTTTGGCTGCCCCCCTGTGTAAGCTGGAACGCATGCCAGCGTGGAGGAGACATGAAAGGCTTTTTCTGACTGCGAAGTCACCCTGACATGCAAGCAGCACCAGTGCCGGGTAGGCACCCACCAATGTAAGCGGCCATTTGGCTTTTTAATTTGTTTACTTTTTTAATAAATGGTTTTACGCTATGGAGACTGTTTTTGTTTCCTATGTATCCTTATCCTATCTTGAATGAGCTTGACGGGAACGATCCATGCCTATAATACCAACCACAGTCCGGCCATCCATGTGAGCAGGCACAACCCTGCACAAGCGCTAGTGACTCTCTTTTTAATTAAAGGAGTCATTGGTATCTGGTAAGCAGATATCTACTACTTCGAGGTGTTTTCCTTTTTCTTATTTTCCTTTGGTGATGGAAAACCTTTTGTTTACAGCAACAAGATTGGGATAATACTGAAAGATATCACTTCAACCACTTCAAATCACTTTTTTATGTGGACAATCAATCACTATATATTTTTTTTCACTATTGTGGGCACTTCAATGTGTAATCTAATTATGATTTGTCATTATTATGTTTTTCATTTTTTTGGTAATGCAGGAGATTTATTTATTTAAAGCACTTGATTAGTATGATATCTAGCGCCCTCTAGCTTTCTTACATTTCCATTTTTTTTGGTAATGCAGGAGATATATTTATTTTGAGCACTTGAATATTATGGTATCTAGCGCCCCCTATCTTCCTTACACACTCAATTTAAGCCATGCCCAATATGTAGCGCAATTTAAGCCATGCCCACATTGTGCCACCTCCCTGAAATGAGCTTGTCACCTCCCTGAAATTAGTTTTTGCAGGTTGGGATGTCTGTGTATCCTCGAGCTCAGCTCTCTCCCTGGCAGCTGTGGGGTTAAATCTGTGTGATGCTGTTTGGCTCTGATGATAATGATGACAGTGAAAGCATGTCTCAGTTATCAGAGATAAGCACAGATAAGTGTCGGCAGTGTCCCGCTGTGTACTGATTCAAGACAGTTGCTCGGCTCCCTCCTGCTATGAAAGTCTGCACCCCCTGTGTCTTCAGCTTGAAATTTAAGCTGAGCTAATGTGATTGCCAGGGGGAAGGGGGAGTGTACAGATGGGAGGACTTTGCCTCCCGGGGTTCGGTCCGTGAACACACCCACGAACCAGCATTTTTCAGAGGTTTGTGACAGGCACAGGAATAAAAAAAGCAGGTACAACTAATGCGCTTTTGATTTTTAAAGAAAAGGCTAACACATGACGTATGTATCTGTAATTATTGAACATGAGGTTTACATCCACTTTAAGGCAGCTCTGAAGGCAAAAGGGGGTCCAACCTGGCACTAGCAAGGTGTGGTGTATAAAATGACAATAGTTTTTAATTAACTGTATAAAATTTATCACCAATATTTCATAAAAGCCTCCTCATGGGTATATAAGCAAAAACTCAATGTATACAGTATATTTTCACCACCATAAATTATAAAGATTATTATACACAACATACAAAGTCTTTTATAAACCCATGTTGACATATTTCTCACCAATTTTTTTCTTCATGAAGACTGGGTTAATACTGTTGTGATTATTTCAATAGATCTACAATTAAATCTATAATAATAAAGTAGTCATTTCAAAAAATGACCACTTTATGACCAGCGCTGAATCATGAAACAAATAACAAAAATTATTGAATCAAACAACATATAAAGTGCATAATTAAATGTCCATACAATAAAGTGCAAAAAAATCCATATTAAAACAGTGAAAATTCCACAAATGGATGTCGATTGATGAACAACTAAACATTTTGAAATCCTATGTAAAACTTCCAGACCACCAAAGAATTACCTCATTCTTGCTCACCCCCAATGGGCATAGTCTCACCTCTGGGAGTGCAACCCCCCAACTAAGCAGAGTCAGAAAACACCTGTGAGCCACCCCAGGACTCAATAAGATATCCAGCACAGCTGGCTCCTAAACTTCTCTCAAGATCTCCTACTCAGGTTGTCAGCAGCAGAGTATATGCAGAGAAAAAGACTCCAATAGTGCTTGAATTGTTTAAAACACTTTAAAATGCATTTATTAAAATGTACAGGGTACTCACAATATGCGGGGGCTTACAGCACACCACACTAATACGGACATGGGTTTAAAATGCAACATAGAGCTGCACATCCAAAATCTCGACCAGCTCCTTAAATTGCTATGTAGCCTGAGTGCCTTCACTGTCCTAACCCCTCCACTACACGTGTTCGACACAGGGTCACCTGTCTTCCTCAGGGAGATCTCTATTGGACGGGATAGATCCTAGTGGATAGGGGTGACATAAAACAAAACAAAATCTTACATAAAATACAAAATTATTTGCAACACTCACTAATGGGTTTTGCTCAGCAATATGAAATAAATGGAAGGATTTATTTCTCCCAGTCTATGTAAAAACCATATAATATAGAATTATTATCAGACAAAAATGTCTGCGATTTGTGTTGCCCACAGTTACTCCTCTGCAGTTAGAGTGAGAGTCAAAACCACGTAAAATTGGTTTGCTAAATATAGCACCAAACAAAGAAGGTAAAATTTAGAAAAACAAAAATAAAGTTAAAGAAAAATCTATGATGGTTGTTACAACTGGGGAATCATAGTCTAAATATCATGAGCACTCATTATTCAGTATTCAAATAATCAATGAAACATATTTACCCTTCCAAAATGGTTGCTGGCTCACAATGATCGTTACCAGAGTCCTCTAAGATGGCTGCCCTTCCCAAAAGGATGGCTTGTTAAGGAGGAGCTTACATCTTGGGTCCTTAAAGCTTCAGAGTATGGGGCGTGATGAGAAGTGTATTATCAGAGTGATGAGGTGTATGAAAAGTGTGTAGTGTTCGTGTCGTATGAAGTTGATGGTTGGAGTCTTAGTGCCGGTTCACACTAGACGCGGCACGACTTGCAGGTCGCCTCACCGAGGCGACCTGCACACGACTGCCGGGGCGACTTGCAAGACGACTTCTGTATAGAAGTCTATGCAAGTCACCCCCAAAGTAGTACAGGAACCTTTCTTCTAAGTCGGAGCGACTTGCGTCGCTCCGATTAGAACGGTTCCATTGTACAGAACGGGAGGCGACTTGTCAGGCGGCTAGGTCGCCTGACAAGTCGCCCCCGTGTGAACCGGCCCTTAAGGTTAATGAGAAGTTCTCAGTGGCTTTCTATCTTGATCCTATATACCGTTCTGTACAACAGGCTCATAAAAATAATAATAAGCCTAGCCCAGAAGGTGTAACTTCTTTCTATTGATTGAGGTAGATAATAATTTACCTTCCTTGTTTGATCAGGCATTGCCTCTTTTAACCACAAAGTGTCATCATAGAGCAGAGATATTAGTTTTCTAAATTATTCTCATAAATGATCTGTTGTAAGAATGTCCATTTTCCCATGGTACAGGTGTGGGATTCCGAATCTGTAAGAATCTGTAAGAATCTGTAAGATTCCGGAGATCTGGTAACACCATTTAAATGAGTATACATTACAAACGCAGCTAATTATATTGTTTAAGAATAAATGTTTTTATATAAATATATATATATATATATATATATATATATATATATATATATATATATATATATATTCTGATTGATTACACATCTAGATAAGATATATATAAGATATAAGATATAAGTAAGACCTGAAGGGCCTGGTATGGAATTTGGGGGGACCCCATGCATTTTTTTTTCAAATTTTGGTTCGGGGTTCCCCTGGAATCCCATGCCATTTTTATCAATGAACTTTTATGTGTATTGCCGGACCAACAATTCATTATAGACGCGAGTAGTTTTAAATTACTTTTTTCCCTTTAGAAATGTAATTTTGCTGTCAGACTGTTCTAAACACGGGAAACATGCGCCACTTTAAAGGCATACTATAGACACCCCCCAGGTACAAAATTTAAAGGAATATTAAAATTTTATTGTTTCACTTTAAGCATTATTAAAATCACTGCTCCCGAAAAAATGTCAGTTTTTAAAACTTTTTTTTGCATTGATACATGTCCCCTGATACATGTCCCAGGACCCAGGTCCCCGAACACTTTTTATGACAATAACTTGCATATTAACCTTTAAAATTAGCACTTTTGATATCTCCCATAGACATTTAAAGGGTGTTCCGCGGCTTTCGAATTTGCCGCGAACACCCCAAATTGTTCGCTATTCTGCGAACGGGCGAACAGCCAATGTTCGAGTCAAACTCTTGTTTGACCCGAACACAAAGCCCATCCCTACTGATCGATTATTCTCGGATGGTAAGTTCATGTAAAAATATAAACACTCCCCTGGGACCACAAAATTGACCAATTAAGAAGATCTGATCCCCTCGGATGTTAACAGCAGGGAGCTCCCCATCAATGAGTTATCCGGCTGTGCAAAGGGATAGTAATAAGGCTTAATAGAGCCACATCCAGAATGCTGTTATAGTCACCCTTGATGACAATACCCCTAAAAATGGGGGAAATCTTACAAATACTCCAGAGTCAGATGGTATACTGGATAGCAGACACACATCAGGGTGAAGAGAAATAGTGTCTATTCTGTGACTCTCTTTCACAATGATAAACCCCTCTGACACAGTCCACCCATCCCACGGGCAGGAGCTGAAACTGTGCCAAAACTGTGCAAAAAGCTTGTATGCACTACACCATGGAGTGCATGTGTGAGTGTCAACATATGATGTAAATCCCCGGCAACATGCATCTCACATAGCACCACCCAGCTGAGAGGAGGACACCATGCTCCACAACAAATATGGTATGTGCATTCCACCTTGGAATGCATGTTCTGACCTTAGAAAAAAATGCTGATTCAAGTACCACAGCAAAAAATCCATCCCCCCTATGAGAAATAGAGAGCTGGGTTCCTAGGTAAACTATAGTGCAAATTCCACAGACACAAGTCCAGATGTATGGGACACCCAACTTGGACAGCTTTCTTGTCAATATCACCCACAACCCAGCAATAATGTGAACCTTATCTAGGGTCAGGAGCTTTAAAATGTTTGCTTGATAATTATGATGTTCTGCAAATGTCTGCCTACTGGGCTATGAAGATTACCATTAAAATATCTTAAACATGGATCTGGATTCTTCTCTTTTTACATTTTCCTAAACTGTCATTTTGTTTTCCCTACATAAAATGCACTGCAATAACAAGTCAATACATAAACCACAGAGTTAAACAAGAGATCAATTGCTATGAGGGTAAAGAGAAACAAATACACACAAAAAACAATATATAAAAAACAATGTATAAAGCCACCATACAACATGTCTCATAGTGAATAGAAAATCACGGAGGTCATGTTGCGTGCTAAATAATACATCGCTATTACTAGTTGACAGCATTGCTACCACTTGGAACCAGTTTAGAAGACTGAAATCTGCAAAAAATATAAACAGAGAAGGGTGCAAGACAGGCTCATAGCGTTGCAAAGCTTTATTGGATGAGACACACATAACAAAAATTGTGCTCATGAGAATATGAGTGACCAGCATGTAAAAGAAGAGTGAGTCACTCTTGGCACTGGCTGATGAAGGAGAGGATTTTCTCTCTGAAAACATGCTCCCAGAGTTCTTTGTGACTGCGACAAGTAGAAAGTAGCAGGTGAAATTAACCTTAAGCCTAGTACACACAATCAGAAAATCAGAGGGAAAATACCACTTTCTAAGGGATCATACAATAATCTGGTTGTTAGTACTCAGCTTTCGTGAGCCAATCAGTCCGTTCATCTGAAATTATTCAAATGGGAAAAAAAAGAAAAATGTGCTTGCACTATACCAGATCATACGATTTTTGTTTAATCATTACAGTTTTCATCCGAAAAAAATCAGAAAAGCAAGACTACGCATGCTCGGAAATGAAATTACAATACAATAATTGTACAACACATTACATCAATTCCAAAGCTGTATTCTGTCGTACAAGAATTTTTGTAAGTTTAGTAACCTCTTCATTTTTTATACGGGACTAGCATTACAAAAAACAAAAACAAAGGATGATCACTCATCCGATATTCTCATTGTGTGTATGAGGCTTTAGTGTGGATGTGTTCACCTCAGTCCAGGCCTCCATTCCCCCAAGGTCCAGAGGCAGTGTCTAAAAATCCAGTGGCATATGCTCTGGTCTGTGTGATATATCCAGTTATCCAGGACTCACTCTAATCTTACACACTGGTTACTTTCTATTCTTGTGGCTGTAATTCCAGCCATGTTTGTCTTTATGTGTGCCTATTGCCTAATAAGGATGAGCCAAACACCCTCCAGTTTGGTTCACACCAGAACACGAGAACAGGCAAAAAACTCAGACGAACATGTGAACACTGTTTAATCCTATGGTACACAGGGGCGCATGCGCGGCGCGATGCGGGAAGGACGTGAGTAATCTCAGCTCCGTCGGTCCCGGACATCACAGGCTCAATCACCAGGGATATTCCAATCACATCCCGGCGAAAGTAGCCTCATCGCCTAAAGAACTACCCGGTCCATGCCTGGAAGGGAATCCGGTCAATTCAAACGCTCTCAGCACCATTTAACAAACTTTCTGCTGGACGCTGCAGACAGAAGGAGCAGAAGGATGTCCCAAGATGGCGCCGGCGCCAGCACACAGGCGGCCTCAGGAAAACCTGCATCCATTCCATCTGACCTCACATCTAACACAGGGATCAGTGAGTATCCACCTCCCCTCTCTAAAGCAGACTTAGACAATAGCCTAACCACCATTTTTGAGAAATTAGTGGACAAAATTGAAAGTGAAGTTCATAAGTCCACCACGGCCCTATCTCAAGAGATAGCCAGCATTGGCACTCGCACAGACATATTGGAAACTAAACATGATGAACTTTCACTAGCCCATAATGACTTAAGGAAAGATTATGAAACACTTGCTGACAGCTTTGCTTTTATGCAAGCCCAGGTTGAAGACCTTGACAACCGTAACAGACGCCATAACATCAGATTGCGCGGCGTCCCAGAATCGGTCACAGACCTCATGCCAACAGTTTCCAAGATTTTTCATAATCTCTTGCCAGATAAGCCTCCATCTGCATTCACTTGTGACAGAATCCACAGGGCCCTACGTCCTAAACCTACCCCTGATAAACCACCCAGGGATATTATCATGTGCATGAAGGATTTTCTGGTTAAAGAGGACATCATGCGCGCAGCGAGGAACTCCCCTAATATCTCCCTGGAAGGCAAAAAGCTGCAGATCTATCCAGACATCTCCCCTGCTACACTAGATAGAAGACGCAGGATGAAAGAAGTTACCAACATCTTACAAGCAGCGAGAATAAAATATAGATGGGGCTTTCCATTTAAACTCACTATCCCTTACAATGGATCCACATATACCGTTTACAATATAATTGAAGGCAAGGAGCTGCTTGTGAAACTGGGCCTGCTTGAACCGGAACCACCCAACCGCTTTCCCTTAACACCTAGATCTTCCCCAATATGGTCCACCCCCTCCTCCAGGCGTAACACAAACAACCAAAGAAGATGGCGCCAACCTTTCCAAGATAATGCCCCATGACCACATACAATTAAGCTCAGGACATTGACATTGTTTCTCTACTCGGAGATGAAGGGGAAAAAAGAAAAAGATGAAGAAAGGAGATTTTGTCCCTCTTACCATCCGAAGCTGTAGAGTATCCTCACAACGCACTTTATTTTGTTTTTTGTCTTTTTTTTCTTATTTGTTTTTGAGGTTCTCTTTTTCTAGGTTTTTTTTTGTCTAGAATAGACTCCCTACATTAGAGTTACAACTATGTAGTTGCTCTTCTGCCATATTAATGTAAAGGGAGGTAGCAATGTTCCCTTTCCATCCTATACCCTAATAACCTGCTTCACCCTCCCCTCCCCTCCCTTAACCCCCCCTCCAACCCTCCCCCCCTTTCCCACAAACTTCTCAATTCTCCCCCCTGGTTACTTTAAATGGGGTTTTTGTTTTAAAACCTTAAGATATCCTTAACAAAGGCCTGTGACATCCGCCACCGCTGGATTGTCCCCCATCCTGTTGATGCCGTTGACTGCGACACTCCCATCTTTGGGGTTGTCGCACCCGACCGCGCTGGCAGGACTAGGACTATTTTGTCCTCTTGAAGTTAATTTTCTAGTTAGTGACAAGACGTTCCTTGTCCCTTTGGTACTACTTTACATCACTGTTCTACATTTGTTTGTCGCCCTTAGGGCAAATGTTATAACATATTTTAAAAATGGAAGTTCTCATGACATCTCTCAGCCACTATGGTTTAGATTTTGGTTTAATTGCCATCACTATGGTATATTACTCTCATGGTACAATACACAACTCACAATACTCCGTATATATTCCTTGTATAACACCTCCCTCATCTCTATAGATGTTAATACTAATTACTTTAACTATACACAACAAATAACCTTACCTATAGCTTACCCCACATACATGATGGATTCTTTTCACAAACTTATTACCCTACCTACATCTAATGGTCTTTAGAGTTATATCACATAATGTTCAGGGTTTTAACTCACCTCATAAAAGGAAAAAAGCTTTTCAACATTATAAAAGGCTGGGAGCAGATGTTATTCTCATGCAGGAGACCCATTTTGCTTCCTCCAACCTTCCCAATTATTTTGATAAGTCATATAACCAATTTTATTATACTGAAAGGTATATATTATACCTTTCATAACAAAACCCGTGGTGTTGCCATTTTTATACGCAACACCATTATTCTAGATATACAAAATATTTATAAAGATGTTGATAGCAGATATATTATCATCAAGGGACTTATTAACAATAAAGCAATAACGATAGCTTCAATTTACGCCCCAAACGAATCTCAATCGATCTTTTTCACGAATTTCTTTGACAAGCTTGACCAATACAGCTCTCCTCATATTATTTTAGGGGGAGACTTTAACTTAACCGCACACGCATCACTTGATAGAAGTAAAACTTCCCCCTCATCAAAAGCATTCACAAAATTCATGAACCGCTATTTAAACAACTTTCAACTTATAGACTCGTGGAGATCTCACAACATAGGAATTAGAGCCTATACACATTACTCATATCCCCATGATGTCTACGCCAGACTAGACTATATTTTTTGCACTCCCATTATGCTGGCTAACTCCTTCGATGCGCATATCCATCCTTGTCCTTGGTCTGACCACGACATTACCTACTTTGAAACATCTCATATAGGACTCTCTCCTTCCCCTTACAATTGGCGACTAAATGACTCACTTCTAACAGACCCCTCAATTACTCAAACCATCTCATCACACATCGAAAATTACTTCACTGAAAATGCTGTTGAAGATGTCTCCCCCACCATTCTCTGGACTGCACATAAAGCAGTCCTACGTGGACATCTAATTAGCATAGCTGCTAAGAGAAATAGAGAAAAACTCACAAACATTAAAAATCTTACTAAAGATTTAAATCTACTATACAATAAGCTACAACATAACCCCACCCAAGAAATCACTAAACAAATTCAAGAAAAACGTAGAGCCCTAGATCTTATATTATCAGCGAAAACTGAAAAATCCTTGAGATTTTCAAAAGCTAATTTTTTTTTACACAGCAACTCCCCCTCAGCTATGTTCGCCAAAAAACTTAACCATGATCATAAACCCCCACATACATATAAACTTAGAGATCAAGCTGGGAATATGATCACTCACCCTCAAGGCGTCCTTAAGATTTTCTCTTCTTTCTATAAGGACCTACTTTGTAGTCCCCAAATCCCTCCTGACCAACCTTCCAGATCATGGTTAGATGATATTCAACTACCTACTCTGAATGCTACCCAAATAGAATCCCTCAATGCTCCTTGTACAAATATAGAAATAATCAAAATTATCAAATCTCTCAAAACATCTACAGCTCCTGGCCCAGATGGCTTCTCTTCATCATACTATAAAAAATATGCTTCTCTCTTAACCCCTTACCTAACCAAACTTTTCAATCACATTCTCAATGGTAATCACTTCCCAGATGAAATGCTTCTAGCTAACCTTTCCCTTATCCCGAAACCACTAAAAGATCACTCCCTCCCTCAAAACTATCGACCTATATCGGTCCTTAATAACGACCTAAAAATTTTTGGTAGGTTACTATCAGATAGACTAGCTGCAGTTATCACAAATTTAATACATATAGACCAAACCGGTTTTATTTCTGGCCGACAGATAGTAGATAATGTTATACTAGTCACTAATATCATTCAAGATGCCAACATAACCTCCCACCAATTATGCCTACTCAGTTTGGACATCCATAAAGCGTTTGACAGCGTTAGCTGGTCATATCTAAACCATCTACTTCCCAAATACGGAATCTCAGATAAATTTCTACAGGGTTTCAACGCTCTTTATCACAACCCTCAAACTAGAATTAAAATCCCTGGACACAACTCTAACTTTTTTCCTCTTAGTAGAGGCGCTAGACAGGGCTGCCCGCTGTCACCATTACTGTTTGCTCTAGCAATTGAACCCTTAGCCCAAAAGATTAGGAATAGTATTGACATAAAAGGATACACAAAAGGGGACAAAAAATTTAAACTCAGCCTATATGCAGATGATGCTCTTCTGTTTCTCACAAACCCCCTCACTTCTATCCCATCCCTTTTAAGAACACTGAAGTCTTTCCAAAATATTTCAGGCCTCAAAATCAACACCAATAAATGTTCAGCTATACCAATTAATTACCCCCAGAATACCCAATCCTTACTATCCCAAAATTTCCCATTTGTATGGTGTCCTAAATCATTCAAATACCTAGGCGTCACAATAACCTCCACTCACAATCTTCTATATAAATCTAACTATATCCCATTATTCTCACAAATCACATCTCTTTTAAAGTCATGGTCCTCCTTTCATATCTCCTTCTTAGGTAGAATATGTGCTGTCAAGATGACAATCCTCCCCAAACTCCTATACTTTTTCCGCGCTTTACCTATCAATGTTCCTAAATCCAAACTGACCTCTCTTCAAAGAGAAATAAACAAATTTATATGGGCTGAGAAAAAACCGAGATGCAGTTATGCCCTCATGCATAGACCACAAACTACAGGTGGCCTAGGCCTCCCAAATATATGGCTTTACTATCTGGCATCAAGACTCACACAACTTTCCCAATGGTACACTCCCTCAATTAATACCCCATGGAAAGTGTTTGAATCCATCTCAATTCTCCCATTTCATCTACAGGGAATTCTATGGTCTAATACTACCACTTACAGCAAACTAATGAAGCACAACATCATTATAGCTCAATTTTTCCAATTATGGTCTAAATATAAAGATATATACAAACTCTCATCAGACACACCACCCCTAGCCTCCTTTATAGGAGATCATAGATTTCCATATGCCTATAACAACAGACAAGATTTTTCCACTTGGATTGACAAAAATTTAATCACACTGAGATCTCTTCAACAAAAGTGGGAATTTATCCCATTCTCAGCCCTACAAGCCACACACAATTTACATACAAATGAACTTCAACGTTATCAACAAATTAAAGGCTTCTACGCTAAATATTTTGCACTCAACACTCATCCGACATACACAACATTTGAACATATATGTATTTTATCCTCTAGAGATAGAGGCCTCATATCCAGGATGTATAGTTATATCAATAATGTTGGTGTTCTGGATAAATCTACACAAATGCTTCAATGGGAAGCGGATATGAATGTCTTGATTAGTGTTGAGGAGTGGAGCTCCATGTCAGAAAATCTACGTAAAAGTAACAGAGCTATCACCTTCAGAGAGACCCCAATTAAGATATTCTCTAGGTGGTACCTCACCCCTTCGAAGCTCCATACCTACTACCCATCCATTTCTCCTGACTGCTTTAGAGGATGTACAGAGCCTGGTACCCTTTTACACATTTTTTGGAGCTGCAAACATATTAATCATATATGGCTCAAGGCAATCAGTTTAATAGAACAACCCTCTAAACAAAAAATTACCCCCTCTCCTCAGATTTGCTTGCTGTACGCTAATATACCGGGCATTCCTCCCCCATGTATGAGATTATTTCCCTCCATGTGTAGTTCAATTCACTGGATGACAGCATACAACTGGAAATCCACTAACCTGTCATGGCAACAAGTAATTAATAGAATGGAGCTCCTCAAACTTTCTGAGTGGATTTATCACACCCTTAACGACACTATCCATGTTCACCAGAGGAAATGGGCCTTTTGGAACCCAACCTAAATAAATTAATATACCATTATCATATCTACCTATCACCTAATGTTGATATAGTGATTTACCTCATATTATGAGCGTATAAACCTACTCTTATCACTACCTTCACTTTTGTAACATAAGGTTATATAACTTTTGTTTTGTCTTTTCTATATCCTTTTTTTTTGTACCGATGTATTACATTAATGTCAACTATACCGATTGTCTATTACCTAAACTTCCAAATAAATGCTTTTGTAAACAAAAAAATTCTATGGTACACAAACATGAAAAATCAAAAGTGCTCATTTTAAAGGCTTATAGCATGTTATTGCCATAAAAAGTTTTCAGGGAAATTTTTTTTTTAAAAACGGACGTTTTTTCAGGAGCAGTGATTTTTTTAATGCTTAAAGTGAAACAATAAAAATTAAATATTTCTTTAAATATCATGCCTGGGGGTGTCTATTATATGCCTGTAAAGTGGCACATTTTTCTCGTGTTTAGAACAATACCAGAGCAAAATGACATTTCTAAAGGAAAAAATTGTCATTTAAAACTGATCGCGCCTGTAATGAATTGTCGTGTCTCGGCAATATAGATAAAACTCATTGAAAAAAATGGCATGGGTCCCCCTCCAGTCCATTACCAGGTCCCTTGGGTCTGGTATGAATATTAAGGGGAACCCCAAACCAAAAATAAAAAAAAAAATTGCATGGGGGTCCCCCTAAAATCCTTTCCCGACCCTTCAGGTCTGGTATGGAGATTAAGGGAAACCCTGCGCCAATTTTTTAAAAAATTACGTAGGGGTTCCCCCAAAATCCATACCAGGCCCTTATCCAAGCACGAAACCTGGCAGGCCACAGGAAAAGAGGGGGGGACAAGAGAGCGCTCCCCCCCTCCTGAACCGTACCAGGCCACATGCCTTTAACATGGGGAGGGTGCTTTGGTGTCTGAACTCAAAGCACTTTGTCCCCATCAACATCAACAAGGGCCTCATCCCCACAACCCTTTGGTTGTGGGGGTATACAAGAGGGGGCTTATTGGAATCTGAAAGCCCCCTTTAACAAGGGGACCCCCAGATCCTGGCCCCCTATGTGAATTGGTAACAGGGTACATTGTACCCCTACTATTTCACAAAAAAAGTGTCAGAAATGGTAAAAAAAGACAAGAGATAGCTTGGGACAAGTCCTTTATTAAAAGATAAAAAAATAAAAATGTCCAGCAATGTAAATCCACGCTGCCCGACGGACCAAAAAAGGGAGCCCATGCCATTTTTTTTCAATGAGTTTTCTCTATATTGCCGAGACCCGACAATTCATTACAGCCGCGATCAGTTTTAAATTATTTTTTTCCTTTAGAAATGTAATTTTGCCACGGTACTGTTCAAAACGTGGGTACTTTACAGGCATACTATAGACACCCCCTGGGCATGATATTTTTATTGTTTCACTTTAAGCATTATTAATATCACTCCTCCTGAAAAAAAACTGCAGTTTTTAAAACTTTTTTTTGCATTGATACATGTCCCCTGGGGCAGGACCCAGGTCCCCAAACACTTTTTATGACAATAACTTGCATACAGTATAAGCCTTTAAAATTAGCACTTTTGGTTTTTCATGTTAGTGTCCCATGGACTTTAAAGGTGTTCCGCGGCTTTCGAATTTGCCGCGAACACCGCATAATGTTTGTTGATCGCCGAACGGCCAAACAATCAAAGTTCGGCCCGCACTTATGCTCGGGCCGAACCGTTCGCCCATCCCTAGTGCCTAATCCAATAAAGCTTTGCTACACAATGAGGCTGTCTTGTGCCCTTCCCTGTTTATGTTCACTGATCTGCAGGGCTTTATTAGAGAAATGTCCCTTTCCTTCATGTCCTTCTAACAATGATTTACAAGGCAAGGGTGTGGACTTGCAATCTATTTGCCTTTAGTAAATCCACCCTATGGAGTGAAGGGAAACTTGCCCCCCTTTGCTTTGCTTTGCACCTCAAACCTCCCTCTCTGCTCACTCTTGCAACCCAAATTCCTCCCTGACAACCTCCCCCTGCTCACATCTGCACCCAAACTCCTCTTCTCTGCTTACCTCTGCACCCCCTTTCTGCTCACGTTTACACACTAGACCCCCTCTCTGCTCACCTTTGTACCTCAAATCCCCCCTCTGCTTTCCTCTGCACACTCTCCTCTGCTCACCTTTGCACCCCAAACCCCCTCTTTCTGGTCCCTTTTGAAACCCAAACCCAATCTCTGCTTACTTTTGAACCACCCCTGTGCCCCTTTTGCACACCAATCCCTCCTCTCTGCTCACCTTTGCATCCCAACCCCCCTGCTCACCACTGAACCCCAAACTTCCCCTCACTCCCCCTCTCCGCCTACCTCTGCACCCTCTCTCTGCTCATATTTATACCATACACCCCATCTCTACTCATCTCTGCACCCCAGACCCCACTCTTTGCTCACCTTTGCACCCTTAACCTCCCTCTCTGTGTAACTTTGCACCCCAAACCACCCACTGCTCATCTTTTTGCCACAAATCCTCCTCTCCACTCAACTTTGCACACTAAAACCTATTTGATCACCTCTGCTGTACCATACTTTCATACTTTCATCTTTGTTCAAAAGAGCCTGCAGTGGCAGCTGGTGAGCAAAACTCAAAAAAAAAACAAAAAAAACAATTACATTGTTACCCGGACAATCAGTAGGAGATGCAGGATTTGTGTCCTGAGTGCCTGGTGCTAGTGGCACCTATATGATTGAGTTTATTTTTAGATAACATGTGCCATAACATAATGTGACACAGATACATTAATGAGTCCTCCCCCACAAAAAAACATCACTCCTGTACTCCGAGGTACAGGTTTGCATATGAAGGGGTACATATGGTTACCATCACCACACTCTGCACTTGAAGGTAGTAGGACCTATCAATAACAAACACATTGTGTGTCAGGATGCATTCCAATAACTCTATATTGAAAGAGTAATGCCCCGTACACACGGTCGGATTTTCCGATGGACAATGTCCGATCGGAGCGTGTTGTCGGAAATTCCGACCGTGTGTGGGCGCCATCGGACATTTTCCATCGGATTTTCCGACACACAAAGTTGGAGAGCAGGAGATAAAATTTTCCGACAACAAAATCCGATCGCGTCAATTCCGACCGTGTGTGGCCTGTTCCGACGCACAAAGTGCCACGCATGCTCAGAAGAAATTCCGACACGGGACAGCTCGTTCTGGTAAACTTAGCGTTCGCAATGGATACAGCACTTTCGTCACGCTGCAATGTTAAAAATGGTTTAATACAGCGCACTCTCTTCTTCTTTATAATGTGACAAGAATTAAGTAGTTTTGCTGCTCATATTCACACACACTTCTCACAAACTTTTATTTGTGTTTTTTTAGTGGGATTCCCTCAATATATTGTTATTAGTTGTCACATCTGACAGTTTTATATTTTTTAATTTTTTTTTTTTTTTGGATTTTAAGCCTTTTTTTTTCTTTAATGTTTGGATTTTTTCCAAGGCTGATCTTTGTTCAATGTTATTTTTATTTTTACTCCAGAATATTTTTGGGTGTGTTTTGTGTGTCAAGTTACCCCAACACCATTGATATATTTTATTATTTAATCTCAAGGAGATTGTTTGTTGTTGGTGTCCCTTGTTCATTTCACATTGTATATTTGAAATGTACCTGAATCCTCACAAACCAACTGTCATTTTTGAAGTAAAACACATAGGAGAGTATAATTCAAAACAAAAATCCTTTATTAAGGGATCAGAACCAAACAAAAGAGGAAGGCAACACTGGATCAACATGAGAAATTAGTGAAGCCTGGGACCCCCACGGCAGAGATCAATTCTTCAACAAAATTGGTGGCCTGAGGAGTCCATATCTAAGGGAGGGCAGTCTGGTCCGGGATTCACAGAGACTCGGATAGCAGCAGATGACATCTGTGTCCCCAGGCTGTGGTACCACAAGAGGCTGCATCTTTTGGCCGACCAGACTGAACCCAGGGCAATCACTGTCTGGTCTTCCTTCCACGCTTCCTTCCGGGCTGTGGCTGTGCAGTTGGAGATGTGGCAGGAGGAGGAGTAGGACCTGGAGGAGGAGGAGGACTGGGGGGACCTGGAGGAGGACTGGGGGGACCTGTAGGAGAGGGAGGAGGAGGAGGAGGACCTGCAGGAGGAGGAGGAGGACCATCCCAAAGATGTGTGTGAGGTGTAATTTGGCCCCTCATACCTTTCTCCAGAGCCTCTGATATGAGGGCCTCACACATGGCTTTTTGGCCCTCCTCCATCCTCTGCATTTTATAGGCTATGAAGGCAGCAATGTTCTCCTGCATGGTGTGGGGTGCTCCCAGGACCTCTGTAGCCCTCCAAAAGAATGTTATAGCCGCCTCCTCTAGGGTACTCCTCCTACTGCCACTTTCTGTTTTCAGGGGGGGTGGAGGGACCTTGATATCAGCCAGCCGGCTCGGCCCGGCCACCTCCTGGCTCAGACTTCCCTGTGTATGAAAAAGGGACATGATTTTAGTTTTTGCATCATCAATCACAATCCTAAATTAGTACTCCCAACTAACATCTAGTTAACATCATTGATTGTACAAGCAGAAATATTTAGAGGAATGCTATACCTGGCTCAATCTGGGCTCCTCCACATGTGGCCTGGAAGGCCCAGGTTGGGCGTCAGAAGCCTCAGCCAGGGGGGAAGGAAGCGTGGAAGGAAGACTGGAGAGTGATGACCTGGGATCAGTCTGGCCTGCCAGAAAATGCAGCCTGTCGTAGTATAACATCCTGGGGACATAGATGTCATCTGCTGCTCCGGATCTCTGTGAATCCAGGACTTTCTTGCGCTCCCTCAGATATGTGCTCCTCAGGCCACCAATCTTTAAATAAGTGATGTCTGCCGTGGGGATCACCTGCTTCACAATTTCACACAATTGCTCCAGTGCTGCCTTCCTCTTTGCTTGGTTCTTGAAATGGGGGTGGGTAATCTCCCACAGACAGGGCAGCTCACTTAGCATCTCTACAAATACTGACATGAATTCATGGTCTTTCATTAAGATATCCATGTTCAGTGCAAGACACAACACAAGACAAAGCCTAATGTCAGACAAAACTCTCCTAATCTTGTTACAATATAGGCCTCAATCTAGAAGCAGTATAGGCACAAGTTTGTCTCTTACCTTCGTTCTTACGATCGGCGCGTCCAATGCTCCTTCCTCCGCTCACAGATCGTATGTAATACGCACGCGTGTTACGCTTTATACACACTGCGCATGCGTGTAACTCCGCCCGCCCCTGACGTTCTTTCTAGTGTATTCCCCGCCCCTTTTCGTTCGGCGCAGTGGGGGAAGAGCATGATGGCGGAGTTACAACAGGTGCGTGCTAATTCTAGCAACGAGGAGGAGGAGGAGGAAAGCCCGGATCCAGGCACGTCCCGATCCAGAAGGAGACGTTTTAAGGCCACAAATATGTCGTTTGGGGAGATGTTGGAGATGGTCGACATCATGAGGAAGTCCGACTATGACGGAAAATATGGGCCTTACCCCAACCCCAACATCCGAAAGGCCAAAATCATGGCGAAAGTGGTCAGGAGTCTTGAGCGGAATTTCGGGGTACGAAGATCTAAAGATCAGCTCAGGAAGCGGTGGTCGGACCTGAAGTTGAGAGAGCCAGAGCAGTACCGAAAGATCCGGAGAGTGCTGCAAAAAAGTAAGTAGTTGTGCTGTGTTCCTATTCTTTCTGTCTTTATTACGTTCGTTCTGCTCCATATGCTTTTATTAATTGTAACGTTTAAAAAGGTCAACATTAATGTTCATGGGCCCATTATTCGTTCGTATCAAACATTTTTCTTTCGGCCTCTAGAACACCATTGTTTAGGCCATATGCATTTTCACACATTTTTGAGGGCCTACTTGGATGCCAAATATTTGTTTGTGTAGATGGGTTTGTTACTAGAATGAAATTCAAACTAGATTGTGTGTAGGAGAGGACACTGAGCAGCTGTTTTCACATCTGGACACTGGAGCACTAGTGTGGGACACAAGAACACCATTTTTATTAGGGGGGGCACACTGATGCTCCAGTGTATACTATAGGGGGGGGGCTACATCTGTGAAGCTTGTACTAAACAGGTAAAGTATTGCAGCTTGACAAAGGGCAATAAAAAATATACATCTTGGAACTCGGCTAAAATAGACAATTGTACCCCACTTCCAAGCAATGTTTCCTATTTCTAGTTCTGCCATCAAATATCTGTGTGCTAATTATACCATTTTTGTTTTACATAGGGGAGAAAAGACTCGGACACCCCTCATCCGAGGAGACCAGAGACCTCCCACCTCTGGAAGAAGGGGAAGTCCCAACCCAAGAAGCTGAGCAGGAGGAAGAAGAAGATGTGGTGGAGATTGGCACCACAACAGGTGAGTGTCTGCGACCACAGGCTCAGGTAAAAGAGATGGATGGTGGCAGATTTTTGAGACCTTTTTTTTTGTTCTTTATCTCTTTTTAGGTGATCGTGATCCAGAACGCTTTACATCTGAAAGTGCCCAGATACTGATCGGGGAGATCATGGGGTGTAATCTCCAATTGCAAAACATCCAGCAACAAATCAGTGATGTTATTAAAAAAAATAATAACATCATTGATGTTTTGGGGCGAATTTAAACCCCACAAAATCACCTGTTTTATCGTGGTCCAATCTTACCAAAATGTTTTCAATGTTTAGAAAAGCCAAATTTGGAGGATGCACACAGTGTGCCAACATGTGCTATCTGCCATCACAGGAGATCAATGGACGCGTTTTGGGGGTGCAACCCCTTCCTCAATTATAAAGTAGCGTTGAGGAAGGGCTTGCTCCCCCAAAACACGTCCCTTGATCCCCCCTGATGGCAGATAGCACATGTTGACATTCGTAAATTGGTGTGCATCTTCCAAATTTGGCTTTTCCAGGGGTGATTTCCCCCCATCTGAATGCTATATCAAACCCAGTTCCTAAATACTGATGTCTGATATAGCCTTCAGGTTTTACCATATGTGAACTTTGTAAGTTCAAGTTTTTTGGCTTTCTTGTTGGTTTTACACAGGCCTGTTTTATCTAAAATGGATATTTCGATTTTTGATAATGCTACTGCAAACATTGTTATACAACAAACATGTTGGTTTGTTTTAAAAACCTTTGGTAAATGCACATGTGATTGTGCAGGTATAAAAAAGTGCCTTACTCAAGAATGTGTGGATTATTGTCTCAACACTACAACACTTTTGGGGTGATGTAATTGCTGTTTTATGCAAAAATGTTTTTTTTTTCCTAAGGGCAAATACACTTTGCACTACAAGTGCAGGTTCAGTGCAGTTGCAAGTGCACTTGTAGTGAAATGTGTTTTTGCATTTAGGAAGTACCAGCCAACAGTGTTTTTTATAAGGTTACCCAATCACGACATTTTCTGCACTCAACACATTTCTGTCAGGGTCAGCTAAAACAAACACAAGCAGTAAATGTCCACAAAGAATTTCTTTTGGTTGTTTTTTATTTGAAAAAGGTGTCACAGATTGTCTGGCATATTGATAGCCCCCCTACCCGCAAAGAACTCGAGGTAGCGTAACCGGACATCACAGACATTCAGGGAGGGCAAGCCAGGACGGCCACTTTCAAGCGCCGTCAGTGTTGATGGATTTGGGATTCCGGCCTCAGGCCCAACTGAGCCAGCATAGTTGGCTGAATGTTTTCTTAAAAAAATTATGGAGAATACAGCAGGCAAGTATTATCAGTTTATACTCTGCCATATGGATGGGTGTCAGAAATAATCGGAACCGGCTGGCCAGGATTCCAAATGTGTTCTCCACCACTCTTCGGGCTCTGGCCAGCCGGTAATTAAAAACCCTCTGTTCCGGGGGCGTGGCCGGGATGTGAAGCAGGTCGGACGCTGATCTCTGGAGCTCCATGTGGATCCGAAAAATTCACCCTGTACACAGGCACATCTGACCCACAGAACAACACGGCGGCTCCCGCGGGCATCCAGGAACCCTCTCTGACAGCAATCATGTCTGCCAAAAGCCGAGGAAAGCTTAACAAGGACCCGAAGCCGCCGCGCTCTGTGAAGGGGCGGGGCGCAAACTCACCAAGCGCCATGACGGCTTCTAGTTCCGGTATACGGAGCGGGCTGGGAGTAGCACATAGCCCGGGAACTGCTTCATCCTCGGCAGGTATGTCGGCCCCATCAGCTGCACAAGAGGTAGATCCCCCATCTGCTGCCCTGGAGACAATACCAGAGGCAATAACGAAACCCATTCTAGCTGCTATAGAGGGGTTTAAGTCCATGATGATGGTCCGTATAGACCACCTGGCATCAGAGTGTACCTTGATTCGCCATGATTTAGACAAGATGAGAGGGAGAATTAATGAGGCGGAAGACCGGATTGGCACGGTGGAAGATCAGCAGGGCACACACGGCACAAATTACAGAGTTACAATCGCTAGTGAGTTCCCTGGCACATAAAGTGGACGACGCCGAAAATAGACAGAGGCGAAATAATATCCGCGTGGTGGGCCTGCCAGAGGGAGCAGAGGGGCAGAGGCCCGCCGTCTTCGCCGAAACGCTGTTCAAGCAAATATTGAACCTTCCAGAAATGCCACCCACATATGTGGTAGAGAGGGCGCATAGAGTTCCCACAGGGAAACGTCCAGAAGGCGCACCACCCAGGCCACTCTTGGTAAGAATGCTAAACTACCGAGATAGGGATATGATTCTAGCGGAGGCAAGAAAACACCCGGAATTGCCATATGAAAACACCAAGCTGATGCTTTTCCCGGATTTCTCAGCCGAGGTCCAGAAACGTCGCAGATCCTTCAATGAGGTGAGGCGCCGTCTCCGGGAAAAGAATATCAAGTATGGTATGCTGTACCCAAGCCGGCTGAGGATCCCTCACAAAGGTACAATCCGTTTTTTTGATACCCCTGAAGACGCAAGTGATTGGATTGATAGCTTGTAAAAAGAGGTAACGGAGATTACATTCCTTCATTCAGTTTTGGGGATCTCATTGTTCATGCTTGTTTTTTGGGGGGGGGGGGCCCGCTTTAGGGGAGATACGTATACACCCGCCCAGCCGAAATGCTGATCATACAGAATCCTTAACACCACATGGATGAGGAGACTGGGACTTCCTATGCAGCACCTATTCAACTACATCCGTACGCTGGGTGTTTTCACTCTGGAAGGTGTTGAATTGACTCCCCTGGATATATTTCTTTCTTGTAGGGGTCAGATGGGTCTTTTATCCTCTTTCAGGACACGGATCGAAAGTGGAGTAGGAATTGATTCTTTTTCACACAGTCTTATATTTTTGTTTTTTGTCTCGACAGACTATAATGATCTGGACACACTAATTTTTCCTTTTTTTTTAAGGTCACCTTCACGTTGAAGTTGGACTAGTTTTGGGTATACGCTGCGTGTATCAGTGAATGTTTTGCACAGCAGCAGGGAGTTATGTGTTCTTTGGGGGGGGGTCTGGTTTTTCTACTTGTGCAATGCTCCAGAATGTGCCCGGTGCTACCTGGGACTTGTTTTATAGGCAAGAATCTCAGTACTTAGTGATTGCTAGCAAATTTTATAAGGATATACTATCTTTTGTCTTGTATTTAAGTTATTTCTATGGCAGCAAATATATTTGACTTATTGTCTTGGAACGTTAGAGGCTTGAATGACAAGTTTCGCCGTGCCTTGATGTTCCAATACTTGAAACCACTTAAACCGCATATTGTCTTTTTACAAGAGACACATTTAGATGGTAATAGGATTCTGACTATGAGGCGCTCCTGGATCCAACGGGCACTACATGCTACCTATTCTACGTACGCAAGAGGTGTGGCCATATTAATCAGTAAAACGGTTCCTTGTAGTATTCAACAGGTCCTCACAGATCCAGGAGGCCGTTATGTTATTGTGGTGGCAGACATCCATGGACATAAGATGGTGCTAGTCAATGTGTATGTTCCCCCACCATTTCAAATCCAAGTACTGTATGACTTACTGGGTAGGTTGGTACCTTTCATGCACTTACCTCTCATAGTGGCGGGGGATTTCAATGCCATTTTAAATTCTGCTTTGGATTCCTCTAACTCTAGGAGAGTGGCGTCGGTAGAGCTGGTTGCGTGGGCGGAGACAGCTGCTCTCACAGAGTTATGGAGATGGAAAAACCCTACTACAAAAAGTTTCTCACACCTGTCCAAAACACATAAATCCTCATCCAGGATTGATCTGGCCTTTGCAAATGCTCCTATGTTACAACTGGTGAGAGGAGCCAACTATATGGCGGGAGGTCTGTCGGATCACACTCCACTACGGGTTAATATTGGTATACCTTCGCAAGTGAGGGGGGGAGCATGGCGATTAAATCCGGGATGGTTGGAGGTGGAGTCGGTGTCTACCCAGGTGGCACCGACCTTTACTAGCTACTGGGAAGATAACTTGCAGTCAGCACCCCTCCCAATAGTTTGGGACGCCTTTAAGGCATGTATGCGAGGACAGTATATCTCGGCAATTAAGCAAACACGTAAACAATTTAACATCAGATCACAGGAATTACAGGACAAGGAGAGGAGATGTGAGGCAGCCCATGCAGTTGATCAATCAAATGTTACCTATATTGAACTAATAGAGGCACGCCGTCTTTTGAAGTTGCATTATACAGAACTAGCACACACTTCTTGGACGGGAAGGGTTGAGTCCCTCTTCGAACAAGGAGACAAAAATGGGAAGCTTCTGGCAATGCTCGTGGCAGAGCAGAGGGTTCAGACCAGTATACCCTGCATCGCAAATTCTCAAGGAACTATATTGACAGACCCAAGTGATATTCTTGACACCTTTGTAGAATACTTCAGCTCACTTTACATGCCCATCCCTACATATAACAAACAAGATCTAGAATCCCTGCTTACCTCCATAGATATACCTAAGCTATCAGAGTCAGACAAAAAGAGCCTAGAAACGGAAATAACAGAAAAAGAAATAGAGTCTGCCATAAGGTCGTTCCCACCTCACAAATCACCAGGGCCGGACGGTTTCTGCATTGAATGGTACAGGTCACATTTGGAAGTTCTTGTGCCAAGACTCAGAACATTGTTTCACTTCTGCCTGGAACATAAGCTTTTACCAGATTCTCTTATGGAGGCTATGGTAGTCCTGTTGCCCAAACCAGGCAAAGATCCGATTAGCTGTTCTTCCTATAGACCTATAGCTCTCCTCAATCAGGATCTTAAGATTCTCACAAAGATACTCGCCACCAGGCTGTCCAGGGTAATAACCACACTGGTAGATATAGATCAAACCGGTTTTATCCCGCAGAAATCTACTGATACAAATCTCCGCAGGCTGTTTGCGCACCTACAGATTGATCATAATAATCCCGGGGCCAGGGTGATTGTGTCTTTGGACATGGCCAAGGCCTTCGATTCAGTGGATTGGCATTACATGTTCACGGTGTTACGGCACATGGGGTTTGGAGATGTGTTTCTTACATGGATATCCCTGTTATATAGCTCACCCAAGGCAACAATCAAGATAGGCACATCGGTCTCCACACAGTTTTCGGTGGGTAGAGGGACAAGGCAAGGATGCCCGCTTTCCCCGGTATTATTTGCCTTAGCCATTGAGCCCATAGCTATTGCTTTAAGGGCGTCCGCAGAAGTTAAAGCCCTTCAGGTAGGCGGCATTCGGGAATGCACGGCCTTATATGCAGACGATATACTCCTCTTTTTAGAGGATCCCGGACCTTCCCTGGAGGCAGTTTTTGAAATTTTAGGCACATTTGCAAAATACTCAGGTTTACGGGTAAATTGGGAAAAGTCCAATATCAAGGCTATTGATGATGGAGCTCAGGCGCGGGCATCTCCTTCGGTTCCAATAGCCTGGGTCACTGAAATTAAATATTTAGGTGTACGTATATCCCCCAAAGTTACAGATTACTTAACACTTAATCTAATGCCACTGATTTCAAAGGTCAAAATACAACTTGAGGCGTGGAAACATTTACCTCTCTCCTTAATTGGCAGGGTGAATCTCCTTAAAATGAAGATTCTACCAGTATTTTTGTACTTCCTGCGCAACACTCCTATCTGGATTCCATGCTCTTTCTTTCGGCGCGCAGACAGCCTGTTCAGTTCTTTTTTGTGGAGTTCTGGACATCCTAGAATAGGCCTTCGCACATTGCAAGAACCCTATGGACAGGGAGGTTTGGCTTTACCTAACCTATTCAAATATTTCATTGCAGGGCAAATGGTTTTTGCTAGGCGTTGGTTGACAAGGGATGATGGGGATGCAGCGACTGTGCTGGAGGCTGCTCTGGTGGGATCATATGAAGGCCTTGATCTCCTGCTATATAGAGGACCACGGACGGGGGCGCCCTTGACCGGCTCCATGCGTGCTACTATTCGGGCGTGGGACAGGGCAAGGGTGCTCATGCGTACTGATACAGAGGCGTGGTCACCGGATACACCTTTGTGGTTTAATCCCAAATTAGCCCATTTTAGCGAAATACCAGATCCAATCATATGGGCCAGAGTTGGTATAAAACAACTAAAAAATATAGTGGGGGAAGGGAAAATACTCTCCTTTGACCAACTAAAGGAGAGGCATAACCTCCCGAACTGGTACTTCTTTCGCTATTTACAGTTGCGGCATGCTTTTCTCACGCAATGGTGTTGCAGTCCTCACCTCTGGAGCAGTTGCTCTATGATGAATCAGTACAAAAGACACTGTCAGCCACTTACAAAGAGTTATTTGCCGAAAGGCCTCTAGCACTCAACAAATGTAGAGAGAGGTGGAGCTCCCTGGTACCCAATTTCCAAAGTGATGACTGGGACGATATGTGGGATCACCCTTTTCAGGTCCTAGTCTCGGCGCGTGATAGGTATATTCAATATAAAATACTTCACAGGGTGTACTATACCCCAGCCAGACTTGCCAGCATCTATGGCCTGGATGATGCAACCTGTTGGCGTTGCACCGCAGCAGACGCGGACTTCGACCATGTATTTTGGCAGTGTCGGCAGATACAGGAATTTTGGACAGGGGTTACCAAAACCATTCAGGGTCTGATTTCTCTGCCTGTCCCCATGACAATATCAGTGTGTCTATTGGGCCTGGTGGAAGAAATAGCTCCACTAAGAGCACAGCGAACCATGCTCTCTCTCACTTTGTTTTATGCACGCAAGGCTATCCTTTTACACTGGAAAAAACCTGAGGCCCCATCATTGGCTTTCTGGAAAGGTATAGTGAATAAAGTATTACCATTATATAAGGCAACATATCTAAGCAGAGGGTGCCCAAAAAAATTTGAGAAGATATGGCAATCCTGGCTCTCCTCGGATGCTACTGTATAACTTACTGTGTTACTCTATATCTGACGAAATGCACGTCGCATGAAAGGAATTAACAATGACTGAAGAGGCCTGATAGGCTTAATAGCAACTAAATGTTTGTAGTGCTGCTTTAGATTTTACATATGTTGGAATTGTTAAACTAATCTAAGTACGCTGAAAGGGCAAGAAATTGTGTTAGACTGTATGGAATTTCTGGGGCATTGCACAATGGGTAAGAGGGAGGGGGGAGGGGGGCTATTACTGGGGTTTTGTTATTGTTGTTATTAAACAAAATGTGAATAAAAAGAATTTTCCAAAAAAAAAAAAAAAACCCTCTGTTCCGGGGTGAGGGTCCTCATCGGGAATGGCCGCATCAGGTGGTCCCCCAGCGCAAATGCATCATCAGCAATGAACACAAATGGGATACCTTCAACATTGTCCTCTGGAGGTGGCAAGTCCAAGCTGCCATTCTGGAGACGCCTGTAGAACTCCGTCTGGGCGATGACTCCACCATCGGACATCCGGCCATTCTTCCCCACGTCCACATACAAGAACTCGTAATTAGCCGACACCACCGCCAACATCACTATACTATTAAACCCCTTGTAATTATAATAGTACGACCCCGAGTTGGGTGGTGGGACGATGTGGACGTGTTTCCCATCAATTGCCCCTCCGCAGTTAGGAAAGTCCCACCGCTGGGCAAAGTGGGAGGCCACAGTCTGCCATTCCTGTGGCGTTGAAGGAAACTGTTGATGAAAAAACAATAAACATTACTATTTTTTCAAAGATACATGGCAAGCAGATTATACACAAACATTATGGGGCAACCTCCAGATAGCATTTACTAAGGGGAATTTAACAACAACAAAGTATAAGGTACACCTATCATATTCCCCCTCCCCCCTCTCATGGGCCATTTCTAACATTATAGGGGGGGGAACTCTTGGACAGGTAACCCTCTTCACTTCATTGAGAGATGAATGCCTAAATACAGGGTATTACTTGGAAAAGCCCCTCCTTAGTTACACTATTGGCAGACCACTGGACAGGTAAGAAGTGTCATAATACAAAGATATAAATACACACTGTACACATTTGAGCACATTTGAACATTCTGATATTACCTATCAAGATAATAATAGGATACAAAAACTTTAAACAGTACCATTGGAAAGTATACAGGCAGGCCCTTGCACTACATGCTTTGGGGAATTCATCCATAAATCTGACCAGTAAAGAGGTGGGTATAGTGTGTATGGGTTTGGCAAAGTCAGCAGATAGATGATTGAGGATAGAGAATTGGGATCAGCTGACTTAGCAGTTGGGGGAGGGAGGGTTACAAAAAATTTGGGGACACCACAAAAAAAAAACCCTCTGGCACTCTGCCTGAATTTAAATCAAAAATAACATTTCCAAACATTTTGGGGTAAAGCACTACTATGGAGCTGATAAAATACATTGTTAAGTGACTACATGAGGTGAACATAGGCCAGGAGACACCATGCTGGGGAGGTTATTGAAGGGCAAATATGTATGAAGGACATAAAATAATAATTACATAAAAATCCAGCATGCATGAGAACAAAGGGGACATTCACAGCATATTACAATCATGGTAATTAGGGAATGAGGGAAGAAATACAATATATTAGCAAACATTCAATACAATAAAATGTGATATAAAAGGATAAAAATCTTACCTTCATATACTCCTTCTGCAGGACCTGTATGATGGCAGAACAGGTCTCTGGGATAATGATCCCCAGAGCCTGGGGGGAGATGCCTGTTGAGAACTTGAGGTCCTGCAGGCTTCTCCCTGTGGCCAAATACCGCAAGGTAGCGACCAACCTCTGCTCCGGAGTGATGGCTTGCCTCATGCAGGTATCCTGCCTGCTAATATAGGGGGTCAGCGAAGCCAACCAACGGTGAAATACGGGGTCCGTCATCCTGAGAAAGTTCCTGAAATCATCAGGATTATTCTCACGGATCTCACGGAGCAAAGGCATATGACAGAACTGGTCACGCTGAAGCAACCAATTCTTGGTCCATGAACTCCTCCCCAACCTGTTCATGGACTGGACTTGTGTCAAGGTCAGGACCCCAACACCAAGCCCCCGCACAGCACGAACTCTACGAGGAGTACGCATACAAAACATGGCTAGAAAACGGTCGGCTGCTCAGAACGAAGTAACAGAATGCACTGAAGAACAGCAAGGCCTGTGAAGAGTGACCTGAAAACCAGTAACGAACGAACAAGAATACAATGACTACTTAAAGTCACGCGGAACTTGCTGCACGCACTGAAGAGCAGATACAAACCCACAAGCACAAACTGAACGGCAGAAAACGATCTGAAAGCCACGAGTCTGAAAAAGCGCAAATCGTCTCTCACCAAACTTTTACTAACACGAGATTAGCAAAAGGAGCCCAAAGGGTGCCGCGCTTGGTTCTGAACCGGCCTTTTCTAGTCTCGTCGTACGTGGTGTACGTGACCGCGTGGTTGTCGATCGGAAATTCCGACAACTTTGTGCGACCGTGTGTAGGCAAAACAAGTTTGAGCCAACATCCTAGGATTTTGTTGTCGGAATGTCCGAACAAAGTCCGACCGTGTGTACGGGGCATTATAATGATTTAACTTAATACAGGATTTATGAGGAAAGGGTACGACTGTGGCTAGGCTCTTGAGGGATACTCAAATACAGGGATCCTACATCAATAGACATCAGCAAAGTTTCAGGTGAGATGCATATGTTATCCAGAATTGTCATTAAATGTATGATATTCTTGACATCAGTTGGTAAGTGTTCCACAGGGAAGCAGAGCATCATCCAGAATCCTACCTGCATTTTTTTTATTAAACAGTTAACCACCTACCCAATAGGTTTTCCTGTGAGATTAACTTTGTATTTATAAATCACCAGAAGTGATCAAAATGTTGGCATTCTAGGATGGGTGATTTCTGCTTTATCAACTATATACTGGGAAAAAAAGCTATCCAGTACACTAGAAGATGCCTTGGAATAACATACTTTGTTATGCAAAATCTTTTGCCACATTCTTATATTGTGAATTTTACTCAGAAGAATTATATTTCCTCCCTATCTGTAGGTTCTATAACCAAATCTTTATTAAAATTAGTAATAGCTTGATGTTGTTGATTTAAGTTGCTAGAAATGGAATTGATAGATATGGCTTCCACATCTCTTGTTGCCAATCTAACAAATAAATTAACATTAGGATAAGATAAAAAAAAACAAAACCTCACCACTTTTATCCTGTCACGGAACGCCCCACACTCCGCTTGAGTGCTTCCGTCATATACCGCTTCCTAAGTTCTGGAACACGGGTCCAATGGATCTGGCCATAGGAACCCCAAGAACTAGACAACACCAGTCTTGGAGTACATCAGAACTACCTTTATTTTTGAGATCTCACAGACCTTTATACAGCAGGGATGACTCAAAGCTAACCTAATTAACATGACCTAATTTACTACAAAATGTACCCAGACCAGATGACAGTCTTGTGGGCACCGAGCTTCACACATTAATACAATTAACAATACAAACAACAATCTCCCCCCTCCTCAGCCTAGACCATTCGTCTATTAGCCAGTGCTGGTGGCTAATGTGATCAGCTCTCTCAATTAACATAAACACATGTTGATAACACCAGCATCTCCTCACAGGATGTGTCCCAACAGAATGAATCAGTCTTATCAGCAGGGGGCTGCTGGAGGAATCCCCCCTCCCTCTTCAGGGACACAAATCTACAGTAAGGAGTCCCCATACAATATATACATGACTGAGTCCGATTAATACAGTTCAGACTGGATTTCTCATTCACCTCAAATGCTAGGGCCCATAATCGGTGGGCAACAGGCTTGCATACAGTCCTCTCCAACAGCCTCTGCTCCGGCCAGGTCCGTGACATATCCCATAATTGATTTAGATATTTTAGCATTTGATAGTCCTGAAGTAAAATCTTTCAGTCTGGTAGCAACCTTTTTGAGTAGAGTTGCTCTGACCTGAACAGAGAACTTGCTCCTCAACTGGTGATAACTCATGTGATGAGATAATAATTATTTCTTACTCATAGTTGTAACTCTGTAGTTTTTCTAAATGTAGTATTTGCATTGCAATATTTGAATACTTAAGTCAGTTCACAAAAGATTATGACACATTCCAAAAAGGCATTTGAGGTGGAGATAAAATACTGGTTAATTAGACAGAATACTCATAATGGCTCTTGTTGGAGCCTGTAGGTAAGAAGAACTGTAGGTTCTTCTGCCATGTAACAGTGATAGAGGCCAGCGATTAGCCGATAAGGAAAAAGGTCACATCCTCCCTCATATCCAGAAGCATGGCAAGGTATTTTGCATCAGCTGTGATGGAGAAAGGTGAGTATCAATGGGTTGGGAGTACAGATTTACACAGACACTGTCACTTTGCCCTAGACCCCTAAATGTTTTTGAATCTAAAGCCTCATACACACGATGAGAATATCGGATGAATGATCTTCCGTTTTTTGTTGCATACTAATCTCATATCGAAAATGAAGAGCTTGCTAAAGTTATGTAAATTCTGATATGATAGAATACAACTTTGGAAGTGATATAATATATTGTATTGTATTGTAACGTATTCTTTTGTTTCCGTGCATGTGTAGTTTTGCTCTTCTGATTTGTTTTGAACGAAAACTGTACCAACCAAACGAAAATCATGTACGATAAAAAATTTTCTTGCCTGCACCTACAGATTTTGTCATCTGAACAGTCAGAATTGGCTGTCGAAAGCACTACACTAACGATCAGTCAGCCGATCGTTCGTACAACTGTCTTATTGTGAGTACATAAGGGTACTGTATGTGTAAGAGCATGTTTGCAGTAAACCTTTTCCACCAGGATAAGTTTTCGCAAAAAAAAAAAAATATATAATAAAATCAGCTAAATATAGGTAATAAATTGTGATATGGAGTCGGAGGTCTGCTAGTCTAAAGTTTAACTGGGCCATTTCCTTGCAGTATACAAACAAGAAATACATTTACCAATTTGCGCACCCCAGGGAACGCATTTGTTTTTTGTTTTTTTTCAAATTCTCCATCTATGCTGCTCTTGATTAAACAGATTTGTAGCACAGTGAAAACTTACTCCACCTGTGTCTTGTAATCATGTGGATTAGCTCTTTTAGCCGTACTGTGTCAAAGAATAACTTGAGATCTAAATAAACATTCATCCCCGTGTTCCTCTTTGAAGGCTGTTTGTGCCATATCCTCCAATATGACAATTAGACTCAGCCTAGACTGTTGTGAACTGCAAACCTTGGTTACAAGCAATCAATTCTAAAGGCACATACAGAAGAGAGTGACATGCAACAAGTCTTCTTGGTGATAATATAAATTTCAGTAGTCCTGGTGTCTTTGTGTGGCTGTGCTGCAAACAAATAGGGACATCTAAATTAATTAAACATTACAGCGCACACTATGATATTTTCTCAATGCAATCAAGCCTAAATTAAAACAAAAATCCAGGTAAATAGCTAAATACAACACCCAAAAACAAATAAACTGTACTGTTCTACCTAAAATAATTGCAATTCCATTTATCCAGTTCTGTGATTTACACATTGGTCACGCTGCACAGACACATGGCACGCTTGTTTCCTGGTTTGGCAGTTGTTCAGTCAGTAGGCTAGAGAGGTAACATAGGCAGCTCTTCTATGATACCCCTCTAACCTACTGATTTGACAATGAAAAAGTATCACCGCATCTGTCCTGTAAAACAGGAAGAAGTAACTTTAAAGCTGGAAGGAGAAAGGGGATCTTACTAGCTGTGCAATATGACAGGGTTGTGTAAATCACACAACTGGCTGAACATAGTTAGAAATACTTTGGTAGGGAAAAACAATAAACATTGGTGTGTTTTCATCTGTATATTTTGCAGTATGCTTGGCACTCCAAATTTTTTTTATTCAGAATTAGAAATATAATGTTGGTATTATTAACAACTATGGTAAATTAATCTTAGCATTTAAGGGTGCATTTCATTTACCTTCATTTACTATTTATTGTACCTTTATCTAACAAGGTCAATTTACAGTTTCTGTTAGGTAATAAATATCAACTGTGTCATTTTAGGGGAAATTATCCCTTGTCTTCTGTCCTGCTATTTATTTATTTTTACAGGTATAGGATTTCTTTTCTTCAGATTTGTATTGTATGACTTTCTGTTAGAAAGATTTTGCCTCACCAAGATCAAGGGCAGAAGTGATCTTGTTAATTTTGGCATAATAAGGGTACTTACACATGGTACTGATGTTTGAACATCAGTATTACGTAACAAAATTCTTGTGTTTAATTTCCATGTATTTGCTTGTATTTGAACGTATGCATGAACATGAATAAAATAAATTCTAGCTCTCAGATTGGATTTTTAACCTCTTAAAATTAACATTTTGCGCACGTACATGCATATTTGCGTGCATATTTGTGTACACATGTAAAATACTAACCAGCAACTCAAATTTCAGTATCTTTATATACTCATCTAAACGTAGCACACGTTTATGCACCTGTGTACACAGGCATATTGAAAACTAGGGGTGAGCCGAACACCCCTCGGTTCGGTTCGCACCAGAACCTGCGAACGCACCGAAAGTTCACGCAAGCTTTAGAACCCCATTAAAGTCTATGGGACTCGAACGTTCGAAATCAAAAGTGCTAATTTTAAAGGTTAATATGCAAGTTATTGTCCTAAAAAGGGTTTGGGGACCCGGGTCCTGCCCCAGGGGACATGTATCAATGCAAAAAAAAGTTTTAAAAATGGCCGTTTTTTCAGGAGCAGTGATTTTAATAATGCTTAAAGTGAAACAATAAAATTTTTAAAGGAATAAAAGTCATTTAAAGTGAGACAAACGGCATGGGTACCCCCACCCCCCAGTCCATTACCAGGCCCTTTGGGTCTTCTATGGATATTAAGGAGAACCCCGCACCCAAATTAAAAAAAGGAAAGGCATGGGGCCCCCAGGCCCTATATACTCCGAACAGCAGTATACAGGCGGTGCAAACAAGACAGGGACTGTAGGTTTGTTGTTAAGTAGAATCTGTGTGTAATTTTAAACTGGTACATTTTTAAAGTGTAGCTCCAGCCAAAAAAATCTTTTTTTAAGCTTTTTGGAAAACATAGGGAAGGGTTATCACCCCTGTAACATTTTTTTTGCTGTCTGTGCACCTCTTCAGAAGATTTCACCTCACTTTCTGTCCCAATGAAAAATGTTTTTTGAAAATTTGGGGTTTTTAGTGAAACAAGGATTGGTGATAAAACATCAGTGAAGAGGAGACACGTATTTCCCATATTAACTCTTACAGGAGAGAATTTCCCTTCCTAGGACTAGATTTCATCTCTTTTCCTGTTGTCTCCTTCTGTTTGCAAGTAGGAGTCCTTTGTAAGTTGGATGTTTGAAAGTAGGGGCCTGCCCTATATACTCTGCAGAAGTTGGGGCCTTAGGTGTTGGTGTTGCCACAACACTGTAAGCCCTCACAGTTACTCTTGGTGGGCGCAGGAACGGGCCGTGCTGTGAAATATTAGATCAAGAATTGTAATTACATGCCATTGTTGAACAGTGGTAGAAAAATTGAGCTTTTGGTGGTGGTGCTGGTGCCACAACATTGTAAGTCCTCACAGTTACTCTTGGTGGGCGCTGGAACAGGCCCTGCTGTGAAATATTATATCAAAAATTGTAATTACATGCACCTGTTGAACAGGGGCAGAAAAATTGGGCCTTTGGTGGTGGTGGTGGTGTTGCCACAACACTGTAAGCCCTCACAGTTACTGTGGGCGCAGGAATGGGCCCTGCTGTGAACTATTAGATCAAGAATTGTAATTATATGTCCCTGTTGAACAGGGGCAGAAAAATTGGGCCTTAGGCACTGGTGCCACAACACTGCAACCCCTCACAAATGCTATAGTTGGAGCGCAAGAATGAGCCCTGCTGCAAAGTATTGCATCAAAAATTGTAATTATACGCCCCTGTTAAACAGGGGCTGAAAATTTGGGCCTTGAGCACTGGTACTGGTGCCAGAACACTGCAACCCCTAACAGATACTGTAGTTAAGCACAGCAACAAACCCTCCTGCAAAATATGGCATCAAAAATTGTAATTAGACGCCCCTGTTGAACAGGGGCTAAACAATTGGGCCTTAGGCACTGGTGCTGGTCCAACAACACTGCAACCCCTCATAGATACTCTAGTTGGAGTGCAGGAATGAGCCCTGCTACAAAGTATTGCATCCAAAATTGTAATTACACTCCCCTGTTAAACAGGGGCTGAAAAATTGCCACAACATTACAACCCCTCACAGATGCTATAGTTGGAGCGCAGGAATGAGCCCTGCTGCAAAGTATTGCATCAAGAATTGGAATTATATGCCCCTGTTAAACAGGGACTGAAAAATTAGGCCTTGGACACTGGTGCTGGTGCCACAACACTGCAACCCCTCACAGATACTATAGTTGGAGCGCAGGAAAATTGTAATTACACGTCCTGGCTGAAAAATTGGGTCTTGGGCACTGGTGCTGGTGCCACAACACTGCAACCCCTCACAGATACTATAGTTGGAGCACAGGAATGAGCCCTGCTGCAAAGTATTGCATCAAAAATTGTAATTACACACCCCTGTTAAACAGGGGCAGAAAAATTGGGCCTTGGCCACTGGTGGCGGTGCCCAGAACCAAAAATGTTCTTACAAGCTATTAGCATGAAAATTGAGGAGAAAGAGGATTGTGACTCAGCATAACAGGATAGTCACTCAGCATCAGCATAGGCAGTCTTGAAGGGATCTCACATTAAAAAAAAAATCAATTGGTTACATCAGCAACAGGTGCTTGGTAGCTGGTGATCCAAGACTGATTCATTTTTATGAAGGTCAGCCGATCGACTGATTCGGTGGACAGGCGCACCCTGTGATCGGTTACAAAGCCTCCAGCAGCACTGAATGTGCGTTCTGAAAGAACGCTGGATGCAGGACAGGCCAGTAGCTCAATTGTATACTGTGCAAGCTCTGGCCAGTGATCCATCCTCAAGACCCAGTAACCCAGAGGATTTTCGGTGGGAAAGGTGTCCAAGTCTGATCTTGCCCCTAGGTATTCCTGCACCATGTGAATCAGATGCTGGCGATGGTTGCTGGAACCGATCAGATCTTGAGGCTGTGGACTAAAAAATTGTCTGAACGCATCGGTCAGATGGCCACCTTCTCCACCGCTCCTTCTTTGACTGACCAAAGCCTCAGCAACACCTTGTCCAGGAGGACCAGGAAATTGTAATCTCCCAGGCTCTGGAAACACATTGCACAAACCTTTCTGCAAGGCCTCCCGAAGATGTTTAATCCTCTGCTCCCTCTGCGACGGCAAGATAAGGTCCGCAACCTTACCCTTGTAATGTGGATCAAGGAGGGTTGCCAGCCAGTAATCATCCCTCCCCTTGATACCACGAATACGAGGATCCTTCCGCAGGCTTTGCAGGATCAGGGAGGCCATGCAGCGTAGGTTTGCTGAGGCATTCGGTTCAGAGTCCTCTGGGTCACTAAGGATGACATGATTCACAGCCACCTCCTCCCAGCCACGTACAAGTCCATGGGTTTCTTCGGACTGTAAATGATCCCTTGAAGACTGCTGCTGATGCTGAGTGCCAGGCTCCACCTCCATGCTGACACAATCCTCCTCCTCCTCTTCCTGTGTGATCGGTGGGCATGCAGGAACACTGTCTGGATAAAGGGGGCCTTGAGAGGTAAGGAAGTCCTCCTCTTCCTCCCTCTGTTCTACCTCAAGTGTCCTGTCCATTATTCCACACAGTGTGTGCTCCAACAGATGGACAAGAGGCACAGTGTCACTGATGCATGCACTGTCACTGCTCACCATCCTCTTGGCCTCCTCAAATGGTGACAGGACAGGGCATGCATCCCTGATCATAGCCCACTGGTGTGGGGAAAAAAAAACAAGCTCCCCTGACCCTGTCCTGGTGCCATAGTCGCATAGGTACTCATTGATTGCCCTCTGCTGCGTGTGCAGCCGATGCAGCATGGACAACATTGAGTTCCACCTGGTGGGCATGTCACAGATTAGGCGGTTCTTAGGCAGGTTAAATTCCTTTTGGAGGTCAGCCAGCCGACACTGGCATTATATGAGCTGCGGAAATGCACACAGACTTTCCTGGCTTGCCTCAGGACATCCTGTAAGCCCGGGTACCTGCCCAAGAACCGTTGCACCACCAAGTTAAGGAGGTGAGCCAAACAGCGCACATGGGTCAGTTCTTCCTGTCAGAGGGTGGAGAGGAGGTTGGTGCCATTGTCGCAAACCACCATACCTGCCTTAAGCTGGCGTGGCGTCAACCACCTCTCCACCTCTGAACCTGCCCCTGCAGAGCTGACAGAATCTCTGCCCCAGTGTGGCTCCTGTCCCCCAAGCACACTAACTGTAAATACTGCAGCTGCCTGCCTGTGGTATTAATAGGATCAGAACAATAGCAATTGTCTTCAGGTAGCTTTAGGTGCACACTGTGCAGAGGATGCAGTACACTAACTGTAAATACTGCAGCTGCCTGCCTGTGGTACTAATAGGATCAGAACAACACCACCAATTTTCTTCAGGTAGCTTTAGGTGTACACTGTGCAGAGGACACAGTACACTAACTGTAAATACTGTGGCTGTGTGCCTGTGGTATTAATAGAATCAGAACAACAGTAATTTTCTTCAGGTAGCTTTAGGTGCACACTGTGCAGAGAATGCACTACACTAACTGTAAATACTGCAGCTGCCTGCTGTACTAATAGGATCAGAAGAACACCACCAATTTTCTTCAGGTAGCTTTAGGAGCACACTGTGCAGAGGACGCACTACACTAACTGTAAATACTGCAGCTGCCTGCGGTACTAATAGGATCAGAAGAACACCACCAATTTTCTTCAGGTAGCTTTAGGAGCACACTGTGCAGAGGACGCACTACACTAACTGTAAATACTGCAGCTGCCTGCGGTACTAATAGGATCAGAAGAACACCACCAATTTTTTTCAGGTAGCTTTAGGTGCACACTGTGCAGAGGATGAACTACACTAACTGTAAATACTGTAGCTAATAGGACTAATAGAATCAGAAGAACACCAGCAATTTTCTACAGGTAGCTGTAAATACTGTAAAAACACCTGCCTGCTTGTGAGTAGGAAGAGAATAAAAGGAATGGATCTAGCTAAACTGAATACAGTGTATATATGTATATATATATATATATATATATATATATATATATATACAATACACTGTAAGTGCAGCTAAATGAGTCACCTGCCTACTCTAACTTAAATCAAATGACACTGTCTATCTCTCCGCCGCAACACACTACACAAGGCCACCACGCAGGCGGTCTTATATAGTGTGGGGCGTGTACTAAACCCCCTGAGCCATAATTGGCCAAAGCCACCCTGGGTTTGGCCAATTACGGCTCTCTGTAAAGACGGCGCTGTGATTGGCCAAGCATGTGGGTCATAGTGCATGCTTAGCCAATCATCAGCCAGCAATGCACTGCGAATTTGACGAATCGACTCGAACTTGAAGCTCATCCCTATTGAAAACTATGCATTTAGATGCCTGCATTCCTAAAAATTCCTGCATGACTGCTGCTATTACACTGCCTTTGTCCAGCTCACTTACGTGATAACCCTTGCAGCAACAGGTAAAAGCTTTTCTGACAGGTTCTCATTACTTGCCCTAAGTCAAGGTGAAAAGGTTTTGCTTTTATCAGACCAATAATAGAATACCGATTTGCAAAATTAAAGAGGTATCGAAAGATAAATGATATGAAGACAAATATCTGTGATACAGACTGCTTTGCACTGTAGCCGCCATTTGTGACCATTATACGGCACTCCATTTGTGCATTAACCTCTTGTTTACATTTGGGAGTGCTAAGCTATATATTATCCCAGGACTCTGAGCCTCAGTTTGCAGTTCTTCATCCTGGCCTCAACAGGATTCTCCAGCCTAGTTCCTTCGCCATCTCAGAGACCTCCACACTTCCTCCAGCCCACCTGGACCCGCTAACCGCCTCAGTTTTCTCGGCTTCTCAGACCCTCTCTTGTTCTCCCAAAGCCGCGTAACTGTCCTAGTTTTCTCAGTTCTTTGGCAAGAAGTCTTCTACACAAGGATGTAGCCTCTGAAAGGCACCATCAGCTCTGCTGACAGGGGTCTGTCTCCACATGGCAGCCACAGCCACTGCAACTCCCACTAAACCTGCAACTCTCACCAGACCATCATTTTAAGGGCTCTGTGCATCTCGGCACACACCCTGCTGGTTTTCCACAAATACTAAATACTTGGTTGGGGATCTATTCCCTCCCAAGGAAATTTGAAATCTGCAAACTATGGAGTGCCATCGAGAAATACCAAAATCCAGAGAATTTGCAAAAGCAGTTACCTTTGTTCAAAGTTAACACTCCATAGTCCTGCACTCAGCAAATGTACACATCCTGTGTCCTTTTCCTGACCACTTTCACAGTGACAGAGCCTCACACTTTAACAATATACTGTATATATACTCTTTAAATCTTAGAATACAAAACAGTTCTTGGACAAGTCACAGTTAGATCTACACTTACAGTATCTCACAAAAGTGAGTACACCCCTCACATTTTTGTAAATATTTTATTATATCTTTTTATGTGACAACGCTGAAGAAATGACACTTTGCTACAATGTAAAGTAGTGAGTGTACAGCTTGTATAACAGTGTATATTTGCTGTCCCCTCAAAATAACTCAACACACAGCCATTAATGTCTAAACCACTGGCAACAAAAGTGAGTACACCCCTAAGTGAAAATGTCCAAATTGGGGCCAATTAGCCATTTTAGGTCTCCGGTGTCATGTGACTCGTTAGTGTTACAAGGTCTCAGGTGTGAATGGGGAGCAAGTGTGTTACATTTGGTGTTATCGCTCTCACTCTCTCATACTGGTCACTGAAAGTTCAACATGGCACCTCATGGCAAAGAACTCTCTGAGGATTTGAAAACAAGAACTGTTGCTGTACAAAAAGATGGCCTATGCTATAAGAAGATTGCCAAGACCCTGAAACTGAGCTGCAGTATGGTGGCCAAGACTATACAGTGGTTTAACAGGACAGGCTCCACTCAGAACAGGCTTCGCCATGGTCGACCAAAGAAGTTCAGTGCACGTGCTCAGCGTTATATCCAGAGGTTGTCTTTGGAAAATAGACATATGACTGCTACCAGCATTGCTGCAGAGGTTGAAGGGGTGGGGGGGTCAGCCTATTAGTGCTCAGACCATATGCCACACACTGCATCAAATTGGTCTGCATTGCTGTCATCTCAGAAGGAAGCCTCTTCTAAAGATGATGCACAAGAAGCCCGCAAACAGTTTGCTGAAGACAAACAGACTAAGGATATGGATTACTGGAATCATGTCCTGTGGTCTGATGAGACCAAGATAAACTTATTTGGCTCAGATGGTGTCAAGCGTGTGGGGTGGCAACCAGGTGAGGAATACGGACAAGTGTGTCTTGCCTACAGTCAACCATGGTAATGGAAATGTCATGGTCTGGGGCTGCATGAGTGCTACTGGCACTTGGGAGCTACAGTTCATTGAGGGAACCAAGAATGGCAACATATACTGTGACATACTGAAGCAGAGCATGATCCCCTGACGACCACTGCCTTGCTAAAGAAGCTGTGGGTAAAGGTGATGGACTGGCCAAGCATGTCTCCAGACCTAAACCCTATTGAGCATCTGTGGGGCATCCTAAAATGGAAGGTGGAGGAGCGCAAGGTCTCTAACATCCACCAGCTTCGTGATGTCATCATGGAGGAGTGGAATAGGACTCCAGTGGCAACCTTTGAAGCTCTGGTGAGCTCCATGCCCAAAGGGGTTAAGGCAGTGCTGGAAAATAATGGTGGCCACACAAAATATTGACACTTTGGGCCCAATTTGGATATTTTCACTTAAAGGTGTACTCGCTTTTGTTGTCAGCGGTTTAGACATTAATTAATGTGTGTTGGGTTATTTTGAGGGAACAGCAAATTTACACTGTTATACAAGCTGTACACTCACTACTTTACATTGTAGCAAAGTGTAATTTCTTCAGTGTTGTCACATGAAAAGATATACTAAATATATATATATATATATATATATATATATATATATATATATACATATATACAAAAATGTGTGGGGTGTACTCACTTTTGTTAGATACTGTATCTACCAATTAGATAAAGCAGCACAATTCTGCTGAGTCAGAAGTCCTTAATGTTACACAGTGCACTTAAGTCTGAACTTGGTCATGTTTAATCTGCAGTGTCCAAATTGCTGAACTGTATGAAACATTGTGCTATCATGCTGGAGAAGTTAAAGGTTTCAAAACATGTAGTGTTTTGTATACAGTACTCATATTTGCTGTGTTCAGGGCAAAAAATTCTAAGGCTGGCTTCTCACCTAAGTGTAGTGGTACCCTTGTAAGGGCTGTTGAGTGTTGTAGTCTGCCTGTCACCGTGCCCAGCCAGGCACACACTTTTCAGTCACTCCTTAGACAGAAACCAGTCCTTGCACTTGTTTTCTTATGTTTTTATTGAGGGGAATAAACTTGGATGGGAATGGGGAAATTAAGAGATGCCCCGATGATTGAAAGTCAATGTTGGGACTGAACTAGATACACTTCTGGTATATACAATCTCTTCTCTTCCTCCAGCACAAGACTTGCTTGCAGACCATCTCTCCTTGACACCTCCAGCACATCACTTGCTTGCACTCTCCGGGCCAGCTAGCACTAATAGATAGGCCTGATACTGGCTCAGCCAGGCCTTAGCAAATGTCCTTTGCAGGCAGGATCCACAGGGCCCTATGGTGTAGCAAAAAATATGGTAGTCCTCGGTGCTAGCTGTCCACGTGGCTACTATTCCCAGTACCACCTCTTCAGGCACTGCCAGCCCTCCTGGCTGCAGCTGCCCCTCTTCACTGCCCATGCCACCACAATCCTTCTGACTGGCTCTGAACCCATCCCAGACTGCTCCATCCCAGTCCTCCTAGGCGTGCCTTCCAGTCCTCCTGACTGTGTGAACACTCACCAGCCCTCTTGGCTGCCTCTGTAGAATTCCTGGAGACTTGCCCGGCAGTGTTCTCCTGCTGTGCTCCTTTGCTCCTCCTGTGCCTCCTGGTCAGGACACCTCTTTGGGTTATAAGAGGGTCCTGTCCTCACCCAAGCCCAGGCCCAAGTCCACCCCCCCAGTTTGGGGAGCTCCCTCCAAAGCCCCGACAGCCTAATACTCCATCTTCCACCCGATCACCAACTCCTTCCCAGCTGAGCTGACCCTGGGTATTTAAGGAGGCCTGCCCCCTGCAAATCCAAGTTGGGGATTGGCCAGGGCTCCACAGAATACCCCAGGCAGCTCCACCTCTCCTCTCCTCCTTCCTTTCCAGAAGACACCAGAACATTCTGGAAAGAAGTGTGAGCCTTGGTGATGCTGCCTGTGAGTCACCCAGCTCTGCCTGAGTCACTCCCAACCAGATCAAAACACACCCAGGCTTGGCTGCTAGTGAAGCCTCAAGAATTACCTTCTCTACCAAAGATAACAGCACTATCACTTCTAGCACACTAGAGGGTGCTATATAAGCATTTCAGAAATAGGAATAGAAATGGGTGTTCCTGCACATGTTTCTAAAACTGTGCAAAAAATTCAACAAAACATACATCATGCTTGGGGTGCTAGTCACTTAACAATAAATTAGCAAAAATAAGCTACTTTGGCAAGTTTGTCATGCGTAGGGAAGCCCATTTCAGTGAATGGGCTGCCCGATGCTGTCATGTCAAAGAACACTGTAAAAAAACTTTGCATCACACAATTGTGAATGCAACCTAATTATTTTGATTTCTTTGTAGCCAGTTAAATATGAAATGTTGCATATGAATACAAAATTGCCACTTGCCCCATCAGTTGGCAAACGACAACATTAAATTATGTACCAATCAATCTGTGTGTACCAAATTGATACTTCCTGTGCTTACTAGAGAATATGTGCAACAACAATAATGTGATTCAAATTACATGAATTATGTGTGTATGCTAGTGAGTTAAATGGGTTGCTGCTTTCTGAAGGTGCTTGTGCCTTTAAATATGTAAATGGTTAGAAAGCACTACCCCACATGACAAATTATAAAAAAACAAAGCTGTGCAAATATCAAATCAAATTAAAGTGCATGTGCAATAATGAAGTTCATATATAGTTCACGAAGTCCACAAAAAGTTCACAAAAGACAACCAAATCTTCTTAGTGTATAACTAGGGATGAGCCCGATGTTCGAACATCGGGTGTTCACCTGTTCGTCGAACAGCGAACATTATGTGGTGTTCAAGGCAAATTTGAAAGCCGCGGAACAGCGTTAAAGTGTATGGGACACTAGCATGAAAAACCAAAAGTGCTAATTTTAAAGGCTTATATGCAAGTTATTGTCAAAAAAAGTATTTGGGGACCCAGGTCCTGCCCCAGGTATCAATGCAAAAAAAAAGTTTTAAAAACTGCCGTTTTTCTGGAGCAGTGATTTTATTAATGCTTAAAGTGAAACAATAAAAATGAAATATTCTGAGGAGTGCGCATGCTCAGGGCTTCTAAAATAGCCGCTTAGACCGGGAGCTCCGCACTGCTTTGGTCATTTTGCACCCCATCCAGCTGACGACACATCGGTAGCCCTACATCAACACCCCCCCGGGCTCAGGGGAACACAGGTGGGACACTTTGAGACTGTCAGGAACGTCTGCGGTAACCGGGAAGCCCCGCTAATACAGGCCGCAGATCCGGCCTACATATTCAAGATGGCGGCCGCGTCTTCTCATGGGCTGACAGACCAGAGATCAGACTCAGCGGATGCTTACACGGACTCTTCACCTCTCAGCTCACTTTGTAGGGCACACGTGAGTACCCACATGCAGATCCCTGCCTCCCCGACATCCACAGAATCCCTCATTGCACACACCATGGATGACCTCCTATTGTCTCCCATGGATGCAGGCCTCAATCCACCTTGTAACAGGGAGGCATTCCCAGCACAGCACCCTGATATGCCTTTTGACACAGCTGCCATGTTTCTCCAGTTCTCTGAGATGGTAGACCGGGGCATATCCTCCATAGCAGATAAAATAACTGGGGAAATTAAAGCGGACCTCCAGAATCTGGGTTCCCGCATAGAGGCGATAGAAAATAAAATGGATGCTACTGTTGCCAGGGCTAACCAAGATACGGATCAGATACAAGACATCCAAGACCAACTCAAGACCGCACTTGCTAAAATAGATGATCTTGAAAATAGATCCCGACGGCACAACTTTCGGATCAGGGGAATCCCTGAAATTATCACTGACACCCCTGCTGCACAGACTGGAATTAGACCGTGCTCACAGAGCCCTAGGACCATTTAGATCTGACAGGCTGTCAAGAGACATAGTGGGGAAGCCCCACTTCTATGCGGTTAGAGAAGAGGTCATGCACCAAGCCCGCTCGTAACCCCAACTGGAGTACCAGTCCCACCCCATCCAAATTTTCGTGGATATTTTGTCAACCACCATTCAAAAATGGAGGACTTTAAAACCCCTACTGTCAGCCTTAACCCAGAAGGAAATAAAATACTGGTGGCTGTTTCCCTTTGGCCTTGTCACGTACCTGGTTGGCCGAAATGCCGAGAGGGCTCCCCTTGCGGCTGAGTGCTGTACACCTCTGAAGTTGGGTACAGAGGGTGTAGTGCCCAAAGAAGCGCAGGTTGCCAGATGGATTCCAGAGAGAAGAGCTGGTGGGCAACAAAAGGACACCGGGTAATACAGGAAACACAGCTGGGCTAAAGTCTATAAGAATCCTCGGTAATACTTGGCAAGGTGTGCACAAGGAACAATAGTGAAAGCCAGGCCAGGGGTCAAACACAGTAGATCCGGCAAGAGGAAGAGGCAGGTTGTAGAAACAGGGACAAGCCAAAGGTCTGGTATCAGGAAGCAGGCAGGAACAGGTACTGTAGCAAAGTCCATGATACAAGCCGGGATCAGGTACAGGAGAGGACAACAAGTCGGTAAATCAATCCAGGGAGTCAAACCAGGAGAGCAGATCAGACAGGTCAGGAACAAGTCGGGTCACAACAGGAATCTAAATAGTAATTGCACAGAGGCTCAGGAACACAGGAAGACTGACAAACCAGCAACTACAGACACTAGCAGACTTCCTTATATAGGCCCATGTGACCTGCTGGTAGAGATACTGGGTCCTAAAGTCCTTCTCCTGCCAGAGATGCTGGGTCCTAAAGTCCTTCTCCTGCCATAAGTGTTGGTAGAGATGCTGGGTCCTAGAGCCCTTCTCCTGCTGTTGGTTCCTTGACAACTGGCACTATTGCCAGTTCTTCTACGGCCAATTTCCTGACAGGCCTCAAGTTCCATTGCAAGAACAAGACCTACATGTTCTCCAACTTCCTGGATGGAGAAAAAACACTTCTTCACCTGGGCATCATCTCACAGGCCCCTACTTCCCCTCCATCAGGATCACCTGCTGGCACATCGAAATGTCTACTCCCCATGAGTCCGATTGTCCCCTTGTGGCACAAGCAAAAATATAAAAGATCTAAGGATTCCAACCCCGCCTGATTCTGACTCTGCTCCCACGTATCCTTTATCTATTTTGTTCTCTCCCCATACCTATCAACAAGGACCACATGAGGCGATTTCAAGCAAAAATTATTTCCTTTGTATGGGGTTCAAAAGGTCATCGATGTGCCAAAGGGGTCCTCTTCAGAACCCGTAAAAAGGGAGGATTTGGTTTACCCAACCTCCTTTGGTACTACCAGGCAGCTCAACTAGCAAAGATTTCCATAATATACTTGAGAGCAATCAAACCGGACTGGGTCCACATGGAGCGTCAGACAGTACCTCACTTCACTCCTGACTACCTTATGTGTTGCCCCCTTAAAAACCGCCCTGCAATTATGGCCCCAACTTTGTCACACTTGTACGCCTTATGGGACAGCCTAAGGACACACGGAATTAATATATCTAGTATCCGCCCACTTGCCCTGTTATTTCAAAATCCCCAATTTATTCCAGGAATTAACATTAAAGATTTCCAATGGTGGTTGGACATAGGGTTATACAGAATTGGACACTTTTTCAATCTCTCTGGCCCAATCACCCTTAACTATTATACTAGCAAACTGGATATGCCGACCTCCGAGAGATTTAGATTCCTCCAAATCTCTGACTTTCTCCACACATTGTGGAAGACTAAACATTCGCCTCCCTCTATTACTCCTTATGAACAGTGGTGCACTCAGACCATGGAGCAGAGAGGAGGAATATCGGTAATCTACGAGTCACTTGCCAGGTTACACTCTAAACCCAGCTACATGACAGAATGGGAAAAGAACCTCTCACGTGAGTGGGACATTGAAGAATGGTATGCCGCGACCTTTAGGGCCTACCGTGGAATATTAAATATTTTACTGGTTGAAGCAGGCCTCAAAGTACTAACTCGATGGTACTTGGTTCCTACTAGACTAACCAAATTTTATCCTACAGTCTACCCACTTTGCTTTTGAAACTGCTCACATGTGGGCTCCATGATCCACATTTGGTGGAAGTGTCCCAAAATAAGAAGCTTTTGGAACAAAATATTCGCATTGATACGCAAAATTACTGGTATTACAGTCACGAAAGAGCCACACGTAGCCTTATTAAATTTCCCTATTGAAAAGGCATCTAAGAATACAGAGCGATTGATACACTTCATTTTTCTTGGGGCTAAATTGACTATTGCCAGAGCTTGGAAGCGACCCTTTGTCTCTTTTGCCATGACGAAACAAAAGATTTCATGGATCATGGCCCAGGAGAAAATGGTCAGCATTCTACAGGTCACAGTTCGGAAGTTTGAAGCCACTTGGGAACCATGGGCTGACTATATACATACACCTTTGAATCTCTCATAGGGTGCACAAGCTCCACTGGGGGTTCCGTCGGGATACAATAGATCTTCTACCCCCTTTCTTCAGCCCTCTTCTATTTCTATTTCTTTCTCATCTACCTTTCTTTAACCTATACGGGTGTTTCTTCCCAAGCAACTGCCCGTGTTTATTACAGTTCTGTTATACATTGGATTATACTTCTCACCTAGAATTTTACATACATTGATGTCTGATATTGCTTTGTGGAGTGGTGATAGGCCCTGGATGCCGGACACAGCTTGATCCCAAAGGGGGTGGCTGGGAGCGGAGGCTGTCTCTAATCCTACTGTTTCACATGATCTTCAATGTCAGCTAACATACATGATCCAAACCTAGCTAACATAATGTTGTTTATTTCTCAATGTCTTAACCTTTATCTCACTTAAGATGATATTTCTTATGTATACACTGTTTTTTATGCTGTAAAAATTCAATAAAAATCTATTGAAAGTAAAAATTAAATATTCCTTTAAATATCGTGCCTGGGGGGTGTCCTAAGTATCCCTGTAAAGTGCCGCATTTTTCCCGTGTTTAGAACAGTACCACAGGAAAATTACATTTCTAAAGGAAAAAAAGACATTTAAAACTGATTATGGCTGTAATGAAATGTCAGGTCTCGGCAATATAGATAAAACTCATTGAAAAAAACGACATGGCTCCCACCCCCCAGTCCATTACAAGGCCCTTTGGGTCTGGTATGAATATTAAGGGGAACCCCGAACCAAATTTAAAAAATAAAATTGCGTGAGGGTCCCCCCAAAATCCATACCAGGCCCTTCAGGTCTGGTATGGATATTAAGGGGAACCCTGTGCTAAAATAAAAAAAATGAAAAACTTTTTTTTAAAAAAAGGCATGGGGTCCCCCCAAAATCCATACCAGACCTGAAGGGTCTGGTATGGATTTTAAGGGGAACACTGTGCCAAAATTAAAAAAAAGTGGCATGGGGTCCCTCCCAAAATCTACACCAGACCCTTATTCAAGCACGCAACCTGGCAGGCCACATGCCCTCAACATGGGGAGGATGCTTTGGAGTAGCCCCAAAGCACCTTGTCCCCATGTTGATGGGGACAAGGGCCTCATCCCCACAACCCTTGCCAGTGGTTGTGGGGGTCTGTGGGGGGCTTATCGGAATCTGGAAGGCCCCTTTAACAAGGGGACCCCCAGATCCCCCCATGTCACGTGGCATCAGAGGGGGGCGGGGTCATCCATTTACATCACCGGGTGGCCCCCCTCTCAGCTATATAACAGCTGTCAACAAGAAGAAGCGTCACTCAGCAGGAGCCTCCCATGGAGGCAGAGCTGTTGCAGCTTTTTTTTTCTTTTTTTTGTCCGTCGGGTGGCGTGAGATGGATCTACATCGTGGGACATTTTTCATTTTTATTTTTTAATAAAGGACTTGTTCCAAAGTGCCTCTTGTCATTTTTACTGTTTTCGACACTTTTTTGTGAATTGGCAGGGGTACAATGTACCTGTTTCCAATTCACATGGGGGTCAGGATCTGGGGGTCCCCTTGTTAAAGGGGGCTTCCAGATTCCGATAAACCCCCTGCCCTCAGACCCCCAAAACCACCCGGCAAGGGTTGTGGGGATGAGGCCCTTGCTTTGGGGGGCTACTCCAAAGCATCCTCCCCATGTTGAGGACATGTGGCCTAGTACGGTTCAAGAGGGGGGCACTCTCCCCTCCTTTTCCTGTGGCCTGCCAGGTTGCATGCTTGGATAAGGGTCTGGTATGGATTTTGGGGGGGACCCCTACGCCACTTTTTTTTAATTATGACATAGGGTTCCCCTTATAATCTATACCCGACTTGAAGGGTCTGGTATGGATTTTGGGGGGACCCCTACGCCATTTTTTTATTTGGTGCAGGGTTCCCCTTAATATCCATACCAGACCTGAAGGGCCTGGTATAGATTTCGGGGGGGACCCCCATGCAATTTTTTTTTTTAATTTTGGTTTGGGGTTCCCCTTAATATTCATACCAGACCCAAAGGGCCTGGTAATGGACTGGGGGGGGAACCATGCCGTTTTTTCAATGAATTTTATCTATATTGCCGAGACCCGACAATTCATTACAGCCACGATCAGTTTTAAATGCCTTTTTTGCTTTAGAAATGGCATTTTGCTGTGGTATTATTCTATTTCATTTTTATTGTTGCACTTTAAGCATTATTAAAATCACTGCTCCCGAAAAAACAGCCGTTTTTAAAACTTTTTTGTTGCATCGATACATGTCCCCTGGGGCAGGACCCAGGTCCCCAAACACTTTTTTATGGCAATAACTTGCATATAAGCCTTTAAAATGAGCACTTTTGATTTTTCATGTTCGTGTCCCATAGACTTTAACGGTGTTCGCCCTTCGGTGACCCGTATAACCATTTCCATGTGCAAAACATAAAGTGCCAAGTGATGTTAGGATTGAATTTGTTCAGTCCGTGCTCCCCTCCAGTGTACCCTTACACTCACCAGATATCATGGACTTCCATGACAGAAGTGTCAAACTGATGGCTGGGTTTTGTTGTCCTGCAGGCTGGAACTCCAATGGCAGCTTGAGATGTCCTCAGAATATGTTCAGGTAATAGGTAACAGATGGCAGAGAGAAAGTGATAGTGTAATTCTGTTTTATTTTATTAAAAACAAATAATATCCACTTACATCTGAAAACACGTTGTAATGCTTAAAACCGGAAACCGGAAGTATTTGGCGACTTGCGTCTCACTGGCTGGATCTGACGTCACCACCCGTGGTCACTGACGCGTTTCATCCCTCCCACGGGTTGTTATTAAAGGATCCTTTGAAAGATTACTTTCTGACCAACAGACTTATGTCAAACTAGTCAGTGACCCACTCCAAGGGTGCCAAACTGAACTTAAGAATCTGGTGGACATTGCCCTTTCAGATGGGGTGATAAACAAGAAGAAATGTTATTTCTTGTACCAAGATATATATCGGGTGCCCTACTTTTACCATATTTCCAAAATACACAAAGATACACAGAATCCACCAAGAAGACCGATTGTGGCAGCCATAGACAACCTAACCAGCAGTCTTTCCATGTACATTGACTATTTTCTACAACCCTCAATTTGGGCAATGCCATCCTAGGTTTGAGAATCTATTCCCTTATTGGATATTTTGGAAAATTATCAATGTGAAACATCCTACATATGGGTATCTCTGAATATTTGCTCTCTATATACTTTTATACCACAGATAGGACTTAATGCACTACATTGCTTTTAGTAATTTTCAGTAGGGTGACATTCTAGGCCAGTGTTTCTCAACTCCAGTCCTCAAGGCGTCCCAATAGGTCATGTTTTCAGGATTTCCCTCAGATGAAACAGCTGTGGTAATTACTAAGGCAGTGAAACTGATCAAATCACCTGTGCAAAATAATGGAAAACCTGAAAACATGACCTGTTGGAGCACCTTGAGGACTGGAGTTGAAAAACCTTTTATGCAGATTTTAAACTTTTAAACTTATTTGATGTAAGCGGCTTTCTCTTGATAACAAACCCTACTTTTTAAACATACTACACCATGGGAGGTACTATTTATCTTACTCTAACATATATAGTTAGGCGAGTTTGGCGGTTTGAAGGGACCATCACCCCAATCTGGATCAACTGTTTGAGGAGGATAAGGAGGGCTTCCTGTACCCTGGCTGACCTGACCACTTAATGGAAATATACATAAGGCGTGTTTAACTCTTCACGCCGACATAACACAAATATGCAGCCTTCTGCTTCAAGGGGTTGTACCGGGGTGATGCCTGCAGCTGCAAGCATCACCCCAGTACTGTTTTTTAGTGCCAACGGTAGGCTTTCTTGTAATAACAACCAAAGCAGCTAATCAGCAGGAGGGGATGTCTCCCCTTCCACCGTCTTCCGTGGGTCTACTGGGAGGCCCAAGCGACCAGCCGGCATGTCCACCGGCTGGCCACAGACCTGAACAAAGCTGGAATCATCATTGATCAGGTCATGACATCACTTCCGCTTTACTGGAGCCTTAAAAGCACCAGATTTAAAAAAAAAAAAAAAAACGACAGTATTCAAAACAGCTAAACTTGGTGTTTTGAATGCTTTTAAGTGCAAAGGAGGGATTTGGGATCTTCTAGACCCCAGATTCCTCCATAAAGAGTACCTGTCACTGCCTATTACTGTCAGAAGAGATGTTTACATTCCTTGTGACAGCAATCAAAAGTGTCAAAAAAATAAAGGGACAGTGTAAAAATTTTAAAATAATAATAATAAAAATTAAAGCTCACCATCCCTCAGTGCTCAGGTGCAGAAGCGAACGCATACATAGGTCGCGCCCTCAAATGTAAACCGTGTTCAAACCACACACGTGAGGTATCGCCATGATCGTTAGAGTGAAAGCAATAATGCTAGCACTAGACCTCTTCTGTAACTCGAAACTGGTAACCATTAAACATTTTTAAAATGTGGAGATTTTTAAGTACCGTAGTTTGTTCCCATTCCACGAGTGTGTACAATTTTAAAGCATGACATGTTAGGTATTTGTTTACTCACCATAACATCATCTTTCACATTATACAGTGCAAACAATTGGGCTAGCTTTTCTTTTTTTTTCAATTCATGAAAGTGTATTTCTTCCAAAGAAAATGCATTTGAAAGACAGCTGCACAAATACAGTGTGACATAAAATATTGCATCAATCGCCATTTTATTCTCTAGGGTCTATAATTTTCTAGCAACAAATACTGATTTTAACTTGATATATTGAGGTAATTTATTTTAGGATGTACATTTTTTCAGTTTGCGCAACTCTAGCTTTTACTTCTATTATAAACTGATCACTGTGGAAACACTTTAGGTGTTGAGGCAACCATTCCTTTGTTCTCTGTACCTATATTTAGTTTTAATTTACTTCTATTCTCTATTCACTTATTAACTGGTAGCACAGGGGTAACACCTTCACTAAATTACTTATCTTCATTAGTTCAGATCTACATAAACAAGCCAATTTCATTTTTGATTGTACAGAATTCTGTCTAAACTATAATTATTTTTGTTAGACAATAATATAAACAAATAAAGGCACAACTATGAGCGCGCATTTTTTGACCAGTTATGCCAACCTTTCAATGGGCTTGTGGGAGACCCAATGTAATTGTAAAAACAATCCTTACCTGTCCCAAATAGCTTTCTATTGTTATTACTGGGGATGGTACCCTATGTTCAGTAGCTTCATTCATTAAGTATTGTATTAGGAATGGTATGGGCTTATCGTTTATGCATATGGTGGCCACTAGTATATTGACTTTTCAGGATGTGGAGTTAAGTTTTCAGGGTGATAGTATAATGAAATGGGAGTAACAGAGTAAGTAAAAGGCAACAAAGTGCCACTTATTTTGTGTATACACATTATAATAAAATTTGTGAACGTAAGCAATAACATTATCATATACAAAGTATACCAATGAACCAATTAATACACACACACATATATATGTATATATATATATATATATATATATATATATATATATATATATATATATATATATCAAACCCAAAGCGAATAATGCAGGCAAATTCAAGCTGAGGTCAGTCCATGAAAATTTATAGCATGTAACCCATTATGTTTTGGAAATGTATTGGTATGTATTTTCCTTCATCAGGGGAGGTTAACATTTGGGGGACTTTGTCTTTATCTGAAACATAGATATAGTTACATAGTGGTTGCACTATAATACAAAAGAGCAAGTAGTTTTACATAATAAACTATATAATATTAGGCTTAGATGTACTTACATAAAGGGTTCACTGTTAAAACATGAGGAAATTATAAAAACAATTACAGGGGATCCATGCTGGCTGAGAGAGTCCACATGGACAACATAGGTGAACAAGCATGCAACCCTGGATTAGCCACTGATTCACATCCACAAGAAACAACCTGATGACTGCACCAGCAAAAGAGTAATAATGTCTAAAAGGCCAGAACGAAAGGAGATTAACAACCAGTATAGCAAAGCAGGGGAATATATTGCCCAGAATTGCCTGTGTTCAAGAGTTCATTTACCTTTCACTGTGCTGGTGAGAGTGCAGACATCACAGTGACCGAGACATTCCAGCTATGTGTGAGCACTATAAGTAGGGAGTAGCCCATTAAGGGAGCCAATCCTTGCAGTGGATGGTGCTGGGTTTCCGGCCTCATTTTCTGCATGGAGAGCATCTGAGGCTGGGTTCAGAGTGGTTCTTTTATGTGGAGGTGCACGGCGTAGCCCCACCCTTAGGGGCGTGATGACGTCACGTGCCGGTGCGTGACCACCAAAAAAAGAAGGAAAGGAAAGGAAGGAAAAAGGTAGGAGCTCCTCCCTGCACATATGGCCTGGTGTGGAGGCAGGGGAACCCCTGTCATCCATCAGCCATGCGCAGGTGGAGCCTACCCGCCGGGTGGTGTGAAAACAAGGCAGCCCATGGAGCACACAGTGCGCCACCCAGTGGACCAAAAGGACAATAACAGCCAACATGTTTACAATATAGAAAAAACACAATGACAAAAGACAATCCAAAAACTGAAAAAGAATAACAAGTGAATACCATATAGACAGTAATGATATCAAATTGTCCAATGCCTGTACATCTTGATTGGTTTGCCCATGTTCTAGAACTTGTTTTTTAGCATATAGGCTCTTAAGTAGAATGTAACGTATGAAGAGATGGATGTCCTTAATGGTCTCAAACTTGTCGAGACCAGAGTCTGGACAAAAAGTGAGGCCACATGCCAGAACAGCCATCTCATTCTGATCCAAAGGGTATGAGGACAAATTCACAACATTTAACGTGGTTTGTGCGTATTGGGTTTGTATATTTTGGGAGGATGTGCTTGGGACTTTTTTTGATGGGTCTGTATTCGACCACTCATTTGGTCTAAAAAACTGCTTAGTGGTGGCTGGTGTGGATGTGGAGTAGATGGTGCAGTGGGAGATGTGTTAGAAGTAGATCCAGGATAACTAGCCAGAGTATGTGTCACTGTTTGTATTGTGATGAGAATAAATACCATAAATATTACCTGACCGTAGGGGAGAACCCTCCATGTGAAAGGAATGATCATGTGACTGGTCACCATGACTGTGACTTTTTGTTGTCCCTGACCTTTGTGCCGAGTGGAGGACTGGAAAGAGGAAGAAATGGGTGAGTGTACAGGTAATCACGAACATTTGTGCGTCTATTTCTATTAGATTAGGAAAGTTATATTTATTGGTTTGATTTGATTGCCATTTGTAGGTGTTCCATCTTCAAAAGCCCTCTTATCACGCTGAAACTTTTTATCCTTTTTGATCAGAATATCTTTATTAAATTGTTCTAAATGATCTTTGAGTTTTTCTTCAAACTCTATGAAAAGCATATGGGTCTGTAAAGGTATCATTTGATTTTGTATTTTCTCCAATTTACCATCTAGATCAATCATACATTTGCGATATCATCAATTAACAGTGACATCATTGTTTTGGAATATAATTTCAAGTTATTTTCCCAATAAATTTTGGTTCGGGTCCGAATAAAGTTCGGGTCCGAACTTTTGCAATGTTCAAGGGTTCTGGCGCGAACCGAACCGGGGCGTGTTCGGCCCAACTCTAATACCCACATATCTGTAAATGTAAAATAGAGCAGTCTTGTAAAAAAAAGTATATTTCATCTCAGTCCAGTCATTCACCTTGCTGTCTTCTGGGAATCAATTTCCCAGTCTGCATTCCTCTACATTAAACTTTTAATCCTTAGCTACTGAAACTTAACTGCTTGCCGACTGTCAATTGACGGCCAGGCAGTGCAGCCCTTTGTTGTGGGAGAGTGTCATATGAAGCCTTCGCTTTCTCGGCCCACCAGGGGGCGCGCGCGCGTCGCTGGCAATCGCACGCGCACGCCGTGTCACTGGGCCCACGGTGCACATGCCCAGCGGCCGCGATGTCCACCGGGCACCCGTGATTGCTCGGTTACACAGCAGGACCATGGATCTGTGTGTGTAAACACACAGATCCACATCCTGTCAGGTGAGAGGAGACCGATCGTGTGTTCCCAGTATAGAGGAACACTGATCGGTCTCCTCCCCTTGTGAGTCCCCTCCTCCTACAGTTAGAGACACTCCCTAGGAACATAATTAACCCCTCAATCACCCCATAGTGTTAACCCCTTCCCTGCCAGTCACATTTATACAGTAATCAATGCATTTTTATAGCACGGATCACTGTATAAATGTGAATGGTCCCAAAAATGTGTCAAAAGTGTCAGATATGTCCGCCGCAACATCGCAGTCATGATAAAAATCGCAGATCACCGCCATTACTAGTAAAAAAAAAAAAAAATAATAAAAATGCTATAAATCTATCCCCTATTTTGTAGACGCTATAACTTTTGTGCAAACCAATCAATATTCGCTTATTGCGATTTTTTTTTTTACCAAAAATATGTAGAAGAATACGTATCGGCCTAAAGTGAGGAAAAAATTTGTTTTAAAGAAAAAACTATTGGATATTTATTATAGCAAAAAGTAAAAAATATTGTGTTTTTTTCAAACTTGTCACTCTTCTTTTGTTTATAGCGCAAAAAATAAAAACTGCAGAGGCGATCAAATACCACCAAAAGAAAGCTCTATTTGTGGGGAAAAAATGATAACAATTTCCTCTGAGTACAGTGTTGTATGATCGTGCAATTGTCATTCAAAGTGTGACAGCGCTGAAAGTTGAAAAATGGCTTGGGCAGAAAGGGGGTGAAAATGCAGTGTATTGAGGTGGTTAAATAAAGGATCAGTGTTACCAAATGAGGGAAAAATCTAGACCCTGAGCCCAAATGGGTTCAGGTTCTTAGTAATATAATCCTCAAATGATTTATTGTGCCAATATAGTAAAGATTTTTTTCTCTAAGGTTTGACTCAGATTAGAAAAAAAGATGCTAGTTCAGATTCAAGAGATTCTTTTTGCTCAAAATCATTGTAAAGTTTGGACATAAAATTAGTCCATTGGTCTCCTTAATAGGATGCCATGGTGGAAGAAAAAAAAAAGGGGGGGGGATGGTGAACCCCAGTACCTATAACAACCTATACATATATACACATCAATATCCCAAAGATCGGGGGTCTTATGCAGGTATTTACTACCCAATTATAGAAGAGAAAAACTGTTTGATGGGAATTGAATATGTGGGACTGCCAACATCCTAAACATAGAGAGAAAGGATATTCAACAAGTGCAGAAAGAGATGCCCCCTTGGACTTTTAAGGCAGAAATGGGAGAGACAGAGTAAATAAAAGCAACAAAGTACCGTTTTTATTGAGTACACAATATAGTAAAATTTGTGAACATAAGCAATAACATTAAAATAGACAAAGCATACCAATGAAACAATTAATATATACGTGGAGGCTTGCCATGTGCCTCCACGTCAGAGAACAATTTTGAACCTGACCTCAAATGAGGCTGGAAACCCATCACCATCCCCTGCAAGGATTAGCTCCCTTAATGGGCTACGCCCTACTTATAGTGCTTACATATAGCTGGAATGTCTCGGTCACTGTGATGTCTGCACTCTCACCAGCACAGTGAAAGGTAAATGAACTCTTGAACACAGGCAATTCTGGGCAATATATGCCCCTGCTCTGCTGTCACAGCACACTGGTTGAGTCTGTGTACTAATCTCAATACATTTTTTTTTTTTTTTAAGTTTAAAACATTTATTGGATTTTTCAGACAAAACAATAAGTGCATAACAGTACAGTGCTGAGTTTATCATTGAAACAAATGTTTCTAGGACAGAAGACTCAAAGCAGTTACAATTGAATCATCAAAAAAAGAAAATAAATTTTTTTCATAACATGAAATAATCTGAGATTATCAAGATTATCACCTGAGGAGTGGCCTAGGCCATTATGCAACCCTGATTCCGGTGGTTGTAACATGGGGCGACCTATCTCCCTGGAAGAGCCGGCAGTCGGGGCTGGTCATATTGCAATACGGTGGCGATCAGGGTTAAAACCTGGGAATTTCTCTAAGGAGCCAGCTGTCTGCCGCAGGAAGCCCCAGGCACCCCACCTGGGAACTCTATGTGGTAGTGCCCAGATCCTCCCCGGGTCCCAAGCCTCACCCCTCCCTTTGGTAGCTGCTGCCCTAAAGATAAGAGTGACTAGTGTATCATTGCCCAGTTTTCGGGTTTATTCCAGCCCAATGTATCCCCTGATTTCAGACAAAAAGGGATACTCCACTCTGATTGCTTGCCTCAAAATAATTCTTATTTAAACTCATGGGTTGCAAGAGGCCTTGCTTTAGGTAATAGGAGAGAGGGGACAGAGTGTCCCAGACATAGAAGAGGAGAAAACATGTGAGGGAGAGAGGAAAGTAAAGAAGGTGTAACTATATGGGTTCATAGTCGCCAGACTCTAAAGTGGCTCTAGGAGGAATGCCTGGGCAGATAGAGATATTGAAGTAGGAGGCCCAGGGTTTCCATATGGTGTTAAACTTCCCTACTTTATTTAGTTTTGCTACTATATTTACTTGTGCCATTATCCAAGAAACTTTCCGCTTGAACCCCTGGAAGGATACGTTGGGGTTTTTCCAGGCTTTGGTTAGTGTTATCTTAACTCCTAATAGAACATAGAAAGTCAATTCCTGCTGGCGTTTAGGGAAGCCAGGTATGAGGTGATTGAGCAGTGGTATGTTGGGGTCAGGAGTGACCATGGCATTTGTTATGACCTTAATGGTGTGGAATACCTTCCTCCAGAAGGATCTGATGCAGGGACATGTCCACCATATGTGGAACATCGTGCCCCTTATCTCGCAACCCCTAAAGCACAAGAGGACCCTGGGAATATCACTGCCAGTCTGGCGGGGATGTAATACCACCACGTCAGTACTTTAAGGCTGGCCTCTATAAGGGATATATTGAGAATACCTTTAAATGAGTGCTGAAACATGCAAAACCAGTCCTCCCCTCTGATCCAAAGTGTTTGAGCACCAGTGTTCATATGGGGTGATTGTGGGGAGTTCTGTTTTATTGAGCCAAATGAAGTGTAGGAAATGAGATATTTGGGAGAATCGGAATAGTTCAGAATTTCCAATTGATTCCTACAGTGAGTTAAGGTAAGAGGGAGAGAAAATGGCCTATTCAATAGAGGCCCTTGTCCGTCCACCATTGGCTTTAATATTCAGACCCCGGGGAAATCTTGTGTTATGGAAAATGTGTGATAACGGGACGAGATTAATGAATGTTGTGTGTATAGTGTGGAGCACAGAGCTATGGAGTGGGAGAGGGTAGGTGACATAATAGCAGGTCTGGATTTCGGTTCACACCATAAGAGGTCATCTATGGTGTTTAAGTGGATGGCTTGTCTTTCCATGGAGACCCAGTCAGGCTTCGGGCTGCTTGGTAATACCACCATAGATTCGGCAGACCCACCCCACCTTGAGATTTTTGTCTGAGAAGTGTCCTTGTGGAGATTCTATAGCCTTTGTTACCCCTGACAAAGCGCACTATAGAGGACTGGAATTTACTGAGGAATTGCTTCTTTATCAGAATTGGGAGAGAGCGAAATAAATATAATAGTCAGGGGAGCAGGGTCATCTTAACCGCATGAACCCTGCCCAGCCAGGATAGACCACACTTCGACCACCTCTCCAGGTCCCCCATACATTTATGTATCATCGGGGGATAATTTGCTTGGAAGAGATTTTTGATGTTGAGGGTGAGTTTGACGCCTAGATACGGTATTGCGGCAGGAGCCCAGGAGAAGGCAAAGTTGTGTGTAAGCTGTTTGTGAAGATCCGGGGTAACAGATATATTGAGTGCTATTGATTTAGACATGTTAACCCGCAACCCGGAGATCTTGCTAAAGTCCTGTAGTATTTTATAGACTGTAGGTATAAATGTCAGTGGGGAGGTGATAAAAAGGAGTAGGTCGTCCGCATATAATGCACACTTATGTTCATGGTCTCCGCAGAGTACCCCCTTGATGTCAGGACGTGATCTCATTGCTATGGCCAAAGTTTCTATGGCCATTGCAAAGAGGAGGGGAGAGAGTGGGCATCCCTGCCTTGTGTCCCTGCCAATATAGAAGAGGTCCAAGTATCTGCCCATTACACGTACTTGAGCGGGGCTGAATAAAGCGAGTGTATTATGTTTAAGAAGTAAGGGCCAAAGCCCCATCTACTCAGAATTCTGGACAAGTAGGCCCAATCCACTGAATCAAAGGCCTTATGAAGGGCTATTGAAAGTAGAAAACCTTTTTTGGGGGACCCCCATCCCACTGTGATTTGAGTAAGGAGATAATATCTATTGCTCTCCAGATCTGGTCCGGTCCCTGTCTCCCAGGGATGAAGCCCACCTGATCTCTGTGAATGTAAGAAGATATAAAACTTGCCACTCTATTCGCAAGGATCTTGGTCATTACTTTTATATTGTTGTTGATAAGCGAGATCGGACAATAGTTACAGACATCACTTGGGTCCTTTCCCGGTTTCGGGATGACTGAGATAGCAGAGTTGAGATCAGTTCCCAGAGCGGCTCCATCCCTGAGAGAATTGAAGAACCGAGCCAGGTGAGCGGCCAAGGTTTGTCCAAATTTTTTGTAGTATTCAGTGGAGAAACCGTCCGGCCCGGGTGAGGATCCTAATTTAAGGGACTTGATGGTGTCCAACACCTCCTCGAGAGTGAACGGGCAGTTCGCTATGGTCCCTAGTTAGTGATGGCAAGAGGGAGGTTATCAAGAAAGGTGTCCTGAAGTGGTTGGTGGGGGTGTTGGCATAGTTTTGTACAGGTCAGTAGGGATGAGCCGAACACCCCCCGGTTTGGTTCGCATCAGAACCTGCGAATGGACCGAATGTTTGTGCGAACTCTAGAACCCCGTTAAAGTCTATGGAACGCGAAAGTTCAAAATCAAAAGTGCTAATTTTAAAGGCTAATATGCAAGTTATTGTCCTAAAAAAAAGTTTTAAAAACGGCCGTTTTTTCGGGAGCAGTGATTTTAATGATGCTTAAAGTGAAAAAAAAAAGTGAAATATTCCTTTAAATATCCTACCTGGGGGGTGTCTATAGTATGCCTGTGAAGTGGCACGTGTTTCCCGTGTTTAGAACTGTCCCTGCACAAAATGACTTTTCTAAAGGAAAAAAAGTCATTTAAAACTGCTTGCGGCTTTAATGTAATGTCTGGTCCCGGCAATATGGATGAAAATCATTGAGAAAAATGGCATGGGTACCCCCCCAGCCCATTACCAGCCCCTTTGGGTCTTTTATGGATATTAAGGGGAACCCTGCACCCAAATTAAAAAAAGGAAAGGCGTGGGGCCCCCAAGCCCTATATACTCTGAACAGCAGTATACAGGCGGTGCAAACAAGACAGGGACTGTAGGTTTGTTGTTAAGTAAAATCTGTTTGTAATTTTGAACTGGTACATTTTTAAAGTTTAGCTCCAGCCAAAAAATCTATTTTTAAGCTTTTTGGAAAACATAGGGAGGGAAGGGTTATCACCCCTGTAACATTTGTTTTGCTGTCTGTGCACCTCTTCAGAAGATTTCACCTCACTTTCTGTCCCAATGACAAATGTTTTTTGAAAATTTGGGGTTTTTAGTGAAACAAGGATTGGTGATAAAGCATCAGTGGAGAGGAGACAGGTTTTTCCCATATTAACTCTTACAGGAGGGAATTTCCTTTCCTAGAGGTAGATTTCATCTCACTTCCTGTTGTCTCCTTCTGTTTGCAAGTAGGAGTCATTTGTAAGTTGGATGTTTGAAAATAGGGGCCTGCCCTATATACTCTGCAGAAATTTGGGCCTTAGGTGTTGCCACAACACTGTAAGCCCTCACAGTTAATCTTGGTTGGTGCTGGAACGGGCCCTGCTGTGAAATATTATATCAAGAATTGTAATTACATGCACCTGTTGAACAGAGGCTTAAAAATTGGGCCTTTGGTGGTGGTGGTGTTGCCACAACACTGTAAGCCCTCACAGTTACTCTTGGTGGGTGCAGGAATGGGCCCTGCTGTGAAATATTAGATCAAGAATTGTAATTACATGTCCCTGTTGAATAGGGGCAGAAAAATTGGGCCTTAGGCACTGGTGCCACAACACTGCAACCCCTCACAGATACTATAGTTGGAGTGCAGGAATAAGCCCTGCTGTAAATTATTGCATCAAAAATTGTAATTACACGCCCCTGTTAAACAGGGGCAGAAAAATTGGGCCTTAGGCACTGGTGCTGGTCCCACAACACTGCAACCCCTCACAGATACTCTAGTTGGAGCGCAGGAATGAGCCCTGCTGCAAAGTATTGCATCAAAAATTGTAATTACACGCCCCTGTTAAACAGGGGCTGAAAAATTAAGCCTTAGGCACTGGTGCTGGTGCCACAACACTGCAACCCCTCACAGATACTGTAGTTGAGCATAGCAACGAACCCTCCTGCAAAATATGGCATCAAAAATTGTAATTAGATGCCCCTGTTGAACAGGGGCTAAAAAATTGGGCCTTAGGCACTGGTGCTGGTCCCACAACACTGCAACCCCTCATAGATACTCTATTTGGAGCGCAGGAATGAGCCCTGCTGCAAAGTATTGCATCAAAAATTGTAATTACACGCCCCTGTTAAACAGGGGCAGAAAAATTAGGCCTTAGGCACTGGTGCTGGTGCCACAACACTGCAACCCCTCACAGATACTGTTGCTGAGCACAGCAACGAACCCTCCTGCAAAATATTGCATCAAAAATTGTAATTAGACGCCCTTGTTAAACAGGGGCTGAAAAATTGGGCCTTAGGCACTGGTGCTGGTCCCACAATACTGCAACCCCTCACAGATACTCTAGTTGGAGTGCAGGAATGAGCCCTGCTACAAAGTATTGCATCAAAAATTGTAATTACATGCCCCTGTTAAACAGGGGCTAAAAATTGGGCCTTAGCCACTGGTGGCAGCACCCAGAACCAAAAATGTTCTTACAAGCTATCAGCATGATCATTAAGGAGGAAGAGGATAGTCACTCAGCATAACAGGATAGTCACTCAGCATCAGCATATGCAGTCTTGAAGGGATCTGATATTTCAAAAAAAATTATTCGGTTACATCAGCATCAGGTGCTTGGTAGCTGGTGGTGATCCAAGACTGATTCATTTTTATGAAGGTCGGTCGATCGACCGAGTCGGTGGACAGGCGCACCCTGTGATCGGTTACAAAGCCTCCAGCAGCACTGAATGTGCATTCAGAAAGAACGCTGGATGCAGGACAGGCCAGTAGCTCAATTGCATACTGTGCAAGCTCTGGCCAGTGATCCATCCTCAAGACCCAGTAACCCAGAGGATTTTTGGTGGGAAAGGTGTCTAAGTCTGATCTTGCACCTAGCTATTCCTGCACCATGTAAAACAGATGCTGGCGATGGTTGCTGGAACCGATCATACCTTGGGGCTGCGGACTAAAAAATTGTCTGAACACATCAGTAAGATGGCCACCTTCTCCCCTGCACCCTCTTTTACTGACCGAACCTTCAGCAACACGTTGTCCAGGAACAGGAATTTGTAACCTCCCAGTCTCTGGGTCCGCAACCTTACCCTTGTAACATGGATCAAGGAGGGTTTCCAGCCAATAATGATTCCTCTCCTTGATACTACAAATACAAGGATCCTTCTGCAGGCTTTGCAGGATCAGGGAGGCCATGCAGCGTAGGTTTGCTGAGGCATTCTGTCCAGAGTCTCGTGGGTCACTAAGGACGACATGATCCGCAGTCACCTCCTCCCAGCCATGTACAAGACTATGGGTTTCTTGGGATTGTAAATGATCCCTTGAAGACTGCTGCTCCACCTCCATGCTGACACATTCCTCCTCCTCCTCCATCTCGTCCTCTTCCTGTGTAATCAGTGGGCACAATAAGAAAAAAGAAAAAGGAAAAAAACTGCGCTAGAAAACTAAACGTGGAGCTGCAGCTATAAGTGAATAGTAAGGCAAATATATAAAAGCTGCGCATTCAAAAAATGATCAATCAAATTTGAATTATTATTGAATAGTCCTTGTGATTGAATGTCCAATAAAGTGAGCAAAAATAGTAAAAAATTAATAGTGATTGTATTAAGAAAGCTATTTAAATATGTATATATGTGACACTCCACCCGTGATAAATCATATGAATCATAAACCATCCAGTGTGTATAGGAACTTGTTTGATCTGTGGGCACGCAGGAACACTGTCTGGATAAATGGGGCCTTGAGAAGTAAGGAAGTCCTCCTCTTCCTGCCTCTGTTCTGCCTAAAGTGCCCTGTCCATTATTACATGCAGTGTGTGCTCCAACAGGTGGACAAGAAGGACAGTGTCACTGATGCATGCACTGTCACTGCTCACCATCCTCGTGGCCTCCACAAATGGTGACAGGACAGTGCATTCATCCCTGATCATGGTCCATTGGCATGGGGAAAAAAAACAAGCTCCCCTGACCCTATCCTGGTGACATACTCACATAGGTACTCATTGATGGCCCTCTGTTGCGTGTGTAGCTGCTGCAGCATGGCCAACGTTGAGTTCCACCTGGTGGGCATGTCACAGATTAGGCGGTTCTTGGGCAGGTTAAATTACTTTTGGAGGTCAGCCAGCTGAGCACTGGCATTATATGACCAGTGGAAATGCACACAGACTTTCCTGGCCTGCCTCAGGACATCCTGTAAGCCCGGGTAACTGCCCAAGAACCACTGCACCACCAAGTTAAGGACGTGAACCAAACAGGGCACATGGGTAAGTTGTCCCTGTTGGAAGGCGGAGAGGAGCTTGATGCATTGTCGTAAACCACCATTCCTGGCTTAAGCTGGCGTGGCGTCAACCACCTCTGAGCCTGCCCCTGCAGAGCTGACAGAATCTCTGCCCCAGTGTGGCTCCTGTCCCTCAACCACACCAGCTCAAGCACCGCATGGCATCTTTTGGCCTGCATGCTTGTGTAGCCCCTTGAATGCCCACAGAGCACCGCTGGTTCCGAGGACAAATCAGCACAGGAAGAGGCCATGGAGGAAGAAGAAGCGGAGGTGGAGGAGAGAGGTGTGTCAGAATCACCATTAGTAGAATTTTGGAGGCGTGGTTGCGGAACAACCTCCAACACTACTGCACCCTGTCCTGCATCCTTCCCAGCTGCCAGAAGAGTCACCCAGTGTGCGGTGAAAGATAGGTAACGTCCCTGTCCATGCCTTCTGGACCATGAGGCAGCGGTAATATGCACCTTACTGCTGACCGCCCTGTCCAGCGAGGTCAAGACATTGCCTTCCACATGCCGGTAGAGAGCCGGAATTGCCTTCCATGAGAAAAAGTGGCGTTTGGGGACCTGCCACTGAGGAACAGCACATTTCACAAACTCACGGAAGGGGCAGAGTCTGCCAACTGAAAAGGCAGCAGTTGAAGTGCTAGCAATTTAGCCAAGCTAGCATTCAACCGCTGGGCATGTGGATGGCTGGGAGCGAACTTCTTTCGGCGGTGCGGCAGCTGGGGCAGGGAAATTTGCCTGGTACAATCTGACATCGGTGTACCCATAGCAGATTGCCCGCAAGTACCTGAATGTGACACACCTAATTCTACACCTTCATTCCTCTCAGTGCAGGTTTCTGAGAGGACTGAAGGTATAGTGGGGTTGGAGATCCCAGCTGATGAGGAGCAAGGAGAGGTCCGCTTTGTTCTTTGGTGTGGGTCTTTTAGGTACGCTTGCCAACGAACTGCATGCGGAGCTCTGCGGTGTGATGCATTCGGTGTGCTGCCCTTAAGCTGGCCCCTGGAGGGCATCCTGGCTCGTTGGAGATGTGCCTCCTCCTCCTCCTCCTCCTCCCTCCTATCAGACACCCTCGTGGAGTCAGTGACTTCCTCATCATCCCCTCCCTCCTCATCACTGGAGCAAAGCTGGCAGTATGCTGCAGCTGGGGGAACATGACTGCCAGATTGCTGTCCTTCTTGAGCACCCCCTCTCTCTGGGCTCACGTTACTGCCTTTCTCTAGCTGGGTACCATCATCGGAGCCTTCAAAACGCTGGGCATCATCCTGAAGCAGGTACCCAACACTGTGGTCAAACAGTTCGGGGAACTCCTCAGGAGGACATGGTTGGGCTAGGGAAGGAGTGACTGATGCCATTGAGCCGAGGGAAGAGGCCGTGTTGGCAGCTGCTTTGCCAGACAAAGTACCCTGAGCCTGGGTGAGAGAGGATGAGGAGGATGAGGGCAGCTTGGTCATCCACTCTACCAAGTCTTCAGCATGTTGCGGCTCATGGAGGTTAAGTACAGCGGTGCGCTAGAAATAACAAACAGCAGCCAACACACCCGTAGACTCAGGATTAAACTAACAGTAAAAAATTCAAAAGTGTGGCGCTATGAGCTACGTGAAAAAGTGATAAATAGATGATTCAAATAAATCTTAAATATTCAGTGACTTCGAAGCAAATATTTTGGTATGAACCAGAAAAATGCTATGTGAATAAATATATATAAATATAATAGTGAATAAAATAACACTTAAATACATATACTAAACCAAGTGTAAAAAATCACAGAATGATATTGAATGCAAAGTCCAAATAGGTGAACAAACAAAAGTAAAATGTCTGTGGTAGCAGTGCACAAATAATGATGGCTAAGTATCTCCTGAGCATGCAGGGGGATTGTTCCGAACCGGCAACCTGGTAGATAATTGGACCGTAGGGAGACCAGAAGTGCGCAGAAGATTGAAATCGGTGCAAGGACCATCACCAGAAACCAAGGAGGCTTACCAGAACTTGTGGCCTGAAATGGCATATGCCATACAGGTCAAACAGGCTTGATGATCAACAGGTCTAGATATGATATCTGGTCAGATGTCATCACACAGATAGGGGAAAGAGATCAGCACGGCTTCCTCGTCAATAGGTACACCATGAGCCAAGCGAATAATTTGTATTACATGTGAGGGATAAAAACACTCACATAGCGTGATAACGTTTAAACTTGGATTTATTTAAAATAAAGAAAAAATAAACTCACATTTTCAGAAGATAGGAATAGCATGTAATCTTGTAGCGGTAGTCATGAGGGGTCCACCCGACATGTTTCAACTAAAAAAGTCATCATCTGGGGTGTGGACCCCCTCATCCCACCGCTCTATATATAGATAAATAATGACCCCCACTGGGAGTGTCCGAAACCGGAAGTGCTTCAGATGACCTCTATTTCCGGTTCAGGGGGTACTAATGTGCTAATGGTTCCCTAGAATCTGAAAGGAACTATATATATGGGAATCTGTAATTTAATTATTTAATAATCCCAATCTACATTAAAAAGTGTAACTGCAGCTTGACATAGGTCCGGTTATTAAATCCGGAACCAAGCCTCGCTGTCACTTCTACACATCTGATAGGTGGGAGCGCAGGGACACCGCCGTGCTCCACACACTGTGCCAAGCCTCTTTATCATGTCGCGCGATGACGTCACGCGCAGGTCGGGATAACGGCGGCAATGCGCTCCACGCTTGGTCAGCCAAGCCTCACTTTCAAAACGTCTGCAACCACATCCCATCTGGTCACAACTCCACAGGAAATGGAGCCCAGCCTAAATGAAAGGCCGGAAGGACCGCCAAAGTGTCACCAAAGGCGGACATGTGCAGGGAAGCATAATAGTAAGATATGTAGGAGCTGAATATGTAAAAATTACTTAAAAAACCTTTAAAAATATATATAAAATACAATAAACGTAAAAAATATATATAAGTGAATTACATTAAAAATAAAAATAGTAAATGTAAAAACATATTGAAAATATATAAAAAACGGGAGCGTACTTAGCCAAGTATAAGTATAGAAACTCGAGATAGAACCTACCGGACACTGCCAGTAGGGGGCATCAGTACAATCCGTCCAGATCTAGAAAATGGACAGAGGTGGCGCTGGCCTCAAAAGTCAGGGCAATACCCCTATCATTGGTATTCAGAGAAGCCATGAAGTCGACCAAATCATCATGGCTACCCGTCCAAAAGAGGAGGATGTCGTCTGTGTACCGGGCCCACACCAAAAGGTGTGGGTTGGCCATGGCATAGACGACATCCTCCTCCCACTTGGCCATGAACAAGTTGGCCAAGCTGGGAGCAAACTTTGCTCCCATTGCTACCCCCTTGTGTTGGCGATAGTAGTTACCGTTAAACCAGGCCAGCACCACCTCTGTCCATTTTCTAGATCTGGTCATTGATAGAAAGGAAGGTGGTTTTACATTTAGTACTTATTTTAAATCAACCGACAGAAATGGCTATATACCAACTGATAGCTGTCACCACAGTTCCTGGATAATATCAGTCCCTTGGAGCCAATTCTTACGGTTACGCAGGAATTGCACCGACCGTGACACCTTTATGGCTCAGGCCAGGACGCTGAGGGATCGGTTTGTGGAAAAGGGCTATAATCTGCCCGACCTAGACAAAGAGATTGAGAATGCCTGCAAGGTGGATCGCCAGACATTATTGCAGGATAGACCCAAACAACCCAATGACGAATTCAAATGGTCATTTCTGACGTCCTTTTCTATGCAACACAAACATGTTAAAAGGATTTTTGAACATCATTGGGATGTCCTTAAAACGGATAAAATATTGGGACCACTGCTACCTGAGACCCCCAAGGTGGTCTTTAGGGGTGTTCCATCCCTTAGGAGTAAGTTGGCTCCTAACGTCATAGACCCACCAAAAAAAACATCATTTTTTCATAATTGGACAGGTTTTCATCCTTGTAAAAAAATGTTTGGTTTGCCAGCATAACACCTGTGGCAGAAGGACAAGTTACAACTTCTCCTCTACTGTAACTGGTCGCACGTACGCAATTAAACAATTTAGCACGCGTGCAACTACTGGGATCGTTTACCTGATAACTTGCCCTTGTGGCAAACAATATGTGGGCCGTACTATTAGATCTTTTACTGTACGTGTCTCGGAACATATTAATCTAATTAAAGCAGGCAGCACTAAACATACTGTCCCTAGGAATTCAAGGGAATGTCATGATAGAAACCCTGCGGGCACCCAGTTTCTTATCATAGACAAATATACGGCTCCCTGGCGGGGGAGGTCGACGCTTAGGGGTGTCTCTCGGTTAGAGACATATTGGATATATGAATTGGGGTCCCATTTCCCGCAAGGTATCAACGTCGAATGGGACATCAACTCTTTTATCAATCAGGCATAAATATATTTTTGATCTCTCTCTTTCCTACATCTAACATGGGCATTTTTTTTTTACTTTTAGTTCAGTCACCAACACGTTTTCTTAATTCATTTACGCAATTATGTAATGTATAATATACCACATTTATGATTTTCTGACTGTTTTTATGTACTTTATATGTGTTTTGGGTTTCTAAGCTGTGTCATGGATTGTACTGATGCCCCCTACTGGCAGTGTCCGGTAGGTTCTATCTCGAGTTTCTATACTTATACTTGGCTAAGTACGCTCCCGTTTTTTATATATTTTCAATATGTTTTTACATTTACTATTTTTATTTTTAATGTAATTCATTTATATATATTTTTTACGTTTATTGTATTTTATATATATTTTTAAAGGTTTTTTAAGTAATTTTTACATATTCAGCTCCTACATATCTTACTATTATGCTTCCCTGCACATGTCCGCCTTTGGTGACACTTTGGCGGTCCTTCTGGCCTTTCATTTAGGCCGGGCTCCATTTCCTGTGGAGTTGTGACCAGATGGGATGTGGTTGCAGACGTTTTGAAAGTGAGGCTTGGCTGACCAAGCGTGGAGCGCATTGCCGCCGTTATCCCGACCTGCGCGTGACGTAATCGTGCGACATGATAAAGAGGCTTGGCACAGTGTGTGGAGCGCGGCGGTGTCGCTGCGCTCCCACCTATCAGATGTGTAGAAGTGACAGCGAGGCTTGGTTCCGGATTTAATAACCGGACCTATGTCAAGCTGCAGTTACACTTTTTAATGTAGATTGGGATTATTAAATAATTAAATTACAGATTCCCATATATATAGTTCCTTTCAGATTCTAGGGAACCATTAGCACATTAGTACCCCCTGAACTGGAAATAGAGGTCATCTGAAGCACTTCCGGTTTCGGACACTCCCAGTGGGGGTCATTATTTATCTATATATAGAGCGGTGGGATGAGGGGGTCCACACCCCAGATGATGACTTTTTTAGTTGAAACATGTCGGGTGGACCCCTCATGACTACCGCTACAAGATTACATGCTATTCCTATCTTCTGAAAATGTGAGTTTATTTTTTCTTTATTTTAAATAAATCCAAGTTTAAACGTTATCACGCTATGTGAGTGTTTTTATCCCTCACATGTAATACAAATTATTCGCTTGGCTCATGGTGTACCTATTGACGAGGAAGCCGTGCTGATCTCTTTCCCCTATCTGTGTGATGACATCTGACCAGATATCATATCTAGACCTGTTGGTCATCAAGCCTTTTTGACCTGTATGGCATATGCCATTTCAGGCCACAAGTTCTGGTAAGCCTCCTTGGTTTCTGGTGATGGTCCTTGCACCGATTTCAATCTTCTGCACACTTCTGGTCTCCCTACGGTCCAATTATCTACCAGGTTGCCGGTTCGGAACAATCCCCCTGCATGCTCAGGAGATACTTATCCATCATTATTTTTGCACTGCTACCACAGACTTTTTACTTTTGTTTGTTCACCTATTTGGACTTTGCATTCAATATCATTCTGTGATTTTTTACACTTGGCTTAGTATATGTATTTAAGTGTTATCATTTTATTCACTATTATATTTATATATATTTATTCACGTAGCATTTTTCTGGTTCATACCAAAATATTTGCTTCGAAGTCACTGAATATTTAAGATTTATTTGAATCATCTATTTATCACATTTTCACGTAGCTCATAGCGCCACACTTTTGAATTTTTTACAGCATGTTGCGGCTCAACATGGCCAGCTGCCGAAAAGAAGGACAAGCATGTCCCACGGCCACGTGCTGATGAGGATGCATCGTCTCCATGACCAGCACTGTTGCCTCTAGACACAGAGCCCGCTTGCCCTCTTTTATTGGCTTGTGACTGTCTGCCTCTCCTTGTTGGCATTCCAGACATACTAATGGCCTGCAGTGAGATGTACAGTACCTGACTGCGAGATTGTGTTTCAAGTGCGATCCCATCATGCCCTGCGGCCCCCCCACCCCAAAGCACCTTGTCCCCATGTTGATGAGGACAAGGGCCTCTTCCCGACAACCCCGGCCATTGGTTGTCAGGGTCTGCGGGAGGAGGCTTATCGGAATCTGGGAGCCCCCTTTAATAAGGGGGCCCCCAGATCCTGGCCCCCCACCCTATGTGAATGAGTAAGGAGTACATTATACCCCTACCCATTCACCTGGGAGAAAAAGTGTCAATAAAAAAACACACTACACAGGTTTTTAAAGTAATTTATTAGGCAGCTCCGGGGGGTCTTCTTCCAACTTCGGGGGTGTAGTGTGTTTTTTTATTGACACTTTTTCCCCCAGGTGAATGGGTAGGGGTACAATGTACCCCATACTCATTCACATAGGGTGGGGTGCCGGGATCTGAGGGCCCCCTTATTAAAGGGGGCTCCCAGATTCTGATAAGCCCTCTTCCCGCAAACCCTGACAACCAATGGGCAGGGTTGTTGGGAAGAGGCCCTTGTCCTCATCAACATGGGGATGAGGTGCTTTGGGGTGGGGGGCTGCAGGGCACCCCCCTGCCCCAAAGCACCCACCCCCCCCATGTTGTGGGCATGCGGTCTGGGGGAACCCATGCCGGTTTTTTATTTAAAATTTGGCACGGCGTTCCCCCTCATGATTCATACCAGACAGCTGTCAGCACTACCTGTCGCTCATCGCGAAAGCAAAAAAACTGTTTTACTTTCTCGATGAGCGAGCCAGCTTGGCGCTGGCTCCCACGACGGGGCTCACAGATGTCAAATCTCGCTGATAACAGCGGTGAGATTGACACAATGTCGCGGTCACCTACTGTAGCTGCGCAAAGCTTGGATGTATATATATACTGATTAAGCTGCAGCTAGCATAATCAACTGCCTGCCTGTAGTATTATTAGATGAGAACACCAGCAATTGTCTTCAGGTAGCTTTAGCTGCACACTGAGCAGAGGACACAGTACACTAACTGTAAATACTGCAGCTGCCCGGCTGTGGTATTAATAGGATCAGAAGAACACCAGCAATTGTCTTTAGGTAGCTTTAGGTGCACACTGTGCAAAGGACACAGTACATTAACTGTAAATACTGCAGCTGCCTGCCTGTGGTATTAATAGGATCAGAAGAATACCAGCAATTGTCTTTAGGTAGCTTTAGGTGCACACTGTGCAGAGGACACAGGACACTAACTGTAAATACTGCAGCTTCCTGCCTGTGGGATTAATAGGATCAGAAGAACACCAGCAATTGTCTTCAGGTAGCTTTAAGTGCACACGCAGAGGAAACAGTACACTAACTGTAAATACTGCAGCTGACTGCCTGTGGTATTAACAGGATCAGAACACCAGCAATTGTCTTCAGGTAGCTTTAGCTGCACACTGAGCAGAGGACACAGTACACTATCTATAAATACTGCAGCTGCCTGCCTGTAGTATTAATAGGATCAGAAGAACACCTGCAATTGTCTTCAGGTAGCTTTAGGTGCACACTGTGCAGAGGACACAGTAAACTAACTGTAAATACTACAACTGCCTGCCTGTGGTATTTCTAGGATCAGAACACCAGCAATTGTCTTCAGGTAGCTTTAGGTGCACACTGTGCAGAGGGCACAGTACACTAACTGTAAATACTGCAGCTGCCTGCCTGTGGTAATAATAGCATCAGAAGAACAACAGCAATTGTCTTCAGGTAGCTTTAGGTGCACACTGTGCAGAGGACACAGTACACTAACTGTAAATACTGCCGCTGCCAACCTGTGGTATTAATATAATCAGAACACCAGCAATTGTCTTCAGGTAGCTTTACGTTCACACTGTGCAGAGGACACAGTACACTAACTGTATATACTGCAGCTGCCTGCCTGTGGTAATAACAGGATCAGAACACCAGCAATTGTCTTCTGGTAGCTTTAGCTGCACACTGTGCAGAGGACACAGTACACTAACTGTAAATACTGCAGCTGCCTGCCTGTGGTATTTCTAGGATCAGAACACCAGAAATTGTCTTCAGGTAGCTTTAGGTGCACACAGTGCAGAGGACACAGTACATTAACTGTAAATACTGCAGCTGCCTGCCTGTGGGATTAATAGGATCAGAAAAACACCAGCAATTTTCTTCAGGTAGCTTTAGATGCACACTGTGCAGAGGACACAGTACACTAACTGTAAATACTGCAGCTGACTGCCTGTGGTATTATTAGGATCAGAACACCAGCAATTGTCTTCGGGTAGCTTTAGGTGCACATTGTGCAGAGGACACAGTACACTAACTGTAAACACTGAAGCTGCCTGCCTGTGGTATTGATAGGATCAGAGGAACACCAGCAATCGTCTTCAGGTAGCTTTAGGTGCACATTGTGCAGAGGACACAGTACACTAACTGTAAATACTGCAGCTTCCTGCCTGTGGTATTAATAGGAACAGAACACCAGCAATTGTCTTTAGGTAGCATTAGGTGCACACTGTGCAGAGGACAAAGTACACTAACTGTAAATACTGAAGCTGCCTGCCTGTGGGATTAAGAGGATCAGAAGAACACCAGCAATTGTCTTCAGGTAGCTTTAGGTGCACACTGTGCAGAGGACACAGTACACTAACTGTAAATACTGCAGGTGTCTGCCTGTGGTATTACTAGGATCAGAACACCAGAAATTGTCTTCGGGTAGCTTTAGGTTCACACTGTGCAAAGGACTCAGTACTCTAACTGTAAATACTGCAGCTGCCTGCCTGTGGTATTACTAGGATCAGAACACCAGCAATTGTCTTCAGGTAGCTTTAGGTGCACACTGTGCAGAGGACACAGTACACTAACTGTAAATACTGCAGCTGCCTGCTTGTGGTATTAATAGGATCAGAACAACAGCAATTGTCTTCAGGTAGCTTTAGGTGCACACTGTGCAGAGGGCACAGTACACTAACTGTATATACTGCAGCTGCCTGCCTGTGGTATTACTAGGATCAGAACACCAGCAATTGTCTTCGGGTAGCTTTAGGTTCACACTGTGCAAAGGACACAGTACACTAACTGTAAATACTGCAGCTGCCTGCCTGTGGTATTACTAGTATTAGAACACTAGCAATTGTCTTCAGGTAGCTTTAGGTGCACACTGTGCAGAGGACACAGTACACTTATGCCCCGTACACGAGGTCGGACTTTGTTCAGACATTCCAACAACAAAATCCTAGGATTTTTTCCTACGGATGTTGGCTCAAACTTGTCTTGCATACACACGGTCACACAAAGTTGTCGGAAAATCCGATCATTCTAAACGCAGTGACGTAAAACACGTACGTTGGGACTATAAACGGGGCAGTGGCCAATAGCTTTCATCTCTTTATTTATTCTGAGCATGCGTGGCACTTTGTCCGTCGGATTTGTGTACACACGATCGGAATTTCCGACAACGGATTTTGTTGTCAGAAAATGTTATATCCTGCTCGCAAACTTTGTGTGTTGGAAAATCCGATGGAACATGTGTGATGGAGCCTAAAAACGGTCGGAATTTCCGACAACAAGGTCCTATCACACATTTTCCGTCGGAAGAGCCAACCGTGTGTACGGGGCATAACTGTAAATACTGCAGCTGCCTGCCTGTGGTATTAATAGGATCAGAAGAACACCAGCAATTGTCTTCAGGTAGCTTTAGGTGCACACTGTGCAGAGGACACAGTACACTAACTGTAAATACTGCAGCTGCCTGCCTGTGGTAATAATAGCATCATAAGAACACCAGCAATTGTCTTCAGGTAGCTTTAGGTTCACACTGTGCAGAGGACACAGTACACTAACTGTAAATACTGCAGCTGCCTGCCTGTGGTATTAATAAGATCAGAAGAACACCAGCAATTGACTTCAGGTAGCTTTAGGTGCACACTGTGCAGAGCAAACAGTACACTAACTGTAAATACTGCAGCTGCCTGCTTGTGGTATTAAAAGGATCAGAACACCAGCAATTGTCTTCAGGTAGCTTTAGGTGCACACTGTGCAGAGGACACAGTACACTAACTGTAAATACTGCAGCTGCCTGCCTGTGGTATTACTAGGATCAGAACACCAGAAATTGTCTTCGGGTAGCTTTAGGTTCACACTGTGCAAAGGACTCAGTACACTAACTATAAATACTGCAGCTGCCTGCCTGTGGTATTACTAGGATCAGAACACCAGCAATTGTCTTCAGGTAGCTTTAGGTGCACACTGTGCAGAGGACACAGTACACTAACTGTAAATACTGCAGCTGCCTGCCTGTGGTATTACTAGGATCAGGAGAACACCAGAAATTGTCTTCGGGTAGCTTTAGGTTCACACTGTGCAAAGGACTCAGTGCACTAACTGTAAATACTGCAGCTGCCTGCCTGTGGTATTACTAGGATCAGAACACCAGCAATTGTCTTCAGGTAGCTTTAGGTGCACACTGTGCAGAGGACACAGTACACTAACTGTAAATACTGCAGCTGCCTGCCTGTGGTATTACTAGGATCAGGAGAACACCAGCAATTGTCTTCAGGTAGCTTTAGGTGCACACTGTGCAGAGGACACAGTACACTAACTGTAAATACTGCAGCTGCCTGACTGTGGTATTAATAGGAACAGAACACCAGCAATTGTCTTCAGGTAGCTTTAGGTGCACACTGTGCAGAGGACACGGTACACTAACTGTAAATACTGCAGCTGCCTGCCTGTGGTATTAATAGGATTAGAAGAACACCAGCAATTGTCTTCAGGTAGCTTTAGGTGCACACTGTGCAGAGGACACAGTACACTAACTATAAATAGTGCAGCTGCCTGCCTGTGGCATTAGTAGGTTCAGAACACCAGCAATTGTCTTCAGGTAGCTTTAGGTGCACACTGCGCAGAGGACACAGTACACTAACTGTAAATACTGCAGCTGCCTGCCTGTGGGATTAATAGGATCAGAAAAACACCAGCAATTTTCTTCAGGTAGCTTTAGATGCACACTGTGCAGAGGACACAGTACACTAACTGTAAATACTGCAGCTGACTGCCTGTGGTATTATTAGGATCAGAACACCAGCAATTGTCTTCGGGTAGCTTTAGGTGCACACTGTGCAGAGGACACAGTACACTAACTGTAAATACTGCAGCTGCCTGCCTGTGGTATTAATAGGAACAGAACACCAGCAATTGTCTTTAGGTAGCATTAGGTGCACACTGTGCAGAGGACAAAGTACACTAACTGTAAATACTGAAGCTGCCTGCCTGTGGGATTAATAGGATCAGAAGAACACCAGCAATTGTCTTCAGGTAGCTTTAGGTGCACACTGTGCAGAGGACACAGTACACTAACTGTAAATACTGCAGGTGTCTGCCTGTGGTATTACTAGGATCAGAACACCAGAAATTGTTTTCGGGTAGCTTTAGGTTCACACTGTGCAAAGGACTCAGTACTCTAACTGTAAATACTGCAGCTGCCTGCCTGTGGTATTACTAGGATCAGAACACCAGCAATTGTCTTCAGGTAGCTTCAGGTGCACACTGTGCAGAGGACACAGTACACTAACTGTAAATACTGCAGCTGCCTGCTTGTGGTATTAATAGGATCAGAACAACAGCAATTGTCTTCAGGTAGCTTTAGGTGCACACTGTGCAGAGGGCACAGTACACTAACTGTAAATACTGCAGCTGCCTGCCTGTGGTATTACTAGGATCAGAACACCAGCAATTGTCTTCGGGTAGCTTTAGGTTCACACTGTGCAAAGGACACAGTACACTAACTGTAAATACTGCAGCTGCCTGCCTGTGGTATTACTAGTATTAGAACACTAGCAATTGTCTTCAGGTAGCTTTAGGTGCACACTGTGCAGAGGACACAGTACACTTATGCCCCGTACACGAGGTCAGACTTTGTTCAGACATTCCAACAACAAAATCCTAGGATTTTTTCCTACGGATGTTGGCTCAAACTTGTCTTGCATACACACGGTCACACAAAGTTGTCGGAAAATCCGATCATTCTAAACGCAGTGACGTAAAACACGTACGTTGGGACTATAAATGGGGCAGTGGCCAATAGCTTTCATCTCTTTATTTATTCTGAGCATGCGTGGCACTTTGTCCGTCGGATTTGTGTACACACGATCGGAATTTCCGACAACGGATTTTGTTGTCAGAAAATGTTATATCCTGCTCTCAAACTTTGTATGTTGGAAAATCCGATGGAACATGTGTGATGGAGCCTACAAACGGTCAGAATTTCCGACAACAAGGTCCTATCACACATTTTCCGTCGGAAAAGCCAACCGTGTGTACGGGGCATAACTGTAAATACTGCAGCTGCCTGCCTGTGGTATTAATAGGATCAGAAGAACACCAGCAATTGTCTTCAGATAGCTTTAGGTGCACACTGTGCAGAGGACACAGTACACTAACTGTAAATACTGCAGCTGCCTGCCTGTGGTAATAATAGCATCATAAGAACACCAGCAATTGTCTTCAGGTAGCTTTAGGTGCACACTGTGCAGAGGACACAGTACACTAACTGTAAATACTGCAGCTGCCTGCCTGTGGTATTAATAAGATCAGAAGAACACCAGCAATTGACTTCAGGTAGCTTTAGGTGCACACTGTGCAGAGCAAACAGTACACTAACTGTAAATACTGCAGCTGCCTGCTTGTGGTATTAAAAGGATCAGAACACCAGCAATTGTCTTCAGGTAGCTTTAGGTGCACACTGTGCAGAGGACACAGTACACTAACTGTAAATACTGCAGCTGCCTGCCTGTGGTATTACTAGGATCAGAACACCAGAAATTGTCTTTGGGTAGCTTTAGGTTCACACTGTGCAAAGGACTCAGTACACTAACTGTAAATACTGCAGCTGCCTGCCTGTGGTATTACTAGGATCAGAACACCAGCAATTGTCTTCAGGTAGCTTTAGGTGCACACTGTGCAGAGGACACAGTACACTAACTGTAAATACTGCAGCTGCCTGCCTGTGGTATTACTAGGATCAGGAGAACATCAGCAATTGTCTTCAGGTAGCTTTAGGTGCACACTGTGCAGAGGACACAGTACACTAACTGTAAATACTGCAGCTGCCTGCCTGTGGTATTACTAGGATCAGAACACCAGAAATTGTCTTCGGGTAGCTTTAGGTTCACACTGTGCAAAGGACTCAGTGCACTAACTGTAAATACTGCAGCTGCCTGCCTGTGGTATTACTAGGATCAGAACACCAGCAATTGTCTTCAGGTAGCTTTAGGTGCACACTGTGCAGAGGACACGGTACACTAACTGTAAATACTGCAGCTGCCTGCCTGTGGTATTAATAGGATTAGAAGAACACCAGCAATTGTCTTCAGGTAGCTTTAGGTGCACACTGTGCAGAGGACACAGTACACTAACTATAAATAGTGCAGCTGCCTGCCTGTGGCATTAGTAGGTTCAGAACACCAGCAATTGTCTTCAGGTAGCTTTAGGTGCACACTGTGCAGAGGAAACAGTACACTAACTGTAAATACTGCAGCTGACTGCCTGTGGTATTAATAGGATCAGAACACCAGCAATTGTCTTCCGGTAGTTTTAGGTTCACACTGTGCAGAGGACACAGTACACTAACCGTAAATACTGCAGCTGCCTACCTATGGTATTAATAGGTCAGAAGAATACCAGCAATTGTCTTCAGGTAGCTTTAGGTGCACACTGTGCAGAGGGCACAGTACACAAACTATAAATACTGCAGATGCCTGCCTTTGGTATTAATAGGATCAGAAGAACACCAGCAATTGTCTTAAGGTAGCTTTAGGTGCACATTGTGCAGAGGTCATACTACACTAACTGTAAATACTGTAGCTGCCTGCCTGTTTTATTAATAGCATCAGAAGAACACCACTAATTTTGTTCATGTAGCTTTAGGTGCACACTGTGCAGAGGACACAGTACACTAACTGTAAATACTGCAGCTGCCTGCCTGTGATATTAATAGGATCATAACACCAGCATATTTCTTCAGGTAGCTTTAGGTGCACACTATGCAGAGGACACAGTACACTAACTGTAAATACTGCAGCTGCCTCAAAAGTTAGACACAATATAGTGAGAATTACTCCTGCGCTTGTGAGAGCGGTAGTTGTGTACTTCGGATAGTATTTTAGATGATGAAAAAACGTGAAAGAGATGGTAATGTGTGTCCCGCTGCCTCAGCTAACCAGGGGTGGTCTGGAGAAGACTTTGTGGAAGGAGGTGGATGGAAGGCGCGTGATCAACCTCTTACATCAAAACATATTTGGTTTAATCATGTATAATGGAATACAAACAAATAAATAAATATACCCATCTGAATAATACAAATATTACTTTCATAAAACAGGTGACAGAATATACACTGAAGGTTAAAATGGGGATATGCCCATGTGGAAGCAGATGTTTAAACAAGGCTGACGCATTTCGAGGGTAACCTCTTCATCAGAGCCTGATAGAACAGGAACACAATCTGTGTAAGCCAGTAAGCTGACATGTGTACATGAGGTGGAGTGGCTAGTAGGAGGGTATGTCCTGTGATGTATAGTTACTTATTCTGAGCTCCATAACAGTCCATTTCCAAACGTTATGGTATAGTAGGAAAGTTGTAGGTATTTCTTTTTCTGTAGTACAGGATTGTTGGGTAAGCCTGTCTTCAAGGAAGTATGGGGAAGTGCTGCAGCCTGTACATGTCTCTGGGGGCAGGGCCCGCCTAAATCGTGCAGTGGGAAGGTGTGAGAGGTGTCCTGGGATGGTGCCAGAGCCGCAGAAGCCTGAGGAGCTGTCTCTCTGTCTGAGACGCAGGTATGCAGTGTCACAGGGCTCACAGGTGTCAAATCTCACCGATAACAGCGGTGAGATTGACACAATGTCGTGGTCACCTACTGTAGCTGCACAAAGCTTGGATTTATATATATATACTGATTATGCTGCAGCTAGCAAAATCAACTGCCTGCCTGTAGTATTATTAGTATGAGAACACCAGCAATTGTCTTCAGGTAGCTTTAAGTGCACACTGTGCAAAGGACACAGTACACTAACTGTAAATACTGCAGCTGCCCGCCTGTGGTATTACTAGGATCAGAACACCAGCAATTGTCTTCAGGTAGTTTTAGGTGCACACTGTGCAGAGGACACAGTACACTAACTGTAAATACTGCAGCTGCCTGCCTGTGGTATTAATAGGATCAGAAGAATACCAGCAATTGTCTTCAGGTAGCTTTAGGTGCACACTGTGCAGAGGACACAGTACACTAACTGTAAATACTGCAGCTGCCTGCCTGTGGTATTAATAGGATCAGAACATCATCAATTGTCTTCAGGTAGCTTTAGGTTCACACTGTGCAAAGGACACAGTACACAAACTGTAAATACTGCAGCTGCCTGCCTGTGGTATTAATAGGATCAGAACACCTGCAATTGTCTTCAGGTAGCTTTAGGTGCACACTGTGCAGAGGACACAGTACACTAACTATAAATACTGCAACTGCCTGCCTGTGGTATTAATAGGATCAGAAGAACACTACCAACTGTCTTCAGGTAGCTTTAGGTGCACACTGTGCGGAGGACACAGAGCACTAACTTTAATTACTGCAGCTGCCTGCCTATGGTATTAATAAGATCAGATGAACACCAGCAATTGTCTTCAGGTAGGTTTAGATGCACACTGTGCAGAGGACACAGTACACTAACTGTAAATACTGCAGCTGCCTGCCTGTGGTATTAATAGGATCAGAACACCTGCAATTGTCTTCAGGTAGCTTTAGATGCACACTGTGCAGAAGACACAGTACACTAACTGTAAATACTGCAGCTGCCTGCCTCTGGTATTAATAGGATCAGAACACCAGCAATTGTCTTCAGGTAGCTTTAGCTGCACACTGTGCAAAGAACACAGTTCACTAACTGTAAATACTGTAAATACTGTAAAAACACCTGCCTGCCTGTCAGTATATTAGGAAGATAATAAGAGGAATGGATCTAGCTAAACTGAATACAGCATATATATATATATATATATATATATATATATATATATATATACAACACCAAGGATGCATATATATATATACACAATACACTGTAAGTACAGCTAACTGACTCGCCTGCCTACTCTATCTAACTTAAATCAAATGACGCTGTCTCTCTGTCTATCTCTCTCCACCACTGCAACACACTAAACAAGGCAGCCACACAGATGGTCTTATATAGTGTGGGGCATGTACTAAACCCCCTGATCCATGATTGGCCAAAGCCACCCTGGTTCAGTTGTCACATTAGTGTGAATCTAGGGACTGTTCAGTTATTGTGAGTGTAGTGCGACCATTCATCTTTACATTAGTGTGAATGTAGGATAGTTAAGTCAGTGTGAGTGTAGTAGCCATTTAACAGAGTATATTTTATTGCCTTACTGCAAGTTTAGCGCCAATATAGTTCTGTGCGTTACTGAAAGTTTAACTCCGTATATTTCATTGTGCTACTGCAAGTTTAACACCATATAGTTCTATGCGTTACTGCAAGTTTAACACCATATAGTTCTGTGCATTACTGCAAGTTTAACGCCGCATAGTTCTGTGTATTACTGCAAGTTTAATGCCATATATTTAATTGCGTTTACTGCAAGTGTAACGCTATATATTTAATTGCGTTACTGCAAGTTTAATACCATATAGTGCTGTGCGTTACTGCACGTTTGACACAATATGTATTGCAGTAAATTATAGTGTATCCATGGAGTGTGTCTGTGTCATAAATACTCAAATCAAAGTGCACCAAACACCACTTTCTATTGAGTAAAGTGCATCCACATACACATTTATACATCTTTATTACATTTTGTTAATAAGTACCCCCACTCCTCCCATCATGTCTGGGAGGACAGCACAGGGAGGCAGATGTTCCCATGTCACTGTAAGAGGGCCAGCAGTGTATATGTGTCCACAGGCAAAGGTGGATGGTGGTCAGTCCTCAGGCAGGGCATCATTTCCTCTGTTTAGTGATGTTGCCCCTGCTATCCAGCCACAGCTGGAGGTGGTGGACTGGCTTACTAAACCTTCCTCATCCTCCCCATCCTCTGTCACGCAAGCAGAGACTAGTGCGCAGTCCCCAGAGTGGCAAAACCTACCTCATTGTCCACAGCTATTCTGGTTATAGCCCCAGCATCAGGCATGAAGGAGTCAGCGGAGTTGATTGAACACAGCGTCAGCCACTTGCTTCTTGATGATGCACAACCATTACTCGATTCAGATGTTGGTTCTGATTCTGAGGTTGAGGAAGGCAGGAACATGAGCCTACAGAGAGGGGAAAACACTGGTACACAAATTGGCCGTCATGTTTCCCCAGCCACAGAGTATTGCAAAGTTGTCTCCAGTGGTAATGAGGATGGAGGAGATAATTATGATGAGGTCACTAACTCGACTTGGGTGCCGGATAGAACAGAGGAGGAAAGTGAGGGTGAGGCACAACCTCAACAAGGTAGCCATCATGGAAGAATAGAGAGCAGCCACCCTATTCCATCACATGTAGAGCTGCTATCTCCCAGCCCACTTCCCACAGCTCAGGCCTTTATTAGTACATGTGCAGCTGATTGCACTGTTGCTATTTGCAAACATTGTCTCAAGCGCATCAAGCGTAGCAAAAACACCAAACATTTGATTACCACATGCTTGACAAAGCATTTAACCTCCCACCACTCAGCCCGTTGACAAGAGCACCTAAAAGCCACACAAAAATGGCACAAATCTGTCCCTCATCCTTACTCAGCTCAGTCTGTCCCTGCTATACCTCATGACCTCTCAGCAGCCTTCACTTGCAGGGATGATGATATAGCGCAGGGTGTCCCAGGTCCTTACAGCACATCTGCTAGCAGCACACCACCAGCTGTAAACTTTAGCTGGCAAATTTCTCTGCCCCATCTGCTGCAGTGGAAATAAAAATACAGTCCCTGTCAAAAAGGTGTGGAAAAATTGTTATTTGGGTGTTAATTGTGCCCATGAAACCTACATAAAAAACATTCTTCCAGATGAAATCAACACCCACAACATTAGACAGCCTAGAAGTCCTGTAGAGATTCCACATCCCAAAAACACTTAATTGGCGACATCGGCATCAGGGGCTTCATAGCTGCTGGTAATCCAGGACTGATTCATTTTGATAAAAGTCAGATGGTCCAGGGAGTCTGTGGACAGACGCGTTCTATGATCAATGACAAAACCTCCAGCAGTACTGAATGCGTGTTTGGAAAGCACGCTGGATGCAGGGCAGCCCAGCAGCTCAATTGCATACTGGGCAAGTTCTGGCCAGTGGTCTATTCTTATGATCCAGTAAGCCAGTCGATTGTCTACTGGAAAGCTCTCCATCTCTGTTTTCGTCCCTAGATGATCGTCCACCATGTGATGCAGATGTTGCCGATGGGATGTGGAAGCTAACAGCCCTGGGCAGCGAGGACTAAATCAATTCAGAAATGCATCACTTAGGTGGCCGCCTTCTCCACCGCTCCTCTCTTGACTAACAGACGCCTCAAAACTATGTTTTCTACGACACTGTAACCTACCAGAGTCGGGAAAAGTGTTCGATAAACTCCTCTTTTAGGTGTCCTCAAGAGATTTCATCTTCTGTGCTCTCTGTGGGGACGGGGTGAGTTATGAGACTTTCCCCTTATAATGGTGATCAAGGAGGGTTGCCAACCAACAGTGATCCTTTCCTTTTATGCCACATATTCTTGGGTCCTTTCGCAGGTTTTGAAACATGAGGGAGCCCATGCACCTCAAATTTGCAGAGGCATGAGAAGCAATTCCAGTATTTGGAACTGCCTCCTCCCAACCACATACTACTCCCAATGGTTCTGGGAATGGAAAACCATCTCTTACTGTTTGATGTATGTCTTCTCCTCTCTCTTGTGTGTTTTGTGGCATAGGAACAATGGTGTCTGCATAAAGTGGGCCTTGAGAGGAAAGGTAGTCCACCTCTTCCACCTCCACCCGCTGCTCTTCCTCGAGTGCCCTGTCCATAATGCCACGCAGAGTTTGCTCCAGCAGGAACACAACAGGGATTGTGTCACTGATGCATGCATTGTCACAGCTCACTATCCTTGTGGCCCCCTCAAATGGTGACAGTAGAGTACATGCATCCTTTATGAGCAGCCATTGGCATGGGGAAGAAAAGCCAAGCTGGCCTGAGCCTGTTGTGCCATACTCACACAGGTACTCGTTGATGGCCCTCTTCTGCATGTCCTGCTGCTGCAGCATTGCCAAAGTCAAGTTCCACCTGGTGGGCATGTCACAAATCAGGCAGTTTGTGGGCAGGTGGAATTCCTGCTGAATTTCAGCTAACCAAGCACTGGCTGTGTTTGATCGCCTAAAATAGCTAGAGACTCTTCTGGCCTGCTTTAGTAGATCGTCCAACACTAGGTACCTCTTTGGGAAATGCTGAGGACATGTGCCAGGCATGGCACGTGTCAACTTTCCCTGTCTAAAGGCGGACAGGAGGTTTGTGCCATTATTACACACCACCATTCCTGGCTCCAGCTGGTGTGGCGTGAACCACCTTTGGGGCTGTCCCTACAGAGCTGCAAGAATCTCTGCTCTGATGTGGTTCCTGTCCCCTAGACACACCAGCTGAAGCACTGCATGTCACCTTTTAGCCTGATTGATTGAATAGCCCTTAGAATGCTTAGGGGGTACTTGAGGTTCATAGGATAATTCAGCAGAGGAGGGCATGGAAGAGGAGGAGGGGGTAGAGCTGACAAACCTCCCATCATCACCACTTGTATGGAGACATAGGGCACAACAAGCCAGAGTCACCCAGTGTGCTGTGAACAAAATATATCATCCCTGCCCATGCTTGCTGGACCACGTGTCAGCAGTAACGTGGACTTTGCGACTGACTGCCTTTCCCAATGATGCCACAACATTGCCTTCCACTTGATGGAAGAGAGCTGGAATGTCCTTACATAAAAAGAAATAGCAACTGGGAACCAGCCATTGTGGTACAACACATTCTGCAAATTCATGGAAGGGGCAGAATCCACCAGGCAGAATTGCAGAAGTTGTAGAGCCAGTAGTTTTGACAAGCTTGCATTTAGACGCTGGGCTTGTACTGTCGAATTGTTTTCAGCACCTGTTTGACAGGTGCATATCATTGCAATTTTTGACATCAAGACCAATTCTTGCTATCATCAAGAGTACCTCTATATGGTTATGGTGGGAAGGCACCAACCGACACCAAAAGAACAATCTTTCCACACCTGTTTGACATGTGTATAACATTGCAATTTTTGACAGCAAGGCCAATTCTTGTTTTCATCAAGAGTAGCTCTTTAGGGTTACGGTGTGAAGGCACCACCAACACCCAAAGAACAATCTTTCCATACCTGTTTGAAAGGTTCATATCATTGCAATTTTTGACAGCAAGGCCAATTCTTGCTTTCATCAAGAGTACCTCTATAGGGTTATGGTGTGAAGGCGCCACTGACACCCAAAGAACAACCTTTCAGCACCTGTTACAGAAGTAGAAATCCAAAGTCTATGCTGGAGACACCAGAATTTATCCAAAACATCTCTAATCTTGTACCCTGTGCACTACATTGTGGCACCATCATACAGGCTGGCTCTCCAAGCCGTTGCTTACAAAATTAAAGAAAGCTTGCAGGGAAAATGTCATTTTTGGGCCTTTGTAAAAGCAATTACTGCTGCAGCAGCTTCTATACACAGTACAGATGTAAAATAAAAATAAATGTTATACTCAGCGCTGCTCCTGTAAACTATTAACACTAATACAATATATAATAATAAAGTGCCTACATCAATATAAAACCAACTTAGACCAGGTTAATATAAAATGACCTCAGATAAAAAAAGGTCTTAATTATTATCAAGAGTATAGTTTTTAAATAAAAATACAAAATAAATAATTTATTATAGAATCTAAAATCTTATACTTCATATTGGAACTATGTACAATTGGTATAATGATAACCAAGGAAATAAAAGTTCTGCTACCAGAACTATATAAAGAGTAAATTGAAAGAGGAGAGAGAGAATAGGGGGAAAAAGTAGAAGAGAGAAAAAGATAAAAGAAAAAGTAATCATAGGTAGGAGAAAAAATAGATAGAGAAGAAAGCAATGATAGGTAGTAGGGGTCCCCGGGGTAGTACATGGTAATAAACACATACCATGAATGCAGAGAATGGAAGTATAAATCGAGATTACTAAGGTCTTGGTAGGAAAGCATCAAAATTGTAAGGCAAAAAGTTAGTCACCCGGGGATTCCATATATTCTCAAAGTTGGATATTTTATCTTGAGTTATAGCCTCTGTTTTGGCATAGATCAATGCTTGATTTTTAGTTTCAGCAGTTATTAAGGATGGGGATTTCCAAGCTTTGGCAATTGTTTGTTTCGCGGCTGTAGTGATCTGTTATGGGAGTTTGAATTGGCGGTAGGAGAGAGCAGACGGTTTTAAGTTTAACAGTCTGAAATCATAAGAAATACATTTTTCCAGAAATGTATTGCTACCAGGCAATCCCACCAAGTATGGAGATGTGATCCAAGATCCCCACAGCCATGAAAACAAGATGGGGAATAATTTGGAGCATATTTCGCAATTCTGACAGGGACCAAATTACCACCATGTGAGTACTTTGTAATTTGCCTCTAAGGCAGCTATATTTTGTAAGGAAGACTTAGCTGTGATCCAAATCTTATCTCAATCGTCTGCTTCCAATGAAAACTCAAGATCCATCTCCCACTTAGCCACATAGGATGGTGGGTCTGAGTTTGGTTTAGTAATAAGATGAGTGTAAAGAGTTGAAATAAGTCTCTTATGCCCCGTACACACGGTCAGACTTTGTTCGGACATTCCGACAACAAAATCCTAGGATTTTTTCCGACGAATGTTGGCTCAAACTTGTCTTGCATACACACGGTCACACAAAGTTGTCGGAAAATCCGATCATTCTGAACGCGGTGACGTAAAACACGTACGTCGGGACTATAAACGGGGCAGTGGCCAATAGCTTTCATCTCTTTATTTATTCTGAGCATGCGTGGCACTTTGTCCGTCGGATTTGTGTATACATGATCGGAATTTCCGACAACGGATTTTGTTGTCGGAAAATTTTATATCCTGCTCTCAAACATTGTGTGTCGGAAAATCCGATGGAAAATGTGTGATGGAGCCTACGCACGGTCGGAATTTCCGACAACAAGGTCCTATCACACATTTGCCATCGGAAAATCCGACCGTGTGTACGGGGCATAAGTGTATAGGTCACGTTTACATATATTTTCAAAGCACGTTAATTTATCTAAATTAATTCTTCTTTGTATATAGGGCATACCATTTTTTTAATCTGAAGATATCGAAAGAGCTCTGAATTAGGAAGTTTGTGACTTTCACATAAGTCAAGAAAAGTTTTGAATGAAGTAAATGATGCTAGTTCACAGAGTTGAGTTAGATTAGTGGAGGTCCATGCTTTAAAAGATTTAGGGGAAGACCAAGCAGGATAGAAAAGTGGATTTTTAAGAAATGATAAAAGAGGTATATGGGGAGATCGTAGTCCATTTACTAATTTAAATTTATTCCAAATGGCTAGTGTATGTTTATTTATAGGATTAATGAGTTTTTTTTACTCTTGGAGGACCATACGAGGTTGGTTATTGAAAGTGGGTTGCAATCTATTGATTCCAGTGCAACCCAAAGCGGAATTTCACATTTTGTGTGATATTTAGGGACATGGGCTAATTAAGCTGCTTGGTAATAGGTGGTAAAATTAGGAAACCCTAATACCTCTTTGGCTTTGGAAGGTAAAGAGTGTGTTTGGGCAGATGGGGTTTCAAAGAGCCCAAACGAAAGTTAATGCCTTATGTTGTAGTATTCTGAGAAAGTATGCTGGAACAGGGATAGGTAAAACTCGAAAAAGATAAAGAATTTTGGGCAGTATAGCCATCTTTATTACATTCATTTTACCTATCCAAGATAATGGTAGAGAGGACCATTGTGTCAGAAGATTAGATATTTGATGCAAAATTGGAAGATAATTGGCAGTGAAAATGTCAGAAAGATTGGGTGTGAGAGTTATCTCTAGATAAAGAAGGCGTGAAGTGGATGTTTGTGAATGTTTGCGCTTGTAAAATATGAAGAGGTAAAGATATATTTAAGGCTATATATTATTGAGAGTTAATAATTAGACCAGATACGTGGGCAAAGTGATCAAGTTTACTTATAAGATTGGGAGCAGAAATATGAGGGGATGACATAAAAATTAAGATATCATCAACAAATAGGCAAAATTTATGTTGGTGACCAGCTAAATCTAGACCTTTAATAGAGGGGTCAGTACGGATTGATTGAGCAAGGGGTTCAATAAGAAGGGCAAATAAGAGTGGGGAAAGTGGACATCCCTGATGTGTACCCTACAGATGTCAAATAGGTTTGATTTATATCTGGCATATTTAACATAAGCTTTGGGATTTTTGTATAATGAGGAGTCCCAGCTAAGAAAATTAGGACCAAATCCCCAATGCTGTAGGACGAAATGTAGGTAATGCCACAAAACTGTATCAAATGCTTTTTTGATACCTAAAGATAAGAGACAGATGGGTATTTGTCGTGATTTAGCTGCTTAAATTAGTAAAGTAGTCCTGCGTACATTATCTGCCGCTTGGCGCTGTGGGAAAAAGCCAACCTGGTCTTTATTTATTAAAGAACCTATAACACTATTTAAGCGGGTCACTAAGACTTTTGCTAGTAACTTAATGTCAAGGCTGAGTAATGATATGGGTCTATAGTTAGAACAAGATGCATCGTCTGACTGAGGTTTGGAGATCATTGAAATTATAGCCGTTAATGTTTCGGGGTAAAAGGATTGATCGTTAAGGAGAGAATTAAATGCGTCTGTTAACATTGGATCAAGGATATGAGAGAATTTCTTATAGTATAGGGCAGGGAAGCCATCTAGGCCTGGACGTTTATTTGGTTTAAGAGAGTTAATTGCTAATTTAATTTTGATAGCTGTAATGAGGCTTCCAAGACAATCGCGTTGGGCTAAAGGGATAATAGGAAGTTTGATTTGTAAAAAAAATGATTCTGCTAAAGTTTGATCAAAAGATCCTTCCTTTTATACAAGGAGGTAAGATGTTTGTGAGAGGTGTGGGGGATCTTTACAGGATTGCTAGTAAATGTATCATGAGATAATTTCAGTTGAATCGGTTTAAAGGGGCGATTTAGATTTTTAAGTGCTCGGGCTAAAAGAGTGACTGGTTTATTTGCTTTAAGATAAATTTTATGTGTAGACTTACATAACATTGTATCTACAGATTCTGATAATAAAAGGTCAAGGTTTAAATGTGCTTTATCAAGCTGTAATTTAGTCACAGGGGTAGGATTGGATTGAAAGATTGTGTGGCATGTATCAAATCCTACTTCTAATTTTTGTTTTAGTTGTCGTTTGCCTTTTTTAAGAAATGAGGCTTGGCGTATACAAACCCCATGGAGAACAGGTTCATGAGCTTCCCATAGGGTCAGTGGGGATATATATCAGGGGTCTCATTATTGGCCAGGTAATCTTTTATGGCTATTTCTAGATCAGAGGAGTGTGATGGATGAGATAGGATTGAGTCATTAATATGCCATGTAGAATCTTGTGTTTTGGGTATTAGAGAAGTGAAAGTTGAAAGTACAGCACAGTGGTCAGTCCATGTAAAAGGGATAATAGATGAAGAAAGGAGTTCAGGGGTCATGCCTATTGAGGTCAAAATGTGATCAATACGGGAAAATGATTTATGGGGATGAGAAAAAAAAGTAAATTGGGGCCTAGCAGGATTGATTTCATGCCAAGAATCTAATAAAGCTTGTTGTTGAAGAAGTTATAGGAACTTACGAGATTGAGAACTAGATGCAATAGGAGTTGGGGGTTTATCCAAAAAAGTATGAAGGACTTGATTCGAATCTCCACAGTTTAAAAGTGTGCCCGTTTTATGAGTATCAATTACCTGTAATAAATGGGAGAGGATTGAGAATGGAGTTTTGTTAGGAGCATAGTAGGATACCACTATGATTAGAGAATCGAATAGATATCTCGTGAGTATAAGATAGCGACCTTCTGGGTTTTTGATCTTTGTCAGAAGGAAAAGGGTGTATGTAGTATGATGAAACGCTATTAGCACCCCTCGTTGTTTAGTTTTGGCAGAGGCTGTGAAAACTTGAGGAAAAGCTGAACCAAAATATTTAGGGGTCGTTTTATCTGCGAAATGGGTTTCTTGGATTCATACAACATGTTCTTTTGAGGAAACTAAGGAGCGAAAAACTTTAGTTCGCTTTTGTGGGATATTTAGACTTTGTACATTTAGCGTAAGGACATTTAAGGGGGGCATCGGTAAATCTTAAAGGAAATATTGTAGTATACTGCATTCATAGATTGTGAGTCTACAATTAGCCCGGGGGGCAAGAACCAAGAGGGGAGTTGAGACAGAATAAAGAGGAAGAAAGAGAGAGTATGCCGCATACAGACGATCAGAATTTCCAACAACCAAACCATGGATTTATTTCCGATGGATGTTGGCTGAAACTTGTCTTGCATACACACAGTTGCACAAATGTTTTCAGAAATTCCGATCAGCAAGAACGCGCTGACGTACAACACGTACGACGGGACTAGAAAAAAAGTTCAATAGCCAGTGCGCCACCCTTTGGGCTCCTTCTGCTAATCTCTGCTAATAAATGTCTATTCCAATATATATACCAGTATATAGTATAGTATAGTATAGTATAGTATAGTATAGTATAGTATAGTATATATACCAATATATAGTACACGCTTTATATATCTAACATATATTAGCTTCTGTATATCAACCTTAAAACATATTCAGATATTTGCAAAGCTTAGCGTATCCCTCCCTTGCTGCTGTGGAACTGAAGAGTTAACAGAAGGACAGTTAACAGAAGAATCGCACCTCTTCTAAGAATACATTCAAAGTTAACACCAACATTTCAGAAGAAGCAAGAACACTGCAAAAACAAAGCTACTTCCTCATATGGGCAAGAAGCTAAAGCCAATATTTTGTCACTATATGTATTTATATATCTGTGGTTGTTTTGTGGTTTGCATACGCCAGTCTTATCTGACATATCTTAATCTTGTCAAAATGGTATATAAGTCTCGAAAAGAGGAAATATTAAAACAGAGAGTTTTTTTATTCTGAACTGAGTGCCAACATAATCACTTCAGAGCGTGCACGCTTTATATTCAATTTGATCAGGGGTAGATATAATAATATCAGACTTTTATTCTGATCCAAAACATCCGGCGCCCAACGTGGGGTTATTTGGGTTCTGTACCGAGAGGGAGCTGATCGAGAAGAAACCGGGACAAACCAACACGGCACGGGGCAGGAAGGAGATTGATCACCTCTGAAAATGGTAAGACACTTTTTTTAATATCTAGTCTACTGTTTATCCTGTACCCATGATTGGCTAATCTCTGTGTCTATATCGGCTCTCCACGGTCAGCAAAGACACAGGTATATATTTTGCCCATAGCCTATTGAACCTGTACTAATTATATCTGCCGCCTGTTTTGTTCTGTTCTGTTTTGTTGATCGATCTTGTGTTTTGCGGTGGCTGTTGGGAATGAGGGATTGATTATATAGTCACGGATGAAATTAGTTGACGTGGAATAAAACTCCTGCTGGGGAATAAATAATTGTGCGATAAAGCATGGGTTCGGTGAAGCATGGGAAAACCAGGAGGGGGCATCATTAATACGCTCAAGGGCATGGGGATCCCGTGAGGATCTGAACAATCCTGTATTTCTCTATGGTGGTCACGCATCTTGTTGTTGGTTGTTGGTCACATCTTGTTGTTGGTGGTAATGTCATGTCCTAAGTGTGTTTGTGGTCTATTATTTGGCATACATGAAGAGTAGGGATGAGCTTCGAGTTTGAGTCGAACTCATGCTCGACTCGAACATTGGCTGTTCGCAAGTTCGCCGAACAGCGAACAATTTGGGGTGTTCGCGGCAAATTCGAATGCCGCGGAACACCCTTTAAAAGTCTATGGGAGAAATCAAAAGTGCTAATTTTAAAGGCTTATGTGCAAGTTATTGCCATAAAAAGTGTTTGGGGACCTGGGTCCTGCCCCAGGGGACATGAATCAATGCAAAAGAAAGTTTTAAAAACGGCCGTTTTTTCAGGAGCAGTGATTTTAATAATGCTTAAAGTCAAACAATAAAAGTGTAATATCCCTTTAAATTTTGTAGCTGGGGGTGTCTATAGTATGCCTGTAAAGGGGTGCATGTTTCCCGTGTTTAGAACAGTCTGACAGCAAAATGACATTTCGAAGGAAAAAAGCCATTTAAAACTACTCGCGGCTATTGCATTGCCGGTCCGACAATACACATAAAAGTTCATTGATAAAAACGGCATGGGAATTCCCCACAGGGGAACCCCGAACCAAAATAAAAAAAAAAAAAATGACGTGGGGGTCCCCCTAAATTCCATACCAGACCCTTCAGGTCTGGTATGGATTTTAAGGGGAACCCCGCGCCAAAAAAAAAACGGCGTGGGGTCCCCCCAAAAATCCATACCAGACCCTTATCCGAGCATGCAACCTGGCAGGCCGAAGGAAAAGAGGGGGGGACGAGAGAGCGCCCCCCCCTCCTGAACCGTACCAGGCCACATGCCCTCAACATTGGGAGGGTGCTTTGGGGTAGCCCCCCAAAACACCTTGTCCCCATGTTGATGAGGACAAGGGCCTCATTCCCACAACCCTGGCCGGTGGTTGTGGGGGTCTGCGGGCGGGGGGCTTATCGGAATCTGGAAGCCCCCTTTAACAAGGGGACGCCCAGATCCCGGCCCCCCCTGTGTGAAATGGTAAGGGGGTACACCCCTACCATTTCACTAAAAAACTGTCAAAAATGTTAAAAATTACAAGAGACAGTTTTTGACAATTCCTTCATTGAAATGCTTCTTCTTTCTTCTATCCTCCTTCATTTTCTTCTTCTGGTTCTTGTGGCTCTTCTGGTTCTTCCTCCGGCATTCTCGTCCAGCATCTCCTCCGCGGCGTCTTCTATCCTCTTCTCCTCAGGCCGCTCCACACCCATGGCATGGGGGGAGGCTCCCGCTCTTCTCTTCATCTTCTTCTCTTCTTCATCTTCTTCATCGTCTTCTTTTCTTCTCTTCTTCTCTTCTTCTCTTCTTCATTTTCTTCTCTGGTCTGCTCCGCATCCATGCTGGCATGGAGGGAGGCTCCCACTGTGTGATGGCGTCTCCTCGTCTGACGGTTCTTAAATAACGGGGGGCGGGGCCACCAGGTGACCCCGCCCCCTCTGACGCACGGTGACTTGACGGGACTTCCCTGTGACGTCACGGGGAATGCCACAGGGAAGTCCCGTCATGTCCGTGCGTCAGAGGGGGGCGGAGTCACCGGGTGGCCCTGCCCCCTGTTGTTTAAGAACCGTCAGACGAGGAGACGCCGACACACAGCGGGAGCCTCCCTCCATGCCAGCATGGATGCGGAGCGGCCCGGAGAAGAAAATGAAGAAGAGAAGAAGAGAAGAAGAGAAGAAAAGAAGAAGATGAAGAAGAAGATGAAGAAGAGAAGAAGATAAAGAGAAGAGCAGGAGCCTCTCCCCATGCCATGGGTGCGGAGCAGCCCGAGGAGAAGAAAATAGAAGACGCTGCGGAGGAGATGCTGGACGAGAACGCCGGAGGAAGAACCAGAAGAGCCACAAGAACCAGAAGAAGAAGAAGAAGATGAAGGAAGATAGAAGAAAGAAGAAGCATTTAAATAAAGGAATTGTCAAAAACTGTCTCTTGTCATTTTTAACATTTTTGACAGTTTTTTGGTGAAATGGTAGGAGTACTTTTGTACCCCCTTACCATTTCACACAGGGGGGGCCAGGATCTGGGGGTCCCCTTGTTAAAGGGGGCTTCCAGATTCCGATAAGCCCCCCACCCGCAGACCCCCACAACCACAGGCCAGGGTTGTGGGGATGAGGCCCTTGTCCTCATCAACATGGGGACAAGGTGTTTTGGGGGGCTACCCCAAAGCACCCTCCCTATGTTGAGGGCATGTGGCCTGGTACGGTTCAGGAGGCCCCCCCCCGCTCTCTCGTCCCCCCCTCTTTTCCTGCGGCCTGCCAGGTTGCGTGCTCAGATAAGGGTCTGGTATGGATTTTTGGGGCGACCCCACCCTTTTTTTTTTTTTTTTTGGCGCGGGGTTCCCCTTAAAATCCGTACCAGACCTGAAGGGTCTGGTATGGAATTTAGGGGGACCCCCACGTCATTTTTTTTTAAATTTTGTCCGGGGTTCCCCTTAATATCCATACCAGACCTGAAGGGCCTGGTATGGAATTTAGGGGGACCCCCACGTTATTTTTTTTTTTTAATTTTGGTTCGGGGTTCCCCTGTGGGGAATTCCCATGCTGTTTTTATCAATGAACTTCTATGTGTATTGTCGGACCGGCAATGCAATAGCCGTGAGTAGTTTTAAATGGCTTTTTTCCTTCGAAATGTCATTTTGCTGTCAGACTGTTCTAAACATGGGAAACATACGCCCCTTTACAGGCATACTATAGACACCCCCCAGCTACGAAATTTAAAGGGATATTACACTTTTATTGTTTGACTTTAAGCATTATTAAAATCACTGCTCCTGAAAAAATGGCCATTTTTAAAACTTTTTTTGCATTGATCCATGTCCCCTGGGGCAGGACCCAGGTCCCCAAACACTTTTTATGACAATAACTTGCATATAAGCCTTTAAAATTAGCACTTTTGATTATTCATGTTCGTGTCTCATAGACTTTAACGGTGTTCGCGTGTTCGAACAAACTTTTTTCCTGTTCGCATGTTCTGGTGCGAACCGAACAGGGGGGTGTTCAGCTCATCCCTAATGAAGAGGGTTGGGGGATGATTGAAGTGGTAGAGCCAGGATATAGGACTGAGTCTCTTGGTTATAAACCCTTATTTCTGAGACCACACACGTATTGGTGTTAAGATTAAATGTACATTATCCAGTCGAATTTGCTCGTGGTAAATCATTGAAAGTCATAGAGGCTGAGGCTGAAGCTAGAATAAGAGGACAGGGAGACGAGAGGTGCTCCTTACAAATTGAACAACCAGAAGGACTTGAAGAAGTAGAAAAAGACAGAGTGAGAAATTTGGGCTTTGAGCTGGGACATGTAAAAGCTTTGAGCTGGGACTTGTAAATGAAAGTTGAAGTGGTGCATTATTGAAAATTAACTGCTGTACTCCTTATTTGTCTGTTAAATGTCTTGTTGAGAGTAATAAGTGGTCACATATTACTCGGCTCCCCTATCTGCGGCCGCCTTGGGGGTGAACAGGGCTGTGACTGGTCTACGTTTTGGGAAGGCGCATGCAAGGAGGCTTGCTTGGCAGCCGAACACTGTAGATGTTCCTCTCTCTCTCTCTCTCACTCTTTATCTCTCTCTCTCTATCTCTCACCCTCTATCTCTCTCTCTCTCTCACTCTCTATCTGTCTTGTCCTCATTAACTTGAAACTGTGATATAGTCTGAACCGGTACCAGGTGACGGATAGAGGAATTGTCAGACCCTTGAGTCCAAGACAGCCTCGTGACCCATCTGAAATCCTGAGCAGACACATAAATATCCCAGTCATCAAGACAGAATGTAGGCGTAGCGAGGTAGCATTATATTTTGGAGGGTGGTCTGAACGAGGACAGGTGGCAGTCAGAGGATAGTCGGACCCTTGAGTCCAAGACAGCTTCATAAAACCGCCATACAATCCCAGAGCCCGGACACAAACTTTTCAATAGCTAACAAAACAATGGGGCAAAAGTTAGGGAGGCCCAAAGAGGGCAGTTTGGCTTGTGACTTGGTATTAGAGCGGGAAGGAGAGGGTGCTGTCAAAAAGGGAAAGAAGTTGGAGAAAGTGTGTGGGATTGATAAACATTTGGGCGGAAGGCTACAAGTAGATGAACGGCGAACTATTTTAAAATGAAAAAGGGGTTTGTTGTCAGACCACGGGTTGCTACAAGCAGCAGATGCTTGGTTTAAAGTTGCAAAAGCTATTCACGAGGAAGGTTGGATACAGCAAGAAACAAATTGAAATTATCGTATTGTATATGTGTATAAAAAACAGAAAAGAGGAAGCTAAGTAGTCAGCCACTGTCCTATGATGGCGTCTGGTCCCCAGGAAGTAGACACTGCCCTTTGTCTACCGCCCCTCTGTTCCAAGTGGCACCTCCCCCTACTGCCCCTCTGTTACAAGTGACAGAGGAGACTCTGACACCCCCCCGTGCTTAACAGTAGACAAGGCACACTTGTCTTTGTACGACTCGGGTGGTTGCTGCCACACACGCCTGACCCAATCTGTACAACCTGTACCACTGCCCACACTGGAACCTACCCACATGTATCCGGTGATAGACCAGTCCTCCGGGTCATATTACAAGGCCCAACCTACCCCATTAATGACAAGCACTGACGACGGCGCTGTGGGGGGGAACAAACCCGGGACTAGGGACTCAGCCCGATTCCTCCCCTCAAAGCCCCGACAAAAGTCACGCCGAAGCTGACATGCATGCTGGAACAGGTACAATCCCAAAACGATAGACTGTTACATTTCAAGGCACACCCTGCATTGAATCTATTCCCCTGTATGACTCATCAGCTGGAGAGGCAATGGATTCCTTCGCACCACCGTCCAACAACCCACTTGACCACCTATTTGGTAGTGGCACACATTTACAGTCCCTCTGACGCCCCTCGCAACCCAATACACAAATCCAGCAGCCACCTCCCAGTGCTCTCCCTAAACCCCTCCTTAAATGGACTCCCTCTGGACCCTCACACCACCGAAAACAATGGCCCCAATATGGCTCCTTCATTTCACCACCAAGAGGGCTCCCTGATGTACGTAAATGTCACCCCCTCTCAGCCTGCATCTTTTGTCGCGAGCCTACCAGACCCTGAAAAACAGCCCATGCCCTTTTACAGAAGGATCATCCAAATCCAAAAGACATACGCGGCTGTGTGGCGGGATTTGGTGAGCCTGTGTGAGATAAAGGCAGGAGATGCCTATTGGCTGGTGATGGAAAAATGTTTTGATCAGTACTACTGTGACGATACTTATAATTCAGGATGTGACTTTGTGAATCAATTAAAAAAGTGGGCTCAAGAGCAAGTGGCAGAATCCGTTGAGAAATATCACAATAGAATAGCACAAATGTTTACTGATTTGGATTTTAGCACACTGACCAAAGCACATAGACACATGCTAGCTGCCGTATTTGTCTCAGGTCTTAAAGAATCAATTCAAAAGGGTCTGATCCTATCACGCCCAGAGTATAGAGTAATGGATCTTGAGACATTGTTATTAGTAGCAAAAGGCCTAGAATATGCTTAGAGCAGTAAAAAAGTAGCTCCTCTCATGATCGCCTCTGACACATCATATTTGCGCCCACCAGTACCAACTCCGCGTGTCTGCTACATCAGAAGGGAATGCCGAAGCCCTGGAAGTTTACCCACAGTCAACCCGGCCCCAACCATGGTCAACACGAAAACGCCCAGTATCAGGGACATGACACCCCACCTCGCCCACCACCCTGCCCTTCTCCGGATCACATGGACCTTTTCCGCTATTCAGGCAAGCCTGTGTCACCTGCCCCTGCCATGGTATCCTCTGGAGACTCAGGAGGCCCTCTTGCAAAAATAACCCTCCCCATCGAGGGCCATCCTACCACTTTCCTATGTGACACAGGCACGGCCATGTCCATAATCAGGGCATAAGAGCTACCCAATACCTCATTCTTATCAAACATTGATATAACATGTGTGAGGGTTGATGGAACGCCCATGAAGAACCCCTTAAGCCGCCCACTACAAGTTGGCAATTTTCCTGACCTACTAGCAAGATTTGTGATCTTGTCCACATGCCCCTTAAATCTGTTAGGGGCTGATGTCTTGTCCAGACTCCAGGCTTCTATTTCCTTCCAACCTGGTGGCAGTGTTCTGGTCACCTCACCACTAGCTATCGGCGATGCCTCAGCGCTATGTTCAGTCCCCCTTCTATTATCCCTGAATGCACAAAGTGAGGCTGAAATCTCACAAGAAGTCTTGGATCGAGTTCCCCCATGCTTGTGGTCCACAGGGCCCAAAGATATAGGGCACCTAAAGGTGCCACCAATCATGGTGCAACTCAAACCTGGAGCTCCCTTGCCCAGAAAACCACAATACCCCTTGAAACCAGCTCAATCTGCATTCATTTCGAGGCAAGTCGAAGCCCTCTTGGCAAATGGAGCTCTGGCACCTGACACCACTGTTTCCAGTGAAGAAACTAACTGCAAAAGGAGAGCCAGAGAAATACAGACTGGTACAGGACCTCAGGACAGTGAATGAAGCTACCGTACTGGAAACGCCCATCGTGGCCAACCCCCACACCTTGGTGGCAGGGATACCACCCACAGCAAAGTACTTTACAGTGGTGAACCTAGCTTTCTAACGCTTTCTCTAGTGTCCCACTGTTGGCAGTTCCTATTTGGCTTCACCCACGAGGGGCGGAGCTACACCTGGACTGTTATACCACAAGGGGCCCAGAACTCCCCCTCCCAATTCACCAAAGTAATGGCCCTCATTCTGGACACCTGGATGAAGTTACACCCAGACACTGTACTCCTTCAGTATGTAGATGACCTCCTGCTTTGTTCAGATACCCTTGGTGATGCCTCAATCTTCTCTGAAAGCCTCCTCCACTACCTGGCTGAGCAGGGATGCAAGGCCTCAAAGCAAAAGTTCCAGTGGTGCAGGAAGAAAGTGATTTTCCTAGGCCACTGTATCTCCCAAGGCACCCGACATCTCACTGAAGAAAGATTTGCTGCAATCAAGACCATCCCCTTGCCTCAAGGTCAAAAGCCCCTTCACGCCTTTCTAGGATTGATCTCCTACTGCCGTTCTTGGATCCCAGGAGCCTCCCTCTTGATGCAACCTCTCTATGATGCCATGAAATCTGATCCTTTCTCGCTTTCTCCAGAAGCTGTGGACAATTTTGAAACTCTGAAGGAGATCCTCTCAACAGCCCCTGCTTTGGGCCTCCCAGACTATGAAAAGACTTTCAAACTGTTTGTCTCAGAGAGACAAGGATATGCCACAGGAGTTTTGGCTCAGGCCCATGGCAACAGACTCAGACCCATTGGATATTACTCCTATCAACTGGACTCAGTGGCCAGGGGGGGACCCTCCTGCCTCAGAGTTGTCTTTGCAGCCCAAGCCCTCTTGGACAAGACCGCTGACCTCATATTGGGCCATCCTTTGATCCTCCTTGCCCCTCATGACATAACTGCTATACTGGACTGCTAACTCCAGCGTGACCAATTCTCGCACATGCCTTTGTTGCGGGAGATCCGTGAGAATAATCCTGATGATTTCAGGAATTATCTCTGGATGACAGACCCCGTTTTTCACCGTTTGTTGGCTTTGCTGTCCCCTTATATTACGAAGCAGGACACCAGCATGAGGAAAGCCATCACTCCCGATCAGAGGCTAGTTGCCACCTTGCGGTACTTGGCGACTTGGAGAAGTCAGCAGGACATCAAGTTCTCAACAGGCATCTCCCCCCAGGCTCTGGGGATCATTATTACAGAGACTTGTTCTGCCATCATACAGGTCCTGCAGAAGGGCTATATTAGGGTAAGTTTTCTCCTTTAACATCACATTCTAAGTATGTAATGTTTGCTAATGTATTGCATTTATTTCATCATTCCATAATTATTATGATTGTAATATGCTGTGAATGTCCCCTTTGTCCTCATGCATGCTGTAAGTTTTTAAAGTTCCTTTTTTGTCCTTCATGCATATTTGCCTTCACTAACCTCCCCAGTATGCTATCCTGGGCCCATACACACCTAGCCTCCTAGTCACTTAACAATGTATTTTGTCAGCTCCATTGTAGTGCTTTACCCTAAACACCCCCTAAAATGTGTACAAATGTGATTTTTGTCCTTAAATTTATGCATAGTGCAAGAGGCTTTTTTGGGGTCCCAAACTCTTTTGGAACCCTCCCTCCCACAACCACTAAGTCAACCGATACCAATCCTCTATCTGCTGACTTTGCCAAACCCATACACACTATACCTACCTCTTTTGTGGTCATATTTATGGATTAATTGACCAAAGCATGTAGTGCAAGGGCCTGCCTGAATACTTTCAAATGGTACTATTTCAAGTTTTGTTTTCCTATTATCTTGATGGGTAATTGCAGAATGTAAAATTGTGGTTCAATTTGTACAGTGTCTATTCATATTTTTGTATTATGACACTTCTTCCCTGTCCAGGGGGCTGCCAATAGTGTATGTAAGGAGGGCCTGGCCAAAGTAACACACATTATTTATGCATTCCACTCTCAATGAAGTGGAGAGGGTTACCTGTCCAAAACATCTACCCGTCCCCCTAAAATTTTTAAATGGGCCATCAGAGGGGTGAGGAATCTGATAAGTGGACCTTATATTTTTGTCTTTAAATACTCCTTAAAAAAAATGTTATACTGATGTTGGCCAAGAATGTTTGTGTCTAATCTGCTTGCAATGTTATGTGCAAAAGTACTGATTTGTTTTTTTCTTGTTTGACTCCACAGTTTCCTTCAATGCCACAGGAATGGCAGACTGTGGCATCCCACTTTGCTCCCAACTGCAGAGGGGCAATTGATGGGAAACACATCCACATTGTGCCATCCTCCAACTCGGGGTCATACTATTACAATTATAAAGGGTTTAATAGTATTGTGATGTTGGCGGTGGTGTCGGCGACATACGAATTTCTCTATGTGGACGTGGGGAAGAATGGCCGGATGTCGGATGGTGGAGTCATCGCCCAGACCGAGTTCTACAGACGGCTCCAGAGTGGTGGCTTGGGATTGCCACCGGCAGAAGATAACGTGGCTGGTCTACCATTCCTCTTTGCCGCTGATGAAACGTTTGGGCTTGGTGAACACCTGATGCGACCATTCCCCATGAGGACCCTCACCCCGGACCAGAGGGTTTTTAACTACCAGCTGTAAAGAGCCAGAAGAGTGGTGGAGAATGCTTTCGGCATAATGGCCAGCTGGTTCCACCTATTCCTGACATCAATTCACATGGCGGAATACAAAATAAACCATATCAGACTTGCATGCTGCATTATGCACAACTTTCTAAGGAGAAATGCCTCAGTTGGGCCTGAGACAGGATTGCCAGATCAGTCAACCCTGACGGCGCTTGAAGCTGGCCGGCCTTGCTTGCTCCCCCATAACTCCCGCGAAGTCCGTCAAAAATATCTGGAATACTTTGCAAGTAGGGGGGCCATTGATATGCCAGCAAATGTTTGAGAAACATTTTTAAAATAATTTTTTTTAAACTGAAATAATATTTCATTTGATTTACTGCTTGTGTTTTTTTTAGCTGTCTCCTAGGTTCTCCAATGGGTTTTTCTTTTTGGCCATTTTCTTCAATAGTGCAAACGTAATTTATTTGATACATGAGGTGACAGTCTCTTCTTCAGCCAACTATTATGTTGTGGGTCTGCTACACACACCTTGTTTTTGTTTTAATGTATGTAATGCATTAATGCTAAAAAAAAACACATCCTTTTCAGCACCATGAATTATTAATTGTTTTGAGTCCCGAAAATGGCCTGATTGGGGCAAATTTTAGAGCACTGTGGGGATTGCTTACTAAAGGCAAATCCACTTTGCACTACAAGTGCACTGCAAGTTTGCTTGAAAGTGCACTGAAACTGCACTGAAAGTGCACTTGTAGTGCAAAGTGGATTTGCCTTTAGTAAATTGACCCCCCCATTGTCACTGTAAACACGAACTTACTCCAAAAAATGGTATTGAGCATTGAAAGAAGAAGCCACACATTGTTGAGTATAAAACATTTTACTCAAAGCACATTCACATGTGCGTTTGAAAAGGGTTTTTGAACAAACCAACATATTTGTTGTATGACATTTTTAGGTTTGACAATACAATAGCCTTTTTTGGGTAAAACCATAAAACATACACAACTCTGGAACTTACAAAGTTCAACTTTGACAAAGTGAAGGCAATATCATACATTAGTATTTACAAACTGTGTTGATATTGGCTTCATCAGATGGAGTGATGTCACCTCTGTAAAAGCCAAATTTTGAAGATGCACACAAATTGGGAGTCAAAATGTGGATTTCCTTCCTGATCCCATGCCTAATGTCAACATGCGCTAGCTCCCATCATGGGGGATCAATGGACGTGTTTCGGGGGTGCAACCCCTTCCTCTCATCTACTTTAGTTGCTAGGAAGTGGTTACACCCTCAAAACGCGTACATTGATATCCCGTGATGGCAGATAGCACATGTTGACACACTGTGTATCTTCAAAATTTGGATTTTTTAAATACTTTAAAACTTGATTTAAAAGAAAAATTTACACAACAAAACAGTACAATTTTTGTGTGTTTTAGATTCTGCCTAAAACATCAATGATGTTCTTCATTTTTTGTTTATCCTTTATCTTTTTTAAATCATGATTGCACCCCATGATCTCCCGATGAAGACTTGTGCACTTGCACTGGTAGAATGAGATTATTCTTCCACAACATCCACATCACTTAAAAATAAAAAACACACCATGTATTATAAATATGCAGGCATATATCTATTACCTGAAGCTGTGGTCTCAGACACTCACCTGTTGTGGTCACTATTTCACCCACTTCATAAACCTCTCCTTCCTCCACATCCTGAGGTTGTGGTGTGGTGATTTCCCCTTCTTTATGAGGTTGGGGGTCCCTGGTGCCCCCTGATGTCCCGAGTCTTTTCTCTCCTATATAAATTCAAAAATAGGTATACTTAGCACACAGATATTTGAGGACAGAATTAGGAATATGAAACATTGCTTGGAAGTGACCTACAATTGTCTGTTTTGGCAGAGTTCCAAACTGAAGACATAATTTTTTCCCTTTCTAAAGCTAGAATACTTACCTGTTTTGTGCAAGTTTCACACATGGAGACACCCCTAATATCTACTGGAGCACCTGTGTGGGACACCCTAAAAAGGGTGTTCTGGTGTCCCACACTAGTGCTCCTGCATCCAGATGTGTAAACAGCTGCTGAGTGTCCCCTCCTTACACTGAATCAAATTTGCATTTCATTCTAGTTACAAACCCATCTAGACAACAAACTTCTTTTAAGACAAATAGGCATGAACAAATGTAGTTAAAGCGGGATTCCGTCCCTGAAAAAAATTTTTTTTAAGTCAGCAGCTACTAACACTGTAGCTGCTGACTTTAAATAAGTACTTACCTGTCCTGGGTGCCCACGATGTTGGCCACCCAAGGCCAACCTGTCCCTCGGCTCTTGGGTCCCGGCACCGCCATCCTACGCAAGGGAAACAGGCAGTGGAGCCTTGCGGCTTAATTGCCAGTTTCCTACTGCGCACACGCGAGCGGCGCGGCACTCTGTGAATGGCCCCGTGGTGTTCTGGGAACACACACAGTTCCCAGAAGACAGCGGGGCCGCTCACCGAGGAGCAGAACATGCCGCAGAATAGGAAGAGGCAGATTAGGAAGACTGCCTAGCAACAAGGGTTTAGGTAAGTTTAACATTTTTTTTTTTTCAAATTTTTTCTTTAATTTTTTTTAAGATTTTTGGTGTTTTTTTTTTTTTCAGGGTGGCCCTCCACTTTAACCTGCATCTGTCAAAAACATTGTATTAGTGAGCAAGCAAACAATGTTTACTATGAACGATTACTGTGCCCACAAACCTGAAACTTGCCATTATAAATGCCATTTTAAACTGTACAACAGTAAAGAAAAGCACATGGAGCAGCACAAACGTAATAATAATAATAATAGGAACACACGACAAAATACTTACTTTTTTTCAGCACTCTCTTGATTCTTCTGTACTGATCCTGCTCCCTCAATTTGAGATCTGACCATCCTTTCCTCAGTTGATCCTTGGATCGCGGTACCCCAAAATTCTTCTGCAGACTTTTCACACCTTTAGCCATGATCTTGGCCTTTCTCACATTTGGGTTTGGGTAAGGTCTATGCTTCCCATCATAGTTGGCCCTCTTCAAGATGTCCACCATCTCCACCATCTCTAAAGGACATATTTGAGACCTTAAATCTCCTGGATCGGGGGGCGTGGCCAACCGGAGCTGAAGATGGATGCCTGATCTCTCAGCTCGTCAGCCAGGGGAACACACAGGACAACACAGGCCGCACTGGCATCACGATCCGGAGCCATCCTCATCCCAGACACGCCAGAGACCATGGCCAGCATGTCCAGAAAGAGATTTCCAGAGTACAAACCCAAAAAACTGACCGAATTCTCCTACAAGCCGGCGGAGCAGGTCAGTGTGTTTAAAGATGGCGCCGGCCCGGCTGCACCACGGGACTCATACACGGATCTCCCGGATGAAATCCCAGCAGATCCATCTACCCCAGGCACCCCAGCATTGCCTCCTCACCCTCCAGAGTGTGACCCCCTCCCTAACAGCCCTGCAAAAGCTAAAATGCGGCTTGATTCGCCACTGCAGCGGCTGCTGCCAGCACAAATTGAGGCCCAGGCTTTCAACCCCCTCCTCTGCAACCAGGCCTTACATACATCAATGGCATCCTTCCCTACCTCGGGACAACCAGTCATTGATACCACCTAAAGGACATGCTGCTACCACTGCAGACCTCCCTCATGTCAGATCTCTCATTATTTAAAATATCCTCAGACATCCACTCACTTGATGATAGAGTGGCATGTATTGAGAGAAGTATGAGTGAATGCACCACCACAGTAAATCAGGTCATAGAAGTTTATGATGATGTGAGAGAGGAACAGACGTGAATGCGTGCCAAGCTGGCCGATTTGGAAGACAGGTCTCGCAGGAACAACGTTGAGTTAAGAGATATTCCTGAATCCATATTACCTGCGGACCTACCTCGATACATGAAAGAAATTATGCATATCATTATCCCAGAAGCGTCCCCCCGAGACATAATAGTGGACAGAATTCACAGAATGGCTAAGCCGCCCCACCTTGCCGCCTCAGTTCCCAGAGATGTACTAATGAGGGTCTACTTCTTTCATATCAAAGAAAAACTCCTGCTGGGGGTCAAAAATAAGTCACCATTGCCCGCTCCATACACGGGGATACAATTCTTCCCGGACCTCTCCAAATACACGCTCCAACTAAGAAGCCAGCTGAACCCAGTCACCAAAGGTCTCCAAAACCATAAAATACCATATAAATGGCGTTACCCGGCAACTCTCCTAATGACAAGAAATGGTCAATCCCACACCATAAGTGATCTTGACAAAGGACTGAAACTCCTCCACACCTGGGGAATAATCCTGGAACCCCCCGAGATGTCCTCACTGCACAGCGGATCATCCTCATCCCGCGGGCACCTGGACCAATACCACAGATAAATGGCTATCACTATCACCACCAAAATGGGCCTAACTACATCCCCTCAGATCCCCTTGACCCTGACGAATTGATCCCTTAGCTTTTCAGCTTCCTTTGTTACTAACTGTTTTTACCCCCACCTAGAGGTTGAAGCGGTGTTCTACACCACCTCTATAAACCCTTAAACAGTTGCTCAGTAGGGATGAGCCGAACACCCCCCGGTTCGGTTCGCACCAGAACCCGCGAACGGACCGAAAGTTCGCACGAACGTTAGAACCCCATTGACATCTATGGGACTCGAACGTTCGAAATCAAAAGTGCTCATTTTAAAGGCTAATTTGCATGGTATTGTCCTAAAAAGGGTTTGGGGACCCGGGTCCTACCCCAGGGAACATGTATCAATGCAAAAAAAACTTTTAAAAACGGCCGTTTTTTCGGGAGCAGTGATTTTAATGATGCTTAAAGTAAAAAAAAAAAAAGTGAAATATTCCTTTAAATATCGTACCTGGGGGGTGTCTATAGTATGCCTGTAAAGTGACGCGTGTTTCCCATGTTTAGAACAGTCCCTGCACCAAATGTCATTTTTAAAGGAAAAAATCTCATTTAAAACTGCTTGCGGGTTTAATGTCATGTCGGGTCATGGCAATATGGATGAAAATCAGTGAGACAAACGGCATGGGTACCCCCCAGTCCATTACCAGGCCCTTTGGGTCTTGTATGGATATTAAGGGGAACCCCGCACCCAAATTAAAATAAGGAAAGGTGTGGGGCCACCAGGCCCTATATACTCTGAACAGCAGTATACAGGCGGCGCAAACAAGACAGGGACTGTAGGTTTGTTGTTAAGTAGAATCTGTTTGTAATTTTGAACATTTTTAACGTGTTTAGCTCCAGCCAAAAAATCTTTTCTAAGCTTTTTGGAAAACATAGGGAAGGGTTATCACCCCTGTGACATTTGTTTTGCTGTCTTTCCTCCTCTTCAGAAGATTTCACCTCACTTTTTGTCCCAATGAAAAATGTTTTTTGAAAATTTGGGTTTTTTTGTGGAACAAGGATTGGAAAGCATCAGTGGAAAGGAGAAATTGTTTTCCCATATTAACTCTTACAGGAGAGAATTTCCCTTCCTAGGGGTAGATTTCATCTCACTTCCTGTTGTCTCCTTCCATTTGCAAGTAGGAGTCGTTTGTAAGTTAGATGTTTGAAAGTAGGGTCCTGCCCTATATACTCAGCAGAAATTTGGGCCTTAGGTGTTGCTGTGGCCACAACACTGTAAGCCCTCACAGGGCCCTGCTGTGAAATATTAGATCAAGAATTGTAATTACATGCCCCTGTTGAACAGGAGCTGAAAAATTAGGCCTTAAGCACTGGTGCTGGTGCCACAACACTGCAACCCCTCACAGACACTCTAGTTGGAACGCAGGAACGAGCCCTGCTGCAAAGTATTGCTTCAAAAATTGTAATTACACGCCCCTGTTAGACAGGGGCAGAAAAATTGGGCCTTAGGCACTGGTGCTGGTGCCACAACACTGCAACCCCTCACAGACACTCTAGTTGGAACGCAGGAACGAGCCCTGCTGCAAAGTATTGCATCAAAAATTGTAATTACACGCCCCTGTTAGACAGGGGCAGAAAAATTGGGCCTTAGGCACTGGTGCTGGTGCCACAACACTGCAACCCCTCACAGACACTCTAGTTGGAACGCAGGAACGAGCCCTGCTGCAAAGTATTGCATCAAAAATTGTAATTACACGCCCCTGTTAGACAGGGGCAGAAAAATTGGGCCTTAGGCACTGGTGCTGGTGCCACAACACTGCAACCCCTCACAGACACTCTAGTTGGAATGCAGGAACGAGCCCTGCTGCAAAGTATTACATCAAAAATTGTAATTACACGCCCCTGTTAAACAGGGGCTGAAAAATTGTGCCTTAGGCACTGGTGGTGGCGCCCAGAACCAAAAATGTTCTTACAAGCTATCAGCGTGATGATTGAGGAGGAAGAGGATAATTACTCAGGGATAGTCACTCAGCATCAGCATAGGCAGTCTTTGAAGGGATCTGAGATTTCAAAAAAAATTATTCGGTTACATCAGCATCAGGTGCTTGGTAGCTGGTGGTGATCCAAGACTCATTCATTTTTATGAAGGTCAGCCGATCGACCGAGTCGGTGGACAGACGCACCCTGTGATTGGTTACCACGCCTCCAGCAGCAGTGAATGTGCGTTCCGAAAGAACGCTGGATGCAGGACAGGCCAGTAGCTCAATTGCATACTGTGCAAGCTCTGGCCAGTGATCCATCCTCAAGACCCAGTAACCCAGAGGATTTTCGGTGGGAAAGGTGTCCAAGTCTGATCTTGCCCCTAGGTATTCCTGCACCATGTAAAACAGACGCTGGCGATGGTTGCTGGAACCGATCATACCTTGGGGCTGCGGACCAAAAAATTGTCTGAACGCATCGGTCAGACGGCCACCTTCTCCACCGCTCCTTCTTTGACTGACCGAAGCCTCAGCAACATGTTGTCCAGAAACAGGAGTTTGTAACCTCCCAGTCTCTGGGAACGCGTTGCACAGACCTTTCTGCAAGGCCTCCCGAAGATGTTTCATCCTCTGCTCCCTCCTAAGGTCCGCAACCTTACCCTTGTAACGTGGATCAAGGAGGGTTGCCAGCCAGTATTGGTCCTTCTCCTTGATACCACGAATACGAGGATCCTTACGCAGGCTTTGCAGGATCAGGGAGGCCATGCAGCGTAGGTTTGCTGAGGCATTCGGTCCGGAGTCCTCTGGGTCACTAAGAACGACATGGTCCGCAGCCACCTCCTCCCAGCCACGTACAAGTCCATGTGTTTCTTGGGACTGATCCCTTAAAGACTGCTGCTGATGCTGAGTGCCAGGCTCCACCTCCATACTGACACAATCTTCCTCCTCCTCCTCCTCCTCTTCCTCCTCGTCCTCTTCCTGTGTGATCGGCGGGCACGCAGGAACACTGTCTGGATAAAGGGGGCCTTGAGAGCTAAGGAAGTCCTCCTCTTCCTGCCTCTGTTCTGCCTCAAGTGCCCTGTCCATTATTCCACGCAGCGTGTGCTCCAACAGGTGGACAAGGGGGACAGTGTCACTGATGCATGCACTGTCACTGCTCACCATCCTCGTGGCCTCCTCGAATGGTGACAGGACAGTGCATGCATCCCTGATCATGGCCCACTGGCGTGGGGAAAAAAAACAAGCTCCCCTGACCCTGTCCTGGTGCCATAGTCGCACAGGTACTCATTGATGGCCCTCTGCTGCGTGTGCAGCCGCTGCAGCATGGCCAATGTTGAGTTCCACCTGGTGGGCATGTCACAGATTAGGCGGTTCTTGGGCAGGTTAAACTCCTTTTGGAGGTCCATCAGCCGAGCACTGGCATTATATGACCGGCGGAAATGCACACAGACTTTCCTGGCCTGCCTCAGGACATCCTGTAAGCCCAGGTACCTGCCCAAGAACCGCTGCACCACCAAGTTAAGGACGTGAGCCAAACAGGGCACATGGGTCATTTGTCCCTGTCGGAGGGCAGAGAGGAGGTTGGTGCCATTGTCGCAAACCACCATTCCTGCCTTAAGTTGGCGTGGCGTCAACCACCTCTGAACCTGCCCCTGCAGAGCTGACAGAACCTCTGCCCCAGTGTGGCTCCTGTCCCCCAAGCACACCAGCTCAAGCACCGCATGGCATCTTTTGGCCTGCGTACTTGCGTAGCCCCTTGAACGCCTACGGAGCACCGCTGGTTCCGAGGAAGAGGCCATGGAGGAAGAAGAAGAGGAGGGGGTGGAGGAGAGAGGTGTGTCACAATCAGCATTTTGGAGGCGTGGTGGCGGAACAACCTCCAACACTACTGCACCTTGTCCTGCATCCTTCCCAGCTGCCAGCAGAGTCACCCAATGCGCCGTGAAACTTAGGTAACGTCCCTGTCCATGCCTGCTGGACCATGAGTCAGCGGTAATATGCACCTTACCGCTGACCGCCCTGTCCAGCGAGGCATGGACATTGCCTTCCACATGCCGGTAGAGAGCCGGAATCGCCTTCCGTGAGAAAAAGTGGCATTTGGGTACCTGCCACTGAGGAACCGCACATTCCACAAACTCACGGAAGGGGGCAGAGTCTACCAACTGAAAAGGCAGCAGTTGAAGTGCTAGCAATTTTGCCAAGCTAGCATTCAACCGCTGGGCATGTGGATGGCTGGGAGCAAACTTCTTTCGGCGGTGCAGCAGCTGGGGCAGGGAAATTTGCCTGGTACAATCTGACGTCGGTGTACCAAAAGCAGATTGCCCACAAGTACTTGGCTGTGACACACCTAATTCTACACCTTCATTCCTCTCACTGCAGGTCTCAGAGAGGACTGAAGGTCTAGTGGGGTTGGAAATCTCAGCTGATGAGGAGCAAGGAGAGATCCTCTTTGTTCTTTGGTGTGGGTCTTTTAGATACGCTTGCCAACGAACTGCATGGCAGGTCAACATATGTCTGGTCAAGCATGTGGTACCCAAGCGGGAGATGTTTTGGCCACGCGAGATACGCTTGAGACATATGTTGCAAATAGCAGAGGTGCGATCTGATGCACTCGTCTCAAAAAAGGCCCACACCAAAGAACTTTTTGAATAACGCGCAGAGACTGCAGCGCCCTGCACATGTGGAGCTTTGGGGTGTGATGCAGTCAATGTGCTGCCCTTAGGCTGGCCCCTGGAGGGCATCCTGCCTCGTTGGTGATGTGCCGCCGCCTCCTCCTCCTCCTCCTCTCTCCTATCAGGCACCCACGTTGAGTCAGTGACCTCATCATCCCCTCCCTCCTCATCACTGGAGCAAACCTGGCAGTATGCTGCAGCAGGGGGAGCATGACTGCCAGATTGCTGTCCTTCTTGGGCACCCCCTCTGTCCGTGCTCATGTTACTGCCTTCATCGAGCTCAGTATCGTCATCAGAGCCTTCCAAACGCTGGGCATCCTCCTGGAGCATGTACCCAACACTGTGGTCAAACAGTTCGAGGGAATCCTCATGAGGACATGGTGGAGCTAGGGAAGGAGTCACTGATGACATTGAGCTGAGGGAAGAGGCCGCTGCTTTGCCAGACAAAGCACCCTGGGCATGGGTGAGAGAGGATGAGGAGGATGAGGACGGCTTGGTCATCCACTCGACCAAGTCTTCCGCATGTTGCGGCTCAACACGGCCAGCTGCCGAAAAAAAGGCCAAGCGTGTCCCATGGCCACGTGCTGATGAGGATGCACCGTCTCCACGACCAGCACTAGACACAGAGCCTGCTTGCCCTCTCTTATTGGCTTGTGACTGTCTGCCTCTCCTTCTTGGCCTTCCAGACATACTAATGGCCTGTAGCTGCACTAAGCTGGGATAGAACACCTGTAATTTTCTTCAGGTAGCTTTATATACTGTAACCAGACAAGCCTGCCTGTCAGTAGGAAGATAACAGGAACGGATCTAGCTGAACACTGTGAGCAGGACGCACTGTACTAAATGTAAATAGTCTAGCTGCCTGACCGTGGTACTAATAGGATCAAATAGAACACCTGTAATTTTCTTCAGGTAGCTTTATATACTGTAACCAGACAAGCCTGCCTGTCAGTAGGAAGATAACAGGAACGGATCTAGCTGTACACTGTGAGCAGGACGCACTGTACTAAATGTAAATAGTCTAGCTGCCTGACCGTGGTACTAATAGGATCAAATAGAACACCTGTAATTTTCTTCAGGTAGCTTTATATACTGTAACCAGACAAGCCTGCCTGTCAGTAGGAAGATAACAGGAACGGATCTAGCTGAACACTGTGAGCAGGACGCACTGTACTAAATGTAAATAGTCTAGCTGCCTGACCGTGGTACTAATAGGATCAAATAGAACACCTGTAATTTTCTTCAGGTAGCTTTATATACTGTAACCAGACAAGCCTGCCTGTCAGTAGGAAGATAACAGGAACGGATCTAGCTGAACGCTGTGAGCGGGACGCACTGCACTAAATGTAAATAGTCTAGAAGATAACAGGAACGGATCTAGCTGAACACTGTGAGCAGGACGCACTGCACTAAATGTAAATAGTCTAGAAGATAACAGGAACGGATCTAGCTGAACACTGTGAGCAGGACGCACTGCACTAAATGTAAATAGTCTAGAAGATAACAGGAACGGATCTAGCTGAACACTGTGAGCAGGACGCACTGCACTAAATGTAAATAGCAGGAACGGATCTAGCTGAACACTGTGAGCAGGACGCACTGCACTAAATTTAAATAGTCTAGAAGATAACAGGAACGGATCTAGCTGAACACTGTGAGCAGGACGCACTGCACTAAATGTAAATAGCAGGAACGGCTCTAGCTGAACACTGTGAGCAGGACGCACTGCACTAAATGTAAATAGCAGGAACGGATCTAGCTGAACACTGTGAGCAGGACGCACTGCACTAAATGTAAATAGCAGGAACGGATCTAGCTGAACACTGTGAGCAGGACGCACTGCACTAAATGTAAATAGCAGGAACGGATCTAGCTGAACACTGTGAGCAGGACGCACTGCACTAAATGTAAATAACAGGAACGGATCTAGCTGAACACTGTGAGCAGGACGCACTGCACTAAATGTAAATAGCAGGAACGGATCTAGCTGAACACTGTGAGCAGGACGCACTGCACTAAATGTAAATAGCAGGAACGGATCTAGCTGAACACTGTGAGCAGGACGCACTGCACTAAATGTAAATAGTCTAGAAGATAACAGGAACGGATCTAGCTGAACACTGTGAGCAGGACGCACTGCACTAAATGTAAATTGCAGGAACGGATCTAGCTGAACACTGTGAGCAGGACGCACTGCATTAAATGTAAATAGTCTAGATAGAAGATAACAGGAACGGATCTAGCTAAACTGAATACAGTGTATATATATATATGCAACACCTGGGATGCATATATATACACAATACACTGTAAGTGCAGCTAACTGACTGACTGTTCTGCCTAATCTATCTAACTCAAATCAAATGACACTGTCTCTCTCTCTCTCTATCTCTCAGCACACCGGAACACACACTACACAGGGCCGCCGTGCAGGCGGCCTTATATAGTGTGGGGTGTGTACTAAATCCCCTGAGCCATAATTGGCCAAAGCCACCCTGGCTTTGGCCAATTACAGCTCTCTCTACTGACGGCGCTGTGATTGGCCAAGCATGCGGGTCATAGTGCATGCTTGGCCAATCATCAGCCAGCAATGCACTGCGATGCCGCAGTGAATTATGGGCCGTGACGCGCCACACGAATTTAGCGCGAACGGCCCATATCGTTCGCAATTCGGCGAACGGGCGAACAGCCGATGTTCGGGTCGAACATGGGTTCGACTCGAACATGAAGCTCATCCCTATTGCTCAGAGTTTAAGTTGCCAACAGTTTGTTTATGTCATATGTGATTAACATATTGCTCTATCCACAGCTCTATTAACCATCCTGCTGACAGGTCCTCGGACTTCCGCTTCTCATCAATTTCATCTCTATTTAAGCACTTCAATACCTGGGAACACAGCGACAAACTGTAAGTGTTACCTAATCCAATCCTCCAACCCTGCACCCACACGATGCTGATCACTATTTTATCACTAAATGTCAATGGGCTGAATCACCCAGCTAAGAGACACTCATTATGGAAAACCGCCAAGGCCCTTCAGAGTGATATTCTCTGTGCTCAAGAGACTCACCTAATCCCCACGGATTCACATTTATGCAACAACCGCCAGTTTCCACACATCTTCCAAGCATTCCACTCTATATAATCTAAAGGGGTCATGATAGCAGTCAAAGATACTGTGGACGTTCAATTGTCTAATGCATTACTGGACCCTGAAGGTCGTTATATCATTCTAACGTGTATCATCAACAGAGTACCATATACTCTTATTAATGTCTATGCCCCGAATACCCATCAAATGAAATTTCTACACAAAGTCTTGCAGATCGCCAAACCAATTTAGAAAGGTCATCTAATATTATGTGGAGACCTTAACATGGCCCCCGACACCATCATGGATACCACAACTGCGAATAGGCTCGCCACTGAAAAAAATGTTCTCATCACAGGATCTGTTCGATGTTTGGCATTGCCATCATGGAGCTGAAAGAGACTTTACCTTTTATTCCCCCAGACACAGTTCTTATTTGAAAATTGATCTAATTTTAACGGACAAATGGCTGTTACAGAAAATATGCAAATCTACGATCCACACCACGACATGGTCAGACCACGCCCCAATCTCAACCACGATAGAAGATTTCAATCTACCACGTAATACGTTTATCTGGCGAGCAAACAATTACATACTTCAACACGAAAAATACTCACCAGAGATTTCAGATCAACTTACAGAATTTTTCTCAATAAACAAAGACTCAGTGTCTGACCATGGAGTTGTGTGGAGCACACATAAAGCTTATATAAGAGGTTTCTTGATAAAACTAAGCTTTCTTCACAAAAAGAAGAGGATGCAGCGTATAGATGAATTAACATCCCAGATAGCAACCCTAGAGCAACCCTAGAGCCATAAAGCCAACCCTCAGACTCCACAAACTAACCAATTACTGTCCCTTAGGCAAGAACTGAAAACTTTGCTCCTTCATTCTTTGAATTCCTCCAACGCAAACTAAAAGCTTCTTCATACTCCACCTCTAACAAGGCAGGGAAAAGATTAGCACAGAGACTCAAAGGCAGACAATCTAAAACCAAAATACATCAGTTATTTCACCTCCACACAAAAATTCCTCAGACGAACCCACAAGACATAGCCACCGCATTTAGCGCCTACTATAGTGACTTATACAAACTAAAACAAGACCCCCAGACCCCACAAACCCCCCCGGACGAGATTAACCAATTCCTCCAAACTATTCGCTTACCATCCCTGACTGTGAATCAATTAGAAATCCTCAATACCCCATTCACAGAACAGGAAATCAAAGCATCAATTGACTCACTCCCCAATGGGAAGGCCCCAGGACCTGATGGTCTGACAGGGGGAATATTATAAACAGTACTCCACACATCTAATCCCACATATTACGGAACTTTTCAATAACGCTGCCTCCTCTTCGAAATTCCCCAATGAATACATAAATGCATTTATAATTACGATACCGAAGCCAGGGAAGGAGCCGAACATTCCCCAAAATGTTCGCCCAATATCCCTGCTTAACTTTGATCTGAAAATTTATGCTAAAACTATTGCAGCAGGATTAATAGACATCATGCCCATTCTCATACATAGAGATCAGACAGGGTTCACTAACGGCAGACAGGCACCAGATGCCACTAGAAGAATGATCAACCTGATCCACCATGCTGAATCCAACAGAACGCCTTCTCTGCTCCTATCTCTGGATGCAGAGAAGGCGTTCGATAGGGTACACTGGACATATCTTAAAATGGTGCTCCAGAAATTTGGCTTTCGGGACCACATCCTTAGAGCCATTATGGAAATGTACACTACCCCTTCAGCACAAGTTTTCACAGAAGGCATGATTTCAAAACCATTCCCCATTACAAATGGCATGCGCCAAGGATGCCCGCTCTCCCCGCTCATTTTCAACTTGCTCATGGAACCTTTGGCGCAACACATACATTTCAATGCGGTTATATCTGGACTACAGATTGGCAACGTTTCCCACAAAATAAGCCTTTTCGCGGATGATGTTATACCGATCCTCACTAACCCAACTTCCTCCCTGGCTGAGGTACTAAACACATTAAACTGGTTTAGTAAAGTTTCGTATTATAAAGTAAACATGACCAAATCATTTATTCTTGACATAAAACTAGACGCCACAACAAAAAATCTGCTTCAACTGCAACACACCTTTGCATGGGCAGATAAAGACATTTCTTACCTGGGAATTCAATTGCCAAGATCAGTCAAAAACCTTTACTCATCTAACTTTTTGCCACTCCTTCACAAAATCCAAAAGGACACACAACAAATAACAAAACATGAACTCTCCTGGTCAGGAAGGCTGGCAGCCTTCAAAATGACATGTCTCCCTCAAATTTTGTACTTTTTTCGAACCCTTCCCATACCAATAACCTCCTCTTTTTTCAGGTCTCTTCAAACAATCTTCAACAAGTTTCTTTGGAACTGTAAAAAACCCAGATGTGCCCATATAAAACTGATCAAACATAAACTGGTGGGGTACGGGATCCATAGACTTTGAGGACTACTATTTAGCGGCTTTGCTTGCTCAGCTACCTGGTTGGTTCCAACCCCTTATGCAATCTCTCTGGGCCCAAATAGAGATGCTCTCACTCACGCGTCCTAACTTAAAAAAACTGGCTACTAAGTACCCCTCTAGGTTCCTTCATTCCACCCTACATCTCCCCGACCATGAAGGCTACAGCCCATGCTTGGAAAAAAATGATCACCCTTTCTGCTTATACTCCCTCCATGGAGCTCTACAATATTTCCTTAGAGTCCCTTCACTACATGACACTAGATCTAACGCTCTCCCAATGGACCCTCAAAGGGATCCACTCCCTACAACACCTTGTACAAGGAAACAAACTAAAATCTTTCTCCCAACTACAAGCAGAATATGATTTACCCTCCTCAGAACACTTCACATTTTTGCAAATCCAGCACTGCCTAGGGAAAACACCCCTCCCTCTCTACAGCATCCCCCAAAGACCTGGGATTATCTCACAAACATTACCCCAAAAACCAAAGGCATATCTTACTTCTATAACCTTCTTCCTAAAAAAGTGACCTTCCTTAAGCTGGCTCCACACCATCTATGGGAATCAGATCTTACATGCACCTACTCTGACACACAATGGCAATATGCTCTTAAGTCCATTTACAAAGCCACTAAATGCTTTACTCTATGGGAACTCACTCAGAAAATATTGCTAAACTGGCATCCTTTAGCCCCCAAAATCCCAATACATGCTGACAATGTAAATCCGCCAAGGGCAACATGTTCCATATTTTCTGGACCTGTCCCCTCATCCAGAGACATTGGATTGATACATTTAAACTTATCTCCATCATCACCAAACTCTCGATCCCCCGCTTACCTGAACTTGCACTACTAAACCTAAACATAGAAACCATACCCTACCCTCTGAGACACACAACAACCCATGTTCTCTTGGCCTCCAGACTTAATATAACAAGACAATGGAAGTCTGACAAAACTCCAACTATTGCACAAATAATAGACCTAGTTTCACTTCACTTCAGTTATGAGACAATGACGGCCGCCAGCAATAGTCAGGCCACGAAATCCCGTACAAAATGGCAACCCTGGGCAAACTGGTCTAATGCTGCAATTGATACTTAAAATGTTAATCTCACCTTTAGTTTTAAAAACGGACGTTTTTTCAGGAGCAGTGATTTTAATAATGCTTAAAGTCAAACAATAAAAGTGTAATATTTCTTTAAATTTCATAGCTTCGGGGTGTCTATAGTATGCCTGTAAAGGGGCGCATGTTTCCTGTGTTTAGAACAGTCTGATAGCAAAATGACATTTCAAAGGAAAAAAGCCATTTAAAACTACTCGCGGCTATTGCATTGCCGGTCCGACAATACACATAGAAGTTCATTGATAAAAACAGCATGGGAATTCCCCACAGGGGAACCCAGAACCAAAATTTTTTAAAAAAATGACGTGGGGGTCCCCCTAAATTCCATACCAGGCCCTTCAGGTCTGGAATGGATATTAAGGGGAACCCCGGCCAAAAAAAAAAAAAAATGACGTGGGGGTCCCCCTAAATTTCATACCAGACCCTTCAGGTCCGGTATGGATTTTAAGGGGAACCCGCGCCAAAAAAAACGGCGTGGGGTCCCACCCAAAAATCCATACCAGACCCTTATCCAAGCATGGCAGGCCGCAGGAAAGAGGGGGGGACAAGAGAGCGCCGCCCCCTCCTGAACCGTACCAGGCCACATGCCCTCAACATTGGGAGGGTGCTTTGGGGTAGTTCCCCAAAACACCTTGTCCCCATGTTGATGAGGACAAGGGCCTCATCCCCACAACCCTGGCCGGTGGTTGTGGAGGTCTGCGGGCGGGGGGATTATTGGAATCTGGAAGCCCCCTTTAACAAGGGGACCCCCAGATCCCGGCCCCCCATGTGAAATGGTAAGTTGTTGTACCCCTACCATTTCACTAAAAAACTGTCAAAAATGTTAAAAATGACAAGAGACAGTTTTCCAGATTCCAATAAGCCCCCCGCCCGCAGACCCCCACAACCACCGGCCAGGGTTGTGGGGATGAGGCCCTTGTCCTCATCAACATGGGGACAAGGTATTTTGGGGGGCTACCCCAAAGCACCCTCCCAATGTTGACGGCATGTGGCCTGGTACAGTTCAGGAGGGGGGCCGCTCTCTCGTCCCCCCCTCTTTTCCTGTGGCCTGCCAGGTTGCGTGCTCGGATAAGGGTCTGGTATGGATTTTTGGGGGGACCCCACGCCGTTTTTTTTTTTTTGGCACAGGGTTCACCTTAAAATCCATACCAGACCTGAAGGGTCTGGTATGGAATTTAGGGGGACCCCCATGTCATTTTTTTTTTTTAATTTTGGCCGGGGTTCCCCTTAATATCCATACCAGACCTGAAGGGCCTGGTATGGAATTTAGGGGGACCCCCACGTCATTTTTTTTAAAATTTTGGTTCGGGGTTCCCCCGTGGGGAATTCCCATGCCGTTTTTATCAGTGAACTTCTATGTGTATTGTCGGACCGGCAATGCAATAGCCGCGAGTAGTTTTAAATGGCTTTTTTCCTTTGAAATGTCATTTTGCTGTCAGACTGTTCTAAACACGGGAAACATGCGCCCCTTTACAGGCATACTGTAGACACCCCCCAGCTACGAAATTTAAAGGGATATTACACTTTTATTGTTTGACTTTAAGCATTATTAAATTCTCTGCTCCTGAAAAAACGGCTGTTTTTAAAACTTTTTTTTGCATTGATCTATGTCCCCTGGGGCAGGACCCAGGTCCCCAAACACTTTTTATGACAATAACTTGCATATAAGCCTTTAAAATTAGCACTTTTGATTATTCATGTTCGTGTCCCATAGATTTTAATGGTGTTCGCGTGTTTGAACGAACTTTTTTCCTGTTCGCATGTTCTGGTGCGAACCGAACAGGGGGGTGTTCGGCTCATCCCTACTCACCTTTATACCTTTTTTGACCGAGCAATATGTTCAACCCACTCTAGTTATGTTTACTACAAAAAGAATATAAAATAATACCTACTGATGGAAGTATATAACTGTATTCAACATGCATACATTGGGTCCTGTCTCCCCTTGCGGCACAAAAGTGCTCCCAATAGGGGTGCTGTGATGGGAGAGAGAACCCTTTATTTGTATCTTTACCTCCATTATTTGTATTTCTGGCAAACTGTTGGTTATTAATGAATAGTTAATAAGTTCCTCATGTTTCATATGTGATCACAATGTTGTTGCATGACGTACAATATCTAAATTGTATCCTGTATTTACTTGCTTAAAATCAATAAAACATTTTGAAAAAAAAAAAAAATCTCCTGGATCGGGACGTTTGGTGCTCCGGGCTTTCGTCGTCCTCCTCGTTGTTGCTCTCCTCTGCATGCACTTGCTCTTTCTTCGCCATGTGCTTTACCACTGGGCCAAAAGAGAAAGAGAAGGGGCAGGGAATATACTAGAAAGAAGGTCGGGGCGGGTGGAGTTTCACGCATGCGCAGTGTATATAAAGCATAACATGCGTTCTTCGTACGTATGATCTGTGAGCTGAGGACGGAGTAGCGGAAGCACTGATCGTGCTAATGAAGGTACCATTTTAACTTGGGACATCAGTGGACTATACTGCTTATAGATTGAGGCCTATATTGGGACAAGATTAGGAGAGTTTAGCCTTACATTAGGGTTTGTCTTGTGTTGTGTCTTGCAGATAAAATAGATAGATTCAATGATCATGACTTCCTCCCCAACTTCATTGATAAATACAGGGAGCTGTCCTATCTGTGGCAGGTGAAACACCATTTTTATAATAATAAAATAAAGAGGAAGGCAGCGCTGGATCAATTGCTGGAACTGGTGAAGCCGGTGATTCCCATGGCCCTATTTGAAGTGCAAAATTGGTGGCCTGAGGAGCACATGTAATAGGGAGCGCAGGAAGATCCAGGATTCCATGAGATCAGGAGCAGCAGATGACGTTTATGTCCCCAGGCTCTGGTACTACAACAGACTGCAGTTTTTGTCAGACCAGAGTAAAATCAGGCCATCACTCTCAACCCTTCCTTCCACTCTTCCTTTCACACTTACTTCCACCTGAGATAAGGCTTCTGACGTACAACCTGGGCCTTCCACCCAGGAAGATGTGGAGGAGTCCAGCTTGAGCCAGGTATAGCATTGTTCAACATATTTCTTGTCCAAAAATTGAATGATGTTAACTAGATGTTAGTATTGATCACTAATTTCGGAATTAACAAAGTGGTTTACATATCAATAGACAGTAGTAGCCAAAAATGATTGGGACAAGAATGAAAAATGCTGGGGTCAGAATGATAGTCTTTTCTATTTGTTAACATTCAATTTGCAACAGTCATGAGCTCAAAATTGTGTGTGATTGATAACCAAAAAACTAAAACTATGTCCCATTTTCATACACAGGAAAGTCTCAGCCAGGAGGAGGCCGTGGAAAGTCACAGCCAGGAGGAGGCAGTGGAAAGTCTCAGCCAGGAGGAGGTGGGGGTAAGTGGCAGCCAGGAGGTGGCTGTGCCCAGTAGCCTGACCTAATCCCAGGTTCCTCCCCTCCTTCTTCCAACAAAAAGTACCAGGAAGGGGAGGAACGTGGAGGAGTCAGCGTTTTCTTTGATTCGGGAGGCTACTGCAGCCTATGCCAGCATGGTAGCCAGCAAAATGCAGGAAATGGAGGTGGGCCAATGCCTCATTTGTGAGGAAGTGATCTATCTGGCCCTAAATAAGGGGTTGAGGGGCGAACTCACAAACAAAATCCACCTGTGTGAGTTGGACCATCCTCCTCCTCCTCCACCTCCTCCACCTTCTGCCACAACTCCAACACCAGAGCCACAGCCCGGAAGCAAGTGTGGAAGGAAGCATGCAAGAAAGTCTTGAGAGTGATGGCCTGGGTTCGGTCTGGTCTGACAAAAGATGCAGGCTGTTGTATGATCACAGCCTCGGGACATATGTGTCATCTGCTGCTGTTCCTGATCTCTTGGAGTCCCAGACCGGATTGTGCTCCCTATTAAATGGACTCCTCAAGCTACCAATTTTGCCTGTCAAATAGTTGATGTGTGCCCTGGGGTACAAAGGCTTTGTCAATCTCACCAGTTTATCCAGCGTTGCCTTCCTCTTTATTTTGTTATGACCTCTAATAAATGTCTATTTTTTAACACAAATACTTGGCTATATGTTTTAGTTCAAAAAGGACAGTTTGTTTGTGAGTAGGCAGGTACATTTTAAAAATACAATGTCAAATTAACAAGGGACACCAACCCCAACCAAACGAGAAAAAATATTATGAGATCACTATAAAAAAAAAAATCAGGAGATCTTGACCAAAAAAAAGTAGATCACTATAAAAAAAATATATAAACATTATTATGGAGATATGGCGACAAAAAAAAAAAAGATTATTCAGGAGATCACAAGACATAATAAAGAAATCTGTTTGTCAGAACTCTGTGTGAATATCAGCAGCAAAATAACTTCATTATTCTAGCATTATAAAGAAGTAGAGAATGCGCTGCATTGAAAGATTAAAAACTTTGCAGCATGACGAATGTGCTATCTCCATTACGAACGCTAGTTTTACCAGACCGAGCAATTCCGTCTCATAATTGATTCAGAGTAGGGATGAGCCGAACACCCCCCGGTTCGGTTCGCACCAGAACCCGCGAACGGACCGAAAGTTCGCACGAACGTTAGAACCCCATTGACGTCTATGGGACTCGAACGTTCGAAATCAAAAGTGCTCATTTTAAAGGCTAATTTGCATGGTATTGTCCTAAAAAGGGTTTGGGGACCCGGGTCCTACCCCAGGGGACATGTATCAATGCAAAAAAAACTTTTAAAAACGGCCGTTTTTTCGGGAGCAGTGATTTTAATGATGCTTAAAGTAAAAAAAAAAAAAGTGAAATATTCCTTTAAATATCGTACCTGGGGGGTGTCTATAGTATGCCTGTAAAGTGACGCGTGTTTCCCATGTTTAGAACAGTCCCTGCACCAAATGTCATTTTTAAAGGAAAAAATCTCATTTAAAACTGCTTGCGGGTTTAATGTCATGTCGGGTCATGGCAATATGGATGAAAATCAGTGAGACAAATGGCATGGGTACCCCCCAGTCCATTACCAGGCCCTTTGGGTCTTGTATGGATATTAAGGGGAACCCCGCACCCAAATTAAAATAAGGAAAGGTGTGGGGCCACCAGGCCCTATATACTCTGAACAGCAGTATACAGGCGGCGCAAACAAGACAGGGACTGTAGGTTTGTTGTTAAGTAGAATCTGTTTGTAATTTTGAACATTTTTAACGTGTTTAGCTCCAGCCAAAAAATCTTTTCTAAGCTTTTTGGAAAACATAGGGAAGGGTTATCACCCCTGTGACATTTGTTTTGCTGTCTTTCCTCCTCTTCAGAAGATTTCACCTCACTTTTTTGTCCCAATGAAAAATGTTTTTTGAAAATTTGGGTTTTTTTGTGGAACAAGGATTGGAAAGCATCAGTGGAAAGGAGAAATTGTTTTCCCATATTAACTCTTACAGGAGAGAATTTCCCTTCCTAGGGGTAGATTTCATCTCACTTCCTGTTGTCTCCTTCCGTTTGCAAGTAGGAGTCGTTTGTAAGTTAGATGTTTGAAAGTAGGGTCCTGCCCTATATACTCAGCAGAAATTTGGGCCTTAGGTGTTGCTGTGGCCACAACACTGTAAGCCCTCACAGGGCCCTGCTGTGAAATATTAGATCAAGAATTGTAATTACATGCCCCTGTTGAACAGGAGCTGAAAAATTAGGCCTTAGGCACTGGTGCTGGTGCCACAACACTGCAACCCCTCACAGACACTCTAGTTGGAACGCAGGAACGAGCCCTGCTGCAAAGTATTGCTTCAAAAATTGTAATTACACGCCCCTGTTAGACAGGGGCAGAAAAATTGGGCCTTAGGCACTGGTGCTGGTGCCACAACACTGCAACCCCTCACAGACACTCTAGTTGGAACGCAGGAACGAGCCCTATTGCAAAGTATTGCATCAAAAATTGTAATTACACGCCCCTGTTAGACAGGGGCAGAAAAATTGGGCCTTAGGCACTGGTGCTGGTGCCACAACACTGCAACCCCTCACAGACACTCTAGTTGGAACGCAGGAACGAGCCCTGCTGCAAAGTATTGCATCAAAAATTGTAATTACACGCCCCTGTTAGACAGGGGCAGAAAAATTGGGCCTTAGGCACTGGTGCTGGTGCCACAACACTGCAACCCCTCACAGACACTCTAGTTGGAACGCAGGAATGAGCCCTGCTGCAAAGTATTGCATCAAAAATTGTAATTACACGCCCCTGTTAGACAGGGGCAGAAAAATTGGGCCTTAGGCACTGGTGCTGGTGCCACAACACTGCAACCCCTCACAGACACTCTAGTTGGAATGCAGGAAAGAGCCCTGCTGCAAAGTATTACATCAAAAATTGTAATTACACGCCCCTGTTAAACAGGGGCTGAAAAATTGTGCCTTAGGCACTGGTGGTGGCGCCCAGAACCAAAAATGTTCTTACAAGCTATCAGCGTGATGATTGAGGAGGAAGAGGATAATTACTCAGGGATAGTCACTCAGCATCAGCATAGGCAGTCTTTGAAGGGATCTGAGATTTCAAAAAAAATTATTCGGTTACATCAGCATCAGGTGCTTGGTAGCTGGTGGTGATCCAAGACTCATTCATTTTTATGAAGGTCAGCCGATCGACCGAGTCGGTGGACAGACGCACCCTGTGATCGGTTACCACGCCTCCAGCAGCACTGAATGTGCGTTCCGAAAGAACGCTGGATGCAGGACAGGCCAGTAGCTCAATTGCATACTGTGCAAGCTCTGGCCAGTGATCCATCCTCAAGACCCAGTAACCCAGAGGATTTTCGGTGGGAAAGGTGTCCAAGTCTGATCTTGCCCCTAGGTATTCCTGCACCATGTAAAACAGACGCTGGCGATGGTTGCTGGAACCGATCATACCTTGGGGCTGCGGACCAAAAAATTGTCTGAACGCATCGGTCAGACGGCCACCTTCTCCACCGCTCCTTCTTTGACTGACCGAAGCCTCAGCAACACGTTGTCCAGAAACAGGAGTTTGTAACCTCCCAGTCTCTGGGAACGCGTTGCACAGACCTTTCTGCAAGGCCTCCCGAAGATGTTTCATCCTCTGCTCCCTCTGCGATGGCAAGATAAGGTCCGCAACCTTACCCTTGTAACGTGGATCAAGGAGGGTTGCCAGCCAGTATTGCTCCTTCTCCTTGATACCACGAATACGAGGATCCTTACGCAGGCTTTGCAGGATCAGGGAGGCCATGCAGCGTAGGTTTGCTGAGGCATTCGGTCCGGAGTCCTCTGGGTCACTAAGAACGACATGGTCCGCAGCCACCTCCTCCCAGCCACGTACAAGTCCATGTGTTTCTTGGGACTGATCCCTTAAAGACTGCTGCTGATGCTGAGTGCCAGGCTCCACCTCCATACTGACACAATCTTCCTCCTCCTCCTCTTCCTCCTCGTCCTCTTCCTGTGTGATCGGCTGGCACGCAGGAACACTGTCTGGATAAAGGGGGCCTTGAGAGCTAAGGAAGTCCTCCTCTTCCTGCCTCTGTTCTGCCTCAAGTGCCCTGTCCATTATTCCACGCAGCGTGTGCTCCAACAGGTGGACAAGGGGGACAGTGTCACTGATGCATGCACTGTCACTGCTCACCATCCTCGTGGCCTCCTCGAATGGTGACAGGACAGTGCATGCATCCCTGATCATGGCCCACTGGCGTGAGGAAAAAAAACCAAGCTCCCCTGACCCTGTCCTGGTGCCATAGTCGCACAGGTACTCATTGATGGCCCTCTGCTGCGTGTGCAGCCGCTGCAGCATGGCCAACGTTGAGTTCCACCTGGTGGGCATGTCACAGATTAGGCGGTTCTTGGGCAGGTTAAACTCCTTTTGGAGGTCCGTCAGCCGAGCACTGGCATTATATGACCGGCGGAAATGCACACAGACTTTCCTGGCCTGCCTCAGGACATCCTGTAAGCCCGGGTACCTGCCCAAGAACCGCTGCACCACCAAGTTAAGGACGTGAGCCAAACAGGGCACATGGGTCATTTGTCCCTGTAGCTGAACACTGTGAGCAGGATGCACTGCACTAAATGTAAATAGCAGGAACGGATCTAGCTGAACACTGTGAGCAGGACGCACTGCACTAAATGTAAATAGTCTAGAAGATAACAGGAACGGATCTAGCTGAACACTGTGAGCAGGACGCACTGCACTAAATGTAAATAGCAGGAATGGCTCTAGCTGAACACTGTGAGCAGGACGCACTGCACTAAATGTAAATAGCAGGAACGGATCTAGCTGAACACTGTGAGCAGGACGCACTGCACTAAATGTAAATAGCAGGAACGGATCTAGCTGAACACTGTGAGCAGGACGCACTGCACTAAATGTAAATAGCAGGAACGGATCTAGCTGAACACTGTGAGCAGGACGCACTGCACTAAATGTAAATAACAGGAACGGATCTAGCTGAACACTGTGAGCAGGACGCACTGCACTAAATGTAAATAGCAGGAACGGATCTAGCTGAACACTGTGAGCAGGACGCACTGCACTAAATGTAAATAGCAGGAACGGATCTAGCTGAACACTGTGAGCAGGTCGCACTGCACTAAATGTAAATTGCAGGAACGGATCTAGCTGAACACTGTGAGCAGGACGCACTGCACTAAATGTAAATAGTCTAGAAGATAACAGGAACGGATCTAGCTGAACACTGTGAGCAGGACGCACTGCACTAAATGTAAATAGCAGGAACGGATCTAGCTGAACACTGTGAGCAGGACGCACTGCATTAAATGTAAATAGTCTAGATAGAAGATAACAGGAATGGATCTAGCTAAACTGAATACAGTGTATATATATATATGCAACACCTGGGATGCATATATATACACAATACACTGTAAGTGCAGCTAACTGACTGACTGTTCTGCCTAATCTATCTAACTCAAATCAAATGACACTGTCTCTCTCTCTCTCTATCTCTCAGCACACCGGAACACACACTACACAGGGCCGCCGTGCAGGCGGCCTTATATAGTGTGGGGTGTGTACTAAATCCCCTGAGCCATAATTGGCCAAAGCCACCCTGGCTTTGGCCAATTACAGCTCTCTCTACTGACGGCGCTGTGATTGGCCAAGCATGCGGGTCATAGTGCATGCTTGGCCAATCATCAGCCAGCAATGCACTGCGATGCCGCAGTGAATTATGGGCCGTGACGCGCCACACGAATTTAGCGCGAACGGCCCATATCGTTCGCAATTCGGCGAACGGGCGAACAGCCGATGTTCGAGTCGAACATGGGTTCGACTCGAACACGAAGTTCATCCCTAATTCAGAGCATGCATGGAATTTTGTGCTTTGGAATTGTCTACACATGCTCAGAATTTACGACAACGGATTTTGTTGTCAGAAAATTTGAGATCCAGCTCTCAAATTTTTTTTGTCGGAAATTCCAACAGAAATGTCCGATGGAGCATACACACGGTCGAAATTTCTGACAACAAGCTCACATCGAACATTTGTTGACGAAATTCCGATCGTGTTTACGCGGCATAAGAGTCATATAGTCAAATAATAGTAAGTAAATTTTGCGAATAAGAAAAAGGCGGCGTACTGAGTGCGTAAAAAAACGCTAACTCAGAGGCCTAGTATCTATCCGAGGAGGTCCTCCAATAATAATAGGTCAGAATGGAGGTTTATCCTAGGACAGAAAGATAGGGGGAGCAGTGACAATCTCTTGACACCCCAACGGCCTAGATCTATATAAAGAAAAAGAAAAATACTTGGACACCCAAGTTCGGCCATAAAAAAAAAATGAGCAAGGGTAAAAAAATAAAAATAAAAGGTTAATTAGCTATTAACAACTATACTGTAAGGTTAGTATAAATACCTACAGGTCACCCTAGGGAAAAATTACTTTAACCGCTTGCCGACCAGCCGCCATCATTATACTGTGGCAGGTCGGCACGTCCCCTGCGAGCTGTCGTAGCTATACCTTGGCTCGTGGGATCGGGATAGCAGGCGCACGCGCTGTACTGGGGGGTTGTGCCGATGCTCGTGGCCAACAATCGCGATGACCGCTGGCCACAAACGATCACGGGCACGAGAGGCAGAACAGGGACGTAAACACACGAATCCCACAAAAACACACAAATCCCTGTTCTGTTCTGTGAGGAGTGACAGATCGTGCATACCTAATAGCTAGGAACCACAATCTGTCATTTCCTCGAGGTCAGTCCCCTCCCCCTACAGTTAGAAACACACACAGGGAACATAGTTAACCCCTTGATCGCCCCTAGTGTTAACCCCTTCCCTGCCAGTGACATTTTTACAGTAATCAGTGCATTTTTATAGCACTGATCGCTGTATAAATGTAGACGCTATAACTTTTGCGCAAACCAAGCAATATACACTTATTGTGATTTTTTTTACCAAAAATATGTAGAATACATATCGGCCTAAACTGAGAAAAAATTAGCTTATTAGCTAAATTTTTCACTCTTTGTTATATTGCAGCCATTTGCTAAAATCATTTAAGTTCATTTTTTTCCTCATTAATGTACACACAGCACCCCATATTGACAGAAAAACACAGACTTGTTGACATTTTTGACATTTTTGCAGATTTTTTAAAAAAGAAAAACTGAAATATCACATGGTTCTAAGTATTCAGACCCTTTGCTCAGTATTTAGTAGAAGCACCCTTTTGATCTAATACAGCCATGAGTCTTTTTGGCAAAGAAGCAACAAGTTTTTCACACCTGGATTTGGGGATCCTCTGCCATTCCTCATTGCAGATCCTCTCCAGTTCTGTCAGGTTGGATGGTAAACGTTGGTGGACAGCCATTTTTAGGTCTCTCCAGAGATGCTCAATTGAGTTTAAGTCAGGGCTCTGGCTGGGCCATTTAAGAACAGTCACAGAGTTGTTGTGAAGCTACTCCTTTGTTATTTTAGCTGTGTGCTTAGGGTCATTGTCTTGTTGGAAGGTAAACCTTTGGCCCAGTCTGAGGTCCTGAGCACTCTGGAGAAGGTTTTCATCCAGGATATCCCTGTACTTGGCCGCATTCATCTCTCTCTCGATTGAAACTAGTCGTCCTGTCCCTGCAGCTGAAACACACCCCCACAGCGTGATGCTGCCACCACCATGCTTCAGTGTTGGGACTGTATTGGAAAGGTGATGATCAGTGCCTGGTTTTCTCCACACATACCGCTTAGAATTAAGGTCACAAAGTTCTATCTTGGTCTCATCAGACCAAAGAATCTTATTTCTCACCATCTTAGAGTCCTTCAGGTGTTTTTTAGCAAACTCCATACAGGCTTTCATGTGTCTTGCACTGAGGAGAGGCTTCCGTCGGGCCACTCTGCCATAAAGCCCCGACTGGTGGAGCGCTGCAGTGATGGTTGACTTTCTACAACTTTCTCCCATCTCCCAACTGCATCTCTGGAGCTCATCCACAGTGATCTTTGGGTTCTTCTTTACCTCTCTCACCAAGGCTCTTCTCCGCCGATAGCTCAGTGTGGCCAGACGGCCAGCTCTAGGAAGGGTTCTGGTTGTCCCAAACGTCTTCCATTTAAGGATTATGGAGGCCACTGTGCTCTTAGGAGCCTTAAGTGCAGCAGAATTTTTTTGTAACCTTGGCCAGATCTGTGCCTTGCCACAATTCTGTCTCTGAGCGCTTCAGGCAGTTCCTTTGACCTCATGATTCTCATTTGCTCTGACATGCACTGTGAGCTGTAACGTCTTATATAGGCAGGTGTGTGGCTTTCCTAATCAGTATAATCAAACACAGCTGGACTCAAATGAAGGTGTAGAACCATCTCAAGGATGATCAGAAGAAATGGACAGCACCTGAGTTAAATATATGTCACAGCAAAGGGTACGAATACTTAGGACCATGTGATATTTCAGTTTTTCTTTTTTAATAAATCTGCAAAAATGTCAAAAATTCTGTGTTTTTCTGTCAATATGGGGTGCTGTGTGTACATTAATGAGGAAAAAAATGAACTTAAATGATTTTAGCAAATGGCTGCAATATAACAAAGAGTGAAAAATTTAAGGGGGTCTGAATACTTTCCGTCCCCACTGTATATAGTCTGAGGTCTGCTTTAAGGCTTTCTGTATTATTTCTATTTGTCTAAAAATATTTCGATGTAGGGAATCTGTTTGTTTGTTTTTTGTGAGGCGGCGGCGCTGTATTCACAGTCAGAGTCATTATAGGCATCCTGAGGTAACTGCAGTTGCTTAGCAACGCAAAATATGCCTGTGTGTGAGGAATAAGGCTGTGCCATTTTACAAGGGCCTCTTGACTGTGTATCCTTGGCACTCTTTAGTTTATTTTTACCTCGGGTGGCACCAAAGATCATTTTATTTATCACAGGGTCACTGAGGAGGCTTATGGTAAGATTATTTTCAGTTTACTATGCCTTGCGGGTGTCTTTATCAGTCGAGAAATCCGAGAGATATGGAGCTTCAGCTGAACATGTCTGTTTTTGGCGACTCCGCCTCCTCTCCCTCCATCCTGGCAATTTTTTATGTCACACGGTATTTGGGCAGTGGTTTTTGAAATGCAATTCTTTTGGAAAGAATACACTTTAATGAATTTTAATGAAAACAAACACAATATATAACCCACTTTTTTGGTAGAATATAAAAGATGATATTAAGCTGAGTAAATAAATACCTAACATGTCATGCTTTAAAATAGCTCACGCTTGTGGAATGGCGATAAACTATGATACGCAGCTCTATCAATTAAGCAGCTGAACACTCTAGGTCAAAATATCAAATACCAGTAAAATGCTTTAAAAATGTTTACAGGTTACTCGTTTACAGTTACAGAAAAAATCTAGCACTAGAATTATTGCTCCCTCTCTAATGGGGTTGTGTGACTTACCAGTTCCCATCAATGCTGACCAGTAAACACACCTGCCTGACACTGACCATTACACTGACCTGCCTGACCTACATACACTGACCTGCCTGACCTACATACACTGACCGCTGACCTACATACACTGACCTACATACACTGACCTACATACACTGACCACTGACCTACATACACTGACCTACATACACTGACCACTGACCTACATACACTGACCACTGACCTGCCTGACCTACATACACTGACCACTGACCTACATACACTGACCACTGACCTACATACACTGATCACTGACCTGCCTGACCTACATACAGTGACCTACATACACTGACCACTGACCTGCCTGACCTACATACAGTGACCTGCCTGGCCTACATACACTGACCTACCTGACCTGCATACACTGACCTTCATACACTGACCACTGACCTACATACACTGACCACTGACCTACATACACTGACCTACATACACTGAACACTAACCTGCCTGACCTACATACACTGACCTGCCTGACCTACATACACTGACCTACCTGACCTACATACACTGACCTACATACACTGACCTACATACACTGACCACTGACCTACATACACTGACCTACATACACTGACCTACATACACTGACCTGCCTGACCTACATACACTGACCTGCCTGACCTACATACACTGACCTACATACACTGACCACTGACCTATATACACTGACCTACATACACTGACCTATCTGACCTACATACCTTGACCACTGACCTGCCTAACCTACATACACTGACCTGCCTGACCTACATACACTGACCTGCTTGACCTACATACACTGACCACTGACCTACCTGACCTAGATACACTGACCACTGACCTACCTGACCTACATACACTGGCCACTGACCTACCTGACCTACATACACTGACCTCCCTGACCTACATACACTGACCTGGTTGACCTACATACACTGACCACTGACCTACATACACTGACCACTGACCTGCCTGACCTACATACACTGACTACTGACCTATCTGACTACATACACTGACCACTGACCTACCTGACCTACATACACTGACCTACACACACGGACCTGCCTGACCTACATACACCGACCTACATACACTGACCTACATACACTGACCACTGACCTACCTTACCTATATACACTGACCTACATACACTGACCACTGACCTGCCTGACCTACATACATTGACCACTGACCTACATTCACTGACCACTGACCTACCTGACCTACATACACTGACCCCTGACCTACATACACACACTGTGTGTCTGACCTACCTCAGTTCAGCCGTGGTGTGCAGTCACAGCAGGCAGTCACTTGTCACCATCAGAGAGGAGCTGAGCCGAGGAGGAGAGGAGAGCCACCCGCCCGAGCGGGGATGTAGAGTTCCCACCTTCTGGAGCTTGCAGGCTAAGATGGACGTCACGTGACATGTCCTGCAGTCCTGGCATTGGTGCTGCAGGCGCCAGAAGGTGGGAGCTGTGGCACTCGGCAACTTTCAGCCACACTCAGCCGCTATGGCACTCGGGGACTAGGCTACTTTCGGCCACACTCGGCCACTTTCGGCCGCACTCGGCCGCTATGGCACTGGGGGACTCACTCGGCTACTTTCAGCCGCACTCGGCCACTATGGCACTCGAGACTCAGCTGCTTTCAGCCACACTCGGCCGCTATGGCACTCGAGACTCACTCGGCTACTTTCGGCCGCACTTGGCCACTTTCGGCCGCACTTGCAATCAGATCGGTCCATGCGGCCGGAGCTCAGGGCTAACAATGGAATGCAGCATTCCATAGACTCGGGGCTTTTCAGGGTCACATTCGGGGCTTCAGCCCCTCCTAGCCACCCCCTACCTATGCCCCTGGGCTGATCTGAGGTCTGAAGGTGAAGAAATTGGGAAATTGGGACTTATCTGATCTCTTTATGTGATGCTATAGAGCCAACTTAGTACAACAGATACATCATGTGTGTGTGTAGGCTAGACATACCATATTCTACAGTCTAAAAATAACACAACAGGGATCACGCTGAAGCTGTAAGTCCAGTTTAATTTCCAGTTCATGTACAGTAAATATGAACCAGCCAATCAATGTTTGCACCCATAGTTGTGCTTCTAATGGCAATCTACACTTCACATTGGCAACCTACACAATGGATCCAGGTAAATTATTTCAGCACAAATACAGCTGTTATATTTTTTTAAACCTTTGGTTATTAGCTAGATAAACTTATAATTTGAGACAACTGAACCCCTATGCCCAGGAAAAGAAATATCTATGGTCCTGACAGGCGAAAGGCGAGATCTTACTATTGGGGTCACAGACAATACTAACAACCTGACAAGGGTTCTAACTCTTTCTTATTTTATTCCATGCCTAAAAGAACATTCTCGCTGGAGGCTGATTTTAATTGGGTCATTGGAATGTTCACAGCAACAAAAAAGTGGTAAAGGTTAGAAAGATGGTAACCTGTTCACATTTCCTATTGTGTCATTGAAGGCAGAGCTGTCTGTGTAGATGTAGCACTGTCATAAGTGAAATGTTACCAGTTTTAAATCCATAGAAAATAAAATACAAATATTTATTTATGGGACAATCAATCCACTATATCCAAAATGGACCAACATAAAATCTTTCTTTGAAATTTGTCACCGTTAGTGGGCAAAAGAAGCTCAGTGAAGGCATTGTTTGTAGTATTATGCTTTATTCCTCTGGAGTAAACTCCACTGCCTTTTATTACTGACATATACAATCTTCAATTGAATTGCTATTTTTCATTTTATAAATTGCTTGCTTTAGTTTAGCAACCTTATATTTGTGATTCTACTCTTATTTTTCTGGGGAATATGATTCAAACCCCCCTTTTTGAAACTTGCACATGCAGATTTAGCAGATCTACAGTTTGGTAAGTGTATAGGTGCCAGGCAAGTTACAGAAGGATATGTCTTATCATCTAAGAATATGGTGTAAGCCTCCAGATGATTGTCCTACTTTTTATAGCATTTTAATTGGTGGCAGAATATATAGAGTGATGATCTGAAGTTCTCAATGTCAGTCACAAATACTGCCATTATTCAGTCCATTAGCAGCCAGACGCAGGGAACAGCAGCCGGAGGCTGTCACAGCTGGGGATCTGATACTCTAGAAAGTGCAAAATCACTGCTCCCGAAAAAACGGCCATTTTTAAAACTTTTTTTGCATTGATCCATGTCCCCTGAGGCAGGACCCAGGTCCCCAAACACTTTTTATGACAATAACTTGCATATAAGCCTTTAAAATTAGCACTTTTGATTATTCATGTTCGTGTCCCATAGACTTTAACGGTGTTCGCGTGTTCGAATGAATTTTTTGCCTGTTCGCATGTTCTGGTGCGAACCGAACAGGGGGGTGTTCGGCTCATCCCTAGTGGTTAGTGGAGATTAGAAAGTGCCCCCTTACATTGGTGGTCAGTTGAGAAGGTCTCCCTTACATTGGTGGTTAGTGAAGAAGGTCTCCCTTACATTGGTAGTTAGTGAAGAAGGTCTCCCTTACATCGGTGAGTTGAGAGGCCCCTCCCTTATATTGTTGATCAGCGGAGAAACAACATCCCCTTCAAGATATCTAAAAAGATCATGTGTGGTGGACATGCCCCAGAATCAGGCCTTTCTGGAAAAAGATATTTAATCTAATCAAAAGAGCAACTGGATGCGAGATTCCCAGGTCTCCAGAAACGGCTCTATTGAATGCACATGTTCCTTGCCTTTCCAAGTACAACCGCAAACTGCTTCACTTTATATTTTTAGGAGCTAAAATAACACTGGCTAAGGCTTGGAAGCAACCCACAGACTCTACAAGGGCAGCTATCAGGAAGATCTCTTGGATCATGGCCCAGGAGAAGCTGGCGAACACCCTCAATAATACAAAACGGAAATTTGAGATAATCTGGGAACCGTGGGCTAAACTTATGGGTATAGACATCTCCCCAGGGGTGCTCCCAGGCCAAAGCCAGGACAAAAATTGAGAGACATAAACCTTACTTCCCACCCCTTTCCCCTCCTACTTCTGTTCTTTCCCCCTCTTTCTTCTTTGGGGCCTGTCCCCTTCTAATACAGGGTTGCTGTTTTATACGCTTGGTACATTTCCAGGGTCCTGCTCCAGAGACAGCAGGTCTCAAGTAGAGGTTACCCCCAGGGTGGGGGGACCCCACTCCCCAGCACAGTATGATCCCGTTGGGGGTGCTGGGGTGATGGGACCCTCTCCCTCTGGCCATGGTCGGGCCGGGGGGGGGTCTCTTGGTTAATTTCGGGATTTCCTTCACAGAAAAACGGTGGGCCGGGAGGTATCTCCCACTTAATATCAACCCCCCCAAAAGGGGATTGGTAATATAAATATTATATTGTCTGGTCTGTACTTTTTACACCATCTTAAATCACTGTATTATACCGACAAAGAATGTAACCCGCCTATCTTTTTGTACCACGAGTTCATATTGATAGTATTATACTTTAAATGTTACTCTGTTCTATATTTTATGAAAATAAAATACTTTGAAGGAAGAGGAAAAAAAAAGGTCATGTGTATCAGTATTTTCATTGAGAAAGAAGAGGAAAGGCTTTCGTAGTTCAATGCCACAGGGTCCGTTGAGTGATGGTGGTTCTGGTTCAGGTAAGAAATCAGTCCACCGCTGCTCACCTCATCTCTGAAGGAACACTAATTACGCTAGGGAACCCCTAATAGACTGCCCTAAGGTAGATATAGTCATTTCATAAAGTTAAATTTGATTAATTTATTTTTATTCATCCTTTGCTTTATTTATCCTTAATGGACTGTAATAATGGGACATATATCTTCTGTTTAGGACCCCGGGGAGAGGGCAGCACTGGACCCCTGGACTGGTAAGTGTCTATTTATTAAATGTCAGCAGCTACAGTAATTTGTAGTTGTTGACTTTTAATTTTTTAAAGATTGACTGAAGATCCTCTTTAATAACTTGTATGCCTACTGGTTCCCACAATCTTCTTTCTGTTTATGAAGTTTTCACTGCCGCAATGTTCTTCGTGATCCAACACTTTCTAGAGTGAAGACAAGAAGACAATGAAGACAAGAAGATGAAGAGAAGAAGATGAAGAGAAGAAGATGAAGAGAAGAGCGGGAGCCTCCCTCCATGCCATCATGGATGCGGAGCGGCCCGAGGAGAAGAAGGGAAGAAGACGCCGACGCCATGGAGGAGATGCTGGACGAGAACACCGGAGGAAGAACCAGAAGAACCAGAAGAAGAAGAAGAAGAAGATGAAGGAAGATAGAAGAAAGAAGAAGCATTTAAATAAAGGAATTGTCAAAAACTGTCTCTTGTCATTTTTAACATTTTTGACAGTTTTTTAGTGAAATGGTAGGGGTACCCCCTTACCATTTCACACAGGGGGAAGGCTGGGATCTGGGGGTCCCCTTGTTAATGGGGGCTTCCAGATTCCGATAAGCCCCCCGCCCGCAGACCCCCACAACCACCGGCCAGGGTTGTGGGGATGAGGCCCTTGTCCTCATCAACATGGGGAGAAGGTGTTTTGGGGGGCTACCCCAAAGCACCCTCCCAATGTTGAGGGCATGTGGCCTGGTACGGTTCAGGAGGGGGGGCGCTCTCTCATCCCCCCTCTTTTCCTGCAGCCTGCCAGGTTGCGTGCTAGGATAAGGGTCTGGTATGGATTGTCTGGTATGGATTTTTGGGGGGACCCCACGCCCTTTTTTTTTTAAATTTTGGCGTGGGGTTCCCCTTAATATCCATACCAGACCTGAAGGGCCTGGTATGGAATTTAGGGGGACCCCCCACGTCATTTTTTTTTTTTAATTTTGGCCGGAGTTCCCCTTAATATCCATACCAGACCTGAAGGGCCTGGTATGGAATTTAGGGGGACCCTCCACGTCATTTTTTTTTAAAATTTTGGTTGGGGGTTCCCCTGTGGGGAATTCCCATGCCGTTTTTATCAATGAACTTCTATGTGTATTGTCGGACTGGCAATGCATTAATAGCTGCGAGTAGTTTTAAATGACTTATTTTCCTTTGAAATGTCATTTTGCTGTCAGACAGTTCTAAACACGGGAAACATGCGCCCCTTTACAGGCTTACTAGAGACACCCCCCAGGTATGAAATTTAAAGGAATATTACACTTTTATTGTTTCACTTTAAGCATTATTAAAATCACTGCTCCCGAAAAAACGGCCGTTTTTAAAACTTTTTTTTGCATTGATCCACGTCCCCTGGGGCAGGACCCGGGTCCCCAAACATTTTTTATGACAATAACTTGCATATAAGCCTGTAAAATTAGCACTTTTGATTTCTCCCATAGACTTTTAAAGGGTGTTCCGTGGCATTCGAAGTTGCTGCGAACACCCCAAATTGTTCGCTGTTCGGCGAACTTGCGAACAGCCCATGTTCGAGTCAAACATGAGTTCGACTCAAACTCGAAGCTCATCCCTACTAACCACTAGGGATCAGCCAAACAGCAGAACATGCTAACAGACCAAAAATTTGTGCGAACACGCGAACCCTGTTAAAGTTTATGGGACTCGAACGTGAAAAATCAAAAGTGCTAATTTTAAAGGCTAATATGCAAGTTATTGTCATAAAAAGTGTTTGGGGACCCAGGTCCTGCCCCAGGGGATATGGATCAATGCAAAAAAAAGTTTTAAAAACGGCCGTTTTTTCGGGGTGTCTATGGTATGCCTGTAAGGTGGTGTTTTTTCACCAGTGTTTAGAACAGTCCCTGCACAAAATTACATTTCTAAAGGAAAAAAAAGTCATTTAAAACTGCTTGCGGCTGTAATGTAATGTTGCCCCCCCCCATCTCCTCTCTCTCTATATTCTTTCTCTCTCCTCTCTCTCCTCTTTGGGTCTTGTATGGATATTAAGGTGAACCTCACGCCCAAATTTAAAAAAAGGCGTGGGGCCCCCAGGCCCTATATATTCTGAACAGCAGCAGTATACAAGTGGTCCCCGGGTTACAAACAAGATAGGGACTGTAGGTTTGTTCTTAACTTGAATCTGTTTGTAATTTGTAACAGGTACATTTTGTAAGTGCAGCTCCAGCCAAAAAAATCTATTTTTAAGCTTTTTGGCTAACATAGGGAAGGGTTATCATCACCCCTGTTCAGAAGATTTCACCTCACTTTCTGTCCCAATGACAATTGGATTTTGAGAATTTTGGGTTGTTAGGGAAACAAGGATTGGTGATAAAGCATCAGTGGGGAGACACCTTTTTCCCATATTAACTCTTACAGGAGAGAATTTACCTTCCTAGGGGTAGATTTCCTCTCACTTCCTGTTGTCTCCCTCCGTTTGTAAGTAGGAGTCGTTTGTAAGTTGGATGTTTGAAAAGAGGGGTGTCAGGGCTGGCTCAGCCCTTCCTTCTCTGAGCTGGCCGCTCAGCTGTCGGCTAATTGCCAGCTCTCATCTCTCTCCACAGTTAACCAGCTGTTGTGGATCTGCTCGTCAGTCCCACCTACTTAAAGATCTCCAGCTCGCTTAATTCCTGCCTTCGCCTTGGTCACATAACAAGAAACCATCTCCTGCGTTCCTGTTTAAAGACTGGCTTTGCTGACATCCCTTCTGGCTCCTTATCCTGCTTGTTGTTCCTCTACTTGGAGCCCTGACTTCTGGCCTGGCTGATTACCCATTCTGGTTACTGAACTCTGGCTTGGCTGATTACCCGATCTGGTTACTGAAATCTGGCTTGGATGACTACCCGATCCGGTCACTGGACTCTGGCTATGCTTTGACTATGCTTACTCTATTTACCTTTTATTTTTATTAATAAACAAGTGTGATTTTACTGTACTTCTGTCTTGGTCTGGTTCATGGTTTCTGACAAGGGGGCCGCCTGTATATACTAAACGGCCCGCCCTATACACTGCTGTGAAATATTATATCAAGAATTGTAATTACATGCCCCTGTTATACAGTGGCAGAAAAATTGGGCCTTAGGCGGTGGTGGTGGTGGTGGCACAACACTGTAAAGCCTCACAGATCGTTTTGTGAGTGCAGGAACAGGCCCTGCTGTGAAATATTGGATCAAAAATTGTAATTACACGCCCCTGTTGAACAGGGGCAGAAAAAATGGGCCTTAGGCGGTGGTGGAAATGGGAAATTTTGAGACTTTGAGTGAAGCACGGGAATGTGCCTCCATCCCGGGTACAAGAGAAAAAAAGAGGGAGCATAGGGACTTTGAATTAAGCAGTTGACAGGTTGGGGTTGAAATGAAAAATCAAGTTTATTTCATATAAGTAATACTGGTATATATCACATGTAAAAAGGTTGCAAGTGCATGCGCACATGTCATAACCTATATAAATGCATGTATATAAAAAACACAGTAAACATGATATCTAGGCAATTAATTATTGCGGTTACAAATGTCATGAGGGGGATACATATATGAACTGGGAGGAATATGACGACATAATATAAAAGGTAAGTATAAATTGGTGTGATACATAAAAAAGTGGTGGTGGCACAACACTGTAAAGCCTCACAGATATTTTTGTTGAGCGCAGGAACAGGCCCTGCTGTGAAATATTAGATCAAAAATTGTAATTATACGCCCCTGTTAAACAGGGGCAGAAAAATTGGGGCTTAGGCAGTGGTGGTGTCACAACACTGCAACATCTCACATATACTCTTGTTGAGCACAGGAGCAAGCCCTGCTGTTAAACATTTGATCAAAAATTGTAATTACACGCCCCTGTTAAACAGGGGCAGAAACATTGGGCCTTAGGTAGTGGTAGTGGTGCCCTGAACCAAAAATATTCTTAGAAGCTATCATCAAGAAAATTGAGGAGGAATAGGATAGTCACTCAGCATAATAGGATAATCACTCAGCATATACAGTCTTCAAGGGATCCCACATCCATAGAAAAATCATTCGGTTATATCAGCATCAGGTGCTTGGTAGCTGGTGATCCAAGACTGATTAATTTTTTTGAATGTGAGCCGATCAACAGAGTCTGTGGACAGGAGCACTCTGTGATCAGTTACAAAGCCTCCAGAAGCACTGAATGTGCATTCAGAAAGAACGCTGGATGCAGGACAGGCCAGTAGCTCAATTGCATATTGAGCAAGCTCTGGCCAGTGGTCCATCCTCAAGACCGAGTAACCCAGTGGATGTTCTGGTGGAAAGGTCTCCAAGTCTGATCTTGCCACCAGATATTCCTGCACCATGTAATTCAGACACTGACGATGGTTGCTGGAACTGATCAGACCTGGGCGCTAAGGACTGATGAATTGCCTGAAGGCATCGTTCAGCCAGCCACCTTCTCCACTGCTCTTTCTGTGACTGAACGAAGCCTCAGCAACACGTTGTCCAGCACCAGGAAATTGTAACCTCCGAGGCTCTGGAAATGCATTGTACAAACCTTTCTGCAAGGCCTCCCGAAGATGTTTTATCCTCTGCTCCCTCTGCGAAGGCTGGATAAGTTCTGCAACCTTACCCTTGTAACGTGGATCAAGAAGGGTCGCTAGCCAGTAATGATCTCTCTCCTTGATACCACGAATCCTAGTGTCCTTTTGCAGGCTTTGCAGGATCAGGGAGGCCATGCAGCGTAAGTTTGCAGAGTCAATCGATCCTGAGTCCTCTGGGTCACTAAGGATCACATGATCCTCAGCCACCTCCTCCCAGCCACGTACAACTCCATGGGGACTGCAAACGATCCCTTGAAGACTGCTGCTGATGCTGAGTGTCATCCTCCACCTCCATGCTGACGCAGTCCTCCTTCTCCTCTTCTTCTTCCTGTGTGATCAGCGGGCCTGCAGGAATACTAGAATCTGGATAAAGGGGGCCCTGAGAGGTAAGGAAGTCCTCCTCTTCCTCCTGCTGTTCTGCCTCAAGTGTCCTGTCCATTATTCCATGAAGCGTGTGCTCCAACAGGAAGACAAGAGGTACAGTATCACTGATGCATGCACTGTCACTGCTCACCATCTTCGTGACCTCCTCAAATGGTGACAGGATAGTGCATGCATCCTTGATCATGAGCCAATGGCGTGGCGAAAAAAAGCCAAGCTCCCCTGACCCTGTCCTAGTGCCATACTCACACAGATACTCATTGATGGCCCTCTGCTGTGTGTGCAGCCACTGCAGCGTTGCGAACGTTGGGTTATTTATTATTATTTATTTCAGGTACTTATATAGCGCCATCAATTTACGCAGCGCTTTACATATACATTGTACATTTACATCAGTCCCTACCCTCAAGGAGCTTACAATCTAATGTCCTTAACTTACATTCATACATACTAGGGACAATTTAGACAGGATCCAATTAACCTACCAGCATGTCTTTGGAGTGTGGGAGGAAACCGGAGTACCCGGAGGAAACCCATGCAGGCACAGGGAGAACATGCAAACTCCAGGCAGGTAGTGTCGTGGTTGGGATTTGAACCAGCAACCCTTCTTACTGCTAGGCGAAAGTGCTATCCACTACACCACTGTACCGCCTGGTGGGCATGTCACAAATGAGGCGGTCCTTGGGCAGGTTGCATTCTCTTTGAATGTCAGCCAGCTGAACACTGGCATTATATGACCAGCGGAAATTACCACAGACTTTAATGGCCTGCCTCAGGAGATCCTGTAAGCCCGGGTACCTGCTCAAGAACCGCTGCACCACCAAATTCAGGACATGAGTCAAACAGGGAACATGGGTCAAGTGTCCCTGTCGGAGGGCAGAGAGGAGGTTGGTGCCATTGTCGCATACAATCATTCCTGGCTGAAGCTGGCCTGGCGTCAACCACCTCTGAGCCAGCCCCTGCAGAGCTGACAGAATCTCTGCCCCAGTGTGGCTCCTGTCCCCTAAGCAGATCAACTCAAGCCCCGCATGGCATCTTTTTGCCTGAGTGCTTGCGTAGCCTCTTGAACGCCTACGGAGCACCGCTGGTTCAGAGGAGAAATCTGCAGAGGAAGAGGCCATAGAGGAAGAAGCAGAGGAGGGGGTGGAGGAGAGAGTTGTGGCAGAATCACCACTAGCATTTTGGAGACGTGGTGGCGGAACAAGCTCCAACAATACTGAACCCTGTCCTGCATCCTTCCCAGCTGCCAGCAGAGGTACCCAGTGCGCCATGAAAGAAAGGTAACCTCCCCGTCCATGCCTGCTGGACCATGAGTCAGCAGTAATATGCACCTTACTGATGACCGCCCTGTCCAATGGGGCCAAGACATTGCCTTCCACATGCTGGTAGAGAGCCGGAATGGCCTTCCGTGAAAAGAAATGGCATTTGGGAACCTGCCACTGAGGTACCGAACATTCCACAAATTCACAAAAGGGGCAGAGTCTACCAGCTGAAAAGGCAGCCGTTGTAGTGCTAGCAATTTGGTCAAGCTGGCATTCAGATGCTGAGCATGTGGATGGCTGGGATCAAATTTCTTTCAACGGTTTAGCAACTGGGGTAGGGAAATTTGCCTGCTAAAATTGGATGTTGGTGTACCGCTAGCAGATTGGCCACAAGTACTTGGGACACCTATTTCTATACCTTCATTCCTCTCAGTGCAGGTTTCTGAGAGGACTGGAGGTATAGTGGGGTTAGAGATCCCAGCTGATGAGGAGCAAGGTGAGGTCCGCCTTGTTCTTTGATGTGGGTCTTTTAAGTGCTGTTGCCAATGGACTGCATGGGAGGTCATCAGATGTCTGGTCAAGCATGTGGTGCCCAAGCGGCTGCTGTTTTGGTCACGCTTGATACGCTTCAGACATATGTCGCAAGCAGCAATGGTGCGATCTGCTGCACACGTGTCAAAAAAGGCCCACACCAAAGAACTTTTCAAAATATGCGGGGAGTCAGCAGCGCCCTACACCTGCTTAGCTCTGCGGTGTGATGCAATAGGGTGGCTGCCCTTAGGCTGCCCCCTGGAGGGAATCCTACCTCACTGGAGATGTGCCTCCTCCTCATCTCTTCTATCAGGCAGCCAAGTTGAGTCAGTGACCTCATCATCCCCTCCCTCCTTGTCACTGTAGCAAACTTGGCAGTATGCTGCAGCTGGGGGAACATGACTGCCAGTTTCTTGACCTTCTTGGGCACCCTCTCTGTCTAGGTTGACGTTACTCCCTTCCTCAACTTGGGTAGCATCATCGGAGCCTTCAAATCACTGCGCATCCTCCTGCAGCATGTACCCAACACTGTGGTCGAATAGTTTGGGGGACTCCTCTGTGCATGATGGTGGGGCTAGGGAAGGAGTGACTGTTGACATGGAGCCGATGGAATAGGCCGCTTTGGCAGCTGCATTGGCAGGCAAACTACTTTAAACCTGGGTGACAGAGGATGAGGAGGATGAGGATGGCTTTGTTATCCATTCCACCAACTCTTCTGCATGTTGTGGCTCAATAACACGGCCAGCTGCAGGAAAAAAGGACAAGCGTGCCCCACGGCCATGTGCTGAGGATGCACCGTGTCCATGACCAGCACTGTCGACTGTAGACACAGAGCCTGCTTGCCCTCTTTTAGTGGCCTATGAGCATCTGCCTCTCCTTGGTGGCCTTCCAGACATGCTGTAAATTTTGTTTAGCAAAAAAACACTACACTGTATTGTGTACTGTGTACACCACCAGGAAAGTAGTAGCAACTGCACTAGGGGTGCACGGTACTGTGTATACCAACAGAAGTGTAATAACAATTATGGGTACACTGTATGTATTCAGTACACCACCAGGAAAGTAGTAGCAACTGCACTAGGGGTGCACGGTACTGTGTACACCAATAGATGTATAATAACAACTATGGGTACACTGTATGTATTGTGTACACCACCAGGAAAGTAGTAGCAACTGCACTATGGGTGCACGGTCCTATGTAGACTTGTGCACAATGGGAAATTTCATTTGGTTTCGGTTAGTTGTCATTCGTAAAATACATAATTTTGTTCTGTTATATTCGTTATGTTACATTAATTAGTTTTCGGATAATATGTTATTATTCGTAGAGTGTCGATATTGATTATACTGAATCTCGAATCATGTCGAATTCATTCATTATATCCGCTATAATTTTTTTCGTATTAGTTGAAATTCGATATTTATGTATGTATATATATTCGTGATAATGATTCGTAGTTTGGAAAGTCGTTTGTTTATTCAATCTATTAACACACACAATGACAATATCTCTGCTCCTCTGCTCAAATACAATACAACACCCTTCTCACTCAGTTATCAGGAATGCACTTTGCCAGTAATCCAACCTCCAGCACAAAATTAATCAGCTGATTCGACTGTAAGATTTACTTTGAGTTGAACTTTTGTTTCATTAGATCTTTAATGAATTACTGAATCATGTCGAATTCATTTGTTATATTTGCTATAATTTCTTTCGTATTAGTTGAAATTCATTATTTTTGTATTCGGACATTCGGATGATTCCTACACTGCCCCTTACACTGACCTACCTGATTCCTATACTGACCACTGCACTGACCTACCTGATTCCAACACTGACCTATCTGACTCCTACACTGACCTACCTGTACACTGCACTGACCTATCTGACCACTACACTAACCTACCTGATTCCTATACTGGCCACTACACTGAGTCACTGACCTACCTGTCCACTACCCTGACCTACCTGATTCCTACACTGACCCTTACAGTGACCTACCTGATTCCTACACTGACCACAACACTAACCTACCTGATTCCTATACTGACCACTACACTAACCTACCTACAGTATTCCTATACTGACCACCCTACAATATTCCTATACTGACCACTACACTACACTGACCTACCTACAATATTCCTATACTGACCACTACACGGCCTGACCACTTGCTTTTCTTCCGACTGCTCTGCGGCCTCTGTCACACTGCCAGACTGGCTGCCACAATGGGGAAATGGATCCGGTCCGGAGAAGAGGAGGAGGAGGAGGAGGAGAAGACAGCGGCTGCTCACAATGAAGTGGAGAAGGGACTCCAGGAGCAACCCTGCTGCCGCACATGACCCCATTCGCCCAGTCGCCAGTGTGTGTCACGCTCGGGTCACACTTGGGTCGGCTTCGTCCTCCTAATTTCTATTTCCTGTGTCCCTGTGCTCCACGCTGCCATGTTCAGTCTCAGGCTGGGCGGCCAGAGCGCAAGGACACAGGAAATAGAAATTAGGAGGACAGAGCTGAGAGTGACACACATTGGCGCAGAATTTGTTGCACCTGGGGCCCTGGCCCCCTCACGATGTACTACTGGCCATAACAGAGGAAACACTGCACTTATTCTCACAATGCAGCTGTGCAGACTAGAGGGGAGAAGAGAGCAGGGTGCATGTCAGATCACTCCGCCTGTCCTGCCTGCCAAAGTCGGTCATTTGCAGACTGCACTTTGAAACACGAGGAATCGCTGGCCATTTCCGGATTGAGGTACCTCCCCCACTTGTGTCACTGCTCGACCCCTCCTCCGTTGTTATGTGATAGGATTGGAAGGCTTCTGTGTGCGCTGCTGGGAGAGCAGTGCTGTCACTGGGCTTGGAGACAGAGGAACTGAGCTTCTGCGTTTAGAAGTGTCAGAGTAGCAAGCACAGGGCTGGCACCGGCGGATTGATATAGACGTGACTGTGAAGATCACTGCACGGTGGCGGCGAGGCGCCCGAAAGTGAACAAAGAGTCCGCTTGTCTTGGGACAGTTTTTTTTTAATTGCTGGAGATCACGGCGCCCAGTCTTCTCTCTGCCTCTGCCCACCCCTTCAGGCTCCAGACCTAGAAAGTTGCCTCATACAGAAGCCAAAGCAGCCTGGGCTGTCCCCCGCCTCTGCCTCAGCTGTAAGCGCTGGGGCGCGGTGCACCCCGTGCACCCCGCCCAGGATCGGCCCTGGCTTTAGGCATTATTAAAATCACTGCTCCTGAAAAAAAAACAGCCGTTTTTAAAACTTTTGTTTGCATTGATACATGTTCCCTGGGGCAGGACCCAGGTCCCCAAACAATTTTTATGACAATAACCTGTATATAAGCCTTTAAAATTAGCACTTTTGATTATTCATGTTCGTGTCCCATAGACTTTAACGGTGTTCGCGTGTTCTAACAAATTTTTTGCCTGTTCGCATGTTCTGCTGCAAACCGGACAGGAGGGTGTTGGGCCCATCCCTAATGTCTAGTACTGTGTACACCAACAGAAGTATGATAACAACTATGGGTACACTGTATGTATTGTGTACACCACCAGGAAAGTAGTAGCAACTGCACTAGGGGTGCACGGTACTGTGTACACCAACAGAAGTATAATAACAATTATGGGTGCAGTGTATGTATTGTGTACACCACCAGGAAAGTAGTAGCAACTGCACTAGGGGTGCACGGTACTGTGTACACAAACAGAAGTTTAATAACAACTATGGGTGCACTGTATGTATTGTGTACACCACCAGGAAAGTAGTAGTAACTGCACTATGGATGCACAGTACTGTGTACACCAACAGAAGTATAATAACAACTATGGGTACACTGTATGTATTGTGTACACCACCAGGAAAGTAGTAGCAACTGCACTAGGAGTGCACGGTACTGTGTACACCAACAAAAGTTTCATAACAATTATGGGTGTACTGTATCGACCACCAGAAAAGTATGAGCAACTGCACTATGGGTGCACAGCACTGTATACTGTGTACACTGCCTGAAGTATATTAGAAATAGTACACCAGGAACGGCCTGCAGTCAGCTATAGCTAAACTGGATACAGTGGATATATATATACGAGAGTTGTATATATATATATATATATATATATATATATATATATATATATATATATATATATATATATATATATATATATATATATATATATTAAATACACTGCAGCTAACTGAATCACCTGCCTGCCTGAAGAATATTAGAAACAGTACACCAGGAAAGGCCTACAGTGAGATATAGCTAAACTGTATGCAGTGGATATATATATATATATATATATATATATATATATATATATATACAAGACTATCTGTATATATATATATATTAAATACACCGCAGTTAACTGAATCACCTGTCTGCCTGAAGTATATTAGAAATAGTACACCAGGAACGGCCTGCAGTGAGACAGTGAGATATAGCTAAACAGTATGCAGTGGATATATATATATATATATATATATATATATATATATATACGAGACTGACTGTATATATATATATATATATATATATATTAAATACACTGCAGCCAACTGATTAATCTGCCAGCCTGCCTGCTCAATCTAAATGACACTCTCTCTCCGTCCACGCCAATGACACACTACATGAGGCCGACGTGCAGGTGGTATTGTATAGTGTGGGGCGTGGACTTAGTCCCCCTGAGCCATGATTGGCAAAAGGCACCCTGCCTTTGGCCAATTATGGCTCTCTTAGCTGAGGGTGCTGTGATTGGCCAAAGCATGCAGGTCATGGTGCATGCTCTGGCCAATCATCATACAGCAATGCACTGCGCTACCGCAGTGCATTATGGGCTGTTACGCGCCGCTCGAATTTGGCGCGAATGGCCCATAATGTTCAGTTTTTGACGAACGGGCGAACAGCCAATGTTCGGGTCGAACTCATGTTCAACCCGAACAGAAAGATCATCCCTACTAACCACCAATGTAAGGAAGCATTTCTCCACTAACAACCAATATAGGTCAGCACTGTACAAACCATCAGTATAAATAACCATTTCTGAATTGACCACCAATGTAAAGGAATGCTACATAGTTACATAGTAGCTTAGTTACATAGTAGGTGAGGTTGAAAAAAGACACAAGTCCATCAAGTCCAACCTATGTGTGTTATTATATGTCAGTATTACATTGTATATCCCTGTACGTTGTGGTCGTTCAGGTGATTATCTAATAGTTTTTTTAAACTATCGATGCTCCCTGCTGAAACCACTGCCAATTCCACATCATTGGCACTCTTATGCCCCGTACACACGGTCGGACTTTGTTCGGACATTCCGACAACAAAATCCCAGGATTTTTTCCGACGGATGTTGGCTCAAACTTGTCTTGCATACACACGGTCACACAAAGTTGTCGGAAAATCCGATCGTTCTAAACGCGGTGACGTAAAACACGTACGTCGGGACTATAAACGGGGCAGTGGCCAATAGCGTTCATCTCTTTATTTATTCTGAGCATGCGTGGCACTTTGTCCGTCGGATTTGTGTACACACGATCGGAATTTCCGACAACGGATTTTGTTGTCGGAAAATTTTATCTCCTGCTCTCCAACTTTGTGTGTCGGAAAATCCGATGGAAAATGTCCGATGGAGCCCACACACGGTCGGAATTTCCGACAACACGCTCCGATCGGACATTTTCCATCGGAAAATCCGATCGTGTGTACAGGGCATTACAGTGAAGAACCCTCTACTCAGTCTAAGGTTAAACCTCTTTTCTTCTAATTTTAATGAGTGGCCATGTGTCTTATTAAAGCGGAGGTCCGGCCATTTAAAAAAAAAAAGTCAGCAACTACAAACACTGTAGCTGCTGACTTTTAATAAGGGCACTTACCTGTCCAGTGAGCCCGCGATGTTGGCCCCCCGAGGCCGATCCGTCCATCGGATCATGTGCCGGCGCTGCCATCCTAACTAAGGGAAACAGGCAGTGGAGCCTGTGCATGCGCGAGTCGCGCAGCGCTTTGTGAATGGCCCTGTTGTTTTCTGGGACACGCATGTCCTAGAATACAATGGGCCAGCTCACCGAAGAGGAGGAAGTGACAGAACAGCATCGCGGAATAGGAAGGAGGCAGATTAGGAAAACTGCCTAGCAACAGGGGTTTCTAGTAAGTAAAAATTTTTTTTTTTTTCAAATGATTTTTTTATATATTTTTTGTAGAATCTTAATGTCATTTTTTATTTTAGGGTGGACCTCCACTTTAAACTCCCTTCCACGGAAAAGTTTTATCCCTATTGTGGAGTCACCAGTAGGGATGAGCTGAACATCCCCCTGTTCGGTTCGCACCAGAACTTGCGAACGGACCGAAACTTTGCACGAACGTTAGCACCCCATTGAAGTCTATGGGACTCAAACATTCACAATCAAAAGTGCTAATTTTAAAGGCTAATTTGCATGGTATTGTCCTAAAAAGGGTTTGGGGACCCGGGTCCTGCCCCAGGGGACATGTATCAATGCAAAAAAAAGTTTTAAAAATGGGATCAGTGATTTTAATGATCCTTAAAGTGAAAAAAAAAAAAAGTGAAATATTCCTTTTAATATCGTACCTGGGGGGTGTCTATATTATGCCTGTAAAGTGGCGCGTGTTTCCCGTGCTTAGAACAGTCCCTGCACAAAATGACATTTCTAAAGGAATAAAAGTCATTTAAAACCCCTTCCCGACGAGCGTACGCAGATGTGCGTACTCGGATTTCCGGGGTTATACCGGGATGATGCCCGCAGCTGCAGGCATCATCCTGGTACTGATTTTTACAGCGGGCGATTGGCTTTCTGGGTATAACAACCGATGCGGCTAAATGCCACTCGGCTGTTATACCGGAGCAGCGGGAGGGGACGTCCCCCCTCCCGCCGCCTCCCGCTGCTCTTACCGGGCCTCCCATTCGATTGGGAGGCCCGGTGACCAATTGGCTGCCTCCGGCGGCTGGGGCGGGCTGGAACGAAGCTGTGGGTGGCTTCGTTCCAGCCTCCTAATTGTAAACGCGGAAGCGACGTCATGATGTCACGTCCCGTTTACTCGGCAGCCAATGGCGCCAATTAAAAAAAAATACACAGTGTTCAGAATCGCCATTTTCAGTGATCTGAATACTTTGAAGTGCAAAGGAGGGATCGGGGGTCTAAAAGACTCCATAAAGAGTACCTGTCACCACCTATTACTGTCACAAGGGATTCCTTGTGACAGCAATATAAGTCATCAAAATGTATTTATTTTTTTAACACAATTTATAAATATAAAAATAAATAAAATAAATAATTAAAAAAAAATTTAAAGCGCCCTCGTCCCCACGAGCTTGCGCAGCAAAGAAAACGCATACGGAGGTCGCGCCCGCATATGTAAACGGTGTTCAAATCACACATGTGAGCTATCGCGGCGATCGTCAGAGCGAGAGCAATAATTTTAGCACTGGACCTCCTCTGTAACTCTAACCTGGTAACTGTAAAAAAAATTTAAAGCGTCGCCTATGGAAATTCTTAGGTACCGTAGTTTTTCGCCATTCCACGAGTTCGTGCAATTATAAAGTGTGACATGTTTGGTATCTATTTACTCAGCGTAACATCATCTTTCACATTATAGAAAAAAATTGGGGTAACTTTACTGTTTATTTTTTTTTTAATTCATGAAAGTGTCCCTTTTCCCAAAAATTTGCGTTTAAAACACCGCTGCACAAATACCGTGTGATATAAAATATTGCAACAATCTCCATTTTATTCTCTAGATTCTCTGCTAAAAAATATATATATATAATGTTTGGGGGTTTTAAGTAATTTTCTAGCAAAAAATACGGATTTTAACTTGTAAACACCAAATTTCAAAAATAGGCTTAGTCATGAAAGGGTTAAAACTGCTTTAATGTAATGTCGGGTCCCAGTAATATGGATGAAAATTAGTGAGACAAACGGCATGGGTACCCCCCCAGTCCATTACCAGGCCCTTTGGGTCTTGTATGGATATTAAGGGGAACCCAAATTAAAAAAAGGAAAGGAGTGGGACCCCCAGGCCCTCTGAACAGCAGTGTACAGGCGGTGCAAACAAGGCAGGGACTGTAGGTTTGTTGCTAAGTAGAATCTGTTTGTAATTTTGAACTGGTACATTTTTAAAGTGTTTAGCTCCAGCCAAAAAATCTATTTTAAGCTTTTTGGAAAACATAGGGAAGGGTTATCACCCCTGTGACATTTGTTTTGCTGTCTGTGCTCCTCTTCAGAAGATTTCACCTCACTTTCTGTCCCAATGACAAATGTTTTTTGAAAATTTGGGATTTTTAGTGAGACAAGGATTGGTGATAAAGCATCAGTGGAAAGGAGAAACATTTTTCCCATATTAACCCTTACAGGAGATAATTTCCCTTCCTAGGGGTAGATTTCATCTCACTTCCTGTTGTTTCCTTCCGTTTGCAAGTAGGAGTCGTTTGTAAGTTGGATGTTTGAAAGTAGGGGCCTGCCCTATATACTCTGCAGAAATTGGGGCCTTAGGTGTTGGTGTTGCCACAACACTGTAAGCCCTCACAGGGCCCTGCTGTGAAATATTAGTTCATGAATTGTAATTACATGCCCCTGTTGAACAGGGTCAGAAAAACTGGGCCTTTGGTGATGGTGGTGGTGGTGCTGGTGCCACAACACTGTAAGTCCTCACAGTTACTCTTGGTGGGTGCAGAAACAGGCCCTGCTGTGGAATATTAGATCAACAATTGTAATTACATGCCCCTGTTGAACAGGGTCAGAAAAACTGGGCCTTTGGTGATGGTGGTGGTGGTGCTGGTGCCACAACACTGTAAGTCCTCACAGTTACTCTTGGTGGGCGCAGAAACAGGCCCTGCTGTGAAATATTAGATCAACAATTGTAATTACATGCCCCTGTTAAACAGGGGCAGAAAAATTGGGCCTTCACTCAGCATCAGCATAGGGAGTCTTGAAGGAATCTGACATTTCAAAAAAAAAACATTCGGTTACGTCAGCATCAGGTGCTTGGTAGCTAGTGGTGATCCAAGACTGATTCATTTTTATGAAGGTCAGTCGATCGACCGAGTCGGTGGACAGGCACACCCCGTGATCAGTTACAAAGCCTCCAGCAGCACTGAATGTGCGTTCCGAAAGAACGCTGGATGCAGAACAGGCCAGTAGCTCAATTGCATACTGTGCAAGCTCTGGCCAGTGATCCATCCTCAAGACCCAGTATCCCAGAGGATTTTCGGTGGGAAAGGTGTCCAAGTCTGATCTTGCCCCTAGGTAATCAAGCACCATGTGAATCAGACGCTGGCGATGGTTGCTGGAACCGATCAGACCTTGGGGCTGCAGACTAAAAAATTGTCTGAACGCATCGGTCAGACGGCCACCTTCTCCACTGCTCCTTCTTTGACTGACTGAAGCCTCAGCAACACATTGTCCAGGAACAGGAGTTTGTAAAGTCCCAGTCTCTGGGAATGCGTTGCACAGACCTTTCTGCAGGCCTCCCAAAGATGTTTCATCCTCTCCTCATCCTTACCCTTGTAACGTGGATCAAGGAGGGTTGCCAGCCAGTAACAATCCCTCTCTTTGATACCACGAATACGAGGATCCTTCCACAGGCTTTGCAGGATCAGGGAGGCCATGCAGCATAGGTTTGCTGAGGCATTCGGTCCGGAGTCCTCTGGGTCACTAAGGACGACATGATCCGCAGCCACCTCCTCCCAGCCACGTACAAGTTCATGGGTTTCTTGGGACTGTAAAGACTGCTGCTGATGCTGAGTGTCAGGCTCCACCTCCATGCTGATACAATCCTCCTGCTCTTCCTCCTCCTCTTCCTGTGTGATCGGCGGGCACGCAGGAACACTGTCTGGATAAAGGGGGCCTTGAGAGCTAAGGAAGTCCTCCTCTTCCTGCCTCTGTTCTGCCTCAAGTGCCCTGTCCATTATTCCATGCAGCGTGTGCTCCAACATGTGGACAAGGGGTACAGTGTCACTGATGCATGCACTGTCACTGCTCACTATCCTCGTGGCCTCCTCAATATTGACAGGACAGCGCATGCATCCCTGATCATGGCCCACTGGCGTGGGGAAAAAAAAACAAGCTCCCCTGACCCTGTCCTGGTGCCATAGTTGCACAGGTACTCATTGATGGCCCTCTGCTGCATGTGCAGCCGCTGCAGCATGGCCACTGTTGAGTTCCACCTCGTGGGCATGTCACAGATTAGGCGGTTCTTGGGCAGGTTAAATTCCTTTTGGAGGTCAGCCAGCCGAGCACTGGCATTATACAACTGGCAGAAATGCTCACAGACTTTCCTGGCCTGCCTCAGGACATCCTGTAAGCCCGGGTGCCTGCCCAAGAACCACTGCACCACCAAGTTAAGGACATGAGCCAAACAGGGCACATGGGTCAGTTGTCCTTGTCGGAGGGTGGAGAGGAGGTTGGTGCCATTGTCGCAAACCACCATTCCTGGCTTAAGCTGGCATGGCGTCAACCACCTCTGAACCTGCCCCTGCAGAGCTGACAGAATCTCTGCCCCAGTGTGGCTCCTGTCCCCCAAGCACACCACCTCAAGCACCGCATGGCATCTTTTGGCCTGCGTACTTGCATAGCCCCTTGAACACCTACGAAGCACCGCTGGTTCCGAGGACAAAGCACAGGAAGAGGCCATGGAGGAAGAAGAAGAGAAGGAGGTGGAGGAGAGAGGTGTGTCAGAATCACCAGTAGTAGCATTTTGGAGGCGTGGTGGTGGAACAACCTCCAACACTACTGCACCTTGTCCTGCATCCTTCCCAGCTGCCAGCAGAGTCACCCAATGCGCCATGAAAGATAGGTAACGTCCATGTCCATGCCTGCTGGACCATGAGTCAGCGGTAATATGCACCTTACCGCTGACCGCCCTGTCCAGTGAGGCCAAGACATTGCCTTCCACATGCCGGTAGAGAGCCGGAATTGCCTTCCATGAGAAAAAGTGGCATTTGGGAACCTGCCACTGAGGAATTGCACATTCCACAAACTCATGGAAGGGGGCAGAGTCTACCAATTGAAAAGGCAGCAGCTTAAGTGCTAGCAATTTAACCAAGCCTGCATTCAACCGCTGGGCATGTGGATGGCTGGGAGCGAACTTCTTTCGGCGGTGCAGCAGCTGGGGCAGGGAAATTTGCCTGGTACAATCTGACGTCGGTGTACCAATAGCAGATTGCCCGCAAGTACTTGGCTGTGACACACATAATTCTACACCTTCATTCCTCTCAGTGCAGGTCTCAGATAGGTCTGAAGGTATAGTATGGTTGGAGATCCCAGCTGATGAGGAGCAAGGAGAGGAGCTCTTTGTTCTTTGGTGTGGGTCTTTTAGGTACGCTTGCCAACAAACTGCATTGCAGGTCAACATATGTCTGGTCAAGCATGTGGTGCCCAAGCGGGAGATGTTTTGGCCACGCGAGATACGCTTGAGACATATGTTGCAAATAGCAGCAGTGCGATCTGATGCACTAATCTCAAAAAAGGCCCACACCAAAGAACTTTTGGAGTAACGCACAGAGACAGCAGCGCCCTGCACATGCAGAGCTCTGCGGTGTGATGCAGTCAGTGTGCTGCCCTTAAGCTGGCCCCTGGAGGGCATCCTGCCTCATTGGTGATGTGCCTCCTCCTCCTCCTCCTCCTCCCTCCTATCAGGCATCCACATGGAGTCAGTGACCTCATCATCCCCTCCCTCCTCATCACTGGAGCAAACCTGGCAGTATGCTGCAGCAGGGAGAACATGCCTGCCAGATTGCTGTCCTTCTTGGGCACACCCTCTCTCTGGGCTCACGTTACTGCCTTCCTCTAGCTGAGTACCATCATCAGAGCCTTCAAAAAGCTGGGCATCCTCCTGGAGCATGTACCCAACACTGTGGTCAAACAGTTCGGGAGACTCCTCAGGAGGACATGGCGAGGCTAGGGAAGGAGTGACTGATGCCATTGAGCCGAGGGAAGAGGCCGCGTTGGCAGCTGCTTTGCCAGACAAAGTACCCTGAGCCTGGGTAACAGAGGATGAGGAGGATGAGGACGGCTTGGTCATCCACTCTACCAAGTCTTCCGCATGTTGTGGCTCAACACGGCCAGCTGCCAAAAAAAAGGCCAAGCATGTCCCACGGCTACGTGCTGATGAGGATGCACCGTGTCCACGACCAGCACTGTTGCCTCTAGACACAGAGCATGCTTGCCCTCTTTTATTGGCTTGTGACTGTCTGCCTCCCTTGTTGGCCTTCCAGACATACTAATGGCCTGCAGTGAGATGTAGCTGCACAAAACTGGGATGTATATATATACCGATTATACTGCAGCTTGCAGAATCAGCTGCCTGCCTGTAGTATTATTAGTATGAGAACACCTGCACTTGTCTTCAGGTAGCTATACTGTAGGTGCAACTATGCAGGGTTACACAGTACACTAACTGTAAATACTTCAAGAGCCTGCCTGTGCTATTAATAGGATCAGAAGAAGCATGCAAGCACCTGGCTTCAGGTAGCTATACTGTAGGTGCAATTATGCAGGGTACACAGTACACTAACTGGAAATACTTCAAGAGCCTGCCTGTGCTATTAATAGGATCAGAAGAAGCACACAAGCACCTGGCTTCATGTAGCTATACTGTAGGTGCAACTGTGCAAGGTACACAGTACACTAACTGTAAATACTTCAAGAGCCTGCCTGTGCTATTAATAGGATCAGAAGAAGCACATAAGCACTTGGCTTCAGGTAGCTATACTGTAGGTGCAACTGTGCAGGGTTACACAGTACACTAACTGTAAATACTTCAAGAGCCTGCCTGTGCTATTAATAGGATCAGAAGAAGCACACAAGCACCTGGCTTCAGGTAGCTATACTGTAGGTGCAACTGTGCAGGGTACACAGTACACTAACTGTAAATACTTAAAGAGCCTGCCTGTGCTATTAATGGGATCAGAAGAAGGCTTAGAACAGTCCCTGGGCAGCGGTCATGACGTAGGACGTCTGAGGGGAGGAGCTGAAGGTGTGTTGGCTGGCCGGCGTTGGGTGGCCTCGTGTGCGGACAAGCTAAGGTACGGCGGATGATAGGGAGAAGCGGAGAGTCTGGGCGCCGTTCTGTGGGACCATCGACGCGGACAGACACCCTGGGGCACAATGCAGATCCAGGTGTAATGCAGCGGTACTAACGGAGTAGCGGTCCTGGTCATCCTCCCTGTGTCTCCCAATCCCCCCCCTCCCCCCTCTCTAGGTCCAGGCAGAGAGACAAACGTGCTTCCGATCAAGAATCCCTCTTTTGACAGAGACATAGAGCGGAGCCAGCGGTACACAAGGACTCAGCTCCTGGCTGGAACGGAGATCTGACAGCCACACCAGAGGACATCGATCCTACGGGTTCAGGGTCCGGGGTAAGAGTCGCTATCTGATACCAGCCTTAAAGGTAAGAGAAGAACAGGGATCCCCCTGTAAAAAGGGATGAAGAGAGGCTCAAGGTATGAGTGTTATGTTTTGGAAAATAGCGGAAAGAGACTTTTGAACTCCACTGTTGTTATATTATTGATACTATTGCTGCTACTGTCCCTACTCTACTACCCCTATACTGGTAATAACTGCAATACTGGTGGTAACATCACTTTCCGGCAACGACCCATGGTGGTAAATGTGGAGCAATAAAGTACTAATAAAAAAGATAAAGAAGTGAAATTAGGAGAGATAGCGAAGAGTCCCCTGCTGGCACGACAGAGAGAGGCGACAGCATAGCTATTCTTTCCATTACCAGAAATATAGGGTTGAACCAGAATTAGTATATTGGGGAGAAACAAGAAAGCTGCCTGGAGCAAGGAGCAATAGACCAGAAGTAGTGCACCCTGGATTAAAAATACTCTCATAGGCAGCATTGGAAAAGCTCAGAGAACCCCAGAGAACTCATAAGCCATCACCCCCCTAGGCCGTAGTGAAGGAATATAAATTAACCCCAGGATACGGAAAATACTATGAGCAGAGCCGCGTCTAAAACCGGGAAGGGGGGGCACCCAAGACACCAAAAGACAACACTACAGGGAGCACCTCCACTGGGAGCACAATCAAGCAATATCTGACCCGGGGGGGAGCCCGGGAAACACCCACCCTGAGACCCAAAAGTTAACCATGGCGGATAAAAAGAAGGGGGGAATGGAAAGGGGGACCAGACCCCCGAACATTCCAGAGACGAGCTATCAGCTGAGAACACTCTAGAAACAACTAGATTGGAAGGAAATAGACAGGATACACAATTCCACTCGAAAAACGAAATCTCAGAAATGTTTAAATCACTTGAAACCTCAATCAAATTGGAAATAAATAGTCTGAGGACAGACCTGGGGAATTTATTGGCTAGAGTTGAGAAAACAGAACATATAATAGACAAACAAGAGCGGGACCTCTCTGATTTAAAAGACCAACTCAAAACTATCCAACAAAATCAAATAAAAATCTGCTATAGAATAGAGGACCAGGAAAATAGAAATCGTAGACAAAATCTGAGAATCCGAGGGGTGCCGGAAATGAGGGGAGAAGATTTGAGGAAGACCATTGCGGCAATTTTCAGCCCCATCTTGGAATTGGGAGGAGGAGACTTTCCAAAAATCGAGCGGGTTCACCAGATAGGAAGGTTCGATACTAGACGAATGGAAAGAAGCCGGGACATAATAGTGAGGTTCAGATATTACGAGGATAAAGAAAACCTATGGGTAAAATTAAGAGGGAAAACCCCGCTTCAATATGAGGAGGCAAGGATATTAGTATTTGCTGACTTAGCTAAAGACACTCTGGTGAGAAGGCGCCACCTTAAGCCCCTCTTGGAACAAATGATAAGACAAAATGTAAAATACACATGGGGGTTCCCGGCCTGTCTGCTAGGAAGTAAAGACGGCAAAACAGCAAGGCTCAGATTCCCAGGAGACCTAGAGGAATTCTGTGGGAAGTTGGGCCTGCAGGTCCCCCCGTTGCCGGACTGGTCCAATGAACAGTGGGTAGATCTAGGAATGGGGCCCATGTAAAATGCTATGGGGGTGGGGAGGTCTTGGGTGGAGGGGGGGAGAATAAGATGAGAAGAAAACCGCTAAAGTAAAAAGAGCTGTTTTGAGTTGGCCAGCCCACTGTGGTAACGGGGGCTCGTTGAGAAACACACCGAGAGCTCCACCCTTTGAGGTGGCGACTGAGAGAGGTTCACGTTATGCGGGATCCTCAAAGGTCTAAGGGTCCATTAGGGACCAAAGGGGGGGAGGGGGGGGGATAGGGGTGTGGGGAACGGGGGGAAAGGGGCAGGAAAGGGAAGGGGGGTCATCCCAGCCACAAAATTAAGAAGATAGGGTATCTCTCCAAGGTCAAAGGAAAGGGGTCTTACTCAGGAGAGCAGAATGACAGCTAGGTCCACATTAAAATTTACAACGTATAACGTTAGAGGCCTAAATATGATTAAAAAACGTAGAAATATTTTTAATGAGCTTAAAGTATTAGGGCCTGATGTGGTCTTTCTCCAGGAGACACATATCTCACATCAATCTAAGTTAAGATTGTATTCAAGCGATTTTCCGATCTGGTACCAAGGTGACACCATCTCAAATAGAACTCGAGGGGTAGCCATTGGGTTTGCAAAAAGAACAAGGTTTGTGCTGGAGGATAGATTGGTAGACCCGGAGGGTAGATTCCTTTTTCTTAGAGGCAGATTAAACGAAGGGGAATACACCCTGGCTAACATTTATGCACCTAATAAAAACCCGATGAAATATTGTGTGTACATTTTGGGGAAATTAATGGAGTTTAGGAAAGGGCACTTGATTCTGATGGGGGACCTTAACTTCTGTATGGACCCAAGATTAGACAGTACGGCCCGAGCGCAGGGGGTGAACAACAGTCAACTGAAGGTGGTGAAGCAAAAACTATCCCTGTGTCAATTGGTAGACATTTGGAGGGTCCAGCACCCAAGTAGACGGGACTACACGTTCTACTCCCCTGTGCACGGGTCTTACTCTCGGATTGATTACGGTTTTGTAGAACATAGGGAGATAGATGAGGTCCTGTATTCTAAGATTGGAAACGTGACTTTTTTAGATCATGCCCCCATGACCATGCAAATGATAATAGGTGGAGGCTCAGGGTTTCGGGGTCAGTGGTGCTTAAACGAGGAATTGATACGGGAGGACGAGGGATATGCCACAATTAGAAAGGAACTGGAGAATTACTTCTCAGTAAATGATACTGGGGAAGTATCAGGGTCCACATTATGGGAGGCTCATAAAGCCTACATAAGAGGGGTCCTAATAGGGATGGGGGCTAGGAAGAAAAGAGAGAGACGGGAGGAAATCCTAAATCTAACAGGGGAGTTAGATAGGCTGGAACAGGAACATAAAAAACAATTGGGCCAGCTACCCTGGGAGACATACCAACAGGTGGTAATTAAAAGGGCAGAGTTGAAAAAGGCACTGGAGCAGGAATCAAGAGTAGCATACAGTAGGTTTGCAAGGGACAGATACTGCTGGGGTAGTAAACACCTGGTGAAAATGGTACAAAAGAAGAAAGCTAGAAATTTTATTGAGAAAATTCAGACTAAAGATGGTCAAATGGAATACTCATCTAGAAAAATAGCGGATATTTTTAAGAACTATTACCAGGACCTGTATTCAGTCATCAAACAAGATCTCCAGTCTAAAAATAGGAGAGAGAAAAATAATAATTACTTGAAGAAAGCGAAGCTCCCCAAAATTTCAGACTCGTCCAGGGAACTCTTGGAGGCGCCAATTTCGGAAGAAGAAATTAGAAAGGCACTAACAGGAGGGGCCTCCGGGAAAAGTCCTGGCCCGGATGGGTTCACACTGTTTTATTACAAAAAATTAAAAGAGATACTAGTCCCAAGGCTTTGCCATTACATAAATGGGCTGGGAGATAGCTATGAGATGAGCAGAGAAGCCCTGCAGGCTTCCATAGTAATCATATTGAAGGAGGGTAAGGAGAAAACACTATGTTCAAGCTACCGTCCTATCTCTCTACTCAACACCAATACAAAACTGTATGCGAAGGTCCTGGCGGAGAAGCTAAAGGAGTTCATGGTCAATCCGGATCAGGTGGGGTTCGTCCCTTAAAGAGAAGGGAGGGACAACGGGGTTAAGATGCTTCTCTTGCTGCAAAAGTTAAAGGAGAGTGGACCCCCAGGGCTACTTCTGTCAATTGATGCCGAAAAGGCCTTTGACAGAGTAGACTGGGGTTTAAGGGTTTGGCTGAGCGACCCTTGATGTAATACGACACCTCATCCCGGTAGTTTGAAAATTAATTGGGGGGGAGCAAGGAAATAGGGATTATGACGGTGCCAAGAGAAACAGGATGCAATACTAATGAATAAAAAATTCTATTTATTTAACATTATCCAATAAAATTTAGACATAACAGTCACAATAAGCGAGGTGTGCAGGAAAATTCTAAAATCAATTCTGTAGCAGAAATTAATTCACGTCCCCTGGCCAGATGTTTGTAGCGGCCAGTTCTGTGAATGGGTATTCAGATGTCCGACATGTTTCGCCGGTTTTGGCTTCTTCAAGGACAGTTGTTTGATACCTAAGAGAGCTACAGTGTTTTCTATAAAGAAGAATACAGTAGTCAATGGATGTTTAAGAACAGTTGATGTATTTAACATGTAAATTGATATAAATATATAGATATCACCATATGTTTGCGAGCCGTCTAAGAGAAACATGACCCCTCACCCAAACATGGCCTCCAGAAGCCCTCCTACACATCATAGGTGCCACAAATGCCCCAAAACCGATCGTCTGTAGATGGTATTACCTGCAATTCACCAGGGATAGATACTACATGCCTCCGAAGCAAAGCCCCAAAGCACAGTCGGCACTCCCCACGACCACCCCCGCAACACTTGCGCTCCCTGCTCCTATCGGAAGACGGGTAAGTGAACCTAGTTTGACTACTATGTTTCCCATAGCCTCTCAGGCTATTGACCCTAAGTTGGCTCCAATTTTTTTATCCCAGGCTCTGGACTCAACACAGAGTCCAACAATTTAGCACTTACTGCTTCCAAATCACAACAGAATTTGTATTTAGATGTGGTGAATCTTTCCTCCTTTCCTCTAAGTAAACACCAGATAAAAGTCCTACAATTAGGCCTTACGTTTTGTCCCTCAGCGGTCTTTGACAAATTTCAATTTATCAAGGATATACAACTATTTGCAAGAAAGCTGATGTTTAAGGTTATTTTTGATAAATCCAGTACTAAACAGACAGCAGATTCAGTATCTGAAAATACTGCCCCCACATTAGCCGAAATTCAAGCTATTGAAGACCTACTTACTCTCCTTGAAGAAGGTGACACAGAGGATGAATGTCTATGGGAATTTGATATCCATGGCATTGTGGCCTCTGGAGTGTCTTTTCCCCCTCCGTTATCTTTTAAACCTAAATCTACCAATTTTCCTAATCTCTCTGCAAACCCCAACATTTGGGCTTTTGTGGAACAGATTAGTAGAACTATAAAGGATATGGATTTTCCTCCTTTACATTCTTCCAATTTATCTGGTGCCGAAAGACGGGCCCTCAAATCCTTACAAGACCATAACGGCTTGGTTATAAAACCCGCCGATAAAGGCGGCAATGTGGTTGTCATGGATGTTGCGGCGTATGAGATCATGTGCCGCAACATCCTTGACAACCAAGACTGGTATAGACCTATCTCACGTACACTTGTTGAAAACTATACTTCTGAATACTATGAACTCATCTTTTCTGCCTACTAAAAGGGAACCATAGACATTAATACCTGGAAGTTTCTCAATGTCCATAATCCAAGAATACCTACTTTCTACGCTTTGCCTAAGTTGCACAAGTCGTTAAAAAATCCCCCTGGACGTCCGATTGTATCAGGGTGCCAAAGCTTGACAGAAAATGCTAGCGCCCTTGTGGACAAGTATTTAAATCCACATGTACATGCCCTTCCTTCTTATGTTCAGGATACGGTGCACCTCCTGCGTATTCTTGAGGACTTGCAAGTTCCACAGGATGCGTGGCTGGTCGCATTGGATGTTGAGAGCCTTTACAACACAATACCCCATAATCTTGGCATCGAGGTTATTTCCAAATTGCTGGAGGATAGAGGCCCCAAATTCAAGGCATACAATGATTTTGTGATTGACCTTTTACGTTTTATCCTAACACGGAACCATTTTCTATTTGGTACTTCCCACTTCCTCCAGGTACAAGGCGTGGCTATGGGCACGAAATGTGCGCCATCCTACGCTAATTTGTACCTGGGGGGGTGGGAAAAAGACCTATTTTCCAATCATCACCTGGCTGATTTCCTGTGCCACATGATTTCGTGGCACAGGTATATCGACGATATCATTTTTTTCTGGTCTGGTACCCGCGAAGATCTTACGAGATTTGTAGAGACAATGGCGGTTAATTCATATAACCTTAAGTTTACAATGGAGTGCAGCCAGACAAGAATAACTTTTCTGGATCTGGAAATACGAGTCGATTCCCATGGAAATATCTCTTCGTCCCTATACCGTAAGAAAACGTCAGGGAATACTATATTGCATGCTAACAGTGCTCATCCCAAACCATTGCTAAATAGCATCCCCTATAGTCAATATTTGCGGATTAAACGGAACTGTACGGACGAGGAAGATTTTCTCGTGGCCGCACAGGACCTGTATGAAAGATTAAAAAAAAGAGGTTACAGCCAGAAACTGTTGAAACAATCTTTCAACAAAGTAAAAAAATTAGACCGGAAAAAATTGTTGTATAATACCAAAAAGAAGGACACCTTCCAGCCGGTTCGACTTATTACTCAATTTTCCCAGTATCATAGTGAGGTGAGAAATATTCTCCAACAATATTGACCCCTCCTTACAGCAGACCACACTATTAAAAAATACATTCAACCTCAACCTCAAATTACGTACCGCTGTTCCCCCTCGCTACGTGACAAAGTCATAACAAGCCACTATGCACCCAAACCAGAATTTTCTTCATCTGTGATTGGCACATTTCCATGCGGTCACTGTGATATATGCGAGTTCATTTATGACGTACGTGAAAAACCGCTTCCAAACGGCCAAAGACACAAAATCAAACACAAAGTCACTTGCCAAACCACGGGCATAGTCTATCTTGCTACCTGTACTTGTGGTAGCTACTATGTGGGTAAAACTAAACGTCAGTTCTGTGTCAGGATTCGTGATCACATTAAACCTTTATATAAAGGTAAAATTTCCACATCTATTAACCGACACATAGCAGTACACCATGACTTTAATCCCCATGTCATGGGATTTACAGCATTGGAACACATCCCTATACATGTTAGAGGTGGAGACATCGATCAAAAATTATTACAATTAGAAACAAAGTGGATACATACCCTGGATGCCACGAGACACCCAGGACTTAACGAAGGCATCAGTTTTAAGTCATTCCTATAGGGTGCTGTTTCCCTTTCTATCATCATTTTCCCCTCCCCCTAATACCCCTCTTTACCTTCCCTCTATTTCCTTTCCCTTTTTCTTTTTCCTCCTTCTCTTCCATCCCCCCCCCCTTTCCCCCCTTCCCCCCCCCCCCCCATAGCCCACTTTAAGAATCATGACCTTTTTTTCATTATTTACTTATATTTATCTATATTACTATTTATGGTATTTACATGTTCCTCCCTAGCTAGTTCCTTCCCTTGTACAGGTGGGTCCTGATGAATCAAGTAATGGCACCCCCGATCCCTTTATCCATTTACATTGATGTTACCCAATTGTATTCAAGTAAACAGCATTTATTTACTATTTGAATACTCTCAGTGTTGTATCTATGTACATATTGACCCATGCTGTTATATTATAAGTTGTTCCTAATACTGTTTACATCTTTGTGTTATTGCAGATATGTTAATTTGCGAGCTGTCTAGGCGACCTATGCAGGTACTTGCCGGGGACAAAGGGTTTTCCTATCCCTTTATTCCTTATAGCCTTGTGTGCAGGCGTTCTTCCCATTTTTCCGAATTGTCCCTTCGTCCCCGGTCTGTCCCTATTGACCTCCATCCCATTGTGTCCCAGTTGCACCCTGCCCTCGTGGTTGCCTTTATGTCCCTTTCCAGATTGTATTCTGCTGTGGCCATCGGTCCACGGTTCCCTGTATCCCAGAGGGATATTGGCGTTGCCTCCGTTGTCACTAGCCCCTTTATTTGAGATACATTTCAGCTGTATGGACACCCAAGGGCACTGGCCCGTCCTGTGCCCGTCTCTGCCATTGCGTACTGGCTTAATTTCCTCCTCTAGGTATCCTTGCTGCCTATTGTGGCACTGTATACTGCGCGGTTCCTGTGATGTGTGTTTACACATCACCATGGACACCACCGCTGTGCCTTCTGGACCTTGTAGGACCGGTTCGACAGCGAGCGACGCATGCGCAATGGCCGTTTTCATCCGCTCATGCGCGCGGTGACGTCAGACGCCGCTCGTGTGAGGGGGACATAAGAGCGCTGGCATCCCAGGCCATTAGACACGCCAGGGTACCACAGGACTCGGTCATACGTATTGCAGCACCATTGAGTAAGTACCCTATTGCTTTGATGATCGTTTTCCTTTATTCTCTTTTACTTGGACTTTACTGAGCTGATGGTGCATATACTTTTATTCTCCAGTATGTTCTGATCAGCGTCTCTACTGGTCTCAGTTCGGCTTTGTTAGCCATAGCTTTCCAATCTAGCTAGCACTATTGGTGAGTGTAATCCTTTTATATTTTGATTTGCCACTTGCCTCACTTGCATTGCAATTATTGCTGTTTACTCATACACCTTCGGATAGTAGTGTCTGATATATAAATACTCTTTATATTTTCCTTTCTTTTCTTTTATTTACCATTTCAGTGATGACCCCCTCTTTTTGAACTATTCCTAATACTGGTTGTTTTCCGATGTCCTGTTTTCCAATCTATATATCTTATGTGTAAGTAAAATTAGAGACTATGTTAGTCCATTTTTTAAATCGTTTACTTTAACTGATATGTGCTCCTTGGGCCCTATTCGCATTAACTTTGCCTGTATATATTTCTTTAGGCATATTCTCCGTCAGGTCCCTCTTATTGTCCCCTGCAGCTACCTATTTTGATCTCTATTTTTGGGGCTTTGCTTCGGAGGCACGTAGTATCTATCCCTGGTGAATTGCAGGTAATACCATCTACAGACGATCGGTTTTGGGGCATTTGTGGCACCTATGATGTGTAGGAGGGCTTCTGGAGGCCATGTTTGGGTGAGGGGTCATGTTTCTCTTAGACGGCTCGCAAACATATGGTGATATCTATATATTTATATCAATTTACATGTTAAATACATCAACTGTTCTTAAACATCCATTGACTACTGTATTCTTCTTTATAGAAAACACTGTAGCTCTCTTAGGTATCAAACAACTGTCCTTGAAGAAGCCAAAACCGGCGAAACATGTCGGACATCTGAATACCCATTCACAGAACTGGCCGCTACAAACATCTGGCCAGGGGACGTGAATTAATTTCTGCTACAGAATTGATTTTAGAATTTTCCTGCACACCTCGCTTATTGTGACTGTTATGTCTAAATTTTATTGGATAATGTTAAATAAATAGAATTTTTTATTCATTAGTATTGCATCCTGTTTCTCTTGGCACCGTCATAATCCCTATTTCCTTGCTCCCCCCCAATTCATTTTCAAACTACCGGGATGAGGTGTCGTATTACATCAAGGGTCGCTCAGCCAAACCCTTAATTGTGAAGGCTTTCTTGTTTTCTATCTTGAAATCCCAGTGTTTTAATACACTTACCCCTGGCCGAGCTTTCCCTTTCACATATATGTCTGTGCCAAGACAAGCATTTTTTTGTTTTTCTTAATTTATGTTTATTTTGATCATTGTCTTTTGTAAATTATAAGTAATACATTATACCTCAGTGCAATTTAGGCTAATATCAATTGTCTCCTAAAGAAAATTTCCCTTTGCTGTTTCTTTTGAAATCATGGCCGACTTCTGTGGGGAAGGCTGGGAGGATCTTATGACTAGAATCCAAACGACTCATACTACCTCGAATGTTCCAGATACTGAATTAGATAAATATTTCATTAGGTTTCAGCGGCTACTAGAGAAGAAGGTCCGTGTCTATTGGCACAAGGCCTACTTTGAAAAATATGTTGACAATAAGATTGTCCCCTGGGGCCTAAGAATTCAAACATTCCCTAACATTAAAAAAATCAATGACCCCTTAAAAAAGGCCTGGGAAGAGAATTTACAAATGTGTTCCTTCAATATGATTCGCATGCTCTGTGAGGAGTATAACAAGGAACTGGAGTTGCTTGACATCTCCATCAATGAATGGCTTACGGACCGAGCTGCTGATGTGTCCTCCCCAAGGTTTGCCCAAAGGGAGAAGGATCTCCGCGCTCACCTTGAGGACTACACAATCGACATAATCAATGCGAAAGAGAATAAATTTTTACGGGACAAACTTGCCCATACAAATGGTTATGCCTACAGATGGGATGGCAATATCCCTAAAAAACCTTTCACCAAACCAAATTCTGATAATGTACCAAAAAATAACACTGAAATTCCTAATGCTTTTTCCACTTCTTTTTCCTCCAGTTCATCTACCACTTATCGTGAATTTTCACAACATGGAATTCCTAAAAAAAGAAAGAATGAATTACCCACTTCCTCTACAGACTCTATTCGAAGCACCTTTGGAACCATCAACTCGGCTAAACCCCTAGGGGCTCGCCCTAAAACCACGAGCACTTCTACTCCACTTGCACGAGCACTACCACGGCCACCCCTCACTTCCTCTCGCACTGCACAGTCGGCACTCCCCACGACCACCCCCGCAACACTTGCGCTCCCTGCTCCTATCGGAAGACGGGTAAGTGAACCTAGTTTGACTACTATGTTTCCCATAGCCTCTCAGGCTATTGACCCTAAGTTGGCTCCAATTTTTTTATCCCAGGCTCTGGACTCAACACAGAGTCCAACAATTTAGCACTTACTGCTTCCAAATCACAACAGAATTTGTATTTAGATGTGGTGAATCTTTCCTCCTTTCCTCTAAGTAAACACCAGATAAAAGTCCTACAATTAGGCCTTACGTTTTGTCCCTCAGCGGTCTTTGACAAATTTCAATTTATCAAGGATATACAACTATTTGCAAGAAAGCTGATGTTTAAGGTTATTTTTGATAAATCCAGTACTAAACAGACAGCAGATTCAGTATCTGAAAATACTGCCCCCACATTAGCCGAAATTCAAGCTATTGAAGACCTACTTACTCTCCTTGAAGAAGGTGACACAGCGGATGAATGTCTATGGGAATTTGATAACCATGGCATTGTGGCCTCTGGAGTGTCTTTTCCCCCTCCGTTATCTTTTAAACCTAAATCTACCAATTTTCCTAATCTCTCTGCAAACCCCAACATTTGGGCTTTTGTGGAACAGATTAGTAGAACTATAAAGGATATGGATTTTCCTCCTTTACATTCTTCCAATTTATCTGGTGCCGAAAGACGGGCCCTCAAATCCTTACAAGACCATAACGGCTTGGTTATAAAACCCGCCGATAAAGGCGGCAATGTGGTTGTCATGGATGTTGCGGCGTATGAGATCATGTGCCGCAACATCCTTGACAACCAAGACTGGCATAGACCTATCTCACGTACACTTGTTGAAAACTATACTTCTGAATACTATGAACTCATCTTTTCTGCCTACCAAAAGGGAACCATAGACATTAATACCTGGAAGTTTCTCAATGTCCATAATCCAAGAATACCTACTTTCTACGCTTTGCCTAAGTTGCACAAGTCGTTAAAAAATCCCCCTGGACGTCCGATTGTATCAGGGTGCCAAAGCTTGACAGAAAATGCTAGCGCCCTTGTGGACAAGTATTTAAATCCACATGTACATGCCCTTCCTTCTTATGTTCAGGATACGGTGCACCTCCTGCGTATTCTTGAGGACTTGCAAGTTCCACAGGATGCGTGGCTGGTCGCATTGGATGTTGAGAGCCTTTACAACACAATACCCCATAATCTTGGCATCGAGGTTATTTCCAAATTGCTGGAGGATAGAGGCCCCAAATTCAAGGCATACAATGATTTTGTGATTGACCTTTTACGTTTTATCCTAACACGGAACCATTTTCTATTTGGTACTTCCCACTTCCTCCAGGTACAAGGCGTGGCTATGGGCACGAAATGTGCGCCATCCTACGCTAATTTGTACCTGGGGGGGTGGGAAAAAGACCTATTTTCCAATCATCACCTGGCTGATTTCCTGTGCCACGTGATTTCGTGGCACAGGTATATCGACGATATCATTTTTTTCTGGTCTGGTACCCGCGAAGATCTTACGAGATTTGTAGAGACAATGGCGGTTAATTCATATAACCTTAAGTTTACAATGGAGTGCAGCCAGACAAGAATAACTTTTCTGGATCTGGAAATACGAGTCGATTCCCATGGAAATATCTCTTCGTCCCTATACCGTAAGAAAACGTCAGGGAATACTATATTGCATGCTAACAGTGCTCATCCCAAACCATTGCTAAATAGCATCCCCTATAGTCAATATTTGCGGATTAAACGGAACTGTACGGACGAGGAAGATTTTCTCGTGGCCGCACAGGACCTGTATGAAAGATTAAAAAAAAGAGGTTACAGCCAGAAACTGTTGAAACAATCTTTCAACAAAGTAAAAAAATTAGACCGGAAAAAATTGTTGCATAATACCAAAAAGAAGGACACCTTCCAGCCGGTTCGACTTATTACTCAATTTTCCCAGTATCATAGTGAGGTGAGAAATATTCTCCAACAATATTGGCCCCTCCTTACAGCAGACCACACTATTAAAAAATACATTCAACCTCAACCTCAAATTACGTACCGCCGTTCCCCCTCGCTACGTGACAAAGTCATAACAAGCCACTATGCACCCAAACCAGAATTTTCTTCATCTGTGATTGGCACATTTCCATGCGGTCACTGTGATATATGCGAGTTCATTTATGACGTACGTGAAAAACCGCTTCCAAACGGCCAAAGACACAAAATCAAACACAAAGTCACTTGCCAAACCACGGGCATAGTCTATCTTGCTACCTGTACTTGTGGTAGCTACTATGTGGGTAAAACTAAACGTCAGTTCTGTGTCAGGATTCGTGATCACATTAAACCTTTATATAAAGGTAAAATTTCCACATCTATTAACCGACACATAGCAGTACACCATGACTTTAATCCCCATGTCATGGGATTTACAGCATTGGAACACATCCCTATACATGTTAGAGGTGGAGACATCGATCAAAAATTATTACAATTAGAAACGAAGTGGATACATACCCTGGATGCCACGAGACACCCAGGACTTAACGAAGGCATCAGTTTTAAGTCATTCCTATAGGGTGCTGTTTCCCTTTCTATCATCATTTTCCCCTCCCCCTAATACCCCTCTTTACCCTTCCCTCTATTTCCTTTCCCTTTTTCTTTTTCCTCCTTCTCTTCCTTCTCCCCCCCCCCCATAGCCCACTTTAAGAATCATGACCTTTTTTTCATTATTTACTTATATTTATCTATATTACTATTTATGGTATTTACATGTTCCTCCCTAGCTAGTTCCTTCCCTTGTACAGGTGGGTCCTGATGAATCAAGTAATGGCACCCCCGATCCCTTTATCCATATACATTGATGTTACCCAATTGTATTCAAGTAAACAGCATTTATTTACTATTTGAATACTCTCAGTGTTGTATCTATGTACATATTGACCCATGCTGTTATATTATAAGTTGTTCCTAATACTGTTTACATCTTTGTGTTATTGCAGATATGTTAATTTGCGAGCTGTCTAGGCGACCTATGCAGGTACTTGCCGGGGACAAAGGGTTTTCCTATCCCTTTATTCCTTATAGCCTTGTGTGCAGGCGTTCTTCCCATTTTTCCGAATTGTCCCTTCGTCCCCGGTCTGTCCCTATTGACCTCCATCCCATTGTGTCCCAGTTGCACCCTGCCCTCGTGGTTGCCTTTATGTCCCTTTCCAGATTGTATTCTGCTGTGGCCATCGGTCCACGGTTCCCTGTATCCCAGAGGGATATTGGCGTTGCCTCCGTTGTCACTAGCCCCTTTATTTGAGATACATTTCAGCTGTATGGACACCCAAGGGCACTGGCCCGTCCTGTGCCCGTCTCTGCCATTGCGTACTGGCTTAATTTCCTCCTCCAGGTATCCTTGCTGCCTATTGTGGCACTGTATACTGCGCGGTTCCTGTGATGTGTGTTTACACATCACCATGGACACCACCGCTGTGCCTTCTGGACCTTGTAGGACCGGATCGACAGCGAGCGGCGCATGCGCAATGGCCGTTTTCGTCCGCTCATGCGCGCGGTGACGTCAGACGCCGCTCGTGTGAGGGGGACATAAGAGCGCTGGCATCCCAGGCCATTAGACACGCCAGGGTACCACAGGACTTGGTCATACGTATTGCAGCACCATTGAGTAAGTACCCTATTGCTTTGATGATCGTTTTCCTTTATTCTCTTTTACTTGGACTTTACTGAGCTGATGGTGCATATACTTTTATTCTCCAGTATGTTCTGATCAGCGTCTCTACTGGTCTCAGTTCGGCTTTGTTAGCCATAGCTTTCCAATCTAGCTAGCACTATTGGTGAGTGTAATCCTTTTATATTTTGATTTGCCACTTGCCTCACTTGCATTGCAATTATTGCTGTTTACTCATACACCTTCGGATAGTAGTGTCTGATATATAAATACTCTTTATATTTTCCTTTCTTTTCTTTTATTTACCATTTCAGTGATGACCCCCTCTTTTTGAACTATTCCTAATACTGGTTGTTTTCCGATGTCCTGTTTTCCAATCTATATATCTTATGTGTAAGTAAAATTAGAGACTATGTTAGTCCATTTTTTAAATCGTTTACTTTAACTGATATGTGCTCCTTGGGCCCTATTCGCATTAACTTTGCCTGTATATATTTCTTTAGGCATATTCTCCGTCAGGTCCCTCTTATTGTCCCCTGCAGCTACCTATTTTGATCTCTATTTTTGGGGCTTTGCTTCGGAGGCACGTAGTATCTATCCCTGGTGAATTGCAGGTAATACCATCTACAGACGATCGGTTTTGGGGCATTTGTGGCACCTATGATGTGTAGGAGGGCTTCTGGAGGCCATGTTTGGGTGAGGGGTCATGTTTCTCTTAGACGGCTCGCAAACATATGGTGATATCTATATATTTATATCAATTTACATGTTAAATACATCAACTGTTCTTAAACATCCATTGACTACTGTATTCTTCTTTATAGAAAACACTGTAGCTCTCTTAGGTATCAAACAACTGTCCTTGAAGAAGCCAAAACCGGCGAAACATGTCGGACATCTGAATACCCATTCACAGAACTGGCCGCTACAAACATCTGGCCAGGGGACGTGAATTAATTTCTGCTACAGAATTGATTTTAGAATTTTCCTGCACACCTCGCTTATTGTGACTGTTATGTCTAAATTTTATTGGATAATGTTAAATAAATAGAATTTTTTATTCATTAGTATTGCATCCTGTTTCTCTTGGCACCGTCATAATCCCTATTTCCTTGCTCCCCCCCAATTCATTTTCAAACTACCGGGATGAGGTGTCGTATTACATCAAGGGTCGCTCAGCCAAACCCTTAATTGTGAAGGCTTTCTTGTTTTCTATCTTGAAATCCCAGTGTTTTAATACACTTACCCCTGGCCGAGCTTTCCCTTTCACATATATGTCTGTGCCAAGACAAGCATTTTTTTGTTTTTCTTAATTTATGTTTATTTTGATCATTGTCTTTTGTAAATTATAAGTAATACATTATACCTCAGTGCAATTTAGGCTAATATCAATTGTCTCCTAAAGAAAATTTCCCTTTGCTGTTTCTTTTGAAATCATGGCTGACTTCTGTGGGGAAGGCTGGGAGGATCTTATGACTAGAATCCAAACGACTCATACTACCTCGAATGTTCCAGATACTGAATTAGATAAATATTTCATTAGGTTTCAGCGGCTACTAGAGAAGAAGGTCCGTGTCTATTGGCACAAGGCCTACTTTGAAAAATATGTTGACAATAAGATTGTCCCCTGGGGCCTAAGAATTCAAACATTCCCTAACATTAAAAAAATCAATGACCCCTTAAAAAAGGCCTGGGAAGAGAATTTACAAATGTGTTCCTTCAATATGATTCGCATGCTCTGTGAGGAGTATAACAAGGAACTGGAGTTGCTTGACATCTCCATCAATGAATGGCTTACGGACCGAGCTGCTGATGTGTCCTCCCCAAGGTTTGCCCAAAGGGAGAAAGATCTCCGCGCTCACCTTGAGGACTACACAATCGACATAATCAATGCGAAAGAGAATAAATTTTTACGGGACAAACTTGCCCATACAAATGGTTATGCCTACAGATGGGATGGCAATATCCCTAAAAAACCTTTCACCAAACCAAATTCTGATAATGTACCAAAAAATAACACTGAAATTCCTAATGCTTTTTCCACTTCTTTTTCCTCCAGTTCATCTACCACTTATCGTGAATTTTCACAACATGGAATTCCTAAAAAAAGAAAGAATGAATTACCCACTTCCTCTACAGACTCTATTCGACGCACCTTTGGAACCATCAACTCGGCTAAACCCCTAGGGGCTCGCCCTAAAACCACGAGCACTTCTACTCCACTTGCACGAGCACTACCACGGCCACCCCTCACTTCCTCTCGCACTGCACAGTCGGCACTCCCCACGACCACCCCCGCAACACTTGCGCTCCCTGCTCCTATCGGAAGACGGGTAAGTGAACCTAGTTTGACTACTATGTTTCCCATAGCCTCTCAGGCTATTGACCCTAAGTTGGCTCCAATTTTTTTATCCCAGGCTCTGGACTCAACACAGAGTCCAACAATTTAGCACTTACTGCTTCCAAATCACAACAGAATTTGTATTTAGATGTGGTGAATCTTTCCTCCTTTCCTCTAAGTAAACACCAGATAAAAGTCCTACAATTAGGCCTTACGTTTTGTCCCTCAGCGGTCTTTGACAAATTTCAATTTATCAAGGATATACAACTATTTGCAAGAAAGCTGATGTTTAAGGTTATTTTTGATAAATCCAGTACTAAACAGACAGCAGATTCAGTATCTGAAAATACTGCCCCCACATTAGCCGAAATTCAAGCTATTGAAGACCTACTTACTCTCCTTGAAGAAGGTGACACAGAGGATGAATGTCTATGGGAATTTGATAACCATGGCATTGTGGCCTCTGGAGTGTCTTTTCCCCCTCCGTTATCTTTTAAACCTAAATCTACCAATTTTCCTAATCTCTCTGCAAACCCCAACATTTGGGCTTTTGTGGAACAGATTAGTAGAACTATAAAGGATATGGATTTTCCTCCTTTACATTCTTCCAATTTATCTGGTGCCGAAAGACGGGCCCTCAAATCCTTACAAGACCATAACGGCTTGGTTATAAAACCCGCCGATAAAGGCGGCAATGTGGTTGTCATGGATGTTGCGGCGTATGAGATCATGTGCCGCAACATCCTTGACAACCAAGACTGGCATAGACCTATCTCACGTACACTTGTTGAAAACTATACTTCTGAATACTATGAACTCATCTTTTCTGCCTACCAAAAGGGAACCATAGACATTAATACCTGGAAGTTTCTCAATGTCCATAATCCAAGAATACCTACTTTCTACGCTTTGCCTAAGTTGCACAAGTCGTTAAAAAATCCCCCTGGACGTCCGATTGTATCAGGGTGCCAAAGCTTGACAGAAAATGCTAGCGCCCTTGTGGACAAGTATTTAAATCCACATGTACATGCCCTTCCTTCTTATGTTCAGGATACGGTGCACCTCCTGCGTATTCTTGAGGACTTGCAAGTTCCACAGGATGCGTGGCTGGTCGCATTGGATGTTGAGAGCCTTTACAACACAATACCTCATAATCTTGGCATCGAGGTTATTTCCAAATTGCTGGAGGATAGAGGCCCCAAATTCAAGGCATACAATGATTTTGTGATTGACCTTTTACGTTTTATCCTAACACGGAACCATTTTCTATTTGGTACTTCCCACTTCCTCCAGGTACAAGGCGTGGCTATGGGCACGAAATGTGCGCCATCCTGCGCTAATTTGTACCTGGGGGAATGGGAAAAAGACCTATTTTCCAATCATCACCTGGCTGATTTCCTGTGCCACGTGATTTCGTGGCACAGGTATATCGACGATATCATTTTTTTCTGGTCTGGTACCCGCGAAGATCTTACGAGATTTGTAGAGACAATGGCGGTTAATTCATATAACCTTAAGTTTACAATGGAGTGCAGCCAGACAAGAATAACTTTTCTGGATCTGGAAATACGAGTCGATTCCCATGGAAATATCTCTTCGTCCCTATACCGTAAGAAAACGTCAGGGAATACTATATTGCATGCTAACAGTGCTCATCCCAAACCATTGCTAAATAGCATCCCCTATAGTCAATATTTGCGGATTAAACGGAACTGTACGGACGAGGAAGATTTTCTCGTGGCCGCACAGGACCTGTATGAAAGATTAAAAAAAAGAGGTTACAGCCAGAAACTGTTGAAACAATCTTTCAACAAAGTAAAAAAATTAGACCGGAAAAAATTGTTGTATAATACCAAAAAGAAGGACACCTTCCAGCCGGTTCGACTTATTACTCAATTTTCCCAGTATCATAGTGAGGTGAGAAATATTCTCCAACAATATTGGCCCCTCCTTACAGCAGACCACACTATTAAAAAATACATTCAACCTCAACCTCAAATTACGTACCGCCGTTCCCCCTCGCTACGTGACAAAGTCATAACAAGCCACTATGCACCCAAACCAGAATTTTCTTCATCTGTGATTGGCACATTTCTATGCGGTCACTGTGATATATGCGAGTTCATTTATGACGTACATGAAAAACCGCTTCCAAACGGCCAAAGACACAAAATCAAACACAAAGTCACTTGCCAAACCACGGGCATAGTCTATCTTGCTACCTGTACTTGTTTTTTTTTTTTTTCAAATATAATTTTTTTATTGAATTTTTGACAAGGAAAAGAGAAAACAAAAACAAATACGAAAAAAGAAAAAGCATATCATAATCGATATAATACATCCGTGGTCTTTCTATTAGCATTCTGACAAATACCGTCATAATATATCCTTTCCATTAAAGTGTTCCATTCTATCTGCATGGAAACTGGCCTATGACATCATTTATTCTCTTTAGATTCGTGAATCCGTCTTTGTAGTCCATAGGTATATTAACCACCATACAGTATTACAATATAACCGGAATGACATCTTCCCAATATTTGCTTATTCTTGCATAATTCCATCATAGTTGGTGTGAATGGAAAGTTGTCTGTTACTGAAATAATAGACCACTTATTGCACAGAAAAAAGAGAGAAAAAAAAAAAATTATATATATATATATATATATATATATATATATATATATATATATATATATATATATATATGAAGTAAAGGCAGAGTGGAAGGGGTGAGAAAGGGGGGGGGTTATAGATAGACGCGAGCGCGATGGATCCGGCCAAGGTTCTATCCCGTAGCCGCTACCTAATTAAGGGCTTCTCAAGAATTTAGTAAGGTTTGTCCTTCATCTGAGAAAATATATATGTTCCAGGATAACCAGTTTCTTGAATGTTTGTCTTGTTTGTGTTGGGCAGTCAGTATTAGGTCTTCCATCTTTTTGATTTCTTCAACTCTACGTAGCCACATTCCCACCGTAGGGGGTGTACTCTGTTTCCACAATGCTGGAATACAGGACTTCGCTGCATTGAGCAGATGTCTGACCACTGACTTTTTATATGATTTAATTGGGGCTGAGGTGGCATGTAACAGAAAAACGGCTGGATCTCTTTGCGTTATGTGATTCGTGAATTTTTTAACAATTCTCTCTACTGCTACCCAAAACTGCTGTACTGGTGAACAGGTCCAAAAAATGTGTAGGAGCTTCCCCTCCTCAGAACCGCACCTCCAGCATCTATCAGAAGTGCCGGGGAAAAATTTGTGTAATAATTGAGGTGTGTAATACCATCTAGTCAGAATTTTGTAATTTGTCTCCTGAATTTTTGTACAGATGGATGATTTCAGTGTAAGTTGAAGTATGTTTTGTGTTTGTGCTGCTGTAAAATTACATTTTAGATCCTGTTCCCATTTTCGTAAAAATACCAAGTCTGGTTGTTCAGTCGGTGTGTTGAGTAGTGAGTATGTCTTGGAGAGCACCTGAGGCAGAGTGCCCTCCCCTCTACAGTATTCTTCTAGCGTCGTCATATCGCGCTTATATCGCATGGGTTCTGGTATTGAGTAAAGGAAATGGTGTAGCCGAATCGCTTTCCAAAATGACAATTGAAAACCCCCGTTATCATTCGTCAGAGACTGAATTGAGGTCCAGTGGCCGTCTTCCACATAATGTGATGCACAGTCTTTACCTGCCTCCCAGAGCGTCTCATAGTTTGAATAGTCTAGCCCTGGTTCGAACGCTGGATTCCCCAGAATAGGGAATAAGGGGGATTGTTTGGAGGTCAATGAAGTGTTTTTAAGTATATTTAACCCTACTGACAGCGTGGCACCAATGGTCGGGTGTGAAGTCATATCCCTAGGTAGTTTATCATAGCACCAGATAGCCCCCTTCAAGGGTATATTAACCTGATGGTTCTCTACTTGGATCCATAGTTTGGTTTTGTCGTGTCTGTTCCAGTCGATGATCCTCCCTAGGTGCACAGCTTGATAATAGTGTTTTGCGTCCGGGAGGGCGAGACCTCCATAGTGTTTCGGTAGAGTCAAATAGCATCTTTTTAGTCTAGGCTTAGAGTGTGACCACACAAATTTTATAAATAGGGAATGTATTTGTTTAAAATAGTTACCGGGGATTCTTATAGGTAAGGCTTGAAATAGGTATAGAAATTTTGGGAGAATGCACATCTTGATTAGATTGCATCTCCCAAACCATGAGTGAAGACCTTTGCCCCACTCTGCTAGTAACCCTTTAACTGTGCTCAGGATTGGAGGGAAGTTCAGTTCAAATGTGCGTTTCAGATCCCTGGGTATGTTAGTGCCCAGGTACTTGAAGTGACTGTCTGACCACTTGAAATTGAATTTGGACTTCAGAGAGGAAAGTTGTTCCATCGGCATATTAATTCCCATTGCTGCTGATTTGTCAAAATTAATCTTTAGGTTGGACATGTTCCCGTATCTCTGAAATTCTTTAATTAAATTTGGGAGGGAGATAATCGGATTGGTTAAGGAAAATAGAAGATCATCCGCGTATGCGGAAATCTTGTATTGTCTGTGCCCTATGGAAATCCCAGAGATATCTGGGTTCCTGCGTATCGTGTTTAGAAAGGGTTCGAGTACCAGGGCAAAAAGAAGGGGTGACAGCGGGCATCCTTGTCTGGTACCATTAGAGATATTAAAAGGAGCAGACAGGATTCCATTAGCCTTGACCCTAGCCGTAGGTAAGGAGTAGACATTAGAGATCCATTGCAACATGTGGTTACCTAATCCGATGTGCTTCAGGACTGCTGTCATAAATTCCCAGCTCACCCGATCAAATGCTTTCTCAGCATCTGTGCTGAGAAAGGTACAAGGCGCTTTAGATACATTAGCTCTATGGATCAAATTAAGGACTTTTGTGGTGTTGTCCCTAGCTTCACGCGTAGGGACAAAACCCACCTGGTCTAAATGTATCAGCTTAGGCATATGTTGGGATAATCTATTTGCCAAGATTTTGGTGAGGAGTTTAAGATCTATATTTAGAAGAGATATGGGCCTGTAGCTACCACAGGCCGCGGGATCTTTCCCTTCCTTAGGTATAAGGGATATGTGCGCGCTTAATGTGTCTCTCTGCAAGTGGCCCCCTTCCGTAAGCTTGTTAAATAGTTTCAACATACGTGGGCCTAGAATCGGCAGCAGAGTCTGGTAGTACTGCAGAGTCAAGCCGTCCGGACCCGGAGCTTTACCCGGTTTCATGTTTTTAATTGCGCCTTGTAGTTCTACCATTGTGATGGGTTCTTCTAGGGCAGCTGCATCTTCTGCTGATAGTTTGGGGGTATTAGCTAGAGAAAGATATTCCCTTATTGCGGTGTCAGTGACTCCTGACTTCGGGAGGTTATATAAGGAGGAGTAAAAATTTTTAAATTCATCTGCTATTTGCGTGGGTGTCGCCCTTTTTTGCCCTGATGGGGATATGATTTGTGGTATATATGCGTGTAACCTCTGTTGTCTAACTGCCCTTGCAAGAATTTTCCCACATTTATTCCCCGATTCATAGGTGAGTTTTCTACACGCTTGTAAAGCTGCTTTCGCTTGGTAATGTAATATATCTACCGTCTGTCTGCGTAATGTAAGGAGTTCTGTTTCTATGGATGTGGTCGGATTTTGTTTATGTGTTTTTTCTAAATCGTGGGTTTTCTGTAATAGAATTAATAACTGTTTCCCTTTTGATATGTGCACCATGTTTGATCAGGATTCCTCTGATCACAGACTTATGGGCTTCCCAGAGTATCCCAGGGTCACAATTGTCAATATCATTCGTCTGAAAATAAAATTTAAGTTCTTTTGTGACATCAGCTAACACTGTGGGGTCCTGAAGTAAACTTTCGTTTAGTCGCCAAAATCTTGATTTTGTCGTCGCTGTTCGTGAGAGGGAATATTTCAGGGTAATAGGAGCATGGTCAGACCAGGTGATTGTGCCTATGTCGACTCTGTCCATTGCCTCCAGTTGGTTATGAGGCAAAAGAAAAAGATCGATGCGGGAATATGATTTGTGTGGTGATGAGAAGAATGTATAATCCCTCTCTCCGGCGTGTAAAAGTCTCCATACGTCAATCATTCTGGTCTCATGTAGTGTCTTGGTGATTCGTTTGTGTACACCCCTCCGGAGAGAGGACGCTCCATTTGATGTGTCTACCGATGGGCACAGAGGAACATTAAAATCGCCGCCTAGTATTAGTTGTCCCTCTGCAAAAGGTAGCAGTTCGTTCAATGTTTTGGATATGAAAATATCCTGTCTGTCATTTGGGGCGTATACAGTCGCTAGAGTCACCATTACATCACCAATCAGTCCTTTGAGAAACACATATCTCCCCTCTGTGTCAATTCTGGTGTCTCTACAGGTCCAGGGCACATTCCCCGAGATCAGTATAGACACTCCCTTTGATTTGGCTGAGGGATTGGTAGCGTGGTATGTAGTTGGGAAATATCGTTTTTTCAAACACATCAGTGCACCCGTCTTAAAGTGAGTCTCCTGGATAAACGCCACATCTGCTTTAGATCTTTTAAGATCATTCAGGAGCATGCGACGCTTTTCCGGCACATTCAGCCCTTTGGTGTTTAGGGTATAGATAGTAATTTGATCCATCGCGCTCACGCCAATAAAAAAAAAAAAAAGAGGGGGGGGGGGCTAGTAATGAAATAGGGAATAGAAGACTTGAAGGAGCAGGAGGAGGAAAAGGAAAAGGTAAAAAGAATAAGAGCCAAGAGAGCTCTAGCCACAAAACAAAAACAATGAAAAGGGGTGGACGATCAAACCAAAAGATCGTCCTACACGTACTAGTTGTCGTTAGGCAACTAGGTGCAATTCCTTGCAATGAAACACACTCCCGTTATCACCGGGAAGGTGTTTCGGCCTAATGGGGATGAGGTTAGACTACGACCGGGGGAGCTAATCCCGGCCCGCCCCCTCCCCCACCCTTACATATAAGATAGGTATGTAAGCATTGTAACCATCATAAACATTATTAAATGAACAGATAAGGTAAAACATCAACCATAGTCTTATTATTGGTAACTTCTTATCTATCTGCATCCCTTGTATTGTCTGCCCCCAATCTTATCCTTCATTGCTATTGCCATATAACTGAGCAAATTCCAACTGGCCTTTCTTACCACAATCTAATTAGTGTTTCCCCCCTCCCTCCATACCGACCCCTCTTACTCAAAACATAAATGTTCTGTTTTCCCTCTCCCCCCTCCCCAGTTGACCCTCCTCCCGCAATACTGATATGCAATCGTGGCTTACAGTGATCCCTAAGTTTTCAAATTCCTGAGAAAAAGTTCCCTGCGGTAATACACAGACATATTTAAAGTGTGCGTAACTTAGTGCAAAATAGTTCCAAGAGAGAAAACACACTTGTGTGGAACCAGGATAGAACATTTCCGACACAGGGAGCAGTGACATATTGATGCACAATATTCCCAATACTGATTGTCCATTGCGTAGCGTGGAGACAGGGTTGGGAGAAATTAACTCCTGCCGTCCGTATGGCACAGGCAGAGTCACCGTCAAAACCCCTTCATCAATAGAAAGTTTCTTATTCCAGGGACTGCCATTAGGGGGTGCAGTGTTAACCTGACTCAATTCCAGGACTCCTTCTCCAACCTCCCTGGTCACAACAGTAACCATATCCTGTCCCAAGTAGCCAGATTAGTGGGGGGGGGGGATGGCTCATATCTGCAACTCTGAGGGGAGGACAGTCGGTTCTTTTGGTATGTTGTTAGGGGAGTTCAGACTACACAGCCTTAAGAATGGGGCCTTAAGCGGTGAACAGTAAAATATGAAAAATAAGAAATCCAAACAAACGTGGATAAAAAAGGCAAAAGTCAAAGCATCTGGGGCAACATACATATTCTCACCACAACAGACGACTCTAGGTTTCTCTGTCTTCTGCTGGAGACGTGATCCTTGATCTGCGTTGAGTGCGTTGTGGTCTTGGTGAGCCTGGCCTTCTTAGATTTGGACCCCCTGGGTGGTTAGCAAATCTTGGGATCAGTTGAAGCCAGTCTGGAACCGTTACTGGATCGGTTTCTAGAAAGTCAAACAATGTAGGAAGTTCCGCATAGGATCGTAAGGTGAAAAATTGGGATCTCTTCTTGAAAGTCACCGATATGGGGTATCCCCAGCGATACGTGATGCCCGCGCGTTGGGCCAACTCAAGCACTGGCTTCAACATTGCTCTGCGCTGCAGGGTGGCTCTGGAAAGATCAGGCATGATCCGGATAGATGCACCGTCAAATTCCACATCTCTCATCTCCCATGCTTTCCGCAAGATGATCTCTTTATGGGTGTACTGGTGTACTCTGCAGATCACATCTCTTGGGCGGTTCGGATCCGTTGATTTCGGCCCCAGCGTCCTGTGAATCCGGTCAAAGGACATCGTCGCAGGAAAGTCCGCTCTTGCTATGTCTCTGAAGATGGCTATAGCAGTAGCTGTGAGATCCTCTGTACCCGTGGCTTCGGGTAGGCCCCTTATACGCAGGTTGTTCCTCCTGCTGCGATCTTCAATTTCTTCTAGGTGAAGTTGCTGGTTCAATAGTGATTTTGTTTGATTTGCTTGAATATCTTCCACTTGCTTTAGGCGCTGTGTAAGTTCCGTTACTGTGGCTTCTCCTGCACCCATGCGATCTGACAGTGCTGTGATGTCGGTGCGCACTGCTGCTATGTCTCTGCGGTGTGAGGCTTCCAGCCTGCTGGCTAGAGATTCAAAGTCTGCTCTGGTAGGTATTGCTCTCAACAGTGCTCTCAGCTCCTCATCCGCGTGCAGGGTCAGGGGTGTATTATGTGAGACCTGTGTGTCTTGGATGACATCCCTGAGCAGCAGAGGGGTAGAGATGTCTCCATCTGATGTACAGGGTGCCATGGACGGTGTTAGTGAGCAGTGCTGTGAGGTACTCATAAGCTCTGTTGTCCGGAGCAACAGAGGTGTAGTAATGTCTCTATCAGATGCACCGGGGGCCATGGGCTGTGTCAGTGAGCAGTGCTGTGGGGTACTCACATGTTCGTTCTTCTGCATGGCGGCCGCCATCTTTGAAGCGGGGGATGGGTCACTGGGGTCCGAAAGATATTGTCTGATGGCTCCGTTTTGCTGTGTTTTTGGCGTTGGTCTTTTATGTTGTCGGTTGCTCTTTCCTCTGCGTCTTCCAGCAGAGTACATGCCGCTGATTAAATGCTGGTATGGCTGGTTTAAGGGCAGGAAAGGCCGGGGCGGACCGGGAGCCGCTCAGCATGTCTTCACACGGCCATGTCCAGACCACGCCCCCGAAGGGTCTTTTATAAACATGATGGGGTCATTGATCAGTAGCCCTGTGGACTTGTATAGTATTTGTGGGGGGGTGATTGTTAGGGCAAGTGGATCCTGGTGCTCCGTGAGGGGGTGGCCAGCCGGGTATCATAGGACAGTCAATAAACACTTGTAGTCTCCCCCCTCACAGTAACAGGCAGGCAGAGGCCAGGTATGATGGGTGGTATATCAGGGGTGCCAGTGTACAGAAGGCCCTGAGCAGTGTGGCAAATGCAGCAGCCAGTGGGGCACACTAAGCCATCCAATACCTTGGGTCAGTCAGGCAGTCTCTGGTAGTGTCTCAGGCCCTGGCAGGGACCAGGGTGTTTGCCCAGGCAGGTGGGGAAAGGGGGCCCGCAAATAGCTGTGGGCCTGACCAGGCCGCGGCCGCCACGAGCATCCCAGAAGCCCAGCAGAGCCACCGGACCGTGCCTGATGCACAGGGGGATAGTCTGTGTGTGTGGATGAGGGTCCCCTTACCTCCGGATCCGTCCGGATTGCGATCCCTCTGGAAGGCCCTAGGCCGGCAAGATGGCGGCGGCCGCGGGAGTCCGGAGGCCTCTTGTAGGTCAGATTTCTCTAAAATATCCCCGGATAGTGTAGCAGGGAGTCCCGGTGACTAGCCTGGCGGCTTTTTGTTGCGTTTTTTGGGGTTTAAATACGCGGATGCCGGTGGATTAGCCAGCAGGGCTCTGGAGCTCTCCACCAAGACGTCCGTCGCCGCTCGCATCCGGACACGCCCCCTTCGCTACCTGTACTTGTGGTAGCTACTATGTGGGTAAAACTAAACGTCAGTTCTGTGTCAGGATTCGTGATCACATTAAACCTTTATATAAAGGTAAAATTTCCACATCTATTAACCGACACATAGCAGTACACCATGACTTTAATCCCCATGTCATGGGATTTACAGCATTGGAACACATCCTTATACATGTTAGAGGTGGAGACATCGATCAAAAATTATTACAATTAGAAACGAAGTGGATACATACCCTGGATGCCACGAGACACCCAGGACTTAACGAAGGCATCAGTTTTAAGTCATTCCTATAGGGTGCTGTTTCCCTTTCTATCATCATTTTCCCCTCCCCCTAATACCCCTCTTTACCCTTCCCTCTATTTCCTTTCCCTTTTTCTTTTTCCTCCTTCTCTTCCTTCTCCCCCCCCCCCCCTTTCCCCCCTTTCCCCCCCCCCCCCATAGCCCACTTTAAGAATCATGACCTTTTTTTCATTATTTACTTATATTTATCTATATTACTATTTATGGTATTTACATGTTCCTCCCTAGCTAGTTCCTTCCCTTGTACAGGTGGGTCCTGATGAATCAAGTAATGGCACCCCCGATCCCTTTATCCATTTACATTGATGTTACCCAATTGTATTCAAGTAAACAGCATTTATTTACTATTTGAATACTCTCAGTGTTGTATCTATGTACATATTGACCCATGCTGTTATATTATAAGTTGTTCCTAATACTGTTTACATCTTTGTGTTATTGCAGATATGTTAATTTGCGAGCTGTCTAGGCGACCTATGCAGGTACTTGCCGGGGACAAAGGGTTTTCCTATCCCTTTATTCCTTATAGCCTTGTGTGCAGGCGTTCTTCCCATTTTTCCGAATTGTCCCTTCGTCCCCGGTCTGTCCCTATTGACCTCCATCCCATTGTGTCCCAGTTGCACCCTGCCCTCGTGGTTGCCTTTATGTCCCTTTCCAGATTGTATTCTGCTGTGGCCATCGGTCCACGGTTCCCTGTATCCCAGAGGGATATTGGCGTTGCCTCCGTTGTCACTGGCCCCTTTATTTGAGATACATTTCAGCTGTATGGACACCCAAGGGCACTGGCCCATCCTGTGCCCGTCTCTGCCATTGCGTACTGGCTTAATTTCCTCCTCCAGGTATCCTTGCTGCCTATTGTGGCACTGTATACTGCGCGGTTCCTGTGATGTGTGTTTACACATCACCATGGACACCACCGCTGTGCCTTCCGGACCTTGTAGGACCGGATCGACAGCGAGCGGCGCATGCGCAATGGCCGTTTTCGTCCGCTCATGCGCGCGGTGACGTCAGACGCCGCTCGTGTGAGGGGGACATAAGAGCGCCGGCATCCCAGGCCATTAGACACGCCAGGGTACCACAGGACTCGGTCATACGTATTGCAGCACCATTGAGTAAGTACCCTATTGCTTTGATGATCGTTTTCCTTTATTCTCTTTTACTTGGACTTTACTGAGCTGATGGTGCATATACTTTTATTCTCCAGTATGTTCTGATCAGCGTCTCTACTGGTCTCAGTTCGGCTTTGTTAGCCATAGCTTTCCAATCTAGCTAGCACTATTGGTGAGTGTAATCCTTTTATATTTTGATTTGCCACTTGCCTCACTTGCATTGCAATTATTGCTGTTTACTCATACACCTTTGGATAGTAGTGTCTGATATATAAATACTCTTTATATTTTCCTTTCTTTTCTTTTATTTACCATTTCAGTGATGACCCCCTCTTTTTGAACTATTCCTAATACTGGTTGTTTTCCGATGTCCTGTTTTCCAATCTGAATATCTTATGTGTAAGTAAAATTAGAGACTATGTTAGTCCATTTTTTAAATCGTTTACTTTAACTGATATGTGCTCCTTGGGCCCTATTCGCATTAACTTTGCCTGTATATATTTCTTTAGGCATATTCTCCGTCAGGTCCCTCTTATTGTCCCCTGCAGCTACCTATTTTGATCTCTATTTTTGGGGCTTTGCTTCGGAGGCACGTAGTATCTATCCCTGGTGAATTGCAGGTAATACCATCTACAGACGATCGGTTTTGGGGCATTTGTGGCACCTATGATGTGTAGGAGGGCTTCTGGAGACCATGTTTGGGTGAGGGGTCATGTTTCTCTTAGACGGCTCGCAAACATATGGTGATATCTATATATTTATATCAATTTACATGTTAAATACATCAACTGTTCTTAAACATCCATTGACTACTGTATTCTTCTTTATAGAAAACACTGTAGCTCTCTTAGGTATCAAACAACTGTCCTTGAAGAAGCCAAAACCGGCGAAACATGTCGGACATCTGAATACCCATTCACAGAACTGGCCGCTACAAACATCTGGCCAGGGGACGTGAATTAATTTCTGCTACAGAATTGATTTTAGAATTTTCCTGCACACCTCGCTTATTGTGACTGTTATGTCTAAATTTTATTGGATAATGTTAAATAAATAGAATTTTTTATTCATTAGTATTGCATCCTGTTTCTCTTGGCACCGTCATAATCCCTATTTCCTTGCTCCCCCCCAATTAATTTTCAGAGTAGACTGGGGGTTCATGATTCAGACTCTGGAGACTATGGGAATAGGACCCAAAATGATCCAACGGATAAAAACGTTGTACCACCAACCTACGGCCGCAATAAAAGTCAATGGGTTGATGTCTCAACCCTTCGAGATGAAAAAACGGCACGAGACAGGGATGCCCCCTGTCCCCGTTGCTCTTTATCCTGACCCTGGAACCGCTCCTGGCAACAATACGTAGAGACCCTGACATAAGAGGCATAATGGTGGGTGAAGATGAACACAAAATCGCAGCATTTGCTGATGACGTGCTGTTCTATATAACAGAACCAATGTCCTCCATGTCCAAATTAGTGAAAGCCCTGAGAAAATACGGAGCGCTATCCAACTTCCAAAAAAACTCAGCAAAATCAGAAATATTAAATATTAATTTAAACAAGGCAGAGGTTAAGAACGTGAAGAGGGAGTTTAGCTTCGGGTGGACCAAGGAATTAAGGTACTTGGGAATCAATTTAGCAAACTCAATTGAGAAGATGTATAACATAAATTATATACCCCTACTAGACGATATCAGATTAGACTGTAAGAGATTTGCCAGCAAGCCCCTCTCATGGATAGGCCGCATCAATGTTATTAAGATGGTCCTGCTCCCTAAAATAACATACCAATTTCAGATGATCCCTGTGCCACTCCCCTAATACTACCTAATAAAGCTAAAAAAGATAATAATGAATTTTATTATAAAAATAGACCGAGAGTCTCCTTCCAGACATTAAAACAAAGCAAAATAAATGGCGGTCTGGCCGTGCCAGATGTCCGGAACTATTACAAAGCTATAGTTCTGTCAAGATTAGTAGAATGGGCAAAGAGAGATAATGAAAAAAGGTGGGTGAAAATAGAGAATACTCTTAGTAAAGCACATTTGGGAAGTATCATTTGGAACCCCCCACATTTTAGAACCTTAGATAATAACACTCACGTAATTACACAAAATGTCTTTAAAGTTTGGGATGGGGTATACAAGAAAGTGATTGGGAAATATAATTCACCTTTACTGGCACTGAAAGATAATGAATATTTTGCACCGGGAATAGAAAATGTAGGAGGAAAGGAAGCATTTTGGGGGATAACACAAGTAAGAGAAATAATTAAAGATGGTAAAATAATGACACTTCAACATCTTTGACAAGATAGGGTGACACGGGGGATTGATGAGTGGCGGTACCTACAATTGAAACACTTTGTGAGTAAATTACCATATCCCATTAGGTCCGGGGAAGATCTGACAGAGATGGAAAAGTTATGTGATCTAGAAGACCCGAGAAATATAATCTCGAAACGATATAAAATCCTGATGACGACAGAAAAATTGAAGATACCGCCATTCATCGAGAAATGGGAGAGAGATTTGGGCACGAAGAAAGATAAAAACATAATTAGTAAAATTTTAGATAGGATTTTTAATTTAACATTAGATACACGTTCAGCAGAAATGAACTATAAATGTATAAGTAGAAGTTACGTAACACCTGAGATATTAAGTAAATATCAGATTAGTGGTTCGGCATTCTGCTGGCGAGGCTGCCAAGAAGTAGGAACAATGGGCCACATCTGGTGGAATTGCCCCAAAATAAAAATTTTCTGGAAGAAGACTCTTGCTTTAATAAAGACAATCACTGAAATAGAGGTGGTAGAAGACCCTTGGGTGGTTTTGTTCCATGGGGGGGGGAGGAGATACAAATAAATACAAGCAGACACTGGTACCACATCTCTTAAACGCTGCAAAGAGATTGATACCGAAGGGTTGGCAGAGGAGGGAGTGCCCAGAGACATGGGAGTGGATCGATGCACTAGAGGAAACATATAATAATGAGATACTGGCGAATACTATAGATGAAGCAGGTAGTGGGAACTTGGATGCTTGGGAAGGTTGGAAAAAATTTTAAAAAAACCTGGAGATATGTTAAAGAATTGAAAGCCTTAGATTAGAAAAGGAGAGTAGAAGAGGAAATGTCCTTGGAGAGAGGGGAAATGGGATGTGTTGGGGTTGGGTCAGTGGCGTATCTAGGGTATGGCAGCCATGGCAAGTGCCATGGGCGCCATATGAAAGGGGCGCTGGTGAGTGGCTGGGCAGCAGGGCACTTACCAGGGTCTGAGGGTCTCTTCTTCCCTGCAGGCTCCCGAGCATAGGCAGGATCTCCTTTTCAGCACCTTTGCTGAAGGACAATGGCAGCGCTGTAAGTGGGACTATTTCTCATTTGGCTGTGTTACTCCTGTGAGTGCAATCACTGGTCGCGGAGTAAGCAGGCAGATGGCCGCATTTCCCGATGCTACCTCTATAGTTCCGGCTACAGCCTCCCTGACAGCTGAATATCACTGCGCCGCCTGCTGTCAGGGAAGCTATAGCCAGTACTATAGCGGTGGCATCGGGCCAGTGTATTTCTCAACAGGACAGGTGGAGTGGACTCAGTCAGAAGATGTCTCTGGCAGGCCTTCTGGCTCGGGGTCCTATCAGTGCAAAAGCAAAGCCCAGCCACATGCCCAGCAGGAGGGACTGCTGTACTGCCAGTGCCTTATGCAGAGACTGATCCTCTTGATGAAGCTGCAGGCAATATTTTAATGCACTCCCTGCAGGCCATGGTTCCTGTGTAGTCTAAATCAGATTTTTTTTGGGCCCCATGAGATCGATCACAAGGGCCCAGGAGGCTGTAGAATGGAGGGATTCTTTTTTCTAATTCAGCTTGCTGGAATATCAACTCCTCCCCCTTGTATGCAGTTAATGGCAATAAAGTTCCAGCTGGGCGGAGAGATATCAAAATATCACTTCACTGCCTGACTCCTCCAGTAAATAAGTTTGAGAAGACAGCGGGCTTGGACTGAAGTGAAATCAACAGCAGTGGCTGTCCTCCTCCTCATCATCATCATCAGTGCATTGTCTATGTGAACACAGAAAGTAACAGCACAGCACACTATTTCTACTGAGTGAGGGAATTGAAGTGGGAACCATGAAGACTTCAGAGGATTATTTTTCTCTCAGAAGGTACAGTCACAGTCAAGACAATGCACACAAGCCCCCTTCACCCATGCCATGCCCTGGTTTGTTGCCCATGACTGAATTATACAGAGCTAAATGTGATCATCTTCATTGATCACTGCTTTACGGGGGAACTCTGCAGACTCTGAGGTAAAGGGGAACGCTGATGTAAGTGGGATCTCTGGACTCTGTGATAACCAGAGACCCCCTCACATCAGAGGCCCCCCCTACATCCCAGTCCACAGAGATCCCCTTTGTGTCAGAGTCCCCCCCCCCTTACAGTGTATATAAAGATGACACCAGAGTCCACAGCATTCTTTAGATCAGATTTCCCAGTCTGAAGGGGAACTCTGTGGATTTCGATGTAAGGGGGGGCTCTCTGGGAACTCTAAGGGGGAACTATATATAAGATGTAACGCTATTGACTCTTGTGTAAGGGGTAATTCAAGAGCTTGACTTGTAGTTTTGTTAGCTGTTTTTTTTTTGTTAATGTTATCTCAAAGATGGGTTTTAAATGTTTTGACAGGGGCGCAGTTTCAGTGCTTGCCATAGGTGCCATTTTCACTAGATACACCTCTGGGTTGGGTGGGAGGGAGTGGGTGGGAAGGGAAAATAAGAAGAGAGAAGATTCGATATGGGCCTTGGGCCAGCTATCGTTTTCTGGGGAGGTGCAATGTTTTGTATAGAGTTATTTGTTTTTGATATGGCAAAAGGCTACGATGATGAGACACTGAGAGGGTGATTGTATAATATGAACTACAAAGTTGATTAAATCCCCTCGAAAAGGTCGACTGAAGTGGCAAAAAAAAAAAAATAGGATCAGAAGAAGCATACAAGCACTTGGCTTCATGCAGGGTTACACAGTACACTAACTGTAAATACTTCAAGAGCCTGCCTGTGCTATTAATAGGATCAGAAGAAGCACACAAGCACCTGGCATCAGGTAGCTATACTGTAGGTGCAATTGTGCAGGGTACACAGTACACTAACTGGAAATACTTCAAGAGCCTGCCTGTGCACATATTTCCAGATATATTTTATATTTTATATATATTTTTTTATTAATTAGCAGATATGTTTTAGGGCACATGCACATTTATAATATGTTTTACCACCAATGGAAAAATAATTTTTGAGCACATCACGTTTATTATAGTTAATAATAAGTTAATAAGTTTGATTTATATTCCACTTTTAGGATTTATAAGAATTGTCAGATTAAGAATTTTTGAAGGTATTTTTAGAAGTATTTTTTACCTCTTTTATCTCTCACCAATCTTAATGGTAATATGAGGATAATATGAGCGCAACTGATTATTTTACTATACATTGATCTTATCACATATTTTAGTTGCAGCTATATTGTTTGGTCATCTCATATTAACCATTTGTTTTCCGTAGTAGTAATTTTTAACCACGTCAGCGCTTGAGCCTTTTTTATACTTGATTATAAAAACACTGTAAGTGCAACTAACTGACTCGACCGGCCTACTCTATCTAACTTAAATCAAATGACACTGTCTCTCTGTCTATCTCTCTCCGCTGCAACACACTACACAAGGCCGCCACGCAGGTGGCCTTATATAGTGTGGGGCATGTACTAAACCCCCCCGTGTACTAAACACACGGTGCTGTGCTTGACCAATCATCAGCCAGCAATGCACTGCGATGCCGCAGTGAATTATGGGCCGTGACGCACCACTCGAATTTGGCGTGAACGGCCCATAATGTTCGTAATTCGGCGAACAGGCCGAACACACGATGTTCGAGTCGAACATGCGTTCGACTCGAACACGAAGCTCATCCCTAGTCTCCAGTATGGTATTTGTAAATTTAAATCCTATCCCCTCTTTAGCGTCTCTTCTCCAGAGAGAATGAGTTCAGTGCTCGTAACCTTTCTTCATAACTAATATCCTCTAGTCCCCTTATTAGTTTTGTTGCCCTGCTCTGTACTCGCTCCATTTCCAGTACATCCTTCTTGAGGACTGGTGCCCAGAACTGGACAGCATTCTCCAGGTGAGGCCGGACCAGAGTCTTGTAGAGTGGGAGAATTATCGCTTTATCTCTTGAGTTTTTTAATGCATTAAATTATTATTATGTTTGCTTTGTTAGCAGCAGCTTGGCATTGCATGCCATTGCTGAGCCTATCATCTACTAGGACCCCAGGTCCTTTTCCATCCTTGATTCCCCCAGTGGTTCTCCCCCCAGTAAGTAGATTGCATTCATATTTTTGCCACCCAAATGCATTATTTTACATTTTTTCACATTAAACCTCATTTTCCATGTAGTTGCCCACCCCATTCATTTGTTGAGATCTTCTTGCAAGGTTTCCACATCCTGAGGAGAAGTTATTGCCCTGCTTAGCTTATTATTATCCGCAAATACAGAGATTGAACTGTTTACCCCATCCTCCAGGTCGTTTATGAACAAATAAATAGGATTGGTCCAGCACAGAACCTTTGGGGACCCAACTTTACACCCCTGACCATTCTGAGTACTCCCCATTTATCACCACCCTCTAAACTTGCCCTTGTAGACAGTTTTCAATCCATGTACTCACCCTATGGTCCATACCAACAGACCTTACTTTATACAGTAAACATTTATGGCTAACTGTGTCAAGTGCTTTTGCAAAATCCAGGTACACCATGTCTACGGGCCTTCCTTTGTCTAGATGACAGCTCACCTCCTCATAGAATGTTAATAGTTTGGTTTCGCAAGAATGATTCTTCATGAATCCATGCTGATTACTGCTAATGATACCATTTTCATTACTAAAATCTTGTATATAGTCCCTTATCATCCTGGTAGGAGGCAGAGATGCTGGGAGGACTCCCATGCAGCCGAGTGCAGCACACCCCTGAAGGTGACACAGGGGATGTGGTGCCCACAGAAGCATGGGTTGCCTGAATTCAGGAACTGGTTGCCAGGAACTTGCTGGAACAGGCAAGGTATACTGCAAGGCAGGTGTGCTGGGAAAGTCCAGGAGATACAAACCATTGTAGCAGACTGGATAACTGAGTTGGGAGCCAGGCCAGTAGTCATTCACAGTAAGATAGTCCAAGGTAAGTGTAACAGGAGTCAGCCGGGTCTTTGCTCAGGAGACGGGTAAGCTCAGAGTCTGTAAGCCAGGCCGGGATCAGATGCAGGAAGCAAGCAGGAACAAAGTCAGGATACAAGCCAAAGGGCAAGCCAGGAGAGCAAGAAGAACAGGTCAAGGCAAGCCTGGTTGGTACACAGGAAGTCTAATCAGCAGGATATACAATGCACAGGAACACAGAGGGAAGCTGACGATTAACCAGCAATGCACCATTGTCAGCAGTGGCACCACTATTACGCTGTGCGTGTGCTGCCTCACATGCGCGTTCACCTATTCACAATACTGCCAGGTCACCGGAGTCCAGATGACAGATGCACCCCATGGGGGTCTGGAGTGCACCGCAAGGTAGTGGACCCTATGGCTGACTGCTGTGGTAGGAGCCCTGGGTGGTCCAGGAAAGCAGGTACTCTGGAGCACCAACACTGATCACACTAGGAGTTAAAGCAAGATATTTTCCAGGGCACGGAATCTAAGAGCCAGTGGGTGTTCACTAGGGCCCCTGATGGTGGGAATGGACTTCGCTGCAGTCTGGCTCTAGATCACGGCCCCCAGGGTCTCCCAGCTCACGCTCACAGTAGAATACAGGAAGGTAGAGAGGAAGCAGCAGACTGAGACAACAAAGGATAGTCATGATATAAGCCAAAAGGTCGGGGCAACAAGCAGATAGGGATAGTCAAAGAACACGCCAAAGGTCGGGATATGAAGCAGATGAGGACAGTCAAGAACAAGCCAAGGTCAGTAAACAGGATCAGACGTAGGACACAGAGCAATGAGCACACAGAAGTCAAAACACACAATATTGATCAGCAGAGCTGGCTTGCAGTGCATAGGTTAATATAGAGTTCCCTGATAGGGGCTGGGGTGGAGCCATGCTTTGAGGAGAGATTACTTAAGAAGCCAGGTGAGAGTGGCTGGCCTCTTAATCTGAACACATGGAGAGGTAAGCTGACAGATAAACATTACTGCATAACCATGACAGTGACCTCGAACCCAAAACCAAAAATGTAGTATGTTGCAGCTTACCAATCCCTAGATGCGGTGGCTGCATTCATTTGTTTAGCCTTTTTTCCCCTCTGTTTTCACCTGGTGATCAGTAATATTCGTGTATTACAGTGCCTACACTCTGAATAGGAAATCAACTAGGACACCATTGGACAGCAGCATTTTCACTACGGGGGGGGAGAGTGGTGTTGGGTGCACCAACATATTTATATACACTAACAAACTGAAAGTAACTAAAGGCAAACTTTTTTTTAGTGTTGGATAGAAGAGAGGGTTTGGAACTATTGTTGGGTTTGTATTGCTCTCTGTGCCCCCGTTGTCATAGAAAGTGAAAGTAAAAGAAAATCCCAAATTTTGAGTCGACACCATAACAGAAATAGAGGGGAAATCTCTCTTACTCTATACAAAAATTAAAAAGAAAGGTTTGCCCTTAGTTCTACTTGATGCCAAATTCCAGTTGACATTTTATAAGCAGTTACAGCAACATTGTTTTTTTCATTTTGTGATAGAGGTTTTACATAAATAAATAAAAGATGATCATTGTAAGCACCCCTGTCAGTGGTGAATGGTTTATCTCAATCCTATATGTGTAGGACAGCTTATTTCTGGCAGGCTTTATGGCAGGATCACAAGGTGAAAATAAAAAAAAGAAAGCATATAAAAAAAAAATAATGCAGCCATCAGATAAATATTGTAAGCTGCAATCTAATAAATATTTGCTTTTGGGTTTATTGCCGCTTTAAAGGTTTTTCCATAGCAAACATGAGAAAGTGTTCTATGGAAAAGTCCACAGCCGATAGAAATTAGATTAAAAATTACAAATTAAATTTCAAGATTTTACTTTGTAGCATTAGACACTTTGTAAAAAGCTACTATGAACTGACTAAATACAGTATAGTAATCTTAATACGTTTGACTGAAATATCCTCTTGAAGTTAGATACTTAGTTATATAACAAAAGCATAATATTGTGTCTTGCACAATAGCTTGCTTTTTAATAGTAGAGCGGGTTGCTATTATTTTACCCTACAGTGTGCAATATTTTGGATTCATATAATAATATATTAATTAAAAATAAATTCAAGAAATATAATTGTAGCCAATTCTTTAAGAGTAGTCACATCAACACAAACTATCAATAACTGCTGTATTACATGCTGTTCGTACTCACTCAGTCACTATGGGATTTATTTTCTGTATTCTGCAAAAACCTGGTTGATCTCTGTTCTCTGTCTCCCCCTCCTGTCCATGTCCCCACTGCAGTTGGGGGTTTTGATGATCAGTGTTGGCAGCTAGTGCACATGCTCAGCTTTTAGTGTTTATCCTCCCTATCACATCTGAGCAGCCAATGGGACCAAAGAGTCACACATGTAGGCATATGCAGAGTGGTAAATGACAGCCCATTCCCTCCTCCTCCTCCATGCCCACTAACCAACTAAACACAATAGGGGTGGGATATTACATCTTGATTGATGGAGACTTCACCTTCCTTTTATTCTAAGACACAGGTTGGAGGGGCATGACACAGCCTGAGGCTGGAAGAAATATGCCCACACCATGTTATTGCCAAAAAATAATATATTTGCACAACAATTTAAAACAGTTTATTGATTGAGTACTAGAAGCTCCTCCTGACACTATTTACTTACAGACAGGCTGTCACGTGACAGCTGTATATTAGCTGTTTATTTTTATTAAAATAATTACAGTGCCATCATCCACATACATTAAGAGAAGGGATAATGCAAATTAAACAGTGTGTATGTTTAGTATCACTTTTAGTATCATCGAAAATAGCTAAAAATAGCTTTTTTTTTTTTTTTCATCTGTAGAGTGGGCGATGGAGAGACAGAAAGGGATGGAAAATCTCTATCTCACAGAAAGCATCAACATCATTTTAGTTAAGTTTTGAAGGCTTAAAGCCTTTTATTAGTTTTCTTTTTTTAAAATATATTTTATTGAGTTTTTTCACATAACACAGTAAAATGAAGAAGAATAACGAGATTCCCATAAGGTTGTAGATTTAAGGAATCTGGGGCAAAAATGCCCTAATGTGCTGCAATATATAACAGCTATTGTCATAGTGTCACTTATACAAAGGGTTCAAAAATTGTGTTGCCCGGAGGGGCAACATGGGAATATGAAGAGAAGGGAAAGAAAGAAAAAGAAGGAAGAGAAAAGGGAGAGGTAAGGGGATATCTCAAGCTCGTACCCTCCCGAGTTCCTCGGGTGGGCAAGGGCCCGAGCCATGGTTCGTTATAAAGAACTTATGCCTATAAACAAGGTAGGTTATAACCCCTGGAGAAGAAGATAACAACTTCTTTATTTGGAGAGGTTTGTCATATGGGTCATGGAACCACTCGATGTGAATCTAAACGGAGACCGTAGGGAGAATTTCTCAGTTGCCGATAAATTTTTGTCAATGAAGGAATGCCACCTAGATTCCAGGTGTTGGTTGCACCCATTATTTTGTGGTATGCTGTCCATTTTTTCTCTGAATAGTAGTACTTTAAGTTCACTCTTAATTTCGGACAAGGTGGGCGGTGTTGGGGAAATCCAGTGCTTGAAGATATTTCTACGAGCGAAAAGAACACTTATGAGTGTCCACTGAAGATTTTTTTGGAACATGAAGATATGGATACCTTTGGAGGGATTCCACAGTTTTGGGTAGCCAAACAAGAGGAGCATGGGATCCTTTGGTAGTTGGCAGTTTGTTACCTCATATATGAAGGATAGGACTTAATCCCAATATTTCAAGATAATTGAGCATGTCCATAGATGATGCAGTAAGGTTGGCAGTGGCGGAACTACCGCCATAGCAACACACGCATGCGCTATGGGGCCCGCAGCCGTGTAGGGCCCGGCAGAGGCGGCTCTCTAATTCGGCAATTAGGCTAATTGAAGAGCTGCCTCTGCTGAAAAATGTCGCCACGGGCGTGGCATTAAGCTCCGGCCAGCAGCCGGTTGCCTGTGAGCTCCAAGCAGTGGAGAGAGGGGTCAGAGCGTGGCTGTCTTGGGGAGGAGGCGGGGCCAGCGCTGTGTTCTCTTACGGAGGAGAAGGGGAGGAGATTCCAGCAGCCTGAGCAGTGAGCACAATTCCCTCTGCTCAGGAGACACAGATCGTGCCCCCCTCCCCAGCCGTCACCCCTCCTACCACTGGAGTGCTCAGCAGAGCAGCGGTTTCCGCACACCCCAGAGGAGGTATCTGGCTGATGAGGAGAGGAAGGCACAGGGGAGGAGGCCTCACGAGCGCTGTATGGAGCCGATCTGACTGAAGGGAAGGTAGGAGAGAAGAGGTGTCTGGGCTGCCCCTCTCTGGAACTGTCAGTGTGTGTGGGGGGGGGGGCAGGAATCAGGAGCTCCAGCTGCAGGGGGGAGGCAAAGCTACCACCATGCCACAACCTTTTCTGCAGCCAGCGACCAACAACATTTTTTTAATGAGAGAGAGACACCCCCCATCCATTTTCCTGCAGCATCCCTCAGCCACAGCCACAGATTGGTCTTTACACCCCCCCTCAGTGGAGCCCTGCATAGGCAGGGGTAAGGTCAGGGTGGAGGGAGGGGTCAGGGGCTGTCAATCACAGGTGGACACACTAGGACACTGGCACAGGACTGAGCTGTCCTTATTGTTAGTGACACATGATCAGGAAGAATCGAGTGGTGGGGATGGGGCATCCCCACCACTCGATTCTTCCTGATCATGTGTCACTAACAATAAAGACAGCTCAGTCCTGTGCCAGTGTCCTAGTGTGTCCACATGTGATTGACAGCCCCTGACCCCTCCCTCCACCCTGACCTTACCCCTGCCTATGCAGGGCTCCACTGAGGGGGGGGGGGTTGGGAGGTCCCAGTCCAGGGCTGAACCTCTGCCATGGTGGGCCGGGTGCTCCACATCCTGCACTGGCAATGCCAGCTGATTGGCTTCTCCGCTGCTACCTCCCTCACTGACACCAGCACCAAGATAGAGAGCACCGACACCAGCACCAGGCTAGAGAGCACCGACACCAGCACTGAGATAGAGAGCACCGACACCAGCACTGTTATAGAGAGCACCGACACCAGCACTGAGATAGAGAGCACCAACACCAGCACTGAGATAGAGAGCACCGACACCAGCACTGAGATAGAGAGCACCGACACCAGCACTGAGATAGAGAGCACCGACACCAGCACTGAGATAGGGAGCACTGATACCAGCACTGAGATAGGGAGCACTGATACCAGCACTGAGATAAGAGAACACTGACAACAGCACTGAGATAAGAGAGCACTGACACCAGCACTGAGATAAGAGAGCACTGACACTAGCACTGAGATAGGGAGCACCGACACCAGCACTGAGATAGGGTGCACTGACACCAGCACTGAGATAAGAGAGCACTGACACCAGCACTGAGATAGAGAGCTTTGACACCAGCACCAGGATAGAGAGCACTGACACCAGCACCAGGCTAGAGAGCACCGACACCAGCACCAGGATAGAGAGCACTGACACCAGCACCAGGATAGAGAGCACTGACACCAGCACCGAGATAGAGAGCTTTGACACCAGCACCAGGATAGAGAGCACTGACACCAGCAACGAGATAGAGAGCATTGACACCAGCACTGAGATAGAGAGCACCGACACCAGCACTGAGATAGAGAGCACCAACACCAGCACTGAGATAAGAGAGCACTGACACCAGCACTGAGATAAGAGAGCACTGACACCAGCACTGAGAAAAGGGAACACTGACACCAGCACTGAGATAAGAGAACACTGACAACAGCACTGAGATAAGAGAACACTGACACCAGCACTGAGATAAGAGAACACTGACAACAGCACTGAGATAGAGAGCACCAACACCAGCACTGAGATAAGAGAGCACTGACACCAGCACTGAGATAAGAGAGCACTGACACTAGCACTGAGATAAGAGAGCACTGACACCAGCACTGAGATAAGGGAGCACTGACACCAGCACTGAGATAAGGGAACACCGACACCAGCACTGAGATAAGAGAGCACCGACACCAGCACTGAGATAAGAGAGCACTGACACCAGCACTGAGATAAGAGAGCACTGATACCAGCACTGAGATAAGAGAGCACTGATACCAGCACTGAGATAAGGGAACATTGACACCAGCACTGAGATAAGGGAACACTGACACCAGCACTGAGATAAGGGAACACTGACACCAGCAATGAGATAAGAGAGCACTGACAACAGCACTGAGATAAAGGAACACTGACAACAGCACTGAGATAAGAGAACACTGACAACAGCACTGAGATAAGAGAACACTGACACCAGCACTGAGATAAGAGAGCACTGACACCAGCACTGAGATAAGGGAACACTGACATCAGCACTGAGATAAGGGAACACTGACACCAGCACTGAGATAAGGGAACACTGACACCAGCACTGAGATAAGAGAGCACTGACACCAGCACTGAGATAAGGGAGCACTGACACCAGCACTGAGATAAGGGAGCACCGACACCAGCACTGAGATAAGGGAGCACCGACACCAGCACTGAGATAAGAGAGCACCGACACCAGCACTGAGATAGAGAGCACCAACACCAGCACTGAGATAAGAGAGCACTGACACCAGCACTGAGATAAGGGAACACTGGCACCAGCACTGAGATAAGGGAGCACCGACACTGCACTTTAAAGCTCTTAATATATGCGAGTGTGGTAATCTGTTGTTCAATGGCATTAATTCATTTTTTTTGTGGGGGGTGGGGGTGGGGGTTTGCAGGGGGGCCCCATACAACATTTTGCTATGGGGCCCTGTGATTTCTAGTTACGCCCCTGAAGATTGGCCTAGGGTCTGAACACCAAGGACAAGAGGCACCATTCGGTGTATCGTGCTTTGTGGAAAAAGGAATATAGGCTCTGTGGATCAGTTTGAACTGCGATTCTCTCCAGGTTTTATTTGTTACCAACTTTTGGGTAATCTTAAGGCTTTCCAAGTTTTTATCAACAGTATCTTCTCCAGGTATATCTTTACTCCAAGATTTCACTGAAGTGTGGTGTAAAGATATGATAAAATGGGAGTCCAGTGGTTTGTAGATATCTGAACACCAAGGACAAGAGGCACCATTCGGTGTATCGTGCTTTGTGGAAAAAGGAATATAGGCTCTGTGGATCAGTTTGAACTGCGATTCTCTCCAGGTTTTATTCGTTACCAACTTTTGGGTAATCTTAAGGCTTTCCAAGATTTTATCAATAGTATCTTCTCCAGGTATATCTTTACTCCAAGATTTCACTGAAGTGTGGTGTAAAGATTTAATAAAATGGGAGTTCAGTGGTTTGTAGATATCTGTAATTGAGTATAATAATTGAGTATTGTTGCTCATTTAGCAGTTTGTCGATCAGAAATGTATGAAATCTGATGTGTTTTTTCGGGCAAGTTTTTTTATTAAAGTCTGAGATTTGTGAGACCTGAAGGAAATTATATGTTGGTATGTGAAATTCCTCAGCTAGTGAATTGACAGACTTTTTTTTTTTTTTATTATTATTACATTTTTATTAGTATTTAACATATCCATTAAAACAGACTTCATATCTTCATATATATTCATATTCATCAAAATAGAAACATCTTTATCAACATCAGCTATCTCCCCCTCCAAAAAAAAAAAAAAAAATTATTATGCATTCCCCCCCCCAACTCTTCTCCTTCTTCCAAATGCATTGTGTTCATTGTGTTTTACGACCCCCCTTCCACCAATAAACCCAATTTATTCAACTCATAATACCCTTCAAGAAAAAAGAAAAAAAAAAAAAGAAAAAAATTAAGAGGCTTCTATGAGCCATATCCACCACACTCTAAACACCTAAAAAAAAATATTAACTTTAGAAAATGAATTAAATAAAAATCAAAAAACATATTTAAAAAAAAAAGATAATGTACGAGGCTTCTATGAGCCATACTGCCCTCTTACCTACCTAAAGTGAGTATACACCTCATCTTCCCTTTACCGTATCTACTCTAACTACCCACCTCCTCTGTGTCCACATTCCCTTACCTCCTATGTGCTCTGTCCCCTCTCTCTTTCCCCAACCCCTTATCCCCTCACAATATCATTTTCCATCCTTCAAAAAATAAAGTGTACCACTCTATACCCCTACATATGTCACCTGGAAGAAAGATGAAGAGGACAAAAAAAGGAGTAGAGGGGAAGAAAAAAAAAAGGGAAAATTCCCCTCCCAGGGGCACCTACATCTGAACCCAGAGACCATGCGGCTCTATATATTAATACTCTACCCAATCTCTATAGAGCAGTGTTCCCATCCTGCCCATATTCCCCTGAATTTATGCTTTCTGTCTTTAACTGCGTGCACCCATCTTTCAGCCTCCATTATTAAACTGACCTCTCTCTTCCAGTCCAACAAAGTTGGACATATTGTCTGTTTCCATAGCCTAGGTATTAATAATTTGGCTGCATTCAATAAATGCGGGATAATACTTTTCTTATAGGATCTGATAGACATTGGGGTCCCATGGAATAGAAAATTTAAAGGTGTTAATTCCATGGGTCCAGAGGATAGCCTCTTGGGTGAATTGACGGACTTAATAGATCCTGTGTCTTCATTATATAATGTGGCTATATATATCAGTCCCTTGTCTCTCCATCTTGAAAAGGGCTCATATTGGAGGCCTGGAGTGAACATTGGATTCGCTTGAATGGGTAGATGTTTGGAAACAAAATGAGACAGTCCCAGATTTTTCCTCATCTCCCTCCATGCAATAATAGTGTCTCCAATCAATAGGTTCTGCTTGATATTATTTGGAGTTGATCTCAATAAACTATGTAGGAGCAGTGATAAGTTGTATGGTTTGACCATGGCTGACTCTAAGTTATAATTGGTGTACTTTGAAGCTTTGAGGACTCAGTCCAGAAACACCCTTAGTAAACATGAAATGTTGTATACTCTAATATTAGGGAAGTTCAAACCCCCTTCGCTCCTTGGGAGGTACAATTTGCTCAGAGCAATTCTGAGTTTTCTGTTGCGCCATATGAAAGTTGTAGCTGCTTTATTTATTTTTTGAATGTCCTTGTGTTTCATAAGCAATGGTATGGTTTGTAGGAGGTATAATAGGCACGCAAAACAAACCATCTTAAATAAAGCGCACCTCCCAGAGAGCAATAGTGGGAGCTCCATCCATGTTTCTAGTTCTCCCACTATTTTAGAGATCAGAGGAGGAAAGTTATAATAGTAGAGGGAGGAAGGTTCGCTACCAATTTTTATTCCTAAATAAGTGATATATATATTGTTGATGAAAAAGGGGGAGGAAAATGTCCAATTACGTGGGCCAGATGCACTTAGAGTGAGTACTTTACTTTTGCTGAAATTTATTTTTAGGCCTGAGCAGCATCGGAATGAATTAAAAGTCTGTTGTATATTATCTATTTCGGAGGATGATGCTGAGTTGAATATTAGCACGTCATCTGCGAAGAGGGCCACTCGCAGCTCCTCACGTCCTATAGGGATTTCGTGTAATGGTGCTGTACTATTTAGATAGCGAGATAAGGGTTCTATTGCAATGTTGAATAACAGAGGGGAAAGGGGGCAGTCCTGCCTAGTGCCTTTGTTGAGTGTAATTGGGTTAGATAGATGTCCTGCTGCTACTACTCTAGCCGAATGTGCCGAGTATAGACTGTTGATAAAATGGCAGAAAGGTCCAGGGAGACCAAATTTTTGCATGACCAGGGAGAGCCAACGAAAGCTAACATTATCGAAGGCCTTCTCAATGTCTAGTGTAATGATAGCTAAATCCTCTAATGGGTGTGTTTTTGCATATGTTGGAGGATGCTGATCTGCCTTTAGTAAAGCCCGCTTGTGCTGGATGTATTAAATATGGCATAGCATTTACCAGGGATGCCACTATTTTTGAAAGAGTCTTGGAGTCTACATTTAGGAGGGAAATAGAGCGATATGAGCCAGGTTCAGTAGGGTCTTTCCCCTTTTTTGCTATGAGTTTTATATGTGCTTGGTATCCTGAAGGTAGATATGGGCCACCTTTCCAAATACCATTGTATACTTCAATGAGTGTTTCGGATAACATTGTTCTGGTCAGTTTTCAAAATTCTGGAGTTTATCCATCGGGGCCTGGAGTTTTGCTATTTGCCATCTTTTTTATAGCCTCAGACACCTCCCTGTATGTTATTGGGGTGTTAAGGAGTGTCAGGTTTACGGAGTCTATTTTTGGCAAGGTGATCGAGTCCAACAGTTTACACACTTCATCTGTGTTTATGGGTTCGTCCGCATATAAATTGGTATAGTAGGCTTCTAGAATGTCATTAATGTCCTTAGGAGATGAGGAGAGGGTGCCCCTGGCGTTTTTTTAGGGAGGTGATGTGGGTAAGTACCCTTGCATAGCATAGTTAGCAACTTTCCTGCTTTGTCTTCAAATTTATGGAATGGTAGGTCTGTGTGCGAGAATTTGATACGTTCTAGGTTTTCCGCCCAGACATTGAAAAGCCTCTTGGCTTCATGCCAAAGTTGTAAATTGTTTTAAACGATTTTGTACTACACGTAATTTCTCACTGGCTTCCTGGTATTGTTTCTGAGTGTTTTTCTTGTAGGACGCTATGTATACTATCTGTTGGGTGTGATAGTCTTCAGGGGTCAACTAACTGTAGGGCAGCAGTCATCTGAAAAAGTTGGGTGTCATGGCCTTGAGTATTGTCTGGTTCTCCAGCATGCTTCAGGGATCGATCCTTACTATTACATATGGTCATATTAAAACTCCTCCTATTAGGTGTGGGATCTGAGGATTTTTTAGGAGCTGTTCTGATAGCTTACTAAAGTATGTTTTGTCTAGTGAGTTTTAGGCATAGATGTTAGTAATCAGCAGCTCTTTCGATGGGAATTTGAGGTGAGCTGAAATTAATCTACCCTTGTCATCTTTATTTACTGAGATCAAATCGCAGGATAGATTTCTGTGGAGAAGAATCATTACTCCAGCTTTTCTACCCTTGGCAGCAGATCCCAAAATTTTCCCTACCCACAGCTTTTGCACACGGGAGAAATCAACAACAGATAGATGGGTCTCCTGCAGCAAAGCTATGTCAGTTTTTATTCTTTTTATGGTCCTAAGGATTTTCATTCTCTTGATTGGGGATCTCAACCCTTTAACGTTCCATGACACTATTTTCATAATAGTTCCAGTGGGGTTAAATAGTGGTATGTCATTTCAGTGAATTTCTCTGTTATTTGAAGAGGTGAGTGAATATTAGGTGCATATATCACATGGTTGGGCTCACGACATGTAGGATGAGGATTTTTCCCCTTTAGAAGAAATAAGAGGTGAGAAAGGTGTGAAAAAGGAAAGATAATAAAACTAAAACTGAAAACAATAAAACGTATTGACATCACTTTTTTCTGCATGTATCTTCCACTTCCAGTAAAGCCGCCAGCCTACAGGCATGTGAGAACATGAAAGATGCCTGGCTGCAGTTCCCCTGATGCATCAGCAGAGAGAAAGGGGTGGTATGGAGTATAGAATAGAATAATAAATCTGGATACTCCCCCTAGTGGAGCTCACTGGCATTGGAAGATAATCAAGGTCTTGCATGAAGAGCTACTTTCTAAAGTGGTAAATTAACATCTATAAATGAGTCAAATCAACTGACATCAACAAGAATACACTGTGGAAGTGTAAGTGAAAAAGTAACAGCTAGTGTCTCCTAGGGAGTCAAAAAGAACATATTACCCTTGTCTAAGGAGAAAGGGGTTGTTTAGGGTTGCTTAGCGAGGAATGGGGCCTGCAGGAATGTTTGACTTCAGCCAGTTAGGGGAATCCTGTCTGGGGCTCCTTTGTTCCCTGGCCCCCGGTTGGCTTTATCTTGAAAGGAGTCAGCAGCTGACGAGCTAGATTATAAGGAGCAAAGAAAGGCATCTGCTTTTTCTGGAGTGTAAGTTGTTCCCCATCTGAGGCTTGTAGGCGTAAATTGGCTGGGTAGGACAGTGTGAATCGAACGCCTTTCTTGAAAATCTACGACCAAACTGCCTGGAATTCCTTGCGTTTGCGAGACACCTCTGCTGAGTAGTCGGTAAAGATTAGTAGCTTATGCCCTTCGATTTCTACTGAACGGGCTTTTCAGAAATTTTGCAGGAGATTTAGACAATCCACATAATTAAGGTATTTGATAATCACTGGTCTGGGTTTGGGGCAATCGTTCGCTGGAGCTCCAGTTTGGTGTGCTCTTTCTGCAATGCATTTGTTGCGTATGCCCAGAGCCTCTGGGAGAAGGTTTACACAGATGTTTAGTAGAGATCCAGGTTTGTAACTTTCTGGGAGACCAATTATTAGTAAATTGTTCCTTCTCCAGCGGTTCTCTAATTCCTCTATTTTTTCATGCAGGAGTTGTTGAGCGCTAATATATTTTTCCATTGCAGCATCTGTTTGATATTGATCCCCTTCAAGAGATGAAATACGCTGTTCAGCTTCTGTCAGCCTTTGGGAGTGCTCTCCCATTTCTTTCTTGAGCTGTAAAGTACCCGCTGCCACTGCTCTGTCCACCGCTGCTGTGATAGTAGGGGTCAGAAGTGCGGCCACTGCCTGGGCTATTTTGCTATAGGAATCTTGTGTTCCCATCTCACTAGCCTCCATGCTGTCACTCAGAGTTTCCATGAGGTTCGCGGTATTGTCAGTCACAGGGTATGAGTTATCCTGTGAGGGAGAAGGAGACCTCGTTACCCCAGCCATCTTAGGATCAGTAGCTGCCTGTGAAGGAGATGAATGCTGTGACCGTGTGCCTGAGCAGGATCGTGGTTGTGACAGGTATCGATGCACTCCACTGATAGCGGGGAGGTAGAAGGATAGAGCTGCCCCGGGAGTTTATAAAATGGTTTTCCCGCAGGCTGGGATGGAGCTACTGGTTCACCGTCCCCTACATACGGCGCTGGAACTGGAAGTCATCAGTTTTCTTTTGAAGTCTGTATGTTCCTGTCGCTATAACACCTGTTTCTCAAATTTCTTTTTTTAGTAACACAGGAATAAAAACAAGTAAAGTATACATAATGAATATATTCAAAGCTTAAAATATTAGATTTGGTATTTCTGTAAACTCACTTGGCCTTCTATGACTACAGCAACTTCTATATATCTTTTGCTGAAGTTAATATGCACTTCAGTAGAGAATTCAGTTGGGAAGCGCATATGTACAGAAGATCATTTAGTGCCCAAAATGCTTCTACTGGAGCTTTTCCAGACAGATAAGAAGAAGTGCCGGTGTTCTGCCGAGAAAGTTCCGCTCGGCGTATAAGTTCCCCCCTCTACTGCGCCTGCGCAGTAGGTATCGGCGGAAATAGCCGAAGCAGAACAGCTGAAAATCAGCTGTACATGGAGCCTGTAAGAGGGCCCCTTGCGGGCTCGCTTCGCTCGCCACGCTTCGGGCACGGCCTCGCTGCGCTCGGCACTTTTAGATTCCCCCTCTAGGTCCACTTGGATGGTGGGGAAGGAACCTGGACCCAGAGCGCAGGTGCCGTGTACAGCTGATTGAAGCATTTGAGCTTCGGCTATCTCCGGCGGCTGAGAGTAGTATGTACTGCACAGGCGCTGCGCCTGCGCAGTACAGGGGGGGAACTTATCCGCCGAGGGAACATTCTCGGCAAGACACCGGATTAAACTTTAGGGAGGCCCCTAAGAAGTCAAAACCTTGTGGCCCCTTGCAGGTTCCTGGAGGTTTTTTGTACACACGCTCTAGTGGAATAATATTGAACTACTGTAACTAGTGTTCATGTTGGCCACTAGATGGAGATGACCATCTCCATCCATACATTATGCATATGCAGGTTGTACCAACATTTTTACAAACTGACATTTAAAAGAAGGTGAGCTTTTAAGAGACAAACTGTAATGTGAACCTGATGTCTATGGTTTGACATTGGGTACATTACATTACTACAGTATTTTCTCTTTAAAGTCTTTATGTATCTCGTACGTGATCCAGCACTTGCGGGTAGGGGACGCGCCCACGTGTTGGCTGTGCTGTGATTAGTCACAGCACAAGCTGATCAGTGGGTGCCGATCAATGAATGACTGCTGGTACCCGCTGATCGTCAAAGAGGATGACAGGACAGAGCTTTGCGAATCTAAACAATACAGAGCTCTGTCCTGTCAATGGGGATGTGCCAGTTTTTGTTAAAAACTGGCACATCCCTTAATGAAAGCACCACGCAGTGAATACACCAAGCACTGTTAGGCACTCATTTAACCCCTTGATTGCCCTAGATGTTAACCCCTTCCCAGCCAGTGTCATTAGTACAGTGATAGTATATATTTTTAGCACTGATCACTGTATTAGTGTCACTGGTACCCACAAAGTGTCAGTTAGTGTCAGTGTGCCCGCAATACTATCGCAGTCCGGCTATAAGTTGCTGAACCACCATTCCTAGTATGAAAAAAAAAATCCAGTACATATACCATAGTTTGTAGATGCTATAACTTTTACGCAAAGCAATCAATATATGCTTATTGGGATTTTTTTTACCAAAAATTTGTAGCAGAATACATATTGGCCTAAATTATAAAACTATTGTAAAGGGAAAGTGGCGCTGTTCAGAAAACAAATTTAAATAGTTATAGAAAAGATAAAATGTAACCAACTGATGTGGATATTGCCAATTCTCCCTATAAGTAATAGTGCTTCAATGTTACTTATAGGGAGAATTGGCAATATCCACATCAGTTGGTTACATTTTATCTTTTCTATATCTATTTACACATAGGTTCTAATTTTAGTTTTATTTTCTGAACAGTGCCACTTCCCCTTTACTATAGTTTTATAATTTTCTGGACTCCATCTAGGTGGTGTTTCAAATTAGGGAGGCTGCAATTCTTTATTCTCCCAAGCGCGGATACCTGTCTTTTAATATTGGACTAAATGTATGAAGAAATTAGATTTTTTACATTTTTTTTTTATTGGACATGTTTTATAGCAGAAAGTAAAAAATATTGTTTTTTTTTCAAGATTATCTGTTATTTTTTATTTATAGCGCAAAAAATAAAAAACCCAAAGATGATAAAATACCACCAAAAGAAAGCTCTATTTGTGTGAACTTTTTTTTTGTAAATTTTGTTTCAGTACAGTTTTGCATGGCCGTGCAATTTTGTGATAAAGTAACACAGTGCCAAAAATAAAAAAAATGGCTTGGTCATGAAGGGGGGGGGGGTAATGGCACAGTATTAGTTATAAAGGCACAGGGTAGGAGGGGTTATGGGTCCCCATACTCACCACTGAGCTTGACCAAGATAGCGGCAGCAGGTGCCTCACCAGGGAGCTGAGGGGGTGAAGTCAGATGGGACCCCACCAGGGGCCAAACGGTGAGCAGGCATGGCATAGGTGTAGTGATGTAACCCTAGAGACCTTGTTAGTTCATAAAGAGTGTAGGCTGTAAACATAAGTATGTTTGTCAGGCATCTAAAGTAGTAAAGTAGAATCAATAAGTATTAGCATAAAGATATATATGCATGAAATGAGAGGCCTGGACCCAAAGATGGTAGGGAACATAGAAATGGTAAGAAACATAGGATAACAGAGTGATACTAACAGGTGAAAAAATAGAAAAGAAAAAGAAGTGAAAGAGGTGGACTATGATTGTGTAATAGTAGGGTAGTGATGTATCCCTAGAAACCTCGTTAGTCCATAAAGAGTATAGGCTATAAACATGAGTATGTTTGTCAGGCATCTAAAGTAGTAAAATCAATGAGTATTGGCATACAGATATGTATATATAAGTAAAAGGCCTGGGCCAAGGATGGTAGGGACATGGAGACGGTGGAAAACATAGGATAGCAGACGGATACTAACAAGTGACAAGATGAAAAAAGACGGAGAGGAAAGAGGGGTGGATTGTGATAGTATAGTGAGATGTGTGATATCAAAAATCAAAAATAAATAAAAAAAAAATAATAATAAAAATAAATGCTCAAAAAATAAATAGATAAAAAGTAAATAAAAATGAATAAATAAAATAAATAAAGCTATGTATGAGTTATGCAAGTATGCCTAAATGTAACAAGTATCAAAAGGTGAAGATGGTAAATACCTGAGTGTGGTGAATATCTTGCTTGAATATAAGAGTAATGAGACACAGCAGGCAACCTTCACAGCTGTGTGTGTCCTCAATGAAGAGTGAAACTGAAATGCAAGCCATGCCTGACCTCCAATTTAACCCCGGAAGAGCCCAGGAGGCTCCGCCCCCAACACCATGTGTGGATGGCTGACATGTGAGCACAGGAGGAACCCACTGTCATAGGGAGGCACGCAATTGCGGACACATCCCCAGCCATCAGATGATATAGTGCATCCAGCTGCGCTGACGTCCGCAGCCTCCGGAGCCTGAACATGGTGCCAATGTGTAGGTGTCCCCATCCACCCGAAAGCAGATGGGGACAGCAGGAGACATGGAAAAGCCTCCCTTTGTACACATCGCAGCCCCCAATGCGAGACAAAAAATGCCAACGCCAACCAAAGAATCACACAACAAGGAGCCAGGGTATAAAACAATACTGGGATAAAAAATATGTTGGAGGATGAGTAGCTAGTATAGCATCAAAGTGAGAAGTTGTTTATACATGTATATACTGGCAGGGGTGACAACAGACCAGGTTTGGGTTAGTGGGTTAATGTAAAGTTTACATTTCTTTGAGTTAATTACTTTTTTCTATCTTATGTAAATAATTTAAGAAGGCTTCATTGTCATTTTCTTTACGTAAATCAAATCAATATTATTTTTGATCTGTTGTCGCGGGGCCCTTAAACAGCGTGAGGTCCATAGGCCAGTGTCTATTCTGCCTATTTGATAATCTAGCACTGCTGAGGAGGTCCCAAACAGACCCAGAACATATTGAGGTGACATCTCTCTGTTGGTCTGAGAACTACCTACAATCCCTCTAAAAGAGTTTAATTCTTTGGCCAGGCAAGCAGCCTTCTCATCGTTTTGTTCTTCATGCTACAAGCTTTATTCATTTCAATGGAAGGTTAATCTGCAACCTGTTGACTGGCTTTCCATTACAATAAATAAGCTGTACTGGATGACTGAGAACATTTCAGAGAAAATGTTTTGCAGTTCTAGACAGTCCACACAGCAAAAAAAAGTATTTTGGGGGGTGTGGCTTGGCGCGCCGCAGAGATGAACGCTTAACACAGGAGCTCCGGTCATATAGCAGCCTGAGCCCGTCTCTTTGCACCGACAGCACCTGATAATGAGCAGGAGGAATCTGGGGACACCCCGCACAAGATCCCGCCGTCTTGCGGCAGCTTATAAAGGAAGGAACATATCGGATTTATTCCGAAATCCCCCCGGCGGAACGGATCAGCAAGGCAGGACCCAAGATGGTGACGCCGGATGTAGAGGAGGATTTCAGTGAGGACTCTCAATCCAGGGCAGACGACGCTGGTAGGAATACTCCTCACCCTGACCTACCACTCACTTACGCTGGCATGTCAGGCTTTGCAGCCGACATTAAAGCTACTTTCTCTGCATGATAGTACTCACAGACAAGATGGCTACTGCAGAAGCTGCAGGCAGATGCAGGGACAAGGCAATACACCACCTAGAGAGAGTAACTTCCACTCAAGCCCAACATCTTATTGAAATAAATAAACATTTAGAAGATTTAGACAACAGGGGAAGGAGGAACAATATAAGGGTGAGGGGGATCCCTGAATCGGTGGAAGCTGAACAAATACACCCAGCTCTACAAAGGGTCTTTAACAGCCTGCTAGACAGACCAGAAGATATAGCCATAGAATTCGTGAGAGCTCACAGAGCACTTAGAGCCAGAGGCCCTGATAACATGCCACCACGGGATATCATTTGCTGCTTGCAAAACTTTTCTCTAAAAGAGGACATTATGCGTAGAGCACGCAGAAACGATCAAATCATCTTTAACGGCGAGACTATAATGCTTTTTCATGACCTCTCACAGATAACTCTGAAAAATCGCAGAGCTCTGCGGCCACTGCTCGATAAACTAAGAGAAAAGGACATCCGATACACGTGGTGCTTCCCGTTTGCACTCCTGGTGAACCACAACGGCAGACAATATACATTACGCTCGCCTGAAGATCTACCGGACTTTTGCCAAGCACTTCAATTGGACCTCATAGAACTACCAGAATGGTATCAGGAGTTCTTATTACCTCCTCTGGAGAAGCCACAACCCAGGTCACCACTTGCTTCTCCAGATAAGCGGCATTTAAAAAGGATGAAATCTTCACGCCCTGGTGGTTCTCAAGCTGGAACTCCAAACAACAGACCACATTCTTCCAGGGGACTGGAAGATGTCTGAAAATCCCTCATCATGCATATCTTTTAGCTGGCCAGTGCGTAAGTAACACTTATTCATGACAAAGATATTCTTGCCAGCTCTACAACACCCCACCACAATGATTCCAACTTGCCAGAATGGAGTCGTTCAGATGGAAATGACTCGCCATCCACTTTGAACCCAATTCATCTATAGATCTGTCTTACTGACTTACTCAGAAAAGATCAAGAAGAGTCACCGTGGAGCCGTCACTCCCAAGAATTCCACAATTCGTACTGATGATGTTACTTATGAGTAGAAGCTTAAAGAACTTCACAGCCATAGAGATGATGACAGACACGAGTAGATTTAAGTCGGTAATGTTAGATAAGTTGACATAGTCAGATATAGGGTTAATATTGAAACTAGAGATGAAAATGGGATAACAACAACACCCTAAACCCCTTCTTACGCGCATTTTTACGTGGAGATGGCGGGAGACAGGCCCCATTTAAAGGGGAAACTCGCGATCTCCATGTAACAAGGTGTCACTTTCATACAAGATGAGGTTATTATTATTTTTCTTGTTCAAGTTTAGTTCTCCATAATTGGAGCCCACAGTTTCCTGCGTTAAGCATCTTAGGTGCTAAGTTGACCAATACAACTACAGTAATATTTACACGGGCTGTTACCGGTTTCAGTTCTAGTAACAACTGTTGTTTTATTAATACACTTAAATCTGTACATCTGATAGTCCGGGCAGTCATCCACTGCCTCCAACGAGTGCTCTCTAGTGGGAGGAATTTCTCCCGCAGAGAAATACTAATTTAAATTACTTACCTTGGACCTATTTGGTAACCAGGGAGAATACAGTATATCTTACTCCTTCTTCTAGGTCTTTTTCTTAATCTCACTTCTACTTCTTTCTAATATCTCATTCTAGTCTTAGGAACTGAAAAGAGCACTGATTGATCGCAATTTATAGCTAAGATACTAACGGTAATTAAGCTTTATTTCTAGATATTGATCTACCGGCTCTCTTTGAATCCACAAGATGGCGTACTCATCCATGGGGCATACACCCACAGTGATTTCTCATAACACAAAAGGTTTAAACATTCCTGAAAAACGCACTGCTCTACTAAAAGAACTCAAAAAAGGTAAGCCCAAATTCGTATTTTTACAAGAGATTCACTTCCAGACCAACAAAGTTCCCAAACTGACAGACTCCTTTTTCACGCAAACATATCATGCAACCAATAACTTGGCCAAATCCAAGGGAGTGTCTATACTTATCAGTAGAGACACCTCCTTCGAAGTCACAGATAAACTCATTGACCCAGAGGGTATGTTCTTATTCCTGAAAGGTAACTGTTTTGGAACTCCCATGATTCTAGCCAATGTATATTTTCCCAACACAACACACGTAACATTTTGTAAACGCATAATCGACAAACTCCGACATTTCAGTGCAGGATGCCTTATTTTAGGAGGAGACTTCAATGTACCATTAAACACGCTAACTGATACATCTTCCGGCAAAACCTATATCACATACAAAATCCTTAAAAAGATCAAAACACTACTCCACTCCTTACATTTAGTCGATTCTTGGAGATTTTTACATTCTGATGACAAAGATTACACCTTTTATTCAATACCTCATAACAGATATTCAAGAATAGATTATATCTTTATTACACAAAAAGACTTAGACAAGATCTCGGAAGCAAATATAGGGATTCAAATGTTAACAGACCATGCCCCTACATCACTTACGCTAAACCTATCCGAACCTCCCCCAAAAACTAATCATTGGAGACTGAACTCAGCTTTACTGACAGACCCAATTTTATTACCACAGATTGCTATGGCGCTGAAAGATTACTTTGCTCACAACACCACACCTGAAGTAAACCCCCTGACAATAGGCCCATAAATGTACAATCAGAGGAGAGCTCATTCGAGCAGGTTCCCAACATAAAAAAGAAAGAGAGAAACAAATCAAACATTTGACAGAGAAAATTCGTAGCTTGGAAACTTTACATAAACAATCACTGACAGAACAATCAGCAACAGAACTTTTAGAAAACAGGAAGGCATTACAACAGATTTATGACACACGGTCTAAAAGATTTTTGTTTTTCAGGAAAAAAATTTATTATGAACATGGTAACAAAACAGGCAAATTTCTAGCGAGAGCCCTGAAAACCACAAGAACACAACAAAATATCTCAGGCATTCGAACAAAAGAGGGAAAAATGGACATTACCACCAAACATATTGCACGCCACTTCCATGAGTATTACACGGCCTTATATAATCTATCTGATTCACAAAAATCTAACGAGACTCAGGGTACAATACAACAGATTATTCAAAACTACCTTAAAGAATCCAAATTACCTACTCTGACAGCAGAAGACGTAATCCTATTAGAAAAACCCATTGAAGCTATAGAATTACAACAAACAATCAAAAACCTTAAACCAGGGAAAAGCCCAGGCCCAGATGGCTTCACAGCCATATACTATAAAACGTTCCAGACTACTCTGCTAGGGCCGCTACTGAGAGCACTGAACTACATGTCACAACCAAGGGAGATTCCACTAAACTTTTTAGCAGCACACATTACAATTCTTCCCAAGCCAAATAAAGACCCAGCAGAGTGCGCCAGCTATAGACCAATTTCGCTTCTAAATTTAGATGTAAAGTTGATGTCAAAAATAATAGCCAATAGGCTGAAACCTCTACATTACAACCTGAGGTTCTGAGCAAGCAGGTTTCATGCCTGGCAAAGAAACCAGAGATAATGTCATAAAAGCGCTCAACTTGATTCACGCTACTAGGAGGGATAACATCGAAGGCCTTCTCCTGTCTACCGACGCGGAGAAGGCCTTCGATCGAGTGGCCTGGGATTTTATGCTGGAAACATGCAGGTATATTGGCTTGGGAAATCATATGATGACGTGGATCTCTTCTCTCTACTACAATCCCACAGCATAACTTAAAATTAATGGTTCACTTTCAGAAACGGTAAAAATCAGAAATGGTACGAGACAGGGGTGTCCCCTCTCACCACTTTTATTTATTCTAACACTGGAACCATTCATTAGACAGATTGTAGCAGAGAAAGCAATAAACGGTTTTAAAATAGCTGGGAAAGAGTTCAAAGTAGCGGCCTACGCGGATGACCTGTTATTTTTTATATCTAACCCCCATATTTCACTTCCTACCTTATTGAAAGAATTTTCTTTTTTTGGTCATCTCTCCAACCTAAAAATTAATTATTCCAAGTCCGAAGCAATGAACATCAACATCCCCACGAATAAAATAGAAGCCATTAAATCCAACTGCCCCTTTAAATGGGAAAATTCAGCACTTAAATACCTAGGAGTATGGTTGACTCCCCAGATTTCCCAAATTTATGAATGCAATTTTACCCCGCTATTAAAGTCAACCTGCCTGGACCTCCAAAATTGGCACGCGAAAGGTTTTTCGTGGTTTGGGCGTATTGCTATATGTAAAATGACTATACTACCAAGAGTCTTGTACTTATTTAGAAATCTGCCAATTAAGGTCCCCCAAAGCTTCTTTAAAGCATTAAATGCAATCCAAATGAAATTTATATGGGCCCACAAAAAACCCAGAATCCGCTGTACAGTACTTACACAACCTAAAGAGAAAGGAGGGATGGGTATCCCAGACTTTCGGGCTTATTACTTAGCAGCACACATCACAAGGATAGTTGACTGGCATTGTAATCTCAAAATTAAAGACTGGGTAGAGCTGGAGGAGATAATGAGTCAAACCCCCATTAGGTTTTCTCCATGGATCCCATGGACTAGCCTTCCGACAGAAATGAAATTACACCCCCTCATAGGCACCACTCTAGCAATCTTTCATAAATTAACCAATCTCACAAACTTCTCCTTCCATTTAAGCCTGCTCACCCCATTACAAGACAACCCTGATTTTCTACCAGGCGTTAAAAAACGCTCCCTATGGTCTAAAAATGCAAACAGAACACTACTTGCCATGGACTGTTTTTACAACCAAGATTTCAGAGACTTTACCGACCTGAAAGCAAAAAATAACATTCCAGACCTACCTTTATGGACCTACTTTCAATGCCAAAGCTACCTTAATCAAACAGGGAAAAAATTAACTTTAGCAGACCTATGACAGATCTAGTAAGAGACCTGCAAGACAGGAGAACCAATTCACAAAACAACCTCTTTAGCTTATAAATGGATACAAAATGGAGCAAGTGCAACTGATCATGGATTCAGAGAGAGCTGGTCGAAAGCATTGGGTATATCATTGTCTGATGAACAATGGAGAAAAGCATGCATTTTTGCCCATAAATGCTCGCTAAGCACAAAGACTCAGGAAACAGCGTATAAGTTGCTCACTCAATGGTATGCCACACCGGTAAGACTGCACTCTTGGTTTCCAGAATACCCTGACACATGTTGGCGTTGCCATAAAGAAAAAGGAACTCTACTACACATCTGGTGGGAGTGTCCTGTGCTAGAAACTTATTGGTCGGAAGTCAAGGAGAATATTCTCCAAATCACAGAGACATCATTAACATTAGACGCGGCGTGGTGTCTCCTCCATGTCACAGATTTCTCTATTAAAAAGTATAAACATTCACTTTCTAAACACTTGCTGAATGCTGCAAAAGCCTTGATCCCACTCCACTGGAAATCTACAAAAATTCCAACTATTAGAGATTGGCTTAGTAAGACCTCAGAGATATATGAGATGGAGGAGACCATAGCCCAGGCAGGAGAAAATGTTGAGCGCTTCCATGAAACATGGAATCCTTGGATTATCTTCAGATACTCTCAGAAATACTCAAACTTAATGAACCCAGGTCAGAGAGTTTAAACTTCATAGCTAGATCATACACAGTTTATTTACTTTCTTAACAAATAGTAACTGTTACTATCTACCTTAATGGAATGTTTGTCACGACTGAATTAAAATCTAGAAAAAGAATATTCCACATAGGATATAGGGTCTTTACCCATCTGTTTATATGTATGACATAGATGGCTTTCTACTTTTTCTATTTTTCTATTTTCATACTACCTTCTCTTCTTCACAGCTAAACAACACTAGACAAAACTTTGAGACATTATTAATAATGCACTTACTCAGGGACGCAAGTTCCTACATTGGAAAACAATTGAAATGTACAAATTGTTAAAGTCGCTGTTGACTCTTAAGTATATTCTATATGTGTTTTTCTTTCTGTTTTAAGATGGAGCTGCGACTCCATAGTTGTTTTATTCTCATCTCAATAAACTTTGATGGTAAAAAAAAGTATTTTGTTTACTTGAGGAGCAGACCTTAAAGGATAAGTACACTAAACAAGCACTTATCTTTTAAGTAAAGAAAATGGAAATATGGTTTTGGGACATATGATTTTTCTTCTGGTCTGTAGTTCAGCCATGAAAGTGAATTTACATCTTAACATTTTAGCATCTTAAAAATAATATAATTTGAAATTGTAAGTCAGTTTACTAACAGTAGATTTGGGTGGAATAAAGGATGGAAGGTATTGATGGAAATAATTGTTCATAATAAAAACGTTTAGTACAGAGAAATAAAAGGGATCAGCTATAGAGAGCATAGTACCTTATAAAGGCTGTGGATGGATGAATCTGCCCAGGTTAAATTTGCCAAGGGTTTGACGAATTCTGTTTGAACTTTAGTGAATTCAAACTTAACAGCAAATCTCAATTAACTATATTGGGAGCAAATCCTGTTAGTAAATTCTGGCCAAATCTTGCTTGGGGGATGCTGTACTTGGTTTTATGAAACAGTAGAATTCTTACAGTCATAATGATAGCATACACTGGCAGCACATATTTGGCCGTATAATTTTTTTCTTTTACAATTAGCTTGGATTATATATAGTAGCAATACCCCCGATATTATTTAAATTTGAAAAAAATAACTTTTTTTTCAGATTTTTAGCAGACATATGCTTTATCATCAACCAGTAAAAGGTTAATAATGACTGGCAAATTGTCCAGTAGGAGGTGAGATTGGAGTTTGTGGCCATGTAATGTTCACTCCAAACTTTACATATTTGTAGCTCACCAAAGGGCAAGCAAAAAAAGGCTGTTAAAAAGGGCAGCTATTGTAGTTTAGGACTAATGCACTCAGGGACTGTCACATACCTGTTAGAGGCCGAGTTGATAAGAGGGCTTCCCTTACACCTCCTGTCCCATTCCCCCTGGAATTGAAGATGACAAAGCATAACAGAGCACAAAGTGGCATGGGTTTCTGTAAAAGATCCTGACCAGAAGATGCTCTGGACAGTGCAGGAGATGCCAAGAATGCAGGACTGGAACCCATGCAGAAGGCAATCCTGGTGCAGGATCTGAAAGCCTAGTCAGTCTGGCAGAAGTCAGCAACAACCAGGAAGCTGAGTTGGGGAGGCGTAAGGGGAGTTGGGGCCAAGCCGAGGTCAGTGTCAGACAAGCAGAGAAGATACCAAAACTGCAGATTGAAGACAAGGTTAGGGGTACAATTCAGGATCAGCAATGAGATATCAGGAACAAGTCAAGTCAAGATAGGCCAGGTCAGATCACATATGAAAGCACAGGAACAGGGCACAGGTCACAGAAGCTGATTAGCACTTAGCAAGCTTCTTAACTCCTGTATAGCTTTAAATAGGCCACTAGGCACCCAAATGTCTGTGCTCATGTGCACAATCATCCACACTAGCATGTGTACACATGCACAATTCTTTGCGCACACATAGTTCTCAATCTGTGTGCAGGTACATGAGCTGTGTTATGCGCATACACATATCTTCATGCACAGGGACAAATGCAAGAAACGCGGACCTATTAAAAAATTTTTTGATAATGCACTAAGTGCATTCGCCTTCCATTTTGTTTTGCTCCTATTGGAGCGGCTGCTATTGTGAGAAAATGTCCTGTGATAATTAACTCAGTCTGGGCAAAAGGTCATGTCTCAGTCACCTAGGCTGTATAAAGGATTAGTTAATTAGCTCATGTTAATCAGGTTAATTAGGTTACCTTTGTATTGTTAGAGTAATATGAGCAGGAGGGTGGAACCTCATCTTCTCCTGTATATAAGACTGTATTCTGGTTCTGAAAGTGAGTTCATGTTAGCAACAAGCAAGTGTCACCTTGTTTTGTGCTCAGAGAGGTTGGAATATCTAATATCTGTATACAGACTGGGAGGAAGTGGTATATGACGGAAGCACTCAAGCGGAGTGTGGGATGTTCCGTGACAGTTGGTAACTAGGCAAGCATTAAGTGGTTTAACAATGATAACAACACAGATTTAGCATACAAAGTGATTACCAGTAAAGACTAGGCATAAGATGACATTTGGCATCCAGATCAGCAAAAACAGTAGCAAGACCACCTCAAGTTGAGAAATGTGCAGTAGTGAAGTGTAATCTACCGAGTGCTGGAACTATACTGCCAGAGGGCATTTATGTCAGCGATTCTAGTCCTACACTGACTGTCCAAAAGAGGATGGTAGTGGAGGAGGCAGGGGAACAGAGGGGGCTTGAAGAATAATTATTACGGGAGGGGTAGTCCTTTGGGAAGTCATTCTGCCGGCTTTCATTGGGGCCCTTAAAGAGCGCTAGTGCACTTAACAACAGTCCTAGTTAACCTTTGTGCAGTAGAGGTAGAGTATGGGTACAGAATTGTTTTGGCACAGGTGCAAGGTAGTTGTGGTTCAGATGTGGTAAAGATATTCTATAATGCAGTATAGGGTTGGTCCTGGTCTGGGTTTGGAATACGTGCGGTATAGAGTGAAGTATAGATGGGGTACACTTGATGTCCTGCTCTCAGTGACTCAGTCTCTGATAGCAGTATCAGCAATGGGTAAATAGCCCACTCACCAGTCCCCGGATACTGAGGTGACCTCTCATTGTAGAAGGGGTGCCCCTTCAGTCTCTCCACAAAAGCCTCCAGTGATCAGTGGTGGGAAGCAGAGGATGGGGGGATGCTCCAGTTTCCCTGTGGCAGCAGTGCAGGTGCTGTGATATGGGCGGTGCTGCACTGCCCCGGGTGTCCTCACTCCCAGTCTCAGGCTTGGATCCCTAATGGTATGTTTCCCTCTGGCAGGTGAATATCTAGACATAGGTGCTCTCTCTCTCTAACTCCCTTGTTGCAAAGAAGAAGAACTTTCCCAAGCAGTTAAAAAAAAAATCATATCTCCACTCCTTCTATTGTATAGTGCCCATTGGGATCTGTAGTGTAAGTAGTCTTTTTGTCCCACCATATGGCTACCACCTAAAACTACAACTCCCAGGATTTTCAGCACTCTGCGAAGAAGTCTATGGGCTTGCTTGGCTTTAGCACTTCCCCTGCTGGCTGAAGGAGAATATTGCAGCATAACATCAGTATCTCTGTAGAGGGAGAGAACAATAAAAGGTAATGGGGAACATATAATCACTCATGTATAAACTTCTAAAAGCTAGAAATGGTGCCACTACTAAGATTACAGAGAAATCGATATCCACCCACACCACATTACAATAAGGCTATAGTAATTTTTATGATGGGTAAAATGAATTTTTAGGCGCCACAGTAACCCATAATAAGAATATACACTGTAGGTCTCCTAAATTGGAGAAATGTATCTCCTGGCCCCTAACACCCGAAACTCAGCCTGAAGTCAATGACCAAGGCGATAAAGAAACTTAACACAGAAAAAAAAAGATGGATATAGGTAGGTAAGATAAGCTGTAAAACAGCTCAATATAGAAAGAGAAAGAAAAAAAATTTAAATAAATCCTCTCCAACTGCCCACCCAGCGATAAATCACTACGTAGCTCAGCAAATTTCTTCATTCAATATGCACGGCTCTATGTGAGACTGTAGTTAAAGGACAAATTTAGCCTTATCTATGGATTGGTATGGTAAGGGAAAGAGTGGAGAAAAAGAAAGGAAGAAAAGCTCATTTTCTTATTTCCCTATTTATTTTCCTTTATTGAGGATGGAATACGATAAAGGTGCAGTTGATCAGTTCAACTATTTTTTTTTATTTTTTAAACTTCCTTCTATAATTGTGCAGAAAACAACTTTTAAGTAAGAGAAGCTCATCTCCAGACAAATGTTTTTCTTCTCTGCATCCTCTCCAACGAAGCAGGGGTGGATCGGGGGGGGCAACAGGGAAATTGCCCCCCTCCGAGAATGTGGGTCAGTAAATGTGCGGGCAGGCTCCGCGGCTGAAAGCACGGGCGGCCCCGGTGGGGAGAGACAGCGGGCGGCTCCGGTGGAGAGAGGCAGCGGGCGGCTCCGGTGGGGACTGGGGAGAGACAGCGGGCGGCTCCGGTGGGGACTGGGGAGAGACAGCGGGTGGCTCCGGTGGGGAGAGACATCGGGCGGCTCCGGTGGGGACTGGGGAGAGACAGCAGGCGGGAAAGTGACAATCTGCAACGTGTGGCATGGGAGGTGGCAAGTGACAATCTGCATCTAGTGACAGGCGACATGGCAAGTGGCAATCCGCAACGTGTGGCAGGTGACAGTGGCAAGTGACACGCTCGGGGCTCCCACTGATTCTGCATTATGGTGAGTTGAACTATTTCTTTTTTTATAACAAAATAATAATAGTAATAATGCTTTTCAATCATCCTGACACCATAACAACCATGGTGCCGTGATGATTGAAGCACTAACACCAGCCATTTCCCCATTAAATTTACCCCCAAAAAAGTATTTTCTGGCAGTGCCCCTCCCGAGACTAGGCTCTGGATCCGTCCCTGCGATGAAGAAGTCTTTAATAAATGAAAGTTCCCTTTCAGTACTGAAAATGATTTAATTCAGTGTGTCTTCTAAAATGCTGTGCTGGACACGCGGTCCAGAAGGTTTAGTATTCAGCGTATGGTAGTTTGTAAGTCCAGGATGTTCCTGTCAATGCTATGGGTTTTACCATTCATCCAGTCCAGCACATCCACGCCTCCTCTATGCAAATTCTGTGAAATCATTCACAGCGGATATCAGTCTTGTACACTGACCAGTTTCAAACAAGCCACTTGCTGATGTGGGATTCTGTAGAGGAGGTTTTCTTGTGAAGGTGTGGATTGGATAAGACATATTTTCAGTTATTTCAAGCAGCTCCTCATGCATCTTAGGCCTTATTTTCTACTTGTGTCACAACCTGGCAATCCACTTGGAAGGGTAGATGTCTGTGGGGTTAATTTTTTTTAAAAAAAGCTACCAGTTGTTAGGATTCCTAATTGTACTAATGGCGTCCATTGCTGAAGTGCATGTTATGTATTTAGACTTAGCGCTGCTCCACTTATTTGCAACTGGCATTCCTAAAGTAACACATGTCACAATATGTTTCAACATTTGTCACAGCAAGGCATCGGATCGGGTGAGATCTGATGAAAACGGACATGCTGTCCGTTTTCGTCCGATCTGTCCATAGCAACCAGCGGCGCTCGACAAGCCCCTCCCCACTCAGTGAGCAGAGAGGGACCTGTCATCCGCCGCCTCAGCGGAGATCAACGGAGAGAGCTGGCAGACAGAGGCGGACTCCATGGCAGCAGATCCGCCTCGTGGGAATGAAGCCTTAGGGTGACAATATGTAAAAATGCCCCAAGTGTATATGTTCATGCATGTGTTTAATTTACAAGAAACTTTTATATTGCAGGCATCTTAGCATTAGCAACTTTTTATCTTTTTGCTCCACCCACTTTGGGGTCACAATGTCCCCTCCCCCTTTTTTTTTCTTTTTTTATCCAGGTGATAATAATTCATTATGTGCTGGGACTGGATTTTATTGTACTCCTTAAGATAGAAGCTATACTTGTGCATCGCATGCACAGTATGCTCCTTTCTTTTCCCCCCACTTATGTTATCTATGGTACTCCCCTGTCCCACTCTTTATTTCATTTTTGGGCCGAGACAAGCTGGGGACTACACCCAGGATATTAGATATATTTTTGCCCCCTGTCAGTTTAATTGTTCTGTTTTGTTGGACTGTATTATCTTTCCTTATAAACAGAAATGGTGCACTGTCTCTTTGAACACAACACACTAAATGTGCCATTATGTGCCAAAATAAAATACTACTGTGCCATAAATGTTATGAATTAACTCAAATCTCAATAGAATGTTACATGAAAAATGATGCACTCTAAATATAACTTGCTATAGTGCAAATACATGTAAACATAAAGTGCTATTTCTCCATAAACAAATTTATATCACAATAAAGATATATTCCACCAAAGTTCTATGTGCATACATCAGTTCATTCAATAAAGTGCATATAATCCAGCATTCATATTCTAATAAATATAAACATAGAAATATCCATGCATCTCATAAATTCAAGTCCATCCACTGCTCCACCACTGATTCTGTGATGTCAAGAGTGCATCTTAGAGTGAGAGATCACCACCATAATAAAAAACTGCTTACCAAAGGGCTAACCTTCACACTATAAGAGGTTAAGCCAGTATGGTTCTCCACTATCCCCTAGGACCATACTTCAGACACTGTTCTCCACAGCCTCAGCTCCAGGAAAAGGGCCAGTGTTACTTATAGAAAAAAACACATACCGTGGCCCAATGTCTTCCACACTTTCTATTTATTTTTGTATGCGTAACTCACAAACATAGCCATATAAAAGCATGTAAAGTAGCAACACCCGCTGGCCAGCGGCATGTCACAAAATAAGCTCTGCCCTTTATTTTTCCTTGCCCACTTATTTCTTACTTTCTTTCTTCTTCCATCTTTAAAAAAAGCCTCTGCAGCAGAGTATCACTTGCGGATCTACGGTTAGCACCTCCTTCTGCCTGTTTATAACAGGTTTTCTTATAATGCCAATAATAGTGGTGACCACCTATCAAGTCAAGGGACTGAATATAACTGAAAAACATATTAATTTACTGAATGACTTGTGGGAGATAAGAACCCATGAGGCTTTTCTACAAGAAAAATTCCCACTTTACCACTCAAAAAATCCCCAAACTATCTTATTATTACTATACTATTTCCTACCATTCATCCTCTCTAATGTCAAAATCTAAAGGGTAAGTATTATGATATTTTGTCATACCCCCTGACATTTAAAAGAAGTGCTGGACATGAACGCCGGCAGATTATTTTTAGTTAAGGGTACTCTTCTTGAACAAAATGTCACATTGGTCAATCTCCTGTATATTTACAGAATAGCAATCAGGTCAAGGTATTGGAAACACTACTAGATTAGGTTATACCGCATGTTGAGGGAGCTCTGATTTTGGGAGATCTTACAATTGCTTTAGACACTTGATACATCTAGGGGAAGCTCTCATTTATCATATCAGAAATTATGTAAAGCTAACGGGATCTTACATACAGTACCTTGAAAAGGTACCCCTTGACATTTTCCACATTTTGTCATGTTACAACCAAAAACGCAAATGTATTTTATTGGGATTTTATCTGATAGACCTACACAAAGTGGTACATAATTGTGAAGTGGAAGGAAAATGATAAATGTTTTTTTATTTTTTTTTTTACAAATAAATATCTGATAGGTGTGGCGTGCATTTGTATTCAGCCCCCTTTACTCTGATACTAAAATCTAGTGGAACCAATTGCCTTGACAAGTCATCTAATTAGTGAATAAAGTCCACCTGTGTGTGTAATGTAGTCTTATGCCCCGTACACACGGTCGGACTTTGTTCGGACATTCCGACAACAAAATCCTAGGATTTTTTCCGATGGATGTTGGCTCAAACTTGTCTTGCATACACATGGTCACACAAAGTTGTCGGAAAATCCGATCGTTCTGAACGCGGTGACGTAAAACACGTGAGTCGGGACTATAAACGGGGCAGTGGCCAATAGCTTTCATCTCTTTATTTATTCTGAGCATGCGTGGCACTTTGTCCGTCGGATTTGTGTACACACGATCGGAATTTCCGACAACGGATTTTGTTGTCGGAAAATTTTATATCCTGCTCTCAAACTTTGTGTGTCGGAAAAAATGTGTGATGGAGCCTACACACGGTCGGAATTTCCGACAACAAGGTCCTATCACACATTTTCCGTCGGAAAATCCGACCATGTGTACGGGGCATTAGTATAAATACATCTGTTCTGTGAAGCCCTCAGAGGTTTGTTAGAGAGCCTTAGTGAACAAACAGCATCATAAAGGCAAAGAAACACATCAGACAGGTCAGGGATAAAGTTGTGAAGATGTTTAAAGCAGGGTTAGGTTATAAAAACATATCCCAAGCTTTGAACATCTCATGGAGCACTGTTCAATCCATCATCCAAAAATGGAAAGGGTATGGCACAACTGCAAACTAGCAAGACGTGGCCGTTCACCTAAACTGATCGGCTGGGCAATGAGAGCATTAATCAGAGAAGCAGCCATGATAACTCTGGAGGAGGTGCAGAGATCCACAGCTCAGGTGGGAGAGTCTGTCCACAGGACAACTATTAGTCGTGCACTCCACAAATCTGGCCTTTATGGAAAAGTGCCAAAAAGAAAGCTATTGTTGAAAGAAAGCCATAAGAAGTCCCATTTGCAGTTTGTGGGAAGCCATGTGGGGGACACAGCAAACATGTGGAAGCAGGTCCTCTGGTCTGATGAGACCAAAATTTAACTTTTTGGCCTAAAAGCAAAATGTTGTGTGGCGGAAAAATAATGATGCACATCACCCTGAACACATCACCATGAAACATGGTGGTGGCAGCATCATGTTGTGGGGATGCTTTTTTTCAGCAGGGACAGGGAAGCTGGTCAGAGTTGATGGAAAGGTGGATGGAGCCAAATACAGGGCAATCTTAGAAGAAAACCCGTTATGCCGCGTACACATGGCCGGATTTCCCGAAAGAAAAAATCTGATGGGAGCTTTCGGTCAGACATTCCGACCATGTGTATGCCCCATCGGACTTTTTCTGTCGGCATTTCCGATGGACTCAGATATAGAACATGTTCTAAATCTTTCCGTCGGAAATGCCGACAGAGTTTAGCCCGTTGGCAAGTCCAGCCATGTGTACGCTGCATAAGAGTCTGCAAAAGACTTGAGACTGGGGCGGAAGTTCACCTTCCAGCATGATAACGACCCTAAACGTACAGCCAGAGCTAAAATGGAATGGTTTAGATCAAAGCATATTCATGTGCTAGAATGGCCCAGTCAAAGTCCAGACCTAAATCCAATTGAGAATCTGTGGCAAGACTTGAAAATTACTTTTCACAGATGCTCCAATCTGACAGAGCTTGAGCTATTTTGCAAAGAAGAATGGGCAAAAATGACTCTCTCTAGATATGCAAACCTGGTAGAGACAGAACCAAAAAGACTTGCAGCTGTAATTGCAGCGAAAGGTGGTTCTACAAAGTATTGACTCAGGGGGGCTGAATATAAATGCATGCTACACTTTTCACATTTTTTTTTGTAAAAAATTTTGACAACCGCTTATCATTTTCCTTCCATTTCACAATTATGTGCCACTTATAAATAAGATACATTTACGTTTTTGGTTGTAACATGACAAAATGTGGAAAATTTCAAGGGGGTATGAATAATTTTTCAAGGCACTGTAACCTGAGATTGGTTGATACTTGGAGATAGGTTCACCCAGCTTAAAAAGACTTAACTTTTTTTTCAAGTATCCATCATTTTTACTCGCGTATTGATTATATTTTAATTTCTCAAATGTTATTGCCTGTGTTATTTGAAGCCTTGATCGGTTCCCTAACTCTTTCTGATCATGCATTCACCTCTTGTACATAGGTGACTCCCTTCAAGGCCACACTTCTCAGAGTCACTTTTATCAAATCCACCAATACAGGAATTGGTGACAACAGAAATAAACCTTTTTTTTTTTTTTTTTAATAAATGACCACACAAAAACAGATCCTTTTATTTTTTGGGAAACACATCAATGTTACATTAACCACTTCAGCCCCGGAATGTTTTTTTATGTCCTTTTACTATTTTGGGGCCATTGTCATTTCCGGTGCGTCACGTCCCTGACGTTTCGTCACTTCCTGGACTTCTTCTGAGGGCGAAGTCAGGAAGTGATGAAACGTCAGGGATGTGACGCACCGGAAGTGACGCATGCGCTCCAACGACCAGAGAGTTATCAGGAAGCGTGTGGCTGTAGTCACACACAGCGGACGCTACTGACATCTTTTCCGATTGGAGGATGAAACAGGCACAGTGCACTTTTCTATTTTTGCTCTCTTTTAATGATTCTTTTGTATGCATGTTATTTAAGGGGGATATCTGGATGGTTTAATAAAGTGTTTTAGCAATATCACACTATGTGGACATTCCATTTCTCCCACATATCTTATTGGAGCTACCAAGGGCAAGACTGACATCTGGTGGTCGTTTGAAAAGTGGTACAGACCTGCTATTTTTCAAGGTGGATATTGGATTGATTTCTGGTGAGTGCGTTTTCATTGGGGGTTTCCCGCACGTGGTGTAGCACTTGGTGAAAGGAATATCTACCCTCACAGAATACAGCAATACCCACTTGTAGGATTCTCACCACTGGATTCATTGAACTTAATGAACTTTACTGAAAAGTGTGCCCTAACAATTTTGGGCATATAGCGCTGCTGCAATATTGAAAAACGTTATTAATTTAATTCATTCTTTATTGCCTTTATCATAATTTAATGCTTAAATAGCTGCTATTCACATTTATTTATATATTCATATTTTTTTGTTGTATATGTACTGTTGGGTATATTGTACTAGGCGCAGAGTGTTGTTTTATTAGGCGGGCACATACAACATCTTATTTGTTTGGGAGTATTAAGTCCCCTGACGTTATAGGTCATAAAATTAATTGTTGTCATCTCTTTATTCCTATAATCCTATCCGGGCCTCGTTTATTTGATCTATAACGAGATTTGACCATTTTTACGGGCATTATGACAGAGGTATTCTCCCTCCCCTTCATCCTTGTCCCTCCCCCCAACAAATCCCTCCTGCCCCCCTCCCCTTCCCCCCACCACCACCCCTCTCCCACTCCCCCCCTCCCCCGTCGGCCCCATTCGGACCCTTAGACCCTCAAAGGACACGTGTGTCATGTCCCTCTCAAGATCTCCAACTCTTAAGGTGGAACTCTCAGTGTGCCCCCCCACTTCCATTACAGAGTGGGTTACTGGGGCAGTAGGCCGACCACCTGGCGTGCACCCCTCTCAAAGCTGCTTAACCACTCTTCTCTGTGCTCTCCCCCCTCCCCCCAACCCCCAACCCCATCCATCTCTCCTAATACATGCTGGGTTTCTAGCCATGCCCCACCTCCTCCCCCACCCTCTGTTCATTAGACCATTCCGGTAACAATGGCTCTTGTAATTCCAATTTTTTGCAAAAGTCCCCAAGTTCATCAGGGAATCTTAGCCTGGCAGATCTTCCGTCTTTCGACCCTAGGATGCAAGCCGGAAACCCCCAGCTATACTTTATGTTCTGTGTCTTCATCTGTTCTAAGAGAGGTTTTAGCAAACGTCTTCTAGCCAGTGTTTCCGGAGCCAAGTCCGCAAAAACGTGGAACTCGGCACCCTCATATTGCAAAGGGGGTTTTCCTCTTAATCTTACCCATATTCTGGTTTTGTCTTCGTAGAATCTAAATCTCACTATTATGTCCCGCATTCTGTCAGGTCTGTTGGTATCTAATCTTCCTACCCAGTGTACCTGTTCGATATTTGGAAAATCGTCTTCGCCCACATCGAGTATTGGGCAGAAAATTTCCGGTATGACTTTCCTCATATCTTCCCCCTTCTTTCCGGTACCGAGTGGATTCTCAAGTTCTGCCTTCTGTTTCTGTTTTCTTGGTCTTCTAACCTGTAAAGAAGTTTTATTTGATTTTGTTGTACGCTTTTAACTTGTTCTTTAAGTGCACAGATCTCCAAAGCTTGTTTATCCGTTGTTTCCTCCGCCGTCTCGATTCTGACCAACAAGCTTCCCAGATCTGTTCTCAGCGTATTTATCTCAGTTTTTATTGAGTTTTACAATCTCTTGAACATTTCCAGGATTTCTCCTTTTGTGGGTAATTGAGCCTTGGCCCTTTGATCTTCCGATCTAGTTAATTCTAATTCGCTTTCGGTTGTTAAATCGTCTCTAGATTGGTTTGGGGTAAGTTTTCCCCTCTCCTCCATTCCCTTCTTCTTGTCCGCTTTACCTGGCTTTGGGGGCACTGGGTTGATGTTTTTTGGACTAAGCCCCTGGGCCAGGTATTGCTTAATTGTGCTCCCCGAGGCGCTGTCTTTTGGGGTTTTAGGAGCCCCCCCCAGTGGCTTTAGACGAAGATTTACTCATGATGGATTAATATACCTCCTCCGATCTAGGCGTCGGGTCCTGACTCCTTTTACAGATCTAATAGGCTTTCTAATTCCATACACAGGTTCTGGCAGTCCTATGCGCAGGATTCCCATTCAGGACCTGTCCTTTTCCTCCTCTCTCCTCCTCTATCCCCTCCTACCTCTCCTTCCTTTAATACCTGAGGGGTCACCAAAAAAAAAAAAAATTTCAGCAGCTCAAGAGTTCAACCTGTAACCACTCAGCCCTCCCACCGGCCATCCTCCATTAAATAAAGTACTCCAAATTGCTTTTAGTGAGACTCATATACCAGGATATAAACACTGCAGACAGCATACACAGTTCCACAGTTCATGAGCATACCTTCATGTTCTGTTCTTCCACATTATGGGGTTAATCCTCTCTTACCTCCTTCTCCAAGCATGTCAGACATCCGCACTGGACTTACTGCATCGCCTCTTGGTGGGGTCTTGGGGGTTTTCCGTGGCGCAGCCGCTGTCCACTCAGCCCCTTCTTCCATACACTACTTCAGAGCCAGGTTTATAGTGGGTAACTGAAATCAGAGCGAATTTCTCGACACAAAAAGTTCCATCCGCCGAATTCTCCCAACTTAGCCGGATCACCCACAGAGAGAATGTCTATAAGAAGTTCTGGTACCTTCTCACTGCAGATCAAAAAATGAACAAATGTATTAAGCCCTATCCAGAAATCACATTTAAAAGGTCAAAATCCATTAAAGACACCATGGTAGCAAGTCATCACATTGGGAACAAGACGAGCAAAATAGTCAAACCAGGTACAGATCCATGTGGTAACTGTAACTATTGCTCATTTATTCTGAGATGTGAAAATATTTATCTGGACACCCAGACATAGAATCACTCATCAATCTATCGGTGTGGTCTATATAATTAATGTTGCTGAATGAATAAAGAATAATGAATGAATAATGTTGTTGAGGGCAAAACGAAACACCCTTTTTTGGCAGAATTAGGGATCATGTCTCTGGGATATTGGCAAAAAGCTATTACAGCTTGAAGCAAAGTGGATTACTAAATTGCAGGCAACTCGATGTCCAGGTCTCAGTGAGGGCATTAGTTACAAGCCTTTCTTATAGTTCTTCAGATGCCAATTGTGTGGTTCTATTTACCCCAGTTCCCTAGTTCCACCAGTATGGATTAATTCCATAAACCCTTATCTCCCCACTTTCGTATGGATGCCATGCTGAGATGTCAATCCGGATATACAGTGGGGATGGAAAGTATTCAGACCCCCCTTAAATTTTTCACTCTTTGTATACTTTTCTATATTGCAGCCATTTGCTAAAATCATTTAAGTTCATTTTTCCTTATTAATGTACACATAGCACCCCATATGGACAGAAAAACACAGAATTGTTGAAATTTTTGCAGATTTATTAAAAAAGAAAAACTGAAATATCACATGGTCCTAAGTTTTCAGACCCTTTGCTGTGACACTCATATATTTAACTCAGGTGCTGTCCATTTCTTCTGATAATCCTTGAGATGGTTCTACACCTTCATTTGAGTCCAGCTGTGTTTGATTATACGGATTGGACTTTATTAGGAAAGCCACACATCTGTCTATATAAGACCTTACAACTCACAGTGCATGTCAGAGCAAATGAGAATCATGAGGTCAAAGGAACTGCCTGAAGAGCTCAGAGACAGAATTGTGGCAAGGCACAGATCTGGCCAAGGTTACAAAAAAATTTCTGCTGCACTTAAGGTTCCTAAGAGCACAGAGGCCTCCATAATCCTTAAATGGAAGATGTTTGTGATGACTAGAACCCTTCCTAGAGCTGGCCGTCCAGCCAAACTGAGCTATCGGGGGAGAAGAGCCTTGGTGAGAGAGGTAAAGAAGAACCCAAAGATCACTGTGGCTGAGCTCCAGAGATGCAGTAGGGAGGTGGGAGAAAGTTGTAGAAAGTCAACCATCACTGCAGCCCTCCACCAGTCAGTGCTTTATGGCAGAGTGGCCCGACGGAAGCCTCTCCTCAGTGCAAGACACATGAAAGCCTGCATGGAGTTTTCTAAAAAACACCTGAAGGACTCCAAGATGGTGAGAAATAAGATTTGTTGGTCTGATGAGCCCAAGATAGAACTTTTTGGCCTTAATTCTAAGCGGTATGTGTGGAGAAAACCAGGCACTGCTCATCACCTGTCCAATACAGTCCCAACAGTGAAGCATGGTGGTGGCAGCATCGTGCTGTGGGGGTGTTTTTAAGCTGCAGGGACAGGATGACTGGTTGCAATCGAGGGAAAGATGAATGCGGCCAAGTACAGGGATATCCTGGACAAATACCTTCTCCAGAGTGCTCAGGACCTCAGACTGGGCCAAAGGTTTACCTTCCATCAAGACAATGACCCTAAGCACACAGCTAAAATAATTAAGGAGTGGCTTTACAACAACTCCGTGACTGTTCTTGAATGGCCCAGCCAGAGCACTGACGTAAACCCAATTGAGCATCTCTTGAGAGACCTAAAAATGGCTGTCCACCAACGTTTACCATCCAACCTGACAAAACTGGAGAGGATCTGCAAGGAGGAATGGCAGAGGATCCCCAAATCCAGGTGTGAAAAACTTGTTGCATCTTTCCCAAAAAGACTCATGGCTGTATTAGATCAAAAGGGTGCTTCTAATAAATACTGAGCAAAGGGTCTGAATACTTAGGACCATGTCACATTTCAGTTTTTCTTTTTTCCTTGTCAAAAGAAGTTTATTGAGTATACAATGTTATAAAGATACATAAAGTAAGTTTACAAGGATCTATAATGTAAGCTCATTGTTTTACAGTAGGGTTTATATAGGTAAATATCATGAAATTTCAAATATTAAACATTGGGTTCACGTAAACCTAAATTAAAGATATATATCATTTCCTTAGTTACTTTTGTAGGTATTTAAATGATTTATACCTACTATACATATTGTTTACAAGTAGAGTGTATATAGGTCAAATAAATTCTGATAATGAGCTTTAATCGTAAGGTGGAGAAAAGGAAAGAGAAAGAAGAAAAAGGGTTGAAAGGTAGAGGTATGGTCCACAAGGTTGTCCCGCTCGTCAATTTATTATTATTTTTAGTTCTCTTTGAAGCCTTAGAATGGGTGTCTCTGTAAGTCATTTAATCTTTTACCATGGCAACAGGACAGAGTCATTGAAATTTGACAGGAACTGTTGTTTTATCCAAGGATGCCAAAGTTTTTCAAATTTTGGAATTTGATTTTGATCGATGGCTACCATCTTAGCATGGGACATTGTATTATTCATTCTGTGAATTGTTTCTGCTAGTACCAATGTAGGAGATTTCCATGCCTTGGCCACTGTTTGTTTTGCAGCCGTTATTAGTTGGATCATAAGTTTGAATTGAGAGAGTGTTAACCATTCCGGTTTTAGATTAAGTAAAGTTAAATATGGATCTGGTTGTATTATTTTTTTAAATATTTTAGATGCAATCACAAAGACTTCCTTCCAGAAGGTTTGGATTACTGGGCACGTCCACCATATGTGTAAATATGTGCCTATTTCTGGGCATCCTCGAAAACAAAGAGCTGAGGTATTAGGTGAATATTTTGCCACTCTAGCGGGTACAAGGTACCAGCGAGTTAGGACTTTATAATTTGTCTCCAGTGCTAAGATGTTGGGTGAAGATGACTTAGATGTGAGCCATATGTTAGACCAGTCCGTGTCTTCTAAAGTTCGTCCCAGGTCCTCCTCCCACCGCTGAACGTAAGAGGGTCTATTAAGATTTGCTACTCCATATAATTGATTATAAAGTGATGAAATTGTACCTTTAGCAAATGGATCTTTTGTACAGATTGATTCAAAAATGGATAATTGGGATAATGGTGTATCCCCCTTTAGGAATGGTGTATAGAAATTTTTGATTTGGAGATATCTAAATATCTCAGAGTTTGGTAGATCATATTTTTCTCTAAGCGATGGGAATGAAAGGAATGATTTAGATGCTATGAAGTCATTTAGTGTATGAATGCCTGATGTTGTCCAAGCTTTAAAAGAATTTGGGTAGATCCATGCCGGATAAAAGGCCGGATTTCTGATAAAAGAAAGGAGAGGATTGTGTGGAGATTGTAACTGATATTTGTTTTTTAGTTTATCCCAGAGAGATAGGAAGTGTTTAGTTATGGGATTATGAATTTTAAAGCGGTCTTTAGGATCAAGCCATAATAAATTTGATATTAATAGAGGGTCATTTTCTGAAGCCTCTATAAATACCCATAATGGGATTTCCTGTTTTGCATGGTATTTGGACAGACTGGCCAAATGTGCTGCTCTGTAGTAGTTAGTAAAATTAGGGTATCCCAGGCCTCCTTTATTTTTGGGAAGATGTAGTGTGTGTATAGGTATACGTGGTTTAGAAGAGCCCCATATAAACGAAGTTGCTCTTTTTTGTACTATTCTCAAAAAATAGGAAGGAATTGGAATAGGGAGGACTCTGAATAGATAAAGCAATTTGGGTAGAATAGTCATTTTGATTGCATTAATCTTCCCTATCCAGGATAAAGGAAGTTGCGACCATTGTTTTATTAGATTTGTGATCTGTCTTAATACAGGAGGATAATTGTTTGAGAATAAGTCAGAATGAGATGCTGTTAAATGAATTCCAAGATATGGGATTGATTTTTCTGCCCATGTGAATGGGAGTGCAGCCCTAGCCGGGATCAATTCCATGTTTGTGAGTGAAATATTAAGCACTAGGCATTTCTTAGGATTAATCATAAGGCCAGATAGGGCTGCAAATCCATCAAGAGCTGGTATTAAGTTAGGACCAGAGACCTGTGGTGATGATAGAAAAAGTAATATATCGTCTGCAAATATACATAATTTGTGTGTAATACCTCCTACTTCAATGCCAGTTATAGTTTGGTTTGTTCTGATGTATTGGGCCATGGGTTCGAGTATAAGGGCAAATAATAAGGGAGATAATGGGCAACCCTGTCGGGTATCTCTTTCGATATTAAAGGCTTCAGATTTGTATCCAGCATATTTTATATAGGCTTTGGGTTTATTATATAATGCTTTGATCCATGTTAAAAAGTGGGGTCCAAAACCCCATTTTTGTAATGAATATTGCATATATTGCCAGGATACTGTGTCAAATGCCCTCTTAATATCGAGAGATAGAAAACATAAAGGGATTTTCCGTTTTTTAGCAATATGTGCCAATAACACTGCCCTGCGTATATTATCGCCTGCCTGTCTATTTGGCATGAAGCCTACTTGATCTCTATGTATTAATTTTCCTATAATGCTATTGAGGCGTTTTGCTATTATTTTTGCTAATAATTTAATATCGAGGTTTAACAGAGAGATAGGCCGATAATTCACACAGGAAGTATCATCAGAAAGGGGTTTTGGGATCATACAAACAATTGCCATTAGTGTTTCTTGCCGAAAAGAATGTCCATCTAGAAGTTTGTTAAAAGTTTCAGTGAGAATGGGAGAGAGTATTTCTGAGAATGTGTTATAGTATAAAGCAGAGTAGCCGTCTGGGCCTGGTCTTTTGTTAAGTTTTAGGTCTTTTATGGCGTTAGCAACTTCATCTATAGTTATAGGCTCATCCAAACTGCTTTTTTGATTCTGAGATAGCTCAGGTAAGGTTATTTTTGAGAAGAAGGATTCAGCCTCTGTAGGATTAAATTCATTGTTTGTCTTGTATAAAGTTGCGAGATGTGAGTGAAATTTATGGACTATTTTAACTGGATTACAAGTGTAAACATTTTTTGATAATTTCAAACGTATTGGTTTGAAAGATTTGTTAGTTGAATTTAATGCCCGAGCCAAATATGTACCTGGTTTGTTTGTATTCATGTAGAAATTGTGTTTGGAGCGTTTGAGGGATTTATCAACTGACTCAGTGAGAAATAGATCGTATTCCAATCTAGATTTTTCCAGATGAGATTTTGTACTCTGAGATGGATTATCTTGAAATGATATGTAGGCTGCATTATAATTGAGTTCTAGTTTTTTTGCTAGATTTTTGCGTTCCCGTTTAAATAGTGCCATTTGTCTTTGTATTGTACCACGCAAGACAGGCTTATGAGCTTCCCACAGTGTTATTGGGGAGATGTCTGTTGTATTATTAATTGATATGTATTCCTTTAAAGCTTGTTCAATGGCCATCTGATGTAGTGGGTGTTTGAGCATTATGTCAGGTAAGTACCACGTTCGGTCATGCACTTTTGGTATGGCTGAGGCTATAGTAGTGTATACTGCATTATGGTCAGACCACGGAATCGGAATTATATCTGATGCAATAATTTCTGGTATCATTCCTATTGTTAGAAAAATATGATCTATTCTGGTGAAGGTTTGATGAGGGTGCGAGAAATAAGTGAATTTCTTTTTCATTGGGTTACTTTCTCTCCATGAATCTACCAGATTGTATTTGGAAAGAAGTTGAGAAAAAGGTAATCTAGAGGTTATTTTGGATGGTGTAAAAGGTGATTTATCTAGAAATGGGAGGAGGACCTGGTTCGAATCCCCACACATTATCACTGTTCCTATTTTGTGTGTATTAATCACTTGTAATATATGTGAGAGGAATGGTGTAGGTTGTTTGTTAGGAGCGTAGTAGGAAATCTCCGTGATTGCTGTATCCATTATATAACCCATGAGTATCAGGTATCTACCTTCTGGGTCTTTAATTTCTGATGATAAGGTGAATGGTGTGGATCGGTGAAATGCAATTAGAGTTCCCCTTTGCTTGGTACAGGCAGAAGCCGTGTAAATTTGTTGATAAAAAGGAGAAATATATTTTGGAGTAGAATCTTTGGTGAAGTGTGTTTCTTGGAGGCATACTATGTGAGCCTTCTTGTTATGCAAAGTACGGAAGGCTTTGGTCCTTTTTTGAGGGACATTTATTCCCTGAACATTCAGGGAAAGTATATTCAGTGGTGCCATGGCAATAGATCAAATAGTTTTGACTTACTTTTTGTTATGCAGAGCTGACTGCGCAGATCAACCTGTGTGGACTGAAGAGATGAATAGATAGAAAAGAAACCAGTGAATTCTGGAGTAAAGAGTAAACAAAAAACATATGAGATTAGATGATACATTGTATAAATTATTTTTTGCAAGTAATCACAATTTATCCGTGAAAGAGAATAAATATCTCTCTCAGGGGAATAAGTGCCTTCGTCACACTCCCACATAATATGGTTGGAAGAATGAGGAGGGCTAATGGGGGTACACGGATCTTCCGCTTACAGGAGAGAAGTGCTATGTCAAAAGACATCAAAATGATGTTTCATTAATTGGAGTGCAGAATATAGTTTTTGTTGAAATTATTTATTCCAGGGTGGTTGTATATGGTTAGTCTTGCCCTAGGCTAAATAATTCAGTTAGAAAGGTACTGTTAATAACTTTGGTATTGATGAAGATAGTTTGAATTATTTTGGGATTTTAACCCTTTTAGAGTAAACAATTACATATTTTATTCATATGTAACTGTTTAGATATGTTAACTCATAAAATTGAGGTTGTATTGCTTCAGATTAGAATAAACAAAAACATAATTCTAGGAACTAGTTAGGTAATAATATATTTGTTTTAAGAAAAGAAAGAAAAAGCTTCCATTACTTCTGGATTATTGAACATATTTGTCCTAAAAAGTAATAAATCTATTGTTATTACCTGATAATATATAACTGAACAAGAATTTCCTTATTTCACTTATATATTCTAAGGCTATATGAATCAGAAGTAATAAGAAATATAACTGGAATGTAACATGATCCCACACAGTGTGTGACTATCAGAATACAGTTACATTCAGTTATAAATATAGGTTTTTTATAGAGAACCATCTCTTAGTATAATAAATGAAGAGATATCAGGAATTAGGATGTCAGTCCATTGAATCTTCTTGGTCCATGGATGATGTGGCATAACGGCCTCTTTTGTGAGAATGAGGATTCCCATTTCGTTCTGAAATTTTCTGGGTGCTGCCTGAAGGTGAAGATGATGCCATTCTTCTGCGTGTGGGAGTGTTGCTGCTTGTGGGTTCTGTCAGATTTAATTTTAAAAGGGTTTGTTGTAGTTCATCTGCTGATCTGCTTCTGTAAATTGTACCTTGGTAGTTAAATCTGACTGAAAAGGGGAAGCCCCATTGATACATAATGTTGTGGCGTTGCAGTTCCATTAGTTGGGGTTTCATGGATCGTCTTTTAGTAATAGTAAGTTGGGATAGGTCAGCAAAAATTTGATAATTGTGTCCTTGAAAATTAAGTTCCTTTTTTTCTCTTGCAGCAATTAGTATTTGTTCTTTCGTTCTGTAATAATGAAATTTTGTGATTATATCACGTGGGGGTCCATCTTTCTTTTTGGCTGTGAGGGCTCTGTGTACTCTGTCCAGTTCTAAACGTTCAATAGGGATATCTGGCTTTAGTTCTTGTAATAGAGCAGTAATAGTAGATTGCAGGTCTGTCACAGTTTCAGGTATTCCCCTTATGCGCAAGTTTGAACGTCTGGCTCTATTTTCGTAATCTTCGAGCTTAGTTTGAAGTATTAAATTCTCTTTTTTTAATTGTTCCAATTCTGTTATATTTTCTTGGGTTGTAATTTCAATTTCATCCATTTTTATTTCTAAGGCTGCGGTGCGGTTTCCCAGCTCTCTTATTTCTTTGGTTAGGCTTTTTGTTATTTGGTTTGAGGTTTGTTTTAAAGCCTTATGAAGCATCTTTTCAAATTGTAATAATATTACTGGGGATACTGAGGAGGCTTGTGGAGAAGTTTGTGAGAGGATTTGTTCTGTATCTGACTCAAATGGAGAGTCTTGCTGTGACATTTTCTGTCTGTGAGAGCGCCCTGATGCTGTATCTTGTGAGGTGACTGGAGCTGCTTCAGCTGCAGTGAGTGCCTGTGAGCTCTTTGTGAGGTGATTTTTATTTCTGCCACGGTTTCCTCCCAGTACCATATTTCCTGCCCAAACTTTCACAGTTTGTTCCCTGGGGCAAAAAGGTTCAAATGGATACCTTTTGAGCCTGCAGGCTCCGCTTTGTCCTTCTCTTTTCTCCTCAGCGGTGTGGAGCTCTAACAATGCATGTCTGCTCTGCTAGGCTCCGCCTCCTGCCCCCCTCCAGTTTTTCTTTTTTAATAAATCTGCAAAAATGTCAACAATTCTGTTTTTCTGTCAATATGGGGTGCTGTGTGTACATTAATGAGGAAAAAAAATGAACTTAAATGATTTTAGCAAATGGCTGCAATATAACAAAGAGTGAAAAATTTAAGGGGGTCTAAATACTTTCCGTCCCCACTGTAAGACACTTTTGGACTCTATTTTGACATTTGTCAAGAATCCCTACAAATATTCCTCTCTGTGCAGGGGGGCACTTATTACGAATCATTAGATAATAGCCCAATGTGATATATCTACTTACTTGTGTAAATTGCATTATACCTTGATTACATGTATTGTTGTAAGGATACACCCATGTTCCTGGCAGGACTCCCATATTTATCTTGAATTACCACCCTACACCAGAAATACATTTTCAATTTTCCTTTTTTTTATCGGGCATGACGTCTCATGGGCCTCTCCCACCTATTTGCCATAGGATCCCTGCACAGATGCCAAGGGGCACACAACAGTATGGTCCCTGACATCAAGGGATCACTTGCTGAGCTCAAATGGAAACATGAGCATCCATGTGCATCGGCTCTCATTGTGTCATGGCTTTGTGGATGGGCGGACGATGCATATGATGGTGTCGCCGTGCTCGGCGTGCCCTCAGGACGTGTCCGGGTGTGGTGGCCCCTCTGTCAGCCGTTGGCATGGGGCAGGGCTTCGGTGGAGGGGTGACGTTCCTTCTGTCATGTAGCGTTCCTCTACGGCGTCCACTCTGCATCATTACGCCGTGACGTAATTCGTCATGTCCGTCTGACGCACTGGGGAGGGGTATAAATGGATTCATGCGGTGTTACTCACACTGCTGGAGTCCCTGGGAGCCTCACACTACACGCAGCTGCCAACAGGTAGATCTATTGAACTTAGCGATAACACCTCTCGCATGTACTCTACATATAGTGCACTATTCAATAACAAAAGGTGTGGTACATTTAAGGCTTTATTCTCTTTTTTATCTTTACCTACATATTTACTTTTTTTTATTCACAGTTATTCTTATATTCTGTTTTCCTTTGGATTCTCTGTACCTATGGATTAAACAGTACATGAAGGCATGTCTTTTCCTTTTTTACATAAGCAGGAATTTTTTTAATTGACCACATTTACATATATAGGGGACTTTATTACAACTATACTGTCTCTCTTATGCCCTAATGTTATCTTATGTTCAGAGACCTGACTTTGGCCCTACGTAGCCCAGATAATCATTGCTGTCAGCTGCACAAAACTACAGGCTCCCAATTATCCATTTAAAAGAAGTTTCTTATGTAAGTATATACCCTTTTCTCCTGTTGAAGGATTTAATATCCTAATTAAGTACAAATACAGACATGCACTAAGGTTGACATGTCATACTAACATTATCGACTGATCCACAGGAAACATTGTTTTAAAATCAAATACAAGTTATTGACCTAAATTTCTGCAGACGGAACTTTTTGTGTCCCCACTATAAACCTGGCTTTGAGTCCCCAAAACATTGGGGCTAGAACCTCTGGTTGGGAAACTCCTGCTATCTACATGGATGCATCTATGTATGTATTAATATGTGCACATAAATATGTTTTTATGCAATCTTTTTCTTTATTATTTTCTTGTTTTGCATATGTGCTTTCTTTTTGGTGATTCATTTTTGTATCTATTTACTAGAAATAAAGTCCACCCATTTTCTGAAGAAGCCATAAGGCGAAAAATATAGAATGATTGCGTGGAAAACTGTATGAAGGTAGTGACTTTTTTAATGTTGTTCTCTTTTGAAATAAAACTACGTATTTTTTAATCAAATTCATTGTGATATATCATATATCATTGTGATTTTCTTCTGTTAATTTTAAGGGACAATGGTGTCTACTATTTGAACCTGTGTATTGATCACTCTAATCTCCTTCTTGTATACTGGATTCATCCCTAATATGAGAAAATGGATACATGCTATCTACGACCTCAGTGAAATTAAATGGAGCTTTGTCCCACCCCTTTGCAATAACTGACTGTACACATCAGGGATGTTCTTTATCCCCGTTAATTTTTGTGCTCACAATGGAGTCCTTAATGCGAACAATCCGTAATATCCCAGACATTAAAGGTATTTCTACTCAGTCTGGTCACCATAAGGTGGCTGCTTATGCAGACGACCTCCTATTTTTTCTTACCAAACCTGAAACCACATTGCCAGTACTTGTAGCCTAACTTCAGTTTGGTAAAGTCTCTAACTACAAAGTAAATTTTCATAAATCCGAAGCCTTAAGTGTTCTATTAGTGCAACAGATGGTTTATAGACTTAACAGGGTGACTTGAATTGTCATTCTGAACCTAATTTTAAACCTCTGTTACGAAATATAAAAGATCTTGACAACTGGAAACAGGTTAACTTTACCTGGTTTGGTTGTAACAGAATTCACAAAATTAATGTAATGCCCAATTTAACCTTTCAGATGTTACTAATCTCTCTCCCTTCCTTTTTTCTCAAGGATTTGCATTCTACCCTTCTAGCATTTTTGTAGGCAAAAAAGCAAGAATTTAATTCCATATTCTTAGTTCCTCTAAATAAAAGGGAGGGTATAACTTTTCTGGTTTGGAAAGATATTACAAGACCTCCCATATGGCTAGAATCCTGATCTTCTGATTCTTATAAGCCGTGGATCCAGCTCAAGCAAGAATTCACACCTTCACTTCTGAGAGGTCTCTCTGGGAACTCAGACCAGCTCTCACTGAGTCTCAAGCAACAACCCTTTATTGGCCCTATATGTATGATAGCTTAAAAAAAATTCCAGTCTGCTTCAAACGCTTCTCTCCTGGCCCCAGTATCTCTCAGCTTGGGCTGTTTGACTTTTATTAAGGGTTATATGGACTCCAATCAATTATATTCTGTCATACACTCAAGTTGATTTAGTAAAATTGGAGAGTGCAAAATCTGGTGCTTCTAAATTCAGCTTGTTAAATTAAGTTTTGACAAAAAAAGTCTGGAAGCAGATCGGTTTCTATGCAGAGCTTCATTAGATTTTGCACTCTCCAGTTTTACTAAATCCACTGTGGTTACCATTTCACTTCAGAGGGTAAGTTATTCCCAACTGGTCAGCTTAGATTGCAATTACATTCCCAATTGGGGGATTGGTGTGTATTACAACTGATTCAATTTATACGCTCTATACCACCTGATAAACTGTTTCAGGACATCTTCTGTATCTGCTGCAGATTTTTCTTTTTCTTGTTATTCCCTTCCCTTAGTTACCTTGTGTCACTTCACCTTTTGGCCACTAGGTGCCCACATGCGCTGCCGCAGGCACGTGTGCCCACAGCGTGTGCCTGGAGCCGATGTGAGTGCAATGGCCCCTGGGCTCTCGTGATCTCTCGTGACAAAGCGAGCACCAGGATCTGTGTGTGTAAACACACAGATCCCGTTTTTTTCAGAGGAGTAGAGACAGATCGTGTGTTCATACTATGTATGAACATCGATCTCTCTCTCCTCCTAGACAGTCTCATCCCTCTACAGTTAGAACACACCTAGGGAACACAGTTAACCTCTTGATCGCCCCTAGTGTTAACCCCTTCCCTGCCAGTGACATCTATACAGTAATCAGTGCATTTTTATAGCAGTGATCACTGTATAATTGTCAATGGTCTCAGAAATGTGTCAAAAGTGTCCAATTTGTCCGACACAAAATTGCAGTCCTGATAAAAATTGCAGCTCACCGCCATTACTAGTAAAAAAATAAAATAATAATACAAATGCCATAAATCTGCGCATGCGCGAGAGCTCCGTGATGGCCACCTGAGTCCGGAACTCCGCATCACCCCGGGCCCACGAGCCACACAGCCGGCACCACAACCCCCCAGTATAGCCACCAGTGCACAGCCCAGCTTCAGGAGCCCCCGGTAGTACCCCTGGATGTCTGGACCCCCGTCAGATGCGATCTTGGGCCGCTAATTAATATAGCAGGGGAGGAGGGGTGTACCAAGATGAAGTTACTATTAGCTGTGTTAATTAGATACTACGGTTACATGTAGACGCAAGGGTCTGGGGTGACCCCCTTGCGCCTCCACCCATCCCTTAGAAGCAGGCTTCTTGTTTCTGCGGAATGGGTCGTCGGCCCCCTTTTAGGGGCATCTGAGGTTTACTGGTAGATGTCTGGTGGAAGCATTCCCTGCCATTCACCATTGGTCTTCTAGGAAGACGTCTTATTATGTTTTGTTTACTCCCTACCCTTTCCGTTCTCTAACCCTTTCTCTTTCTCAAGCCAATCAACAGGTAATGCTCTGTATCAGGTTCCATACTCGCAGCAATACTCACCACTAGGGATGAGCCGAACACCCCCCGGTTCGGTTCGCACCAGAACCTGCGATCGGACCGAAAATTTGCACGAACGTTAGAACCCCATTGACGTCTATGGGACTCGAACATTCAAAATCAAAAGTGCTCATTTTAAAGGCTAATTTGCATGATATTGTCCTAAAAAGGGTTTGGGGACCCAGGTCCTGCCCCAGGGGACATGTATCAATGCAAAAAAAAGTTTTAGAAACGGCCGTTTTTTCGGGAGCAGTGATTTTAATGATGCTTAAAGTAAAAAAAAAAAAAAAAAAGTGAAATATTCTTTTAAATATCGTACCTGGGGAGTGTCTATAGTATGCCTGTAAAGTGGCACGTGGTTTCTGTGCTTAGAACAGTCTCTGCACAAAATTAAATTTTTAAAGGAATAAAAGTCATTTAAAACTGCTTGCGGCTTTAATATAATGTCGGGTCCTGGTAATATGGATGAAAATCAATGAGACAAACGGCATGGGAACCCCCCAGTCCATTACCAGGCCCTTTGGGTCTTGTATGGATATTAAGGGGAACCCCGCACCCAAATTTAAAAAAGAAAGGTGTGGGGTCCCCAGGCCCTATATACTCTGAACAGCAGTATACAGGCGGTGCAAACAAGACAGGGACTGTAGGTTGGTGTTAAGTAGAATCTGTTTGTAATTTTGGACTGGTACATTTTTAACGTGTTTAGCTCCAGCCAAAAAATCTATTTTAAGCTTTTTGGAAAACATAGGGAAGGGTTATCACCCCTGTGACATTTGTTTTGCTGTCTGTGCTTCTCTTCAGAAGATTTCACCTCACTTTTTGTGCCAATGACAAATGTTTTTTGAAAATTTGGGGTTTTTAGTGAAACAAGGATTGAAGATAAAGCATCAGTGTAAAGGAGAAAAGTTTTTCTTATATTAACTCTTACAGGAGAGAATTTCCCTTCCTAGGGGTAGATTTCATCTCACTTCCTGTTGTCTCCTTCCGTTTGCAAGTAGGAGTCGTTTGTAAGTTGGATGTTTGAAAGTAGGGGCCTGCCCTATATACTCAGCAATTTGGGCCTTAGGTGTTGTTGTGGCCACAACACTGTAAGCCCTCACAGGGCCCTGCTGTGAAATATTAGATCAAGAATTGTGTAGCGCTGATAGATTTACAATCTACCGCAGATTAGGTAAATTTAGTAAATTGTGTGTTAGGAAGGTTAAAAGTTTGCCTCTGTTCCAGCTTGGCTGATGTTGTGTGTGCTTCCGTGCTGACCGGTGGGTGTCGCTGTCACCATTAGTCAGTGTTGGAAGGGCAACGTATCGAAGTGTATGGATGCTCCTCTGTCTCGGAGGCAAGCTCGGTGGAGGTGGTCCTCCGAGTTGCATTCTGGGCGAGGGTATTTATGGGACAGACACCATGTTCTAAGGTCGTTTTGCAGCCACCTGCTGGCCCTCCTGGCCGACAGGTATGCGTTAAGGAGCTACCTCGTGGTCCTCCGATCGGGAGGCCCACGATGCTATGGCGCAGGGGTGGGTCCAGAGGCTTTTCTGGGGCCTACCACCGCGGCCGAGGAATGGTCCTGAGCTGTCAGTCCTGTGTGACGAAGCTGGACAGCCGAGGAGATCCCAGGGGAGGACCCGTCTTGGAGAGATCACCCAGCGTGCTGGTCTATAGAGGGGCCTGGTGACTCGGCTGGAGGACGTATCCAAAAGAAGTAACCATAGAGCATAGTGTCGCCGGTTCGGCTTAAAGGTTCAGGCACTGTGACTGACTGTTCACTGCAGAAGATCTGATACATCCTGTGGCAGAGGATCGTGCAGATTTACCCCCCCAAATAAGTCTGTGGCAGAGACTTTTGATTCGTGCTGCGTACTGGCTGCTAGACCGGTCAGAGAGGCCTATCCAGATGAGCAAAGAGTGTGTCCTATGAGGGGAACGCATTCCACATAATTATCTGAATTCTACCGGGACATTTGTCGCTAAGATTTTTGCAAGAAGATATTTGAGTTTCTCCTGAGAGTTTCCTTTTCCATCTCTTTCCTGCTACTTCCTAAAGTTTGACTGTTCAATAAAGCATTGAAAACGTACTCCAGTGTTGGTGTGTGTGTCGTCCAGCAGTAAACTCAACGGAACCCCTAAACCCGGTGCCGGTGAAACAGAGGGAAGCAAAGTGAAGGCAACAGACCCACTTAAACCAGCAGCTCCACCGTGAGTTAGTGCTACAAGTGGGCGCGTCGTCCGGGATTTGTTGACCGACAATTATTGCAACCCAATGGAGTGTTTTACCGGGAGTTTACAGAGAGAGCTGGACTTTGAAAATAAAAATCTTTTCAGGAAGAGGAAAGGTTAAACTACAGGACTTTGCTTTTGGGTGTGTAGACGCTGGGTGCCAGAAGAGGCCCAGGAGCTACGTGACTGAAAGAACAAGTGAACGGAGTTACCCTACTTGCTACTGCGTGGGACGCGTGTAGTGTGCTTGGCACCAGAGGAGAAGAGAAGCCTCGTGATCGTGCTAAAAAGATCAGAGTGTGACCATGTCTTTTTCGGCATTGCAATCGGTTGTGGGACCCAGAGTGTTCCCTGCAAGCACCGTGATGCATACTATGCAATCTGGAACTCTGCTCACGGATACTCGAGTTCGAATGAAACTGCAGGGAAATTTGTCCTGTATACCTCTGGAGATGTTGAGGGACTGGGCATGACCTGCCATCGATGTGGAGGATTGGCCATGCATCTTCGTCCATTCGGCCAATTTTCTGCAATGTGGAGAGTACTTGTTTGTAGTGGAGCCACCTAATATGCCACCCCATACCTACCGGATGGATTGGGTGACAGGTATCGCTACAGTGGAAGCTGCTATCGCTATAGAGAGAGAGCGACGGGCCGCTACTTCGTCTGTTGCTGCCGAAAATGTTTCAGAAAGAGACGCTGCTGCTGCCATCTCATCAGGAGACATTACTTTGATTCCTGAATCCGCTACACCTGTTCCTGTGGTGCCTACTCAGAAGAAGGTGGGCTATGTGAAGGCTTCTCATGGCCGTGGTCGAGGCCTACCCCAGAGGTTACCTGAGCCGGAGCTACCAGAGTCTACGTCTGGAATGGGTAAGCCATTGTTGGGGACTGTAAATAAGTATTTGCCAGCAGAAGAATTGAGAGACTCGGAAATAGAATCCATGTTGGATGATGACTTGTTCAAAACCATGTCGCAAGAGCTATTGTGGTCACAAGGCGAAGATGTTGCCTCCACAATGACCCTTCCTGAATGGACTGCCATGAGTTCTGGGAAGACGTCGCCCTGTGTGGAGACGCACAGTGCTGCTGCTGGGACTTTGTCAAAAGTTATTGATTTGCTACAGACACCGGCTGGGTCTATGGTGAAAAAGTCATTAGACTCCTGTGTACCGCCTGGTATGGAAAAAGACAGATCTTTGCCAAAACTTGCTCGCTTGCAAAGAATGTTAAACAAGTATGTGGCCGCAGAGTATGGATTGGAATTCCCCTATGTGCCCCAGAATGTGATGTGGGAGATTGAAGCTAATCGGGAACTTTGATACAATGAAGCTATTTGGGACTACTTGTCTGTGCCTAAACCCTTTAGAAAGACTGGATGTTCTGTCCGGATGGATGAACGTTTTAACGGATGCTTTGTTCATTGGAACTATGGTCGGCATATCTATGCTGATAAAGTGGTAATCTGCAGACCGGGAAAGGACAATGCTGTATACTTTATTACCACTGTAGATAAAGAAGGAAAGTATGTGACTCTACCAGATCCTCGGTTTTACTGGTAAATGTGGAAACTATTACTTTGAAGTTAGCTAGTTAGATAGCGACAGGGCAAAGAGATCTGCGTGGTCAAGGTCTACAGATCGTGTTCTGTGTTTAAATCCAAGGACTTCTGTTTGCTAGCCGGATTTCTTTATAAGAAAAGTTCTTGTGCAGGGATGGACTCCAAAAGTACAAATTCTTTCTAAAAGAAATCATAGGAAGAGATTCTCATTTTTATATGAGGCTTTGCTCCTGGTGTTACTTAGTGTGTATATTTGTGTGTTTAAATATGTTTCTTTTCCAGGGATCATCGGATCATATGTATAGCTGGGAGGCTTTTCAGCTAGTTAGTTAGTGAGGTTGTAAAAAAAAAAAATTTATATTGTGGTTTTGTTCGCGGCTGTGAACATAATGTTTTATAGATATAAGTCTCATAATGTCTTTAAACTGTCCTTTTTCTCTCTCTTTGCCTATCTAAAGTTATGAGATACTCAAATGCTACTCTCAGGCTTGAAAGTTACTGTTACTGCGTTTTAGGACAGACGTTGGGGACAACGTTTATTGTAGTGGGGGAGTATGTAGCGCTGGTAGATTTACAATCTACCGCAGATTAGGTAAATTTAGTAAATTGTGTGTTAGGAAGGTTAAAAGTTCGCCTCTGTTCCAGCTTGGCTGACGTTGTGTGTGCTTCCGTGCTGACCGGTGGGTGTCGCTGTTACCATTAGTCAGTGTTGGAAGGGCAACGTGTCGAAGTGTATAGATGCTCCTCTGTCTTGGAGGCAAGATCGGTGGAGGTGGTCCTCCGAGTTGCATTCTGGGCGAGGGTATTTATGGGACAGACGCCATGTTCTAAGGTTGTTTTGCAGCCACCTGCTGGCCCTCCTGGCCGACAGGTATGCGTTAAGGAGCTACCTCGTAGTCCTCCGATCGGGAGGCCCACGATGCTACGGTGCAGGGGTGGGTCCAGAGGCTTGTCTAGGGCCTACCACCGTGGCCAAGGAATGGTCCTGAGCTGTCGGTCCTGTGTGACGAAGCTGGACAGCCGAGGAGATCCCAGGGGAGGATCCGTCTTGGAGAGATCACCCAGCGTGCTGGTCTATAGAGGGGCCTGGTGACTCGGCTGGAGGACGTATCCAAAAGAAGTAACCATACAGCATAGTGTCGCTGGTTCGGTTTAAAGGTTCAGGCACTGTGACTGACTGTTCACTGCAGAAGATCTGATACATCCTGTGGCAGATTTATCCCCCAAATAAGTCTGTGGCAGAGACTTTCGATTCGTGCTGCATACTGGCTGCTAGACTGGTCAGAGAGGCCTATCCAGACGAGCAAAGAGTGTGTCCCATGAGGGGAATGCATTCCACATAATTATCTGAATTCTACCGGGACATTTGTCGCTAAGATTTTTGCAAGAAGATATTTGAGTTTCTCCTGAGAGTTTCCTTTTCCATCTCTTTCCTGCTACTTCCTAAAGTTTGACTGTTCAATAAAGCATTGAAAACGTACTCCAGTGTTGGTGCGTGTGTCGTCCAGCAGTAAACTCAATGGAACCCCTAGACCCGGTGTCGGTGAAACAGAGGGAAGCAAAGTGAAGGTAACAGACCCGCTTAAACCAGCAGCTCCACCGTGAGTTAGTGCTACAATTGTAATTACATTCCCCTGTTGAACAGGGGCAGAAAAATTGGGCCTGTGGTGGTGGTGGTGGTGGTGCTGGTGCCACAACACTGTAAGTCCTCACAGTTACTCTTGGTAGGCGCAGAAACGGGCCCTGCCATTGAATATTACATCAAGAATTCTAATTACATGTCCCTGTTGAACAGGGGCTGAAAAATTGGGCCTTAGGCACTGGTGCTGGTGCCACAACACTGCAACCCCTCACAGATACTCTAGTTGGAGCGCAGGAACTAGCTCTGCTGCAAAGAATTGCATCAAAAATTGTAATTACATGCCCCTGTTAAACAGGGGCTGAAAAATTGGGCCTTAGGCACTGGTGCTGGTGCCACAATGCTGCAACCCCTCACAGATACTCTAGTTGGAGCGCAGGAACTAGCCCTGCTGCAAAGAATTGCATCAAAAATTGTAATTACACGCACAGGGGCTGAAAAATTGGGCCTTAGGCACTGGTTAGCGGCGCCCAGAACCAAAAATGTTCTTACAAGCTATCAGCATGATCATTGAGGAGGAAGAGGATAATTACTCAGCATAACAGGATAGTCACTCAGCATCAGCATAGGCAGTTTTTGAAAGGATCTGACATTTCAAAAAAAATTACTCGGTTACATCAGCATCAGGTGCTTGGTAGCTGGTGGTGATCCAAGACTGATTCATTTTTATGAAGGTCAGTCAATCGACCGAGTCGGTGGACAGACGCACCCTGTGATCGGTTACAAAGCCTCCAGCAGCACTGAATGTGTGTTCCGAAAGAACGCTGGATGCAGGACAGGCCAGTAGCTCAATTGCATACTGTGCAAGCTCTGGCCAGTGATCCATCCTCAAGACCCAGTAACCCAGAGGATTTTCGGTGGGAAAGGTGTCCAAGTCTGATCTTGCCCCTAGGTATTACTGCACCATGTAAAACAGGCACTGGCGATGGTTGCTGGAACCGATCATTCCTTGGGGCTGCGGACTAAAAAAATGTCTGAACGCATCAGTCAGACAGCTACCTTCTCCACCGCTCCTTCTTTGACTGACCGAAGCCTCAGCAACACGTTGTCCAGAAACAGGAGTTTGTAACCTCCCAGTCTCTGAGAATGCATTGCACAGACCTTTCTGCAAGGCCTCCGGAAAATGTTTCATCCTCTGCTCCCTCTGCGACGGCAAGATAAGGTCTGCAACCTTACCCTTGTAACGTGGATCAAGGAGGGTTGCCAGCCAGTATTGGTCCTTCTCCTTGATACCACGAATACGAGGATCCTTCCGCAGGCTTTGCAGGATCAGGGAGGCCATGCAGCGTAGGTTTGCTGAGGCATTCGGTCCGGAGTCCTCTGGGTCACTAAGGACGACATGATCCGCAGCCACCTCCTCCCAGCCGCGTACAAGTCCATGTGTTTCTTGGGACTGTAAATGATCCCTTAAAGACTGCTGCTGATGCTGAGTGCCAGGCTCCACCTCCATACTGACACAATCTTCCTCCTCCTCCTCCTCCTCTTCCTGTGTGATCGGCAGGCACACAGGAACACTGTCTGGATAAAGGGGGCCTTGAGAGCTAAGGAAGTCCTCCTCTTCCTACCTCTGTTCTGCCTCAAGTGCCCTGTCCATTATTCCACGCAGCGTGTGCTCCAACAGGTGGACAAGGGGGACAGTGTCACTGATGCATGCACTATCACTGCTCACCATCCTCGTGGCCTCCTCAAATGGTGACAGGACAGTGCATGCATCCCTGATCATGGCCCACTGGCGTGGGGAAAAAAAACAAGCTCCCCTGACCCTGTCCTGGTGCCATAGTCGCACAGGTACTCATTGATGGCCCTCTGCTGCATGTGCAGCCGCTGCAGCATGGCCAACGTGGATTTCCACCTGGTGGGCATGTCACAGATTAGGCAGTTCTTGGGCAGGTTAAATTCCTTTTGGAGGTCAGCCAGCCGAGCACTGGCATTATATGACCGGCGGAAATGCACACAGACTTTCCTGGCCTGCCTCAGGACATCCTATAAGCCTGAGTACCTGCCCAAGAACCACTGCACCACCAAGTTAAGGACGTGAGCCAAACAGGACACATGGGTCTTTTGTCCCTGTCGGAGGGCGGAGAGGAGGTTGGTGCCATTGTCGCAAACCACCATTCCTGCCTTAAGTTGGCATGGTGTCAACCACCTCTGAACCTGCCCCTGCAGAGCTGACAGAACCTTTGCCCCAGTGTGGCTCCTGTCCCCCAAGCACACCAGCTCAAGCACCGCATGGCATCTTTTGGCCTGTGTACTTGCGTAGCCCCTTGAACGCCTACGGAGCACCACTGGTTCCGAGGACAAAGCACAGGAAGAGGCCATGGAGGAAGAAGAAGAGGAGGGGGTGGAGGAGAGAGGTGTGTCAGAATCACTAGTAGTGGCATTTTTGAGGCATGGTGGAACAACCTCCAACACTACTGCTCCTTGGCCTGCATCCTTCCCAGCTGCCAGAAGAGTCACCCAATGTGCCGTGAAACTTAGGTAACGTCCCTGTCCATGCCTGCTGGACCATGAGTCAGCAGTAATATGCACCTTACCGCTGACCGCCCTGTCCAGCGAGGCCAAGACATTGCCTTCCACATGCCGGTAGAGAGCTGGCGAGAGTCCTCTTTGTTTTTTGGTGTGGGTCTTTTAGGTACGCTTGCCAACGAACTGCATGACAGGTCAACATATATCTGGTCAAGCATAAGGTGCCCAAGCGGGAGATGTTTTGGCCATGCGAGATACGCTTGAAACATATGTTGCAAATAGCAGTGGTGCCATCTGATGCACTTGTCTCAAAAAAGGCCCACACCAAAGAACTTTTGGAATAACACGTAGAGACAGCAGCACCCTGCACATGCGGAGCTCTGAGGTGTGATGCAGTCAGTGTGCTGCCCTTAGGCTGGCCCCTGGAGGGCATCCTGCCTCGTTGGTGATGTGCCTCCTCCGCCTCCTCTCTCCTATCAGGCACCCATGTTGAGTCAGTGACCTCATCATCCCCTTCCTCCTCATCACTAGAGCAAACCTGGCAGTATGCTGCAGCAGGGGGAACATGACTGCCAGATTGCTGTCCTTCTTGGGCACCCCCTCTGTCCGTGTTCACGTAACTGCCTTCATCTAGCTCAGTATCATCATCAGAGCCTTCTAAACGCTGGGCATCCTCCTGGAGCATGTGCCCAACACTGTGGTCAATCAGTTCGAGGGAATCCTCAGGAGGACATGGTGGGGCTAGGGAAGGAGTCACTGATGCCATTGAGCCGAGGGAAGAGGCCACGTTGGCAGCTGCTTTGCCAGACAAAGTACCCTGAGCATGGGTGAGAGAGGATGAGGAGGATGATGACGGCTTAGTCATCCACTCGACCAAGTCTTCCGCATGTTGCGGCTCAACACGGCCAGCTGCCGAAAAAAAGGCCAAGTGTGTCCCATGGTCACGTGCTGATGAGGATGCACCGTGTCCAAGACCAGCACTGTTGCCTCTAGACACAGAGCCTGCTTGCCCTCTTTTATTGGCTTGTGACTGTCTGCCTCTCCTTGTTGGCCTTCCAGACATACTAATGGGCTGCAGTATGATGTAGCTGCACTAAGCTGGGATATATATATATATATATATATATATATATATATATATATATATATATATATACTGATACTGCAGCTAGCAAAATCAACTGCCTGCTTGTAGTATTATTAGTATGAGAGCACCACCAATCTTCTACAGGTAGCTTTAGCTGAACTCTGTGCAGAGGTTGCATTGCACTAACTTGTAGCTTTAGCTGAACACTGTGCAGAGGTCGCACTACACTAACTTGTAGCTTTAGCTGAACACTGTGCAGAGGTCGCACTACACTAACTTGTAGCTTTAGCTGAACACTGTGCAGAGGACACACTACACTAACGTGTAAATAATGTAGCTGCCTGTGGTAGTGATAGGATCAGGAAAACACCACCAACCTTCTACAGGTAGCTTTAGCTGAACACTGTGGAGAGGTCGCACTACACTAACGTGTAAATAATGTAGCTGCCTGTGTTAGTGATAGGATCAGGAAAACGCCACCAACCTTCTACAGGTAGCTTTAGCTGAACACTGTGCAGAGGTCGCACTACACTAATGTGTAAATAATGTAGCTGCCTGCGGTAGTGATAGGATCAGGAAAACAACACCAACCTTCTACAGTAGGGATGAGCTTCGAGTTTGAGTCGAACTCATGTTCGACTCGAACATTGGCTGTTCGCAAGTTCGCCGAACAGCGAACAATTTTGGGTGTTCGCGGCAAATTCGAATGCCGCGGAACACCCTTTAAAAGTCTATGGGAGAAATCAAAAGTGCTAATTTTAAAGGCTAATATGCAAGTTATTGTCATAAAAAGTGTTTGGGGACCCAGGTCCTGCCCCAGGGGACATGGATCAATGCAAAAAAAAGTTTTAAAAACGGCCGTTTTTTCAGGAGCAGTGATTTTAATAATGCTTAAAGTCAAACAATAAAAGTGTAATATCCCTTTAAATTTCGTACCTGGGGGGTGTCCATAGTATGCCTGTAAAGGGGCGCATGTTTCCTGTGTTTAGAACAGTCTGACAGCAAAATGACATTTTGAAGGAAAAAACTCATTTAAATCTACCCGCGGCTATTGCATTGCCGACAATACACATAGAAGTTCATTGATAAAAACGCCATGGGAATTCCCCAAAGGGGAACCCCGAACCAAAATTAAAAAAAAAAATGACATGGGAGTCCCCCTAAATTCCATACCAGGCCCTTCAGGTCTGATATGGATATTAAGGGGAACCCCGGCCAAAATTTTTAAAAAAAAATGACGTGGGGTTCCCCTTAAATTCCATACCAGACCCTTATCCGAGCACGCAACCTGGCAGGCCGCAGGAAAAGAGGGGGGGACGAGAGTGCGGCCCCCCCCTCCTGAACCGTACCAGGCCACATGCCCTCAACATTGAGAGGGTGCTTTGGGGTAGCCCCCCAAAACACCTTGTCCCCATGTTGATGAGGACAAGGGCCTCATCCCCACAACCCTGGCCGGTGGTTGTGGGGGTCTGCGGGCGGGGGGCTTATCGGAATCTGGAAGCCCCCTTTAACAAGGGGACCCCCAGATCCCGGCCCCCCCCTGTGTGAAATGGTAAGGGGGTACTTACCCCTACCATTTCACTAAAAAACTGTCAAAAATGTTAAAAATGACAAGAGACAGTTTTTAACAATTCCTTTATTTAAATACTTCTTCTTTCTTCTATCTTCCTTCATCTTCTGGTTCTTCTGGTTCTTCTGGCTCTTCTGGTTCTTTCTCCGGCGTTCTCGTCCAGCATCTCCTCCGCGGCGTCCTCTATCTTCCTCTCCTCGGGCCGCTCTGCACCCATGGCATGGGGGGGGGGAGGCTCCCGCTCTTCTCTTCTTCTCTTCTTCATTTTCTTCTCCAGGCCGCTCCGCACCCATGCTGGCATGGAGGGAGGCTCCTGCTGTGTGACGGCGCTCCTCGTCTGACAGTTCTTAAATAACGGGGGGCGGGGCCACCCAGTGACCCCGCCCCCCTCTGACGCACGGTGACTTGACGGGACTTCCCTGTGATGTCACGGGGAATGCCACGGGGAAGTCCCGTCATGTCCCGTGCGTCAGAGGGGGGCGGGGTCACCGGGTGGCCCCGCCCCCCGTTATTTAAGAACTGTCAGACGAGGAGCGCCGTCACACAGCGGGAGCCTCCCTCCATGCCAGCATGGGTGCGGAGCGGCCCGGAGAAGAAAATGAAGAAGAGAAGAAGAGAAGAAAAGAAGAAGAGAAGAAGATGAAGAGAAGAGCGGGAGCCTCCCCCCATGCCATGGGTGCGGAGCGGCCTGAGGAGAAGAAGACGCCGCGGAGGAGATGCTGGACGAGAATGCCGGAGGAAGAACCAGAAGAGCCAGAAGAACCAGAAGAACCAGAAGATGAAGGAAGATAGAAGAAAGAAGAAGTATTTAAATAAAGGAATTGTCAAAAACTGTCTCTTGTCATTTTTAACATTTTTGACAGTTTTTTAGTGAAATGGTAGGGGTAAGTACCCCCTTACCATTTCACACAGGGGGGGGCCGGGATCTGGGGGTCCCCTTGTTAAAGGGGGCTTCCAGATTCCGATAAGCCCCCCGCCCGCAGACCCCCACAACCACCGGCCAGGGTTGTGGGGATGAGGCCCTTGTCCTCATCAACATGGGGACAAGGTGTTTTGGGGGGCTACCCCAAAGCACCCTCCCAATGTTGAGGGCATGTGGCCTGGTACGGTTCAGGAGGGGGGCCGCACTCTCGTCCCCCCCTCTTTTCCTGCGGCCTGCCAGGTTGCGTGCTCGGATAAGGGTCTGGTATGGATTTTTGGGGGGACCCCACGCCGTTTTTTTTTTTTTTTTTTTTTGGCACGGGGTTCCCCTTAAAATCCATACCAGACCTGAAGGGTCTGGTATGGAATTTAGGGGGAACCCCACGTCATTTTTTTTTTTTTTAATTTTGGCCGGGGTTCCCCTTAATATCCATATCAGACCTGAAGGGCCTGGTATGGAATTTAGGGGGACTCCCACGTCATTTTTTTTTTTAAATTTTGGTTCGGGGTTCCCATTTGGGGAATTCCCATGCCGTTTTTTTCAATGAACTTCTATGTGTATTGCCGGCAATGCAATAGCTGTGGGTAGTTTTAAATGAGTTTTTTCCTTCAAAATGTCATTTTGCTGTCAGACTGTTCTAAACACAGGAAACATGCGCCCCTTTACAGGCATACTATAGACACCCCCCAGGTACGAAATTTAAAGGGATATTACACTTTTATTGTTTGACTTTAAGCATTATTAAAATCACTGCTCCTGAAAAAACGGCTGTTTTTAAAACTTTTTTTTGCATTGATCCATGTCCCCTGGGGCAGGACCTGGGTCCCCAAACACTTTTTATGACAATAACTTGCATATTAGCCTTTAAAATTAGCACTTTTGATTATTCATGTTCGTGTCCCATAGACTTTAACGGTGTTCGCGTGTTCGAACAAACTTTTTTCCTGTTTGCATGTTCTGGTGCGAACCGAACAGGGGGGTGTTCGGCTCATCCCTATTCTACAGGTAGCTTTAGCTGAACACTGTGCAGAGGACGCACTACACTAAGGTTTAAATAATGTAGCTGCCTGCAGTAGTGATAGGATCAGGAAAACACCACCAACCTTCTACAGGTAGCTTTAGCTGAACACTGTGCAGAGGTTGCACTACACTAACTTGTAGCTTTAGCTGAACACTGTGCAGAGGTCGCACTACACTAACTTGTAGCTTTAGCTGAACACTGTGCAGAGGACGCACTACACTAACATTTAAATAATGTAGCTGCCTGCGGTAGTGATAGAATCAGGAAAACACCACCAACCTTCTACAGGTAGCTTTAGCTGAACACTGTGCATAGGTTGCACTACATTAACGTGTAAATAATGTAGCTGCCTGTGGTAGTGATAGGATCAGGAAAACACCACCAACCTTCTACAGGTAGCTTTAGCTGAACACTGTGCAGAGGTCGCACTACACTAACTTGTAGCTTTAGCTGAACACTGTGCAGACGTCACACTATACTAACTTGTAGCTTTAGCTGAACACTGTGCAGAGGACGCACTACACTAACATTTAAATAATGTAGCTGCCTGCGGTAGTGATAGGATCAGGAAAACACCACCAACCTTCTACAGGTAGCTTTAGCAGAACACTGTGCAGAGGTCGCACTACACTAACTTGTAGCTTTAGGTGAATACTGTGCAGAGGTCGCACTACACTAACATGTAAATAATGTAGCTGCCTGCGGTAGTGATAGGATCAGGAAAACAACACCAACCTGCTACAGGTAGCTTTAGCTGAACACTGTGCAGAGGTTGCACTACACTGACTTGGAGCTTTAGCTGAACACTGTGCAGAGGTCGCACTACACTAACGTGTAAATAATGTAGTTGCCTGCGGTAGTGAAAGGATCAGGAAAACAGCATCAACCTTCTACAGGTAGCTTTAGCTGAACACTGTGCAGAGGTCGCACTACACTAATGTGTAAATAATGTAGCTGCCTGCGGTAGTGATAGGATCAGGAAAACAACACCAATCTTCTACAGGTAGCTTTAGCTGAACACTGTGCAGAGGTCGCACTACACTAACTTGTAGCTTTAGCTGAACACTGTGCAGAGGTCACACTACACTAACTTGTAGCTTTAGCTGAACTCTGTGCAGAGGTCGCACTACACTAACTTGGAGCTTTAGCTGAACACTGTGCAGAGGTCGCACTACACTAACTTGGAGCTTTAGCTGAACACTGTGCAGAGGTCGCACTACACTAAAAAATAATGTAGCTGCCTGTGGTAGTGATAGGATCAGAAAAACACCACCAATCTTCTACAGGTAGCTTTAGGTGCACACTGTGGAGAGGACGCACTACACTAACTGTAAATACTGTAGCTAATAGGACTAATAAGATCAGATGAACACCAGAAATTTTCTTCAAATACTGTAACAACACCTGCCTGCCTGTCAGTAGGCAGATAACAACAGGAACGGATCTAGCTAAACTGAATACAGTGTGTGTATGTATATATATATATATATATATATATATATATATATATATATATATATATACACAACACCTGGGATGCATATATATACACAATACACTGTAAGTGCAGCTAACTCACTGACTATCCTGCCTAATCTATCTAACTTAAATCAAATGACACTGTCTCTCTGTCTCTGTCTCTCAACGCCGGAACACACTACACAGGGCCGACGTGCAGGCGGCCTTATATAGTGTGGGGTGTGTACTAAACCCCCTGAGCCATAATTGGCCAAAACCACCCTGGCTTTGGCCAATTACAGCTCTCTGTACAGACGGCGCTGTGATTGGCCAAGCATGCGGGTCATAGTGCATGCTTGGCCAATCATCAGCCAGCAATGCACTGTGATGCCGCAGTGAATTATGGGCCGTGACACGCCACTCAAATTTGGCACAAAGGGCCCATATCATTCGCAATTCATCAAACGATCGAACAGACGATGTTCGAGTCAAACATGGGTTCGACTCGAACACGAAGCTCATCCCTACTCACCACACACTCAACTCTATCCCAACCGTAAGAAGATGGCAAAGGGTAAGTGACGGAGACCTCAGTAGATTTCAACCACTCTGTTCTCATGGCTAACACAAACCCAACATGTACGGATCTCAGGGTGGCTTCATACAACGTTCAGGGACTAAATTCCCCCAGGAAACGGAGAATAGCATTTGAAAACTACCGCTCCCTCAAAATAGATATAGTGTTGCTCCAAGAGACGCACTTTCCGATTCGATACAACCCCAAATTCCTCCACTCACATTACCCGACATTTTACCTCGCAAACACGGCTGATAAGACTAAGGGGGTAGCAATACTGTTCTTGAAGAACAGCAAATTTTCCCCCATCTCAGACTACAGGGACCCAGATGGTAGATTCATCCTTCTCAAAGGTTCTATTGAGGGGAGACTATACTCTCCTACTACGCCTTCAATAAGGGACAAACTAAATTTTTCCAAGCCATCCTCAAAACCCTGAACCCCCTCCTGGAGGGCAAGGTTATCTTTGGGGGGGACTCTAATGTTGCATTTGATCAGGGGCTTGACAAGAAAAAACCCCTCAAAGCCCAACTGACATGTCCCACTAAGGCAAGTCTCAGCTTAGCAATACTTCTCCACTCCAACGGCCTAATCAACATCTGGAGGGAACTGAACCCCCACGAAAAGAGACTACACAAACTACTCCCCCCCACTAGTCTTATGCCAGGATTGATCATATCCTGATACCCCCCCAACCTTATCCCTGTGACACATGTGACCATCATAGATATGGTCTGGTCAGACCACTCGCTGGTCCTCTTCTCCCTGCGAAACACCCTCACCAGGATGCAGGGAACACACTGGTGACTAAAGGAATCGCTCCTTAGTGACCTTGTCAAAGTAAAGGAAATAGATGACTCCCTTAAGGACTACTTTAGTCTAAACAATGTAGATGGCATCTCCCCCGAAATCCTGTGGGCAGCCCACAAAGTAACCATTAGGGGTACAATAATCCGTCTAGCGACCCAGATCAAGAAAGAGCGACAGATTGACATTTTCAATTTGGAAAAAGAGTTTTCTGCTTTAAAAACTGAACACAAGAAATGCCCCTCTAAGACCTTATCAGAACAATTGGACGCTGCAAGATTGGAGCTCAACTTGGCACTATCAGCGAAAGTGGAAAAACACATCCGCTGGAGTGGAGCAAAATTCTATTCACAGAAGGATAAGATAGGCCCTATGTTAGCCTCCAAGCTCTCACCACGGTACCGCACACACACACTTCCCAAAATCAGAGTAGCGGGTAAACCCCCTACAGCCAACCCTAACAAAATACTGGACGCATTTCACGAATTTTACGCCAAGCTCTACAGCAGGACCCCCACAGACAAGGGCCCAATGATCTCCAGATTCATCCAAGACCTTCCAATTCCTACCCTGTCCATTGAACATAAAGATATAATGGAGGCAGCCTTCACAGTTGAGGAGTTAACGGAGGTCATTAAAAGCCTTAAGAAAGGCTCCTGGACCTAATGGACTTTCAGTGCCTTATTATCAGGTCCTTGCTGACACTCTGGTCCCTTACATGGCAAAATTTTTTAATGCCAAAGCCCGTGGATCTCCCTTAGACCCTCAACTTAATACTGCCTACATTACAGTGATCCCCAAACCAAACAAAAACCAGGAAGAAGTTGAAAACTATAGACCTATCTCCCTCATAAATAATGCCCTAAAGATATTGACAAAAATCCTCACCAACTGACTCGCCTCCTTCATTAACTGTTATGTCCATAAAGACCAAGTAGGATTTATTCCGGGTAGCCAGGGGCCAGACCGAATCAGAAGGGCCATGGACATTGTCTCCCTTCTACAATCCAACTGGGACAAAGGCCCTAAACAAGAGGGGATGCTCCTATCCCTCGATCTACACAAGGCCTTTGAATCGGTCGAATGGCCTTACATTTTCACCCTCATGAGGCAGTGGGGATTTGGCCAACGCTTCATGGGGATTCTCCACTCCCTATACTCTACCCCGAAAGCTATGATCAGCCTACAAGGCCATTATTTAAAACCCCTCAGTATCACTAGAGGCACCAAACAGGGTTACAACCCCAACATCCAGGGAGTGACCTGTGGGTCTCAAATCCACAAATGTGGACTGATCGCAGATGACATGCTGCAATTCATAACTTCACCAATAACTTCCCTTCCAAACCTATGCAAAACACTGAATGACTTTACAGAGGCCTCGGGCTTACGGGTAAACTATACCAAGTCCCACGCTCTCAACATCTCCCTCAAGTCGGACACGGTAGCGACACTACAAAGTGCCTTTGAATTCAAGTGGAGTGATTCCTCCATACTTAGGAATTAATCTCACGGCTAAAATAGAACACATACTCTTTGAACTTCCCATCCACATACCACAAACTTGAGGCTGCCCTGAGGAATTGGGCTAGGGGAGAACTTTCCTTGCTAGGGAGGATTCACTCCATTAAAATGACACTCCTCCCCAGACTGCTCTACCTCTTCAGAGCCCTCCTGATTAACATAAGGAGAGACCATTTGAAATCCTTCCAAAGATAAGTCAACATATTCATCTGGGGAGGGGCGGGATACAGGCTACCCCAAAAAACCCTCTTCCTGCTTAGGATATGGGGGGTTAGGGCTACCTCCCATGTTATGGTATTTCCAAGCAGCAAGACTAGCACAGCTCTCCACGGTGTACTCCAGACTTGAAAAACCGGACTGGAGTCAAATAGAGAGGCAGGCGGCCCCTACCTTCACCCTAGACTACCTACTATGGGTCCCTTCCAGGGAACGACCCCCAATACTCTCTCCTATCCTCTTGCAATTCTTGACTCTATGGGACAGGTTGAGAACCGAGTCCTCTCTGGCCTCAGAAAGTCGACCCCTAGCCCATATCTTTAACAACCCAGACGTCATCCCTGGCCAAGACATCAAAGCTTTTAAATGGTGGTTGGATAAGGGGTTGTATCAAATCAGACACTTCTTCACTTCCCTGGGACCAATTTTCCTGAAATGTTGTATGCAGCAGCTGGAGATCAGGGGCGTAACTACCACCATAGCGACCCATGCGGGCGCTATGGGGCCCGCAGCCAAGTGGGGCCCAGTGAGGATGAGAGCACCGCCGGCACAGTCTCCCAGCCAGGGGAAAAGAGAGGAGAGGAAGAGGCAAGCTGTGACCTGTGCCCAGTGCAGCGTGACCTGTGCCCAATACAGCCTGGTCTGCCTGTGCCCCATATAGCCTCACCTGTGCAGAGGAAGAGGCAAGCCACCCAGATCAGCAGAGGGCTGAATTGCCCGATGTAATAGCTTTCTTTAGAACTTCCAGTGTTCCCGGGGCTCACGTCACATAGCTCCACCTCTGGGCCCGGCGCCTTTGATAGACAGAACGCCAATCCAATGCGGGATGTGTGACGTCATCAAAGGCGTCAGGCCAAGAGGTGGGGCTATGTGACGATGAGCCCCAGGAAGACGGGAAATTCAAATGAAAGCTATTACAGCGGGCAATCCTGCTCTCTGCTGATCGGGGTGGCTTGCCTCTTCCTCTGCACAGGTGAGGCTGTATGGGGCACAGGCAGACCAGGCTGTATTGGGCACAGACAATGCTGTATTGGGCACAGGTCACACTGCATTGGGCACAGGTCATGCTGCATTGGGCACAGGTCACACTGTATGGGGCACAGGTCACGTTGTATGGGGCACAGGTCACGCTGTATGGGGCACAGGTCATGCTGCTTTGGGCACAGGTCATGCTGCATTGGGCACAGGTCATGCTACATTGGGCACAGGTCACGCTGTATGGGGCACAGGTCACGCTGCATTGGGCACAGTTCACGCTGCATTGGGCACAGTTCACGCTGCATTGGGCACAGGTCACGCTGTATGGGGCACAGGTCACGCTGCATTGGGCACAGGTCACGCTGCATTGGGCACAGGTCACGCTGCATTGGGCACAGGTAATGCTGCATTGGGCACAGGTCACGCTGTATGGGGCACAGGTAATGCTGTATGGGGCCCAGGTCACACTGCATTGGGCACAGGTCACGCTGCATTGTGCACAGGTCACGCTATATGTGGCACAGGTCACGCTGCATTGACACTAGGGCAGCTGTGAGGGGGGCTGTTTGCAGGGGGGCCCGTACAACATTTTGCTATGGGGCCCTGCTATTTCTAGCTACGCCCCTGCTGGAGATCCTGACTTCGGAACACTTCAGATTTTATCAGATACAACATTTTCTTCACAAAATCTGGAAGGGGAAACCCGCACCACCCAGATTCACACCCTATGAAATATGGTGTGGACAGACCACAGAACAGAGGGGTAGAATCTCCTTAATCTACCAGTCACTTGCTTACCAGTCGTGCAAAACCCTGTATATGGCCGCATTGGAAAATGACCTGTAAATTCACTGGGACGTGGAGAAGTGGCAGGCATCCTTTTCTAGAGCCTTCCAGGGAATTAGGAATAAATCCCTAATAGAATCTAGCCTTAAGGTAATGACCAGTTTGTACCTCACCCCTGCCAAATTGGCTGCTATGTATCCCACAGCAAACCCTCAATGTTTCAGAGGGTCTCACCTTATTGGCTCAATGGCCCATATCTGGTGGGAGTGTCCCAGAATAAGGTCATTCTGAAACAGAATGTTTGCCCTGATCCAAAAAGTGACAGACCTCCAGGTCCCAAGAACCCCTGCCAACGCCCTCCTCAATGCAAATTTCCCCAAGACCTCCAAAACCAACCGCAAATGAATCCACTTTATTTTACTAGGTGCCACGCTTACAATAGCCAAAGCATGGAAGCAACCTAGGGTCTCCTTCTCAGCTGCCAAATGTAAATTATCATGGATTATGTCCCAATAGAAATTGACCAACATCTTAGTAGACTCCACAGTGCAGTTTAAATCGATCTGGGAACCCTGGGCCCTACACATGGGCATCTCCCTCATTCTGGGGGTACGGACATAACTACCAACCATCCTCGCTGCACGTTCACATCACCTCCTGTTGATTGGCTTTTCTTCCTCCCTCCTTATATTCCCCCCTTTAACCTGCCTCTCTTCCCCTCCCTCCCCCTTTTCACTATGGCCCGCTACGCCATCTGGAGAGACCCTCCGGACTAAGAACCTCTAGGTCTACTGGATAAAGGACCATCCCTTTGGGGCGTTGAAGCTAGGCACCTGAATCCCTATATGCAAGGCTCAATGCTCGATCAAAGTGAATGTTAAACTCTGGTTATTAGGGGGAGCTCCCCAGGCACAGTGTGATCCCTTTAGGGGTGCCCGGAGGATCTCGCCAGATTCCAGGATACTGATACCAAAAGCTGCATTGTAACACTGAGAATACAGTGCGGACTCAGAGATTACAGCCCTTCCCCACCTCAACAGTTACTTTTACCTGTAATCTCAGTGGTTCTTATTATCCCTCATTGGAAGTAGTGTTGTTTCATGTATTCTTGTGTTGAATAAATAAAAATCTTTGAAAGTAAAAAATGCCATAAATCTATACCCTAATTTGTAGACGCTATAACTTTTGTGCAAACCAATCAATATACGAGTATTGCCATTTTTTTTTTACCAAAAATATGTAGAAGAATACATATCGGCCTAAACTGAGGAAAAAATGTGTTTTTTTTTATAAAAAATGTGGGATATTTATTATAGCAAAAAGTAAAAGATATTGTGTTTTTTCAAAATTGTCACTCTTCTTTTGTTTATAGTGCAAAAAATAAAAACCACAGAGGCAATTAAATACCACCAAAAGAAATCTCTATTTGTGGGAAAAAAAGGACCTCAATTTTGCGGCACACGACCGCGCAATTGCCAGTCAAATCGACGCTGTGCCGTATTGGAAAAAATGGCCTGGTCATTGAGTAGCCAAATCTTCCGGGGCTGAAGTGGTTAAAAATGTTTACTGGGATACTACACTTAGCTGGCGCTTCCTTCCCTCTCTGCTTTTTTCCTTATTATTTAAGGTTACTTTATAGATGTTTCACATTTGTAAACATTATGTTTTGTATTTGAAAAAGTCTTGAAATAAAAATTATAATCTAAAAAAACTAGAGAGATTTACTAAATCTGGAGCACTCAGATCTGGTGCAGCTGTGCATGGTAGTCAAACAGCGTCAAACTTCAGCTTGTTCAGTTAAGCTTCTACAATAAAACCTGAAGGCTCATAGATTTCTATACAGAGCTGCACCAGATTTTGCATGCCCCAATTTTGGTAACCCCCCACATGCCTCCTTCTCCATATTGCTGTAGGGCAGAACCTGGCTACATTAATAGGCTATAGCCGCTAATATTGTACAGTGGTTGGAGAGTACATAAGCAGTTTATTTGGGCCACAATGCCCAGAAACCAAAATGCCGCCTTGCTAACGCAGATTGACATGTCATGTTGCACTGTTGCCACCATTTAAAGCTGACCATCCATAAAAATAGGAGGTTAGTTCTATTGAAAGCCCCCCACCCCCAAAGCCAAATTGCCTGAGAAGGGAATTGAAAGTAAAGCTCTTGCTTTATCCCCAAGACAATGCACCCTTGCCCATTGCAGGGGTGTATTCTCTCAGGATTGCTCAGCTATCCTAGGAGGCAGCAGTGAGGCATAATGATGGCGTTGCAGGCATTGAAAGCCATGGCTTGAAAAGGTTTTTTCTTTTTTTTTTTTTTTTTTTTTAGCAAAATCTTTATTTTTACATTTCCTTTGTGGAAAAATTGCTAGAATACTATAGAGTTTTGTCTTTTGCTTCCATAATGTTTACGGCAGGTGTCAGTTGTATTGCATAAATGTGTTATACCAAACTGATATGTGGTGTGCTGTGTTTAGCTTTGGGAGAATGTATGGGGGGGGGGTGCTTTTTTTTATTTTATTGGTTGGCATTTGAAAACAAAAATGACAGCCCTCTCCTAGTGCTTAATATATATATAAATAAAGCCAATACCTACAGTAATTTAAGCTAAACAAAGGACAACTTTAATTTTAATAATAAATAACTGACCCTGGAAGTAGCACTGATGTCCTAGCAACCAATGACGTGTGGCCAAGCCAGACTGGTTGCTACAATACTAGTGACCTCTTGGTCATTGGCATCCAAGTAACCAGACACGCTATGTGACTGAGTGTCATTGGTTGCTAAGATGCTGGCGATCTTAGGCTACCAATGCCCTAACAACAAACAGCAATGGGGAAGTGGGGTACAAACTCTTCCCTGTTACCACAAATTACTCCAAAATGACCTTGGTCTTTTTACTGCCAGTTTCATTATCTCTGAAACGGAGGTATTTCTTTATGACTTTGTCACAGGCATTGTGACATAATGTTAAAGTGTCCCTATTAACAACTACCGGCATTAGTCACAGTCAATAATAGCATTGGAACTGTTGCACTGCTTTTCTGAACTTGGCACAGCACATTTTAAACAACATGATGCCAGAAAAGTGTTTCAAATGCTATATTGAATGTTACTTTAAGTTCCATGTCATCCAGATATTAAAGTGATTGCAAAGGATCACCTTGTAAAACGTGAAAGGCCAAACATTTTTTAATAGATATGAAAAAAAAAAAACATTATAAATACCTTTTTTTCCCTTTTTTATAAGTGATTCCCTTATTCTCAGCTCCATAAGAGCTGGGGGGGCAGCAATACACTGAGCTTGCCAGTGAATGGCTGTGCAGCGGGGGGGGGGGGGGGGGGGGGGGTTCAGGACAAGTCTGATCATTGAAGGGGAGTACACTGAGTTCCCAGCATACCTAGAGAACTGACCACGGTGTGCTGTCCTGCTTAGTGTGGTCAATTTTTAATAGGAAAGCCAGGGGACTAGCAGGAACGCCAGGGATTTCACATAAAGGAAGCAATACAAAGAGAACAGGATACTTTCTCATACAAGTATATGGTACAGCAGGCACATGTCAGGCATATGAAGTGTTGGGGTAACAAACAGTTTAACTCATTCTCTTTATGCATAGGCAAAGGTTATATGTTACAGATACCGTTTTTTCATACTTTCTTTCCAAAGGTCCTGTGCTGAGAACTTACAGTGTGAGGCCTCAATGCTAAAAACCAATCCATGTTCTCCCATGAGTGCAAATTTAAAACTGAGGAATCATTCTTAGGATATCTTACATCTTCCAATACTGTCACACTCAGAGGTAATGTGTACAAATAAAAAAAGTGCAATATAGCCTTTGAATTGAGGTGTACTGTATGTGTTCTACTAAATGTTTATAGCAAAATAAAAATAAAAAGAAATTGTACTTAGCAATATAATATAGCCTATATTTAAAATTTAAATAATAAAAGACAAACAAACATAAGATTGTCCTATTGCGTTTTAACAGTGTACACAATTGTCAAACAATATTGTCTTTTTATTCATTTAGTTATCATTTGTAAAGCCAAGTTGCAGGAATATTGATAAGAGTTTGCTGGAAAGACAGTGCTGCTTAATAAAGAAGTAATTTTAAACACCATTATCAAATAATGTTATGTCTGTTTTCTATCAAGTTGAGTATTTTAAGACTGTAGTACATACAATTTCTTTTTGTTGGCACAAGTCTATTCTTTTCAAATGTGTTCATGTTCACAATGCGAAAATATATAGAAATACACAAATTTGGCACAGCAATCATGGAAAAGATTGTTTTTATACAGTGCCTTGAAAAAGTATTCATACCCCCTGAAAGTTTCCACATTTTGTCATGTTACAACCAAAAAACGTAAATGTATTTTATTGGGATTTTAAGTGATAAACCAACACAAGGTGGCGCATAATTGTGAAGTGGAAGGAAAATGATAAATGGTTTTCAACATTTTTTACAAATAAATATTTGAAAAGTGTAGCGTGCTTAGTATTAACCCCCCCCCCCCCCCCCCCGAGTCAATAATTTGTATAACCACCTTTCGCTGCAATTACAGCTGCAAGTCTTTTTCGGGATGTCTCTACCAGCTTTACACATCTAAGGAGGGTCATTTTTGCCCATTCTTCTTTGAAAAATAGCTCAAGCTCTGTCAGATTTGATGGAGAGTGTCTGTGAACAGCAATTTTCAAGTCTTGCCACAGATTCTCAATTGGATTTAGGTCTAGACTTTGACTGGGCCATTCTAACACATGAATATGCTTTGATCTAAACCATTCCATTGTAGCTTTGGCTGTATGTTTAGTGTCGTTGTCCTGCTGGAAGGTGAACGCTCCAGTCTCAAGTCTTTTGCAGACTCTAACAGGTTTTCCTCTAAGATTGCCCTGTATTTGGCTCCATCCATCTTCTTATTAACTCTGACCAGCTTCCCTGTCCCTTCTGAAGAAAAGCATCCCCACAACATGATGCTGCCACCACAATGCTTCCCGGTGGGGATGGTGTGTTCAGGGTGATGTGCAGTGTTAGTTTTTCGCCACACATAGTGTTTTTCTTTTAGAATGCAATTTTGGTCTCATCTGACCAGAGAACCTTCTTCCACATGTTTGCTGTGTCCCTCACATGACTTCTCACAAACTGCAAATGGGATTTTCTATGGCATTCTTTCAACAATGGCTTTCTTCTTGCCACTCTTTCATAAAGGCCAGATTTGTGGAGTGCACGACTAATAGTTGTCCTTTGGACAGATTCTCCCACCTGAGCTGTGGATCTCTTCAGCTCCTTTAGAGTTACCATGGGCCTCTTGGCTGCTGCTCTGATTAATGCTCTCTTTACCTGGTCTGTCAGTTTAGGTAGATGGCCATATCTTGGTAGGTTTGCAGTTGTGTCATACTCTTTCCATTTTCAGATGATGGATTGAACAGTGCTCCATGAGATGTTCAAAGCTTGGGATATTTTTTTAATAACCTAACCCTGCTTTAAACTTCTCCACAACTTTATCCCTGACCTGTCTGGTGTGTTCCTTGGTCTTCATGATGCTGTTTGTTCACTAAGGTTCTCTGACAAACCTCTAAAGGGTTTCATAGAGCAGCTGTATTTACACTGAGATTAAATTACACACAGGTATGCTCTATTTACTAGATAGGTGACTTCTGAAGGCAATTGGTTCCACTAGATTGTAGTTAGGGGTATCAGAGTAAGGGAGGCTGAATACAAATGCATGCCTCACTTTTCACATATTTATTTGTAAAAAAAATTTGAAAACCATTTATAATGTTCCTTCCACTTCACAATTATGTGTCACTTTGTGTTGGTCTATCACATTAAATACCAATAAAATACATTTACCTTTTGGTTGTAACATGACAGAATGTGGAAAATTTCAAGGGATATAAATACTTTTTCAAGGCACTGTATAAAAACAATCTTTTCCATGATTGCTGTGCCAAATTTGTGTGATTCTGTATATATCCGCATTGTGAACATGAAGGCATTGTATTACAGCATATGGTTCTTGATAGGTAATACCCCTTGGTAGGTACACTTCTGCTGGCCAGCCTCCCTTCAACCTGTAAAGAATGTACGAGCACTTGGAAATAAAACATCAAGACATGTGTGGTCTTTCAGTCTGTATTCAAATTAATTCAAGTCAGGACAGCTTATATACAGTTCAAAAAGGGGATGTGACATTAGTCCCCCAGACCAACTAAAATATACATAGAATATTTACAAGCAATACATATATACGTCATAGGAAATAGTAATTCGCAAGTAATGACAATCTGAAATAATAAACAGGGTGTATGTACGTAAAGGGAAACAGATGTATACATAACATGAAAAACTAACTCAGGAAAGAAAACCTAGAATAAGCAGAAATAACAGGAAAACACAAATATTCTCAGGCTTTAGATAACAATGGGAGGAAGCTTACATCCTCAAAAACAGACATGTCTGAGTTGCAAAAACAGAGCATTTCAGCAGAATTAGAAGCTAAAGTCTAGCTCCAAAAAATCAATTAAGCATGACTATATAACATTTAAAATAAAGCATAATTCTTACAATCCCTCTCATTGGTCACAAAGTGACAATTATAAATTTTGTCTCCCATATGCATCATCTTCTGTTGCCTTTCTATAAATGCATTGGCCTATCTTTATGAGAAAATATATAAAGAGAAGAAGCAATAAACGTATTAAGATTAACATTCCGGCTTGTCTAAACCATGATAAAATAGACCCAAAAAATCTCCAAAACTTCCCTATCCCTTAAAAGGATTCCACCCATCATTAACAATTTTCCTGGGTTTTGGCTGAAGTCCTGCTACCTCCTTTCGAAGCTGATTAATTACTTCATAATAATCAGGTACTTCCATACTTGAATTATGAATCCATGTACAGCACTCGTAATCTTCTGTTACTTCACAGAGACCAGCAAGTGCAGCTCCCATGGATTCAAATACTCGCTCATGTAGCATTAACTGTTTCCGTTTGTTCCCGATTAAGCAAAGCAATGTCATCTGACTTTTTTTAATACCTCATCCATTATAATTGAATACTTGTTTAATCTCCTCATTACTTAAATTCCCCATCCTGTCCATGATGGAAACCATGCCCATGTCATGTCTCCTTTATTAAAACGTTCCTCCTATTTACATGTTTAAGGGGATATTTTGGATGTTTACTTGCTTGTAATACATGGTGAGAACTCCCACTCCCAATTATCTCCATGACTGGAACCAGAGAGACAATATAGCACCATTCTCTCTCTTGTATAGTGATCCATGGGTAACATACCTTGCCACAACAGATAAACAAATTATTACTTAATGTGAAAGGTCGCAGGCCCAGCGCCTTTTTTACTTGGTCAGAATAACTAGATAGAGTAAGTATTGACAAGACCTTACCAGTTGAATGATGTTGTGGGTGTGTTTCATTCATTAGGGACCAAATTGTGCCATTTAAGTCTTTACTAGAAATGTTAAACATAGAAGATAGGTCTGGGCTTAAAGATATGTTAAGCTGTGATTTATGACACATTTCCTATTTGACTCAATTCCTAGTGTAAAACACCAACTTGGTGGGTAAATTTGCGCAATTATAGGAAAGGAAACTGATTAATTTCCCTGGACTCCTGATATATCTTGCATACTTACTGCGGGGGTGCCATTCAAAAAAGAAGTGATGTTTACCGGAGCAGCCAGTAAAGGTATCCTCATTGTTCTTGGATGTAATATACTGCAAACCCAACATTTATCATACGCTGACTTTTTGCATAGCTATATTTGAATTGTAACAACAACATCTTATCAGTAAGAGATGTAGTATCTAATGATGTTAAAGCTCTTGATTGTCGATAGTGAGTCCCATTGTGTTGCACAGTACTTGGACAGAAAGGTAAGTCTTGTGGATGATAATAACAGGTACTAATCACCCATACCGGCAAAAAAACTCAGTGAGAGAAAGCCTCAGAACGTCCAAGATGTCTGGGGACTGAGAATCAACACTTTGCCCTGTGTCTTCTGATTTGTCTGTTTCAGAGACTTCTGCACCTGCTTCACTCTCTTGTTTATCTACTTCAGGGACTTCTACACCTACTTCTCCCCCTTTATATGTGCCTTAAGTCCTAGGATCCTCTAGGACATTTTTCACCCTTGAAGCATGGATCCAGGCTTGAGAATCGGTCATTAGGATTGCGATTCCTGTTACAGAAGTCACCACGGTTGGCTCCCCATACAGTGGGTCCGTAACCTTGTGCTTGTGGAGTGTTTTAACCACTACTTGGTCTCCTGGTTTAAACAGATGTGTCGGTTCCTGTGAAGGAATGGGAAAAGAAAGAGAACATCACTGTAGATGCTATTCAAAAGCCGCATAGGATTCACGCCATATTCTTCCTGAATCAGCCCCAAATCACCTGGCATTAACGCCATTGGACCACTTGTCCAAGGTGTGGGAAAGGGTCTTCTCATCAACTTTTCAAAAGGAGACATTTTAGTAGTTTTGCTAGGAGTCACCCTTATTTCCGCCAGTACTGCTGGCAAGTATGCCTCCCACCTAACATAAGTGCCTCCTGTAGCTTTTCTGAATTTTTCTTTAATTATACGGTTCACTCTTTCCACCACCCCCAAACTCTGAGGATGGTATGGAATATGAAACTTCCAATTAATCACCATTAATTTAGCAATATTTTGCAAAATCTTAGAAGTGAATGTGGTACCTTTGTCCAAATCAATGGTTAATGGGCAACCCCACCTTGGGATTATTTCTTTACACAAAATCTTGGCTACTGTAAGTGCGTTCTCTTTATGGGTTTCAAAAGCTTCTGGCCACTTACTACATTTATCTACTATAACTAGCAGATATTTTGTTATATTCCTGCTACCTTTAGGCATGTGTGTGAAATCAATCTGAAATTCTTGAAATGGACCTTGGGGTGGTGGTAAATTATCATGTTTCCCTTGTTGAGCACCCTATGTATTGTTCCTAATACATGTTATGCATCTGCTCAACTGGTCCTGGACTTTGTGTTTGATATTTTTAATGCAAAACCTTTTCTTAAATTCTTGTATTGTTAACTGTTGTTCTCTGTGTCCTATACCATGAAATTGTGCTATAATGATAGGTCCACTATGTTGAGGTATGCCTATGATCCCCTCTTTTGTTATGAGACCATTTTGGTCTAAGGACAAACCTTTTTTTCCAGTATTCTACATCTTCCTCAGTGGCTGTGTTCTGTAGTTCTTTCAATAACTTGTGTTCTGGAATTGTGGGTGGCTATAGAAGGACAAAGGTGGGATTTCTTGGGGCAAGGGAACCTACATGGAAAACAAAAGCAACTTCTTTGGTGATTTTGTCAGCCAAAGCATTACCTAGGGCAGGGTAGGCAACCCTGGTACCTCAAGCGGCACATGAAGACCTCTTTTGCCAGCACTCGACTCCCTCCCCATCAGCAGAGCAGAAGAGAAATTGTCAGTGAGACACTAATGCATTCCAATTTTAGAATTTCCCACACTGCACCTGCACTGAGGGGAAGGCACTGTACCCCCACAAATTGTAAAAGATGGGAAACTGTTTGGTTTTCTAACTTTGCTGTAGCTGCGATCGTCAGCTTTTGTGATGGGGAAAAGATTGGGTGCAGCTCTACTAGGGGTGGGGCAGTCCCTGTTTCCAGGAGGAGGAGGACTGTCATTGGCCACTGCTAAAGCCAATCACAGTCCTGCTACCTCTGCCCACCATATGGAGGAAGATGACTCACTTGGTTGCCACTACCAATCTCAGAAAGAAGGGATTTCACTGTGATGGAGAAAACCACAATCAGGTGACAGTTTGTGGAAATACTGTTGAGCTTCTGGGAACTTTGTTGAAATTATTCCTGAACCTTTACATCACTTACTACTGTACCCCTGCACTCTGTGTCCCTTTAAGCCACTGCCAGTATTCAGCGCAATGAAAATCACACCCAACTTTTCCTGTGGCGGAGACCGCCACACTTTTTCTCAGCTGCGGGGGCCCAACTTATGATCCTGCACACAGGCCCACTGCTTTAAGAAAATACCCCTGACCTGAGCTCATCATTGCACATCCATTCCAGATGCTTGTACGTGACATCACATACAAGCACATGGACTGGATGCGAGAGGTGAATCAGCAGGATGAGTGTGCCAGGACAGGTAGATGTGTCTCATCTCTGCTTCCTTTCATCACTTTGCATATCACACATATCATAGATGAGAAGAGGGTACAGCAGTGGAGCAGATTATCAGGAGGGTACAGAGGTGGGTAAAATGAGCAGGAGGGGTTCAGAGGTAGGACAGATGAGCAGGAGGGTACAGCGGTGGGGCAGATGTGCAGGGAGGTACAGTGGTGGAAGAGATGAGAAGGGGGTTCAGCAGTGGGACAGAAGAGTAGGGGGTTCAGTGTTGGGCCAGATGAGCAGGGGGGTTCAGTGTTGGGCCACATGAGCAGGGGAGTTCAGTGTTGGGCCAGATGATCAGGGGGGTAGAGCAGTGGGGCAGATGTGAAAGGAGGTGTATTGGTAGGACAGATGAGCAAGGGGTTACGGTGGTGGGGCAGGAGTGCAGGGGGAACAGAGGTGGGGCAGAAGAGCAGGGGGGTACAGAGGTTAGACAGACGTGCAGGAGGTACATTGGTGGGGCAGATGAGAAAGCGGGTTACAGTGGTGAGGCAGATGAGCAGATGGGTTCAGTGTTAGGACAGATGAGAAGGTGATTTAGTAGTGAGACAGAAGAGCATAGGGGTATGGCGGTGGAGCAGACGTGCAGGGAGGTGCAGTAGTGGGGCAGATGAGAAAAGGTTTATAGTAGTGGGACAGAAGAGCAGGGGGTTACAGTGGTGGGGCAGATGTGCAGGGGGTTACAATGGTGGGGCAGGCGTGCAGGGGGTTACAGTAGTGGGGCAGATGTTCAGGGGGTTACAGTGGTGGGGCAGATGAGCAGGGGGTTACAGTGGTGGGGCAGATGTGCAGGGTAGTATAGTGGTGGAGCGGATGTGCAGGGGGTTACAGTGGTGGGGCAGATGAGCAGGGGGGTACAGTGGTGAAACAGATTTGCAGGGGGGGCAGTGATCTGAGATGTAAAGGTGCATGAATTGGAGCTGATATAAGGGGTGAGAGTGTAGGATGTTAATTTCTCACTACTAAAGTAGTTTACTGCATTTACTTTATAAAAAATCCTTTTTCGTGATTGAGAGTGTGAAGTTGACATTTTTATGTTATAAAATTGGCACGCTCAATTTCTTTGAAAACATTTTTCAACACACTGTGCTGAAAAGGTTACCCACCCCTGACCTAAGGCAACAGGGTCATTCGAATTAGTATGTGCCTTACATTTTATCACTGCAACAGTACGGAGTTTGTGTATGGCCTCTAACAAATCATTCACCAATAAAGCGTGTGAAATTCCCTTACCATCAGCTGCTACATCCCCCCTTCTTTGCCATATTATGCCACAATCATTTACCACTCCAAAAGCATATTTAGAATCTATGTAAATGATTACATCTTGTCCCTCAAATAACTGACGTGCACGGGTTAAAGCAATCAACTCTGCTACTTGTGCTGAACAATGGGGAATGGCTTTGGCTTCCCACACAATGTCTGGGAGTTGTACTACAGCATACCCAGTTAAGTATGTTTTGTCATTTTGGTCTAGCACATGAGCCATCTACAAAAATGTCTATACCACCTGGTTGGGGATCTTGCATCACATCCTGTTCTGGGTGTGGTATCCTTGTAAATAACCTGTACACAGTCATGTTCTTCTGGTGGGGAATCTTCTTCGCCCTTAACACCTAGCATTCCATTAAGAATGGCTATGAGGCCTAAAGTTAGGGAAGCATATTTAATAGACAAGTTACTGGTCAAAGTCAAAATAATTTCATAACCAGATGCTCATTGGGCCGTCATGTGTTGGGTGGTCAAATTTTTCAATACATGTAGTACATGATGAGTAGTAGTGTGTAAAATGGTTTCATGTCCCAGTGTTACTGACATAGGTGTTTCTACCCTCATTGCGCAAACAGCAACTGCGCATAGACACACCGGCATGCCTTCTACTGGTAGAGGAACTACTCTGGAGAAATAGGCTACAGATCTCATAGCCCCCACCCCGCCGTGTACCTGGGTGACCATCACTGCCATGGTTGTACAATTATCTCGAGCAAACACATGAAAAGGTGACGTATGACAAAATAAGCCCAGCGCAGGAAAGGAAACTAAAGAGGACTTCAAGGTTTTAAAGGCATCTGTCAGCTCCTAAGTCCACTCAATGTGGTCATGTGCCCCCGAACTTAGCTGCTGCTCTAAGTATGTGATCATAAAAGAACAGTCAGGTATCCATTGCCTGCAGTAGTTGATCATACCAATAAAGGATAGCATGTCTTTCTTATTGGCTGGGCGGGCAGACCCAGAATGGCCTGGATCCTAGACTGACTGACTTTGCGTCTACCTTTTGTTAAGGTGAAATCCAGATACTAAACAGATTCCTGGCAATATTGCATTTTATGTTTTGCCTCCTTGTGTCCTTCAATACACAGATATTCTAATGCCCCGTACACACGGTCGGATTTTCCGATGGAAAATGTCCGATCGGGGCGTGTTGTCGGAAATTCCGACCGTGTGTGGGCTCCATCGGACATTTTCCATCGGATTTTCCGACACACAAAGTTGGAGAGCAGGAGATAAAATTTTCCGACAACAAAATCCGATCGCGTCAATTCCGACCGTGTGTGGCCTGTTCCGACGCACAAAGTGCCATGCATGCTCAGAAGAAATTCCGACACGGAACAGCTCGGTCTGGTAAACTTAGCATTCGCAATGGATACAGCACTTTCGTCACGCTGCAATGTTAAAAATGGTTTAATACAGCGCACTCTCTTCTTCTTTATAATGTGACAAGAATTAAGTAGTTTTGCTGCTCATATTCACACACACTTCTCACAAACTTATTTCGTTACTATTTATCATGATTCACTCAATATATTTTGATTTCTCACATCTAACAACATTATTTTGGTGTATTTTTTTTTTTTTTTTTTGGCTTTAATGTAGTTTTTTTTTTTTGTGTTTGTATTTTTTGGAAGGGTGTTTTTTTTTTGTTTGGATTTTTATTTGTACTCACGAAAATTTTTGTGTGTGTTTTTTGTGTCAAGTTACCACAACACCATTGATATGTTGTTCTATTTAATCTGTAGGAGATTGTTTGGTGTTGTTGCCCCTTGTTAATTTCACATTTTATGTTAGAAATGTACCTGAATCCTCACCAACAAACTGTCCTTTTTGGATGAAAACACACACAGGAGAGTAGAATTTCCCAAAATAAAACTTTTATTAAGGGCTCACAACGAAACAAAGAGGGAGGCAATGCTGGAGAAACTGCAGAAATGGGTGAAGCCTTGGACCCCCAGGGCAGACATCAAACATTTTCAAGGAAAATTGGTGGCCTGAGGAGTCCTTATCTAAGGGAGGGCAGTCTGGTCCAGAAGTCCCAGAGATCCGGAAAGCAGCAGATGACATCTGTGTCCCCAGGCTGTGGTCATACGAGAGACTGCAGCTTTTGTCAGACCAGACTGAACCCAGGGTCATCACTCTCAGGTCTTCTTTCCACGCTTCCTTCCACGTGGTGGCTGTGGTGGTGGAGTTGTGGCAGCAGGAGGAGGAGGAGGATGGTCCAACTCAATCACGTCGGTCTTGGGTGTTAGTTCCCCACTCACCCCCTTAGTTAGGACTTTATAAAACAGTTGCTCACACAGGAGGCGTTGACTCTCCTGCATGCCCTGCAGTTTGGTGGCAGTCATGCAGGCAAAGGCCTCTTCAGGAGTGGGTAAGGCTCGGAGGGATGCAGAAGCCTCCTGAATGAGCCTGAGCGCTGAATCCTGCATGGGAGTCGTCTTCCTCGCTCTTTTATATGGAAGGCGGAGGGGAGGAACCTGCGATTCAGTCAGGCTGCGACTTGTCCCAGGCTTCTCTTGGCTGACACTTAGCCCCGCCTCCTCCTGGCTGCCACATTCCACAACCTCGTCCTGGCTGAGGTCTTCCTGTGTATGAAAAAGGGACATAGTTTTAGTATTTTCTTCATCAATCACACAAAATTATCACCTCCTGACTGTTGCAAATTGAATGTTAACAAATATAACAGACTATCATTCTGAGCCCAGCAGTTTTCATTCTTGTCCCAATTTTGGGTGCCCACTACTGTCTATTGATATGTAAAACACTTTTTTCAATCAGCAATTAGTGATCAATAATAACATCTAGTAAACATCATTTCTTTATTGACCAGAAATCTGTAGAAGAATGCTATACCTGGCTCCAGCTGGTCTCCTCCACTTCTTCATGGCTGGAAGGCCCAGGTTGGACATCGGAAGCCTCAGCTGGGGTGGAGGGAAGCGTGGAAGGAAGAGTGGAGAGGGATTCCCTGACTTCAGTGTGGTCTGACAGAAATCGAAGTCTCTCATAGTACCACAGCCTGGGGACATAAATGTCATCTGCTGCAGCTCCGGACCTCTGGGAATCCGTGACCTTCTTGCACTCCCTAAGATAAGTGCTCCTCAGGTCACCAATTTTGGTTTTTAAATAGGGGATGGTTGCTGTGGGGACCACCGGCTTCACCAACTCCAGCAGTGTCTCCAGCGCTGCCTGCCTCTTTTGTTAATTGTTATAATGGGGGTGTCTCACCTGCCACAGACAGGGCAGCTCCCTGTATTTGTCTATGAACAGGGGGAGGAAATTGTGGTCGTTGAACCCATCCATTTTCTCTGCAAGACACAACACAAGACAAACCCTAAGGTCAGGCCAAACTCCCCTAATCTTGTTAAAATATAGGCTTCACTTTCGAAGCAGTATAGGCGCAAGTTTAGATCTTACCTTCGTTATCACGATCGGCGCCTCCGATGCTCCTTCCTCACAGATCGTACGTAAGACGCACGCGTGTTACGCTTTATACACACTGCGCATGCGTGTAACTCCGCCCGCCCCTGACGTTCTTTCTAGTCTATTCCCCGCCCCTTTTCGATCTGCGCAGTGGGGGAAGATCACATGGCGGATACACAGCAGGATCGTGCTAATTGTAGCAATGAGGAGGAGGAGGAGGAAAGGCCGGATCCGGAAACGGCCCAATCCAGAAGGAGATTTCAGGCCTCAAATATGTCCTTTGGGGAGATGTTGGAGATGGTGGACATCCTGAAGGAGGCCGACTATGACGGGAAGTATGGGCCTTACCCCAACCCCAATGTCAGAAAGGCCAAGATCATGGTGAAAGTGGTCAAAAGTCTGCACCGGAAATTCGGGGTAAGATGATCGAAAGATCAGCTCAGGAAGCGGTGGTCTGACCTCAAATTACGAGAACATGAGCAGTACAGAAAGATCCAGAGAGTGCTGCAAAAAAGTAAGTAGTTGTGCTGTGTTCCTATTATTTTGATGTTTATTACGTTCGTGCTGCTCCATGTGCTTTTAGGAACTGTTGTACAATTTAAAATGGCAACTTTCATGTTGATGGGCACATTATTCGTTCGTATCAAACATTTTTCTTTTGGCCTATAAAACACCATTGTTTAGGCCATATGCATTTGGCCACCATTTTTATGCCCTATACTTGTCTGAAACGAATTTGGTTGTGTAGATGGCTTTGTTACTAGAATGAAATGCAAACTAGATTCTGTGTAAGGAGAGGACACTCAGCAGCTGTTTTCACATCTGGACACTGGAGCACTAGTGTGGTACACAAGAACACCATTTTTATTAGGGGCCCCACACAGGTGCTCCAGTGTATACTATAGGGGGGGGCTACATCTGTGAAGCTTGTGCCAAACAGGTAAAGTATTGAAGCTTGACAAAGGACACTGAAAATGCTACATTTTGGAACTCTGCTAAAATTGACAATTGTACACCACTTCCAAGCAATGTTTACTATTTCTAGTTCTGCCATCAAATATCTGTGTGCTAATTATACCATTTTGTTTTACATAGGGGATAAAAGATTTGGAGCACACCCCTCATCTGAGGAGACCAGAGCCCACCCCCCTCTGGGAGAAGGGGAAATCCCCCCAACACAAGCTGAGCAGGAGGAAGAAGACGTGGTGGAACTAGTCACCACAACAGGTGAGTGTCTGCGACCACAGGCTCAGGTAAGAGATGGATGGCGGCAGATTTTTGATACCTAATTTTTTTGGGGGTTCCTCTCTTTTTAGGTGATCGTGATGTTGTGGATCCAGATCCTTTCACATCCAAAAGTGCACAGATCCTGATCGGGGAGATCATGGGGTGTAATTTGCAATTGGAAAACCTCAAGAAAAACATTAATGATGTTATTCAAAAAAATAAAAACATCATTGATGTTTTGGGGCGAGTTTAAAGCCCCTCCAAATCCCTTTGTTTTTTGGTGTGCTACAATGTGAAAAATGTTTTTGTGATTTTTCCCAAAGCCAAATTTGAATGATGCACACAGTGTGTCAACATGTGCTATCTGCCATCACGGGAGATCAATGGACGCGTTTTGGGGGTGCAACCCCTTCATCAATAATAAAGTAGCTGAGAGGAAGGGGTTTCTCCCCCAAAACACGTCCCTTTATCCCCCGTGATGGCAGCTAGCACATGTTGACATTCGTAAATTGGTGTGCATCTTCCAAATTTGGCTTTTCAAGGGGTGACTTCACCCCATCTGAACGCAATATCAAACACAGTTCCTAAATACTCATGTCTGATATTACCTTCAAATTCTAGCAAATGTGAACTTTGTAAGTTCAAGATTTGTGCCTTTCTTGTTGGTTTTACACATGCCTGTTTTATGTTAAATGGACATTTCTATTTTTGATAATGCTACCCCAAAAATTGTTAGCCAACAAACATGTTGGTTTGTTTGAAAAACCTTTGCTAAATGCACATGTGATTGTGCAGGTATTAAACAGTGTGTTAATCAAGAATGTGTGGTTTATTGTGTCAACGCTAAAACACTTTGGTGGTGATGTAATTGGTGTTTTCAGTGAAAATGGGGGTTATTTCCTAAGGGCAAATCCTCTTGGCACTACAAGTGCAGTTTCAGTGTAGTTGCAAGTGCACTTGTAGTGAAAAGTGTCTTTGCATTTTGTCAATAACACCCAACAGTGCTTTGTATAAGGTTACACAATCACGCCATTTTCTGGACTCAACACATTTCTGTCAGGGTCAGCTAAAACAAACACAAGCAGTAAATGTCCACAAAGAATTTCTTTTTTTTTGCTTTTTTATTTGAAAAAGGCTTCACATATTTGCTGGCATATTGATGGCCCCCCTACCCGCAAAGAACTCCAGGTATCGTAACCGGACATCACGGGCACTCAGGGAGGGCAAGCCAGGACGGCCGTTTTCAAACGCCGTCAGTGTGGTTTCAGGTATCACTCCGGCCTCAGGCCCAACAGAGCCAGCATAGTTGGCCGAATGTTTCCTTAAAAAGTTGTGGAGAATACAGCACGCCATGATGATATGATTAAGTTTATACTCCGCCATATGGATAGGTGTCAGAAATAGGCGAAACCGGCTGGCCAGGACTCCAAATGTGTTCTCCACCACTCTTCGGGCTCTGGCCAGCCGGTAATTAAAAACCCTCTGTTTCGGGGTGAGGGTCCTCATAGGAAATGGCCGCATAAGATGGTCCCCCAGCGCAAACGCTTCATCAGCAATGAACACAAATGGGAGTCCTTCCACATTGTCCTCTGGAGCTGGCAAGTCCTAGCTGCCATTCTGGAGACGCCTGTAGAACTCCGTCTGGGCGATGACTCCACCATCGGACATCCGGCCATTCTTCCCCACGTCCACATACAAGAAGTCGTAATTAGCCGACACCACCGCCAACATCACTATACTGTTGAACCCCTTATAGTTGAAATAGTACGACCCCAAGTTGGGTGGTGGGATGATGTGGACGTGTTTCCAATCAATTGCCCCTCCGCAGTTAGGAAAGTCCCACCGCTGGGCAAAGTGGGAGGCCACAGTCTGCCATTCCTGTGGCGTGGAAGGAAACTGTTGAGGAAAACAAAAATAAATGAGTATTTTTGCACATAAACATGGCAAGCAGATTAGACACAAACATTCTTCGCCAACCTCCAGATAGCATTTAGTAAGGGGAATTTAACAACGCCAAAGTATAAGGTACACCTATCATATTCCCCCCCCCCCTCATGGGCCAGTTCTTACATTATGGGGGGGGTGGAAATCTTGGACAGGTAACCCTCTTCACTTCATTGAGAGATGAATGCCTAAATACAGGGTATTACTTGGAACAGCCCCTCCTTAGTTACACTATTGGCAGCCCACTGGACAGGTAAGAAGTGTCATAATACAAAGATGTAAATACACACTGTACACATTTGAGGACATTTGGACATTCTGCTATTACCTATAAAGATAATAATAGGATACAAAACCTTGAAACAATACCATTTGAAAGTATACAGGCAGGCCCTTGCACTACATGCTTTGGGGAATTCATCCATAAATCTGAGCACAAAAGAGATGGGTATAGTGTGTATGGGTTTGGCAAAGTCTAACCTGACTACATGAGGTGAATATAGGACCCGTAGAGCATGCTGGGGAGGTTAGTGAAGGACAATCTGTATGAAGGACCTAAAAAATTAATTACATAAAAATCCAGCTTGCATGAGGACAAAGGGGACATTCACAGCATATTACAATCATGGTAATTAGGGAATGAGGAAAGAAATACAATATATTAGAAAACATTAAATACAATGAAATGTGATATTAAAGGATAAAAATCTTACCTTCATATACTCCTTCTGCAGGACCTGGATGATGGCAGAACAGGTCTCTGGGATAATGATACCCAGAGCCTGGGGGGAGATGCCTGTCGAGAACTTCAAGTCCTGCAGACTTCTCCCTGTCGCCAAGTACCGCAGGGTAGCGACGAGCCTTTGCTCCGGAGTGATGGCTTGCCTCATGCAGGTATCCTGCCTGCTGATATAGGGGGTCAGCGAAGCCAAAAAATGGTGAAATACGGGGTCCGTCATCCTGAGAAAGTTCCTGAAATCATCAGGATTATTCTCACGGATCTCACGGAGCAAAGGCATATGAGAGAACTGGTCAAGCTGAAGCAGCCAATTCTTGGTCCATGAACTCCTCCCCACCCTGTTCATGGACTGGACTTGTGTCAAGGTCAGGACCCCAACACCAAGCCCCCGCACAGCACGAACTCTACGAGGAGTACGCATACGCAACATGGCTAGAAAACGGTCGGCTGCTCAGAACGAAGTAACAGAACGCACTGAAGAACAGCAAGGCCTGTGAAGAGCGACCTGAAAAACAGTAACGAATGCACAAGAACACAATGACTAAGTCACGCGGAACTTGCTTGCACGCACTGAAGAGCAGATACAAACCCACAAGCACAAACTGAACGGCAGAAAACAATCTGAAAGCCACGAGTCTGAAAAAGCGTGAATCGTCTCTCACCAAACTTTTACTAACACGAGATTAGCAAAAGGAGCCCAAAGGGTGCCGCGCTTGGTTCTGAACTGGCCTTTACTAGTCTCGTCGTACGTGCTTGACGTCACCGCGTTGTTGGCGATCGGAAATTCCGACAACTTTGTGCGACCGTGTGTACGCAAAACAAGTTTGAGCCAACATCCGTTGGAAAAAATCCTAGGATTTTGTTGTCGGAATGTCCGATCAATGTCCGACCGTGTGTACGGGGCATAACAGAGATCTACTATCCTTCCTACACGCCTCTCTGCTTGGGCTGCACAAAAGAATATCATCAACATACTGAAGCAACACAGAACCATGGGGTGGGGACCAACCCTGTAAGGATGCACGGAGGGCTATAGAGTATACCAGAGGTGAGTCTATGTAACCTTGAGGCACTCTCCACCAGGTAAGCTGGCGGCCATCAAATGTGAAACTCAGTAATAGTTCTATCTCTTCATCCACTGGGACAGAAAATAAAGCATTTGACAAGTCCAGCACAGTATAATACTGAGTGTTACAGGAAATAGAGGTAATCAGTGATGGTACATCTGGAACAATTGGTGCAACTGGGACTATCAAATTATGAATAGTCCTAAGGTCTTGGGTAAATCTATAAGAGCCATCAGGCTTCTTCACTGGATTTATTGGTGTATTGTAGGGAGATATCACAGGCCTTAATATACCTTGTTCTAAGAAGGACTCAATTATTGGCCTAATTTCCTCTATTTTCTCTTGTGACAAAGGGTATTATTGTTTCTGGTACACAGAATTAGTGAAGGGCTTCCGTGTAGCTTTATAAGGTGCGCATGGAATGAACCCTATGTCTAACTTCTCCTTTGCCCATACCTGTGAATTTATATAATCAAGTTTACCGGCTGTTAGGAAGCAATACGGTGATTCCATGTGTATGCCACCATTAGGGTCTACCTCAATTCTGCTCTCTAATTTACCTAATAAGTCCCTTCCAAGTAAATTTACAAAGCAGTCTGGGATAATTCGGAATGAATGTTGTAAAATGTTACCTGTACCATAAAGTCTGGTTACCTCAAGGAGCGGGGTTTCCTAGGTATGAGTAAATACCCCATTTAGTCACAAAGAAGGTTCACACTCTGACAGGTACCCTTCATATAATTCATATCGTATGGTGAACCGGGTAGCCCCTGTGTCTGTTATAAAATGGAGAATTATGCCATTTACCATTAAAAGTATTGTTGGCTGATCAGAATATTGAGAGGATATCTGAGGGAGCATAATTGTTGTTTCCCCTGCCATTGTAATGGATATTTAATGGTATGCTGCTCATTATTACCCTGGAGTTGCTATCTTTGTTGGGGGTAGTTTCCATGATTATATCCTGAAGTACCACCCTTGGACTGTGGGCATTGGTTCCTCCAGTGTCCTAATTCCCCACAAATGAAGCATCTCTCATTTCTCTCTCCTGAACCTCCTCTTCTATTTCCTCTTTATCCTCCCCTTCCTCTGTATCCCCCTCTATTTCCATATCGGGAATTATCAAATTTCCCTGGGCTATGCTGAAGTCCCTGGAATTGTGTCTTTGATGAGGTTTTGGGAATATCAAAACAACCTGCTGAATCCTTTAACATTACTTCCTTCTCAAATCACTTTGTATCCAGCTCAAGCCATTTAGCAACCACTCTCTACCACTTGCGTTCACCTTTCTCTGGGTCAACAACGTGAGCCTAGCCAGAGGGGTGGGGCATCTTGCAAAGATCAAGAGCACAAAAATTCTAACAACAGCACATTAAGCAATCTAACAAAAGCACAATAAGCAATGCAACAAAAGCACAATGAGCAAAACATGTATATCACTCTTAACAAGTTGGAGGGAGTATTCCTACCACTATTTCAAATTTGCCTAGGCTAGTAATCTGTCTGTGAGCTACCTCAGCTCAAACAGACCTATCTCCTGTGCTCCTACAGCACTGGGGTTCTTTGAAATGTGCCCGCAATCAGGGTGTCATAAGACAGGATGTCTTACTTACCGCTAATGGTGAAATTCACATCCCACTTCTGACACTAGTTCTGATAGGTAATACCCCTTGATAGGTATACTTTTGCTGGTCAGCCTCCCTTCAACCTGTAAAGAATGTACGAGCACTCAGAAATAAGACATCAAGACATGTGTGGTCTTTCAGTCTGTATTCAAATTGATTCAAGTCAGGAAAGCTTATATACAGTTCAAAAAGGGGATGTGACATTAGTCCCCCAGACCAACTAAAATATACATAGAATATTTACAAGCAATGATCAATACATATATACATCATAGGAAATAGTGATGTGCAAGTAATGACAATCTGAAATGATAAACAGGGTGTATGTACGTAAAAGGAAACAGATGTATACATAATAGGAAAAACTATAGAAAGAAATCCTAGAATAAGCAGAAATAACAGGGAAACACAAATATTCTCAGGCTTTAGAAAACAATGGGAGGAAGCTTACATCCTCAAACAGAAATGTCTAAGTTGCAAAAACAGAGCATTTCAGCAGAATTAGAAGTTAACTCCAAAAAATCAAATAAGCATGACTATATAACATTTAAAATAAAGCATAATTCTTATGCCCTGTACACATGGAAAATGTCCGATTGGAGCGTGTTGTCAGAAATTCCGACCGTGTGTGGGCTCCATCGGACATTTTCCATCAGATTTTCCGACACACAAAGTTTGAGAGCAGGCTATAAAATTTTCCGACAACAAAATCCGATCGCGTCAATTCCAACCGTGTGTGGCCTGTTCCGACGCACAAAGTGCCACGCATGCTCAGAAGAAATTCCGAGACGGAACAGCTCAGTCTGGTAAACTTAGCGTTCGCAATGGATACAGCACTTGTGCAATGTAAAAAATGGTTTAATACAGCGCACTCTCTTCTTCTTTATAATGTGAGAAGAATTAAGTAGTTTTGCTGCTCATATTCACACAGACTTCTCACAAACTTATTTCTTTATTATTTATCGGGATTCCCTTAATATATTTTGATTTGTCACATCTGACAAAAATATTTTTGTGTTTTTTTTTGTTTTTTTTTTTTTTTTTAAAGGCAGATTTATTTTTTATTTAAGGGTTGTATTTTTTCAAAGGCTGATCTTTGTTTTATTTTAGTTTTATTTTTTTCTCCAGAATATTTTTGTGTGTGTTTTGTGTGTCAAGTTACCACAACACCATTATTATCTTGTATTATTTAATCTCAAGGAGATTGTTTGGTGTTGGTGTCCCTTGTTAATTTCACATTGTATTTTTGAAATGTCCCTGAATCCTCACAAACAAACTGTCCTTTTAGAAAGAAAACACAAATAGGCAAGTATAATTGAAACCAAAAATCCTTTATTAAGGGATCAGAACCAAACAAAGAGGGAGGCAACGCTGGATAAACAGGAGAAATTAGCGAAGCCTTGGACCCCCAGGGCAGACATCAATTCTTGAACATCAAAATTGGTGGCCTGAGGAGTCCATATGTAAGGGAGTGCAGTCTGGTCCAGAAGTCCCAGAGATCCGGAAAGCAGCAGATGACATCTGTGTCCCCAGGCTGTGGTACCACAAGAGGCTGCATCTTTTGGCCGACCAGACGGAACCCAGGGCCATCACTTTCTTGTCTTCCTTCCACGCTTCCTTCCTGGCTGTGGCTCTGCTGTTGGAGATGTGGCAGGAGGAGGAGTAGGACCTGGAGGAGGAGGAGAGCTAGTAGGACCTGGATGAGAAGGAGGAGGAGGACCTGGAGGAGGAGGAGGACCATGTGTGAGGTCACAAAGGTGGGTATCAGATGTTATTTGGGCCCTCAACCCCTTATTGAGAGCCTCCAAAATGAATGACTCACACATGAGTTGTTGGCCCTCCTCCATCCGCTGCATTTTACAGGCAATTATGCCAGCAAAGTCCTCCTCCACAGTGTGTGGTGCTCCCAGGGCCTCTGTAGCCTTCCAAAAGAGGCCTATGGCAGCCTCCTCTAGGGTACTCCTCCTCCTGCCACTTTCTCTTTGCGGGTGTAGGGGAGGGACCTGCATATCAGGCAGCCTGCTCAGCCCGGCCACCTCCTGGCTGAGACTTCCCTGTGTATGAAAAAGGGACATGGTTGTAATGTTTTGCATCATCAATCACAATCATAAATTAGTACTCCAAACTAACATCTAGTTAACATCATTGATTGGACAACCTGAAATATTTAGAGGAATGCTATACCTGGCTCAATCTGGGCTCCTCCACATGTTGTTGCCTGGAAGGCCCAGGTTGGGCGTCAGAAGCCTCAGCTGGAGGGGAAGGAAGCGTGGAAGGAAGACTGGAGAGTGATGACCTGGGTTCAGTCTGACCTGCCAGAAAATGCAGCCTGTCATAGTACCACATCCTGGGGACATAGATGTCATCTGCTGCTCCAGATCTCTGCAAATCCTGGACTTTCTGGTGCTCCCTTACATATGTGCTCCTCAGGCCACCAATTAGGATCTTCAAATATGTGATGTTTGCCGTGGGGATCACCTGCCTCACAATTTCCAACAATTGATCCAGCGCTGCCTTCCTCTTTGTTTGGTTCCTATAATGTGGGTGGTTGATCTCCCACAGACAAGGCAGCTCCCTGAACATGTCAATGAATATTGCCATGAAGTCTGTATCATTCAAGATATCCATTTTAACTGCAAGACACAACACAAGACAAACCCTAATGTCAGCCAAAACTCTCCTAATCTTGTTACAATATAGGCCTCAATCTAGAAGCAGTATAGGCCCAAGTTTGTCTCTTACCTTCGTTATTACGATCGGCACCTCCAATGCTCCTTCCTCCGCTCACAGATCGTACGTAATATGCACGCGTGTTACGCTTTATACACACTGCGCATGCGTGTAACTCCGCCCGCCCCTGACGTTCTTTCTAGTCTATTCCCTGCCCCTTTTCGTTCTGCGCAGTGGGGGAAGAGCACATGGCGGATAGACAGCAGGTGCGTGCTAATTACAGGAATGAGGAGGAGGAGGAAGAAAGCCCGGAGCCAGACATGTCCCGATCCAGAAGGAGATTTAAGGCCTCAAATATGTCCTTTGGGGAGATGTTGGAGATGGTGGACATCCTGAAGAAGGCCGACTATGATGGAAAGTATGGACCTTACCCCAACCCCAATGTCAGGAAGGCCAAGATCATGGCGAAAGTGGTCAAAAGTCTGCACCGGAATTTCGGGGTACGACGATCGAAAGATCAGCTCAGGAAGCAGTGGTCGGACCTCAAATTACGAGAACATGAGCAGTACACAAAGATCCGGAGACTGCTGCAAAAAAGTAAGTAGTTGTGCTGTGTTCCTATTCTTTATGTTTATTACGTTCGTGCTGCTCCATGTGCTTTTCTTAAAAGTGTACATTTTAAAATGGTAACTTTCATATTTATGGGCACATTATTCGTTCGTAGCAAACATTTTTCTTTCGGCCTATAAAACACCATTGTTTTGGCCATATGCATTTGGCCACATTTTTTACACCCTACTTGTATGAAACTAATTTGGTTGTGTAGATGGGTTTGTTACTAGAATGAAATGCAAACTAGATTCTGTGTAAGGAGAGGACACTGAGCAGCTGTTTTCACATCTGGACACTGAAGCACTAGTGTGGGACCCCAGAACAGCCTTTTTATTAGGGGGCCACACAGGTGCTCCAGTGTATACTATAGGGGGGGTCTCCATCTGTGAAGCTTGTACCAAACAGGTAAAGTATTGCAGCTTGACAAAGGACACTGAAAATGCTACATTTTGGAACTCTGCCAAAATAGACAATTGTACCCCACTTCCAAGCAATGTTTCATATTTATAGTTATGCCATCAAATATCTGTGTGCTAAGTATACCATTTTTGTTTTACATAGGGGAGAAAAGACTCGGAGGACACCCCTCATCCGAGGAGACCAGAGCTCCCCCACCTCTGGAAGAAGGGGAAATCCCCCCAACCCAAGAAGAGCAGGAGGAGGAAGACGTGGTGGAACTAGTCACCACAACAGGTGAGTGTCTGCGACCACAGGCTCAGGTAAGAGATGGATGCCGGCAGATTTTTTATACCTGTTTTTGTTTGTTCTCTCTCTTTTTAGGTGATCGTGATGTTGTGGATCCTGATCCTTTCACATCAGAAAGTGCCCAGATCCTGATCGGGGAGATCATGGGGTGTAATTTAGAATTGGAAAACCTCAAGAAAAACATCAATGATGTTATTCAAAAAAATAAGAACATCATTGATGTTTTGGGGAGAGTTTAAAACCCCTCCAAATCCCTTTGTTTTTTTGTGTGCTACAATGTTCTAAATGTTTTAGCGATTTTTCGAAAAGCTAAATTTGGAGGATGCACACAGTGTGTCAACATGTGCTATCTGCCATCACGGGAGTTCAATGGACGCGTTTTGGGGGTGCAACCCCTTCCTCAATAATAAAGTAGCTGAGAGGAAGGGGTTTCTCCCCCAAAACACGTCCCTTGATCCCCCGTGATGGCAGCTAGCACATGTTGACATTCGTAAATTGGTGTGCATCTTCCAAATTTGGCTTTTCCTGGGGTGACTTCACCCCATCTGAACGCAACATCAAACACAGTTCCTAAATACTCATGTCTGATATTGCCTTCAAGTTCTACCTAATGTGAACTTTGTAAGTTCAAGATTTGTGTCTTTCTTGTTGGTTTTACACATGCCTGTTTTAGCTTAAATGGACATTTCTAGTTTTGATAATGTGACCCCCAAAATTGTTATACAACAAACATGTTGGTTTGTTTTAAAAACATTTTACATATGCGCATGTGATTCTGCAGGTATTAAAAAGATTGTTTTAATCAAGAATGTGTGGATTATTGTCTCAACGCTACAACACTTTTGTGGTGATGTAATTGTTGCTTTCGGTGACAATGGGTATTATTTCATAAGGGCAAATACTCTTTGCACTACAAGTGCAGTTTCAGTGCAGTTTCAAGTGCACTTGTAGTGCAAAGTGTCTTTGCCTTTAGTAAATAACACCCAACAGTGCTTTATAAGGTTACACAATCACGCCATTTTCAGGACTCACCACATTTCTGTCAGGGTCAGCTAAAACAAACACAAGCAGGAAATATCACCAAAGATTTTTTCAGTTTTTATTTCATAAAGGCTTCACAAATTGTCTGGCATATTGATGGCCCCCCTACCCACAAAGAACTCAAGGTATCTTAACCGGACATCATGGGCACTCAGGGAGGGCAAGCCAGGATGGCCACTTTCAAGCGCCGTCAGGGTTGTTTCATGTATAATTCCAGCCTCAGGCCCAACTGAGCCAGCATAGTTGGCAGAATGTTGCCGTAAAAAGTTATGTAGAACACAGCATGCCAGGATTATATGATTAAGTTTATACTCCGCCATATGGATGGGTGTAAGAAATAGGCGGAACCGGCTGTCCATGATTCCAAACGTGTTCTCCACCACTCTTCTGGCTCTGGCCAGCCGGTAATTAAAAATCCTTTGGTCCGGGGTGAGGGTCCTCATCGGGAATGGCCGCATAAGATGGTCCCCCAGCGCAAAGGCTTCATCCGCAACGAAGACAAATGGGAGTCCTTCCACATTCTCTTCTGGAGATGGCAAGTCCAAGCTGCCATTCTGGAGACGCCTGTAAAACTCCGTCTGGGCGATGACTCCACCATCGGACATCCGGCCATTCTTCCCCACGTCCACATACAAGAAGTCGTAATTAACCGACACCACCGCCAACATCACAATACTATTGAACCCCTTGTAATTATAATAGTACGACCCCGAGTTGGGTGGTGGGACAATGTGGACATGTTTCCCATCAATTGCACCTCCGCAGTTAGGAAAGTCCCACCACTGGGCAAAATGGGAGGCCACAGTCTGCCATTCCTGTGACGTGGAAGGAAACTGTTGAGGAAAACCAAAAAAAATTAGTATTTTTGCACATAAACAGGGAAAGCAGATTAGACACAAACATTCTTGGCCAACATCCAGAAAAAACATTTATTAAGGGGAATTTTACAACACCAAAGTATAAGGTACACCTATCATATTCCCCCCCCCCCTCATGGCCCATTTCTAACATTATAGGGGGGGATCTTGGACAGGTAACCCTATTCACTTCATTGAGAGATGAATGCCTAAATAATGGGTATTACTTTGAACAGCCCCTCCTTAGTTACACTATTGGCAGCCCACTGGACAGGTAAGAAGTGTCATAATACAAAGATATAAATGTACACATTTGAGCACATTTGGACATTCTGCTCTTACCTATCAAGATAATAATAGGATACAAAAACTTTAAACAGTACCATTTGCAGGTATACAGGCAGGCCCTACTACATGCTTTGGGAAATTCATCCATAAATCTCACCACTAAAGAGATGGGTATAGTGTGTATGGGTTTGGCCAAGTCAGCAGATAGATGATTGAGGATAGATAGATAATTGGTATCAGCTGACTTAGCAGTTGGGGGGAGGGAGGGTTAATAAAAATGATTTGGGGACACTTCAAAAAAATGCCTCTGGCACTTTGCCTAAATTTAAAGCACAACTCACATGTAAAAACATTTTAGGGGGTGTTTGGGGTAAAGCACTACTATGGAGCTGATAAAATACATTGTTAAGTGACTACATGAGGTGAATATAGGGGCAGGAGAGCATGCTGGGGAGGTAAGTGAAGGCAAATATGTATGAAGGAGAAAAAAATTTATTACATAAAAATCCAGCATGCATGAGGACAAAGAGGACATTCACAGCATATTCCAATCATGGTAATTAGGGAATGAGGAAAGAAATACAATATATTATCAAACATTATATACAATAAAATGTGATGTTAAAAGATAAAAATCTTACCTTAATATACTCCTTCTGCAGGACCTGGATGATAGCAGAACAGGTCTCTGGGATAATGATCCCCAGAACCTGGGGGGAGATGCCTGTCGAGAACTTGAGGTCCTGCAGGCTTCTCCCTGTCGCCAAGTAACGCAGGGTAGTGACCAGCCTCTGCTCCGGAGTGATGGCTTGCCTCATGCAGGTATCCTGCCTGCTGATATAGGGGGTCAGTGAAGCCAACAAACGGTGAAATACGGGGTCCGTCATCCTGAGAAATTTCCTGAAATCATCAGGATTATTCTCATGGATCTCACGGAGCAAAGGCATATGAGAGAACTGGTCAAGCTGAAGCAACCAAGAATTGAACTCCTCCCCACCCTGTTCATGGACTGGACTTGTGTCAAGGTCAGGACCCCAACACCAAGCCCCTGCACAGCATGAACTCTACGAGGAGTATGTATACGCAACATGGCTAGAAAACGGTCGGCTGCTTAGAACGAAGTAACAGAACGCACTGAAGAACAGCAAGGCCTGTAAAGAGCGACCTGAAAAACAGTAACGAACGAACAAGAACACAATGACTAAGTCACGCGGAACTTGCTTGCATGCACCGAAGAGCAGATACAAACCCACAAGCACAAACTGAACCGCAGAAAACGATCTGAAAGCCACGAGTCTGAAAAAGCACGAATCGTCTCTCACCAAACTTTTACTAACACGAGATTAGCAAAAGGAGCCCAAAGGGTGCCGCGCTTGGTTCTGAACTGGATTTTGTTGTCGGAATGTCCGATCAATGTCCGACCGTGTGTACGGGGCATTACAGTTGAGCGACCATGGTGTTTGATTGCATGGTTCTCAGCCTTAGAACAGGCGGGGGACAGATGCTGCATCGGACCGATGAGGCATCCACCTAGGTGAGTATGATTCTACAATAAAAAATATTCCCATATTTCTCTTTTACCACTTTTAATGATTTGCAGCAAGCAACTGAAAGAATCCACACAAAGGGCACTATTTAAAGTGAAATAAGCATATTTATAAACTTTTAAAAGTAAAATGTTCTTTTTTTAATGTACCCGGGGTTCCGCCAGCTGTGAGATTCCCCACTCATCAACCCACCCCATGCCAGGTGTGCAGAGCTGTGCCAGGTTGTTTCATTCCCCGCTTCCCCCCATCCCTTCTGCTGTGAGCAGTGATAGGAGTAGGCTCAGGGTTTAAAGAGACTGTGTTGCTCCCCGTCTTCTCCCTCCCCAGCTGGGACACTGCATGCTATGACAAGAGCGGGATGGACAGCCATATGTGTGTGTTTTCTCCTCTCAGTTCACCCCCCCCCCCAACTGTGTTTACTGTTTCAGTTCATGAAATAAACAGGGAGACAGTGCAAAGTTCTTCCTGTTCATTCATCTTGTGCAGCTGAGGCTGCAGAGATGAAGATTGCGGACTGTGTCCTCAATTTTCTTTCTCTGTCTCTGTTTAGACCCCTGATATTTCATCAAAGCTCACCAACAGGGCTGATAAAAAAAATACAACTGTAAAAAATAAATAAAATAAAATTGTAAAAAAATCATTTAAAAAATAAACTAACAAAAAAAAATACTGGCACCATCCACTGCTCTACTGACACCATTTACTGGTCTACTGACCCTGTCTTCTGTTAACTGACAAAGTCCACTGCCATACTGACACTGACCACTGTTCTACTGACTGACATCGTTCACTGCTTTACTAATACCTACCTCTGCCCTACTGATGAGTCTAGGTACATGCAGTCAGGGGAGGCAGGTTAGACAGAGCCTCACCTGCCATGAACATTAAAAAAAAAAAAAAAAAGATCAAGCTTCAAGGGTCATAGCTCGGCGACCTGGGGTCAGAGAGACCCCAGATTGGGGGGGGGGGGGTATGTAGCTGAAGTCCTATCTCATTACTGGTCAAAATTTGGGGCTTCTAGCACCCATGGTTCCAGAGATACAGGGGTCCTTGCGCAGCCTGCTACATACTGAGCGGCCAGTTTAAATAAAAGCTGGCACACACTGTTTGCAGCAGACTGAGAGGATGAGCTCACAGTGCCTCTTACTTCTTGTCAAAGGCACCAAGCTCAATGGACATAGTAAAAGATCATTGGTCCAAGCTGTCCAATAAAAATGTTGCAGTGGAGGCTCTCCTCTCACTGCAGTGTCATATTAGGGGGCATGTGTCTCCTTTCCAGCCCAGCCCTCTTAACTACAAGGAAAAAACATGGTTTTATTGGTATAAGGTTTACCCATAATACTGTGTTTTTCTCACATAGTTTAGAGGAAGAATCTGCTGCTGCTGAAAAGGTATTTTTTTAATCAAGCTAAATAATATACTATTATGCTATATGTTATAACATAATAATTTATTATTTATCTATTTACTGTGAAATTACTGGTTTGAAGTTATAACGTCAAACTTCAGTAATTTGTCCATTAAGCCACCTGCTTGAGTACAGTTTTTGAAAATATAGTAAATTATCTTAAAAACAATATATAATAAATATTTGTATATTACTTATGGTAACCACTTGCCACCCAGGCCAATTCTGACACTTTTCTCCTACATGTAAAAATCATAATTTTTTTTGCTAGAAAATTACGCAGAACTAGGGATGAGCCAAACACCCCCTGGTTCGGTTCGCACCAGAACCTGCGAACAGACCGAAAGTTCGTGCAAACTTTAGAACCCCATTAAAGTCTATGGGACTCGAACGTTCAAAATCAAAAGTGCAAATTTTAAAGGTTAATATGCAAGTTATTGTCCTAAAAAGGGCTTGGGGACCCGGGTCCTACCCAAGGTGACATGAATCAATGCAAAAAATAGTTTTAAAAACGGACGTTTTTCCGGGAGCAGTGATTTTAATGATGCTTAAAGAGAAAAAAAAAGTGAAATATTTCTTTAAATATCGTACCTGGGGGGTGTCTATAGTATGCCTGTAAAGTGGCGTGTGTTTCCCGTGCTTAGAACAGTCCCTGCACAAAATGACATCTTTAAAGGAATAAAAGTCATTTAAAACTGCTTGCGGCTTTAATGTAATGTCGGGTCCCGGCAATATGGATGAAAATCAGTGGGACAAATGGCATGGGTACCCCCCCAGTCCATTACCAGGTCCTTTGGGTCTTGTATGGATATTAAGGGGAACCCTGCAACCAAATTGAAAAAAGGAACTGGTACATTTTTAAAGTGTAGCTCCAGCCAAAAAATCTATTTTTAAGCTTTTTGGAAAACATAGGGAAGGGTTTTCACCCCTGTAACATTTGTTTTGCTGTCTGTGCACCTCTTCAGAAGATTTCACCTCACTTTCTGTCCCAATGACAAATGTTTTTTGAAAATTTGGGGGGTTTAGTGAAACAAGGATTGGTGATAAAGCAGCAGTGGAGAGGAGACACTTTTTCCCATATTAACTCTTACAGGAGAGAATTTCCCTTCCTAGGGGTAGATTTCATCCCACTTCCTGTTGTCTCCTTCCGTTTGCAAGTAGGAGTCGTTTGTAAGTTGGATGTTTGAAAGTAGGGGCCTGCCCTATATACTCTGCAGAAACTGAGGCCTTAGGTGTTGGTGTTGCCACAACACCGTAAGCCCTCACAGTTACTCTTGGTGGGCGCAGGAATGGGCCGTGCTGTGAAATATTAGATTAAGAATTGTAATTACATGCCATTGTTAAACAGTGGTAGAAAAATTGGGCCTTTGGTGGTGGTGGTGCTGGTGCCACAACACTGTAAGTCCTCACAGTTACTCTTGGTGGGCGCTGGAACGGGCCCTGCTGTGAAATATTATATCAAGAATTGTAATTACACGCACCTGTTGAACAGGGGCAGAAAAATTGGGCCTTTGGTGGTGGTGGTGGTGGTGGTGTTGCCACAACACTGTAAGCCCTCACAGTTACTCTTGGTGGGCGCAAGAACAGGCCCTGCTGTGAAATAATCAAAAATTGTAATTACATGTCCCTGTTGAACAGGGGTAGGAAAATTGGGCCTTAGGCACTGGTGCCACAACACTGCAACCCCTCACTGATACTCTAGTTGGAGCGCAGGAATGAGCCCTGCTGCAAAGTATTGCATTAAAAATTGTAATTACACACCCCTGTTAAAAAGGGGCTGAAAATTTGGGCCTTGGGCACTGGTGCCACAATACTGCAACCCCTCACAGATACTATAGTTGGAGCGCAGGAATGAGCCCTGCTGCAAAGTATTGCATCAAAAATTGTAATTACATGCCCCTGTTAAACAGGGGCAGAAAAATTGGGCATTAGCCACTGCTGCCACAACACTGCAACCCCTCACAGATACTCTAGTTGGAGCGCAGGAATGAGCCTTGCTGCAAAGTATTGCATGAAAAATTGTAATTACATGCCCCTGTTAAACAGGGGCAGAAAAATTGGGCCTTGGCCACTGGTGGCGGTGTCCAGAATCAAAAATGTTCTTACAAGCTATCAGCATGAAAATTGAGGAGGAAAATGATTGTCACTCAGCATAACAGGATAGTCACCCAGCATCAGCATAGGCAGTCTTGAAGGTATCTCACATCAAAAAAAAAAAAAAAATCAATCGGTTACATCAGCATCAGGTGCTTGGTAGCTGGTGATTCAAGACTGATTCATTTTTATGAAGGTCAGCTGATCGACCGATTCGGTGGACAGGCGCACCCTGTGATCGGTTACAAAGCCTCCAGCAGCACTGAATGTGCGTTCCGAAAAAACGCTGGATGCAGGACAGGCCGGTAGCTCATTTGCATACTGTGCAAGCTCTGGCCAGTGATCCATCCTCAAGACTAGGGATGAGCCGAACACCCCCCTGTTCGGTTCGCACCAGAACATGCGAACAGGCAAAAAATTAATTTGAACACGTGAACATCATTAAAGTCTATGGGACACGAACATGAATAATCAAAAGTGCTAATTGTAAAGGCTTATATGCAAGTTATTGTCATAAAAAGTATTTGGGGACCTGGGTCCTGCCCCAGGGGATATGGATCAATGCAAAAAAAAAATTTAAAACGGCCGTTTTTTCAGGAGCAGTGATTTTAATAATGCTTAAAGTGAAACAGTAAAAGTGTAATATTCCTTTAAATTTCGTAACTGGGGGGTGTCTACAGTATGCCAGTAAAGGGGCGCATGTTTCCCGTGTTTAGAACAGTCTGACAGCAAAATGACATTTCAAAGGAAAAAAAGTAATTTAAAACTACTCGCGGCTATTAATGAATTGCCGGTCCGACAATACACATAAAAGTTCATTGATAAAAACGTCATGGGAATTCCCCACAGGGGAACCCCGAACCAAAATTTAAAAAAAAAAATGACATGGGGGGTCCCCCTAAATTCCATACCAGGCCCATCAGGTCTGGTATGGTTTTTAAGGGGAACCCCATGCCAAAATTAAAAAAAAAATGGTGTGGGATCCCCCTAAAAATCCATACCAGACCCTTATCCTAGCACGCAACCTGGCAGGCAGCAGGAAAAGAGGGGGGATGAGAGAACGCCCCCCCTGAACCGTACCAGGCCACATGCCCTCAACATTGGGAGGGTGCCTTGGGGTAGCCCCCCAAAACACCTTGTCCCCATGTTGATGGGGACAATGGCCTCATCCCCACAACCCTTGCCCGGTGGTTGTGGGGGTCTGCGGGCGAGGGCTTATTGGAATCTGGAAGCCCCCTTTAACAAAGGGACCCCCAGATCCCGGCCCTCCCTCCTGTGTGAAATGGTGAGGGGGTACAAAAGTACCCCTACCATTTTACAAAAAAGTGTCAAAAATGTTAAAAATGACAAGAGACAGTTTTTGACAATTCCTTTATTTAAATGCTTCTTCTATCTTCTATCTTCTTTCTTCTATCTTCTATCTTCCTTTGGTTTCTTCCTCCATCTTCTTCTGGTTCTTCCTCCGGTGTTCTCGTCCGGTATCTTCCTCTGTGGCATCTTCTTCCCTTTGTCTTCTGGGCCGTTCTGCATCCAGCATGATGGGAGGCTCCCGCTGTGTGACGCTTCTCCTCTTCTGACGGTTCTTAAAGTGGATGTAAACCCGAAATGTTTTGGGTTTTTTTTTTATATCATACTGTAGAGTATAAGATTTCCTATCATTTGAGCCCAGTCTTGCCACACAGAGTAAATCCATCTCTGAGCAATCCTCTTTTATTGTTCAGTGAGAAAAATCTTGACAAACTGAGAAAAACTTTGTCAAATACTCCCCCTTGCTGTGACTGACAGCCTAAAACACAGTGACAGCGAAATTTGGCTGCACACAGAGCACACAGCCAAATCTCCTGTTTCTAATAATAATAACAATTTCATCTAATGATATAAATGCATCTCACCTTTTGATCATATGTCTTTCCTTCTGCCGTAGCCCATCCTCTGGTGTGTGCCCCATCCTCACAAATAGACACAACACATGCTTACGGTACTAGCTCCAACATTGCTCTGCCAGCCAGCCTCCTCTCAGCTTCGAGTGAGCCACTTTATTAGCATATCAAAAGGAAGTCCCAAAGCTCGAGGGTTGGGCTTCCAACAGCCAAACACCTCTTACAAAGCTTGTGACCTCACAAGAAATGGATACAGGATATGACCTCACAGGATGTGAATGACCATATAAGGATTTAACAACACAACACAAAACAACCACCAATTACTACAGGACATGATACAATATACAATAACCAAATACGATGATTAGAGTTCCTCGTGGATGGGAGATTATCTGCAGGTGTACGTCATGGCACCCCAAACATGTTGATCAGGCATACCGGGGTGACAAGAGCAAACAACCGCTAAACCGATAATGTCTTTGCAGAGCAAACTCATCCCCACCAGATGATCGTTCTGTGCATTGCACAGGGGCCCTTTGCTGGCGGACATGTCCCCTCTCCGCAAACACCTCTCAGTCTGCCCCAGTCAGCTCTTCAGAGCGGGCTGCGAGAGAACAGACACTGGGAGACTCTTATGACAATACATTACATACAATTTTCCACAAAAGTCCCTCCTCTTGTCATATGATCCCATGTGTCCCTCGATGAATCCTGATCTTCTTCTTAGTCCATAAAAAGTAAAACACGGCTTGACATGTAGACTCTGTTAGAGATGACGTGGTGAGCTGTAGTAGTCACCGGTCGTTCTGGGATCCTCTGTGTCTTGTACGTGGGTCGGGCTTCGGGGCATCTCATCAGGGAAGATGTGGTCATCTGCTCAGTCTCAGGTCACGCGTCCAATCAGGCAACAGGAGCACCTCATCATGGCATATAGAAGGAATAGAAACAAAAACAACATGAGTATATATACCCCTACTTCCTTCACTATGATCCGCTGCAAAATAAAAATTAAATCCCCAACGATTCCCAAACCCTTAAAAAGGATTCCAACCTTCACTAGCTATAGCTCTGGCTTTGCCTTGTAGGGATCTAAACCTTATCCATATGGGCCTGAACTTTATCACTACTATCCCCGATTTAGATATAACAATCTTTACTTATGAATTCCCAGAAACCTTTGGACTGTGGGAACTTCCTTGTAGCTTCAACAGTTACATGCAAGTGTTTCATAAGCTCAAGCCCCCACCATGTACAAGCAATTCTCTTCCAGCTGTCCCTGCCATTCTTACTTTCTCTCGCGCCATCAGATCCTCACGATCGGCCGCGACATAAGATGCTGGGATGAGTTTCACCAGCACACATGAACCTCTTGCCTTACGGGAAATTACCTTATAAGCTGTAGATCCGCATTAATACCAAACTACAGTTGAAGCACACTTGTGGGCTACCTAGTTATCCCGATACCAAAGCTGGCAAGAACCAGAGCTATTGTTAAAATTATAATTAATTTTACCCTCTAGAAATGTTGTGTTAAGTTCCTTTGACAGGTGTCTGTTTGGATTTTACTAGTCTGTCAAAACTCCTCACACCAATATGAACGTCACATATAGCATGTACCGCTGTCATCGCTGGGGCACTAAATACCCAACCATGTGTCCTGTTCTTAGCTAGTTGGGAAATACACTTTAAAAATATAAATAAACAAAGATGGTCTTGTCCCTCAAGCTTCTTTACAATGACCCAGTCACCTGGTTGGAAAGAATGTAAACTGGTTATTGTGTCAGGGTCCAGGATGGACTCGTGAACCCTGTGGTGGACCTTTTGAAATTCATGTTACAGTGATTGCACCTACCCCATCAGCTGAGAATGTAGGTGACAGCTAATGAGGAAAGTACAACTCTGGTTTTGGTTGACCTCCAAGCAAACCTCATATGACAATAACCCAGACATCGGGACTGTGGTCACTGAATAACCTGTGCGTGGCTTACCATCTGGGGTGTAGTACCTGGAACCAGTGACAAAAAGGTTCTTAGCATCTGGGATGGGAGCCTACTTCACCAGACTGCTGCTTGCTGATTCAAATTCCATCAAAGAAAGACAGTCTTGGCACAATCTTAGTTAGAATTAGAGCGGTTAGTATTTTTGGTTTGAAAATGTGTCATTCTCACCACTCTCATCCCCCCTTTTCTTCCCTCCTCACTACAAACTGGAGGAAGACATGCAGGGTTTAGAATGGTGCATAATAAAACAGTGAAATAGCCTATGATACTTTTACCTTCTTATACACCTGTACATACACTTCCAGAAACTCTTTGGACCTGAAAAGATACTTATAAACAAAAGTTATTACTCTATCTTTCAAAGAATGGTAAACAATACAACATTCATGTATATTGGTAAATTGTCACTGACACTCCACAAAACCGATAATAACTAAACCCTCTGTAAATCTTACTTTCACGTTTTTTTTACTAAAATACAACAGCGAGAAGAGGGCTGTCACGGTAGGTTCAAACATCTTGTTACCACATACAAACAATGAAACAAAGACAAACATTTAGATACAAAAGTGGGGGAGATATTTCATAGTTCCCAAAAATGAAAATTAAAAAAATTAAAACGACCAGATGGAATGCTGCCTTCACTCTTTTAGTGATAGAAAAAAAATACAATTTGAAAAGCACGAGAGCATTTCAAAATCTTTGCATGGACCAGCCACACAAAGTTCAAAAACAGGCCTGTGTATTTTTGCCTTGTCAAAAGAAGTTTATTGAGTATACAATGTTATAAAGATACATAAAGATACATAAAGTAAGTTTACAAGGATCTATAAAGTAAGCTCATTGTTTTACAGTAGGGTTTATATAGGTAAATATCATGAAATTTCAAATATTAAACATTGGGTTCACGTAAACCTAAATTAAAGATATATATCATTTCCTTAGTTACTTTTGTAGGTATTTAAATGATTTATACCTACTATACATATTGTTTACAAGTAGAGTGTATATAGGTCAAATAAATTCTGATAATGAGCTTTAATCGTAAGGTGGAGAAAAGGAAAGAGAAAGAAGAAAAAGGGTTGAAAGGTAGAGGTATGGTCCACAAGGTTGTCCCGCTCGTCAGTTTATTATTCTTTTTAGTTCTCTTTGAAGCCTTAGAATGGGTGTCTCTGTAAGTCATTTAATCTGTTACCATGGCAACAGGACAGAGTCATTGAAATTTGACAGGAACTGTTGTTTTATCCAAGGATGCCAAAGTTTTTCAAATTTTAGAATTTGATTTTGATCGATGGCTACCATCTTAGCATGGGACATTGTATTATTCATTCTGTGAATTGTTTCTGCTAGTACCAATGTAGGAGATTTCCATGCCTTGGCCACTGTTTGTTTTGCAGCCGTTATTAGTTGGATCATAAGTTTGAATTGAGAGAGTGTTAACCATTCCGGTTTTAGATTAAGTAAAGTTAAATATGGATCTGGTTGTATTATTTTTTTAAATATTTTAGATGCAATCACGAAGACTTCCTTCCAGAAGGTTTGGATTACTGGGCACATCCACCGTATGTGTAAATATGTGCCTATTTCTGGGCATCCTCGAAAAACAAAGAGTTGAGGTATTAGGTGAATATTTTGCCACTCTAGCAGGTACAAGGTACCAGCGAGTTAGGACTTTATCATTTGTCTCCAGTGCTAAGATGTTGGGTGAAGATGACTTAGATGTGAGCCATATATTAGACCAGTCCGTGTCTTCTAAAGTTCGCCCCAGGTCCTCCTCCCACCTCTGAACGTAAGAGGGTCTATTAAGATTTGCTACTCCATATAATTGACTATAAAGTGATGAAATTGTACCTTTAGCAAATGGATCTTTTGTACAGATTGATTCAAAAATGGATAATTGGGATAATGGTGTATCCCCCTTTAGGAATGGTGTATAGAAATTTTTGATTTGGAGATATCTAAATATCTCAGAGTTTGGTAGATCATATTTTTCTCTAAGCGATGGGAATGAAAGGAATGATTTAGATGCTATGAAGTCATTTAGTGTCTGAATGCCTGATGTTGTCCAAGCTTTAAAAGAATTTGGGTAGATCCATGCCGGATAAAAGGCCGGATTTCTGATAAAAGAAAGGAGAGGATTGTGTGGAGATTGTAACTGATATTTGGTTTTTAGTTTATCCCAGAGAGATAAGAAGTGTTTAGTTATGGGATTATGAATTTTAAAGCGGTCTTTAGGATCAAGCCATAATAAATTTGATATTAATAGAGGGTCATTTTCTGAAGCCTCTATAAATACCCATAATGGTATTTCCTGTTTTGCATGGTATTTGGACAGACTGGCCAAATGTGCTGCTCTGTAGTAGTTAGTAAAATTAGGGTATCCCAGGCCTCCTTTATTTTTGGGAAGATGTAGTGTGTGTATAGGTATACGTGGTTTAGAAGAGCCCCATATAAACGAAGTTGCTCTTTTTTGTACTATTCTCAAAAAATAGGAAGGAATTGGAATAGGGAGGACTCTGAATAGATAAAGCAATTTGGGTAGAATAGTCATTTTGATTGCATTAATCTTCCCTATCCAGGATAAAGGAAGTTGCGACCATTGTTTTATTAGATTTGTGATCTGTCTTAATATAGGAGGATAATTGGTTGAGAATAAGTCAGAATGAGATGCTGTTAAATGAATTCCAAGATATGGGATTGATTTTTCTGCCCATGTGAATGGGAGTGCAGCCCTAGCCGGGATCAATTCCATGTTTGTGAGTGAAATATTAAGCACTAGGCATTTCTTAGGATTAATTATAAGGCCGGATAGGGCTGCAAATCCATCAAGAGCTGGTATTAAGTTAGGACCAGAGACCTGTGGTGATGATAGAAAAAGTAATATATCGTCTGCAAATATACATAATTTGTGTGTAATACCTCCTACTTCAATGCCAGTTATAGTTTGGTTTGTTCTGATGTATTGGGCCATGGGTTCGAGTATAAGGGCAAATAATAAGGGAGATAATGGGCAACCCTGTCGGGTACCTCTTTCGATATTAAAGGCTTCAGATTTGTATCCAGCATATTTTATATAGGCTTTGGGTTTATTATATAATGCTTTGATCCATGTTAAAAAGTGGGGTCCAAAACCCCATTTTTGTAATAAATATTACATATATTGCCAGGATACTGTGTCAAATGCCCTCTTAATATCGAGAGATAGAAAACATAAAGGGATTTTCCATTTTTTAGCAATATGTGCCAATAACACTGCCCTGCGTATATTATCGCCTGCCTGTCTATTTGGCATGAAGCCTACTTGATCTCTATGTATTAATTTTCCTATAATGCTATTGAGGCGTTTTGCTATTATTTTTGCTAATAATTTAATATCGAGGTTTAACAGAGAGATAGGCCGATAATTCACACAGGAAGTATCATCAGAAAGGGGTTTTGGGATCATACAAACAATTGCCATTAGTGTTTCTTGCCGAAAAGAATGTCCATCTAGAAGTTTGTTAAAAGTTTCAGTGAGAATGGGAGAGAGTATTTCTGAGAATGTTTTATAGTATAAAGCCGAGTAGCCGTCTGGGCCTGGTCTTTTGTTAAGTTTTAGGTCTTTTATGGTGTTAGCAACTTCATTTATAGTTATAGGCTCATCCAGACTGCTTTTTTGATTCTGAGATAACTCAGGTAAGGTTATTTTTGAGAAGAAGGATTCAGCTTCTGTAGGATTAAATTCATTGTTTGTCTTGTATAAAGTTGCGAGATGTGAGTGAAATTTATGGACTATTTTAACTGGATTACAAGTGTAAACATTTTTTGATAATTTCAAACGTATTGGTTTGAAAGATTTGTTAGTTGAATTTAATGCCCGAGCCAAATATGTACCTGGTTTGTTTGTATTCATGTAGAAATTGTGTTTGGAGCGTTTGAGGGATTTATCAACTGACTCAGTGAGAAATAGATTGTATTCCAATCTAGATTTTTCCAGATGAGATTTTGTACTCTGAGATGGATTATCTTGAAATGATATGTAGGCTGCATTAAAATTGAGTTCTAGTTTTTTTGCTAGATTTTTGCGTTCCCGTTTAAATAGTGCCATTTGTCTTTGTATTGTACCACGCAAGACAGGCTTATGAGCTTCCCACAGTGTTATTGGGGAGATGTCTGTTGTATTATTAATTGATATGTATTCCTTTAAAGCTTGTTCAATGGCCATCTGATGTAGTGGGTGTTTGAGCATTATGTCCGGTAAGTACCGCGTTGGGTCATGCGCTTTTGGTATGGCTGAGGCTATAGTAGTGTATACTGCATTATGGTCAGACCACGGAATCGGAATTATATCTGATGCAATAATTTCTGGTATCATTCCTATTGTTAGAAAAATATGATCTATTCTGGTGAAGGTTTGATGAGGGTGCGAGAAATAAGTGAATTTCTTTTTCATTGGGTTACTTTCTCTCCATGAATCTACCAGATTGTATTTGGAAAGAAGTTGAGAAAAAGGTAATCTAGAGGTTATTTTGGATGGTGTAAAAGGTGATTTATCTAGAAATGGGAGGAGGACCTGGTTCGAATCCCCACACATTATCACTGTTCCTATTTTGTGTGTATTAATCACTTGTAATATATGTGAGAGGAATGGTTTAGGTTGTTTGTTAGGAGCGTAGTAGGAAATCACCGTGATTGCTGTATCCATTATATAACCCATGAGTATCAGGTATCTACCTTCTGGGTCTTTAATTTCTGATGATAAGGTGAATGGTGTGGATCGGTGAAATGCAATTAGAGTTCCCCTTTGCTTGGTACAGGCAGAAGCCGTGTAAATTTGTTGATAAAAAGGAGAAATATATTTTGGAGTAGAATCTTTGGTGAAGTGTGTTTCTTGGAGGCATACTATGTGAGCCTTCTTGTTATGGAAAGTACGGAAGGCTTTGGTCCTTTTTTGAGGGACATTTATTCCCTGAACATTCAGGGAAAGTATATTCAGTGGTGCCATGGCAATAGATCAAATAGTTTTGACTTACTTTTTGTTATGCAGAGCTGGCTGCGCAGATCAACCTGTGTGGACTGAAGAGATGAATAGATAGAAAAGAAACCAGTGAATTCTGGAGTAAAGAGTAAACAAAAAACATATGAGATTAGATGATACATTGTATAAATTATTTTTTGCAAGTAATCACAATTTACCCGTGAAAGAGAATAAATATCTCTCTCAGGGGAATAAGTGCCTTCGTCACACTCCCACATAATATGGTTGGGAGAATGAGGAGGGCTAATGGGGGTACACGGATCTTCCGCTTACAGGAGAGAAGTGCTATGTCAAAAGACATCAAAATGATGTTTCATTAATTGGAGTGCAGAATATAGTTTTTGTTGAAATTATTTATTCCAGGGTGGTTGTATATGGTTAGTCTTGCCCTAGGCTACATAATTCAGTTAGAAAGGTACTGTTAATAACTTGGGTATTGATGAAGATAGTTTGAATTATTTTGGGATTTTAACCCTTTTAGAGTAAACAATTACATATTTTATTCATATGTAACTGTTTAGATATGTTAACTTATAAAATTGAGGTTGTATTGCTTCAGATTAGAATAAACAAAAACATAATTCTAGGAACTAGTTAGGTAATAATATATTTGTTTTAAGAAAAGAAAGAAAAAGCTTCCATTACTTCTGGATTATTGAACATATTTGTCCTAAAAAGTAATAAATCTATTGTTATTACCTGATAATATATAACTGAACAAGAATTTCCTTATTTCACTTATATATTCTAAGGCTATATGAATCAGAAGTAATAAGAAATATAACTGGAATGTAACATGATCCCACACAGTGTGTGACTATCAGAATGCAGTTACATTCAGTTATAAATACAGGTTTTTTTATAGAGAACCATCTCTTAGTATAATAAATGAAGAGATATCAGGAATTAGGATGTCAGTCCATTGAATCTTCTTGGTCCATGGATGATGTGGCATAACGGCCTCTTTTGTGAGAATGATGATTCCCATTTTGTTCTGAAATTTTCTGGGTGCTGCCTGAAGGTGAAGATGACGCCATTCTTCTGCGTGTGGGAGTGTTGCTGCTTGTGGGTTCTGTCAGATTTCATTTTAAAAGGGTTTGTTGTAGTTCATCTGCTGATCTGCTTCTGTAAATTGTACCTTGGTAGTTAAATCTGACTGAAAAGGGGAAGCCCCATTGATACATAATGTTGTGGCGTTGCAGTTCCATTAGTTGGGGTTTCATGGATCGCCTTTTAGTAATAGTAAGTTGGGATAGGTCAGCAAAAATTTGATAATTGTGTCCTTGAAAATTAAGTTCCTTTTTTTCTCTTGCAGCAATTAGTATTTGTTCTTTCGTTCTGTAATAATGACATTTTGTGATTATATCACGTGGGGGTCCATCTTTCTTTTTGGCTGTGAGGGCTCTGTGTACTCTGTCCAGTTCTAAACGTTCAATAGGGATATCTGGCTTTAGTTCTTGTAATAGAGCAGTAATAGTAGATTGCAGGTCTGTCACAGTTTCAGGTATTCCCCTTATGCGCAAGTTTGAACGTCTGGCTCTATTTTCGTAATCTTCGAGCTTAGTTTGAAGTATTAAATTCTCTTTTTTTAATTGTTCCAATTCTGTTATATTTTCTTGGGTTGTAATTTCAATTTCATCCATTTTTATTTCTAAGGCTGCGGTGCGGTTTCCCAGCTCTCTTATTTCTTTGGTTAGGCTTTTTGTTATTTGGTCTGAGGTTTGTTTTAAAGCCTTATGAAGCATCTTTTCAAATTGTAATAATATTACTGGGGATACTGAGGAGGCTTGTGGAGAAGTTTGTGAGAGGATTTGTTCTGTATCTGACTCAAATGGAGAGTCTTGCTGTGACATTTTCTGTCTGTGAGAGCGCCCTGATGCTGTATCTTGTGAGGTGACTGGAGCTGCTTCAGCTGCAGTGAGTGCCTGTGAGCTCTTTGTGAGGTGATTTTTATTTCTGCCACGGCTTCCTCCCAGTACCATATTTCCTGCCCAAACTTTCACAGTTTGTTCCCTGGGGCAAAAAGGTTCAAATGGATACCTTTTGAGCCTGCAGGCTCCGCTTTGTCCTTCTCTTCTCTCCTCAGCGGTGTGGAGCTCTAACAATGCATGTCTGCTCTGCTAGGCTCCGCCTCCTGCCCCCGGCCTGTGTATTTTTAATCACACAAACGTGTACTACGCATCCATCAACTCACTCAACATTTCAGATTTCTGAAACCGCAGTCGCGCTACATCAACTCCAGAGGGATACCCAAAATAGTATCCTTGGACCACCTATGTCAATCTTTCTAGGGTTTAATGGTCTTTTCCTCAGAACTAGACTCCATGCTCTTGTGCATCCGTCTGATTGTGGGAAGCCTCACATTCCTTCCCTTGCATGGACTGCCATTGCCCATGGCGATTCGAATCGGCTTATCGTCTTATCCCTGCGTCCAGGAAAACCCTTGCACCAATTTCGGGGGCCACCGCCCGGTGTCTTTTTACACAGTGGATTGACGAACTATAACCACTATTAGTCACTCAACTAGAAACACTAAAATGAGGCATCAACTCTATGGCTTGTTGTCCCAACACTTTTGGCACAGAACTACAGAGTACCACTCTTTTAACAACCAAACTATTAACTATGCCAAATGATTCGCCAACAACCACAGATCAACCCCCGAATTATGTCTCTACCCCTCACAGTGTATGCATACATAAGCGCATTGCGCTGTACGACTGTACACTGCGTCGCCAGACGAATCTACACAGAGCACTTTTGCCTGCTTCTTCTACAAAACACTGTGGCTTCTCTCTGTGCCTAGATATTACAACAATAACTTGGATAACTCCTGTTTGCTCTCTACCCAAAACTGTATTACAGTATAAACCTTAATTTAAAAATAAAAATTATTTCATCCTTCCAAACACTCAAAAGACCCCAAGCCCCACCCACCAACTTTCTGTTGCACACCTGAGTAGGAAGAGGGAGGGGAAGGGGAAGCCTTGAATAGTTTCATATTTTGTCTATCAAGACATTAGAAAAATCTATGGCTAACATCAACAAATAAAACCTTTTGTCCAGGAGTGGGTGGAATAAGCCCCCATATTGCAAATGGGAGGGAATCTCCCTTGACTCACATATCCCCTGGGAAGTCAAACCACAAGTTTTGAGACCGAAATACCACACAACTGTGTAACAAAAGCCAGAAACTGAAACTCCTGCAAAAAGACGCTGAAGGAGTTCAACGAAAGTCTTTTCCCTTCCACTGTAAGCCACAAAGAAAATGGCGCCATTAACACATGAAATTTAGTTATTGATCCCGCCAAAATCGAGATTTCTTTACTAGAAACATAAATTATTCTACTGGAAATGGAATTCAGTACAAAACCAGAGATATTTCACTTGAGACTAAAATAAGCAGAAACAAAAAGGCAATTGCAGCAATCGAAAATCAGTCCATGGCAAAATGGTGAATGAAACCCGGACTACAGAAAAATGGCTGACATTAACAAATGACAAGACAAGCCAGGATTTCTTCCTACAAAAACTGACTATACAATTGGGACAGCAGTTTTAACACTTATCCCTAGACAAACACTTTAGGCTATGTCAATTAGGGCCTATACTGAAATATAGGCATTTTTAACTAAACAATATTGGGTGACACAGTGGCATAGTGGTTAGCACCCCCACCCAGCAGCAAAAACGGCAGCTGGCTTGAATTCCAACCACAACACCACCCGCCCAGTCTCTGCATGTCCTCCCTGCGCCTGCGTGGGTCTCCTCCAGGCACTCCAGTTTCCTCCCATACTCCAAAGACATGCTGGCAGGCCAATTGGCCTCCGTCCAAAATTGGCCCTAGCACATGAATGCAAACCGGGGGCCCCTGGACTGCTGGCTCCCCGAGGGCAGGGACCGACGTGAGCATGCGATGCACGTGTGGAGTCCTGCGCAAACTGATGGTGCTACATGGGTACCCCCAAACAAATATGAGCATCTCAATGAGACACAATGCACAGGGGCAGGGACAACCGCAGACACACACCCACACTCAGGATGGACTGGTGTCTCCACCCAACCATGCAATTATGTAATATATCCAAAACGCCAAAGTTACATAAAACATGATATAAAACGTCTTAAACAATACACTCTTGTCACAAATACAACACAATATTTGACTCTGAGAGTTAGAACTCCCCCCATGCTATTACCCCACAAAATAGCGCATTTTCCCGCCAAATCCAATACAAAGATGGATAAACATTTCAAAGTTCACACACAAAGGAATAGAAAATGGCCGACAGCAGTCACATGGTAGACAACAACAAAAGGAAATAGCAGACAACAACTATTTTCCTGCATACACCAAAAATTTCTCCCCAAAAAATTACACATTTGAGATACTAAATGAACACTTAGACAAACATTTAAAAGTGTTAAAGTTACAAAAAAGCACAACTTAGGAACACATGGCAGATGAAATCTGGACCACACTAAAAACACAAGCACACGGCTGAGACATACCCTCTTCTCAAACTCAGTTCACATCAGACATTTGAGAAATGCAGACAGTGAATGCTTGCATGTTCTTTTCATCTCAAAACAAAACCTTTCTATTGTCCACAGGGAGCAGCCAACTTTCACCATTGTAAAAATGCTTGGCCCCCCCCTCCCCCGGTAAAACTCATGGCATCTTTACAAACAGATTCAGCTACTTACAAAACTGCTCAGAACACACACACGTTGCAGGTTGCAAATGATCATACATTTCTTTTTCTCATATACTTATTACACAACTACACAACATACAGTTACTTACACATAGCACACATATTCGAGATACAAATCACACACACACACACACACACACACAGGCACACACCAGACATATGATCAAACTTTCAGCATTATTTCAAAAGATGAAAAATGTGTTCTTTTCGCGAAGCAGACCCTCCCCAACACATCCTAATGATCCGATTCTGAAGGAGGTTCTGTTCACTTCTACGTTCTGGCTCGCCAAGCTGACAGCAAAATTTGGCTGTACACAGAGCACACAGCCAAATCTCCTGTTTCTAATAATAATAACAATTTCGTATGATGATTCGTATAATGATATAAATGCATCTCACCTTTTGATCATATGTCTTTCCTTCTGCCATAGCCCATCCTCTGGTGTGTGCCCCATCCTCACAAATAGACACAACACATGCTTATGGTACTAGCTCCAACATTGCTCTGCCAGCCAGCCTCCTTTCAGCTGCGAGTGAGCCACTTTATTAGCATATCAAAAGGAAGTCCCAAAGCTTGAGGGTTGGGCTTCCAACAGCCAAACACCTCTTACAAAGCTTGTGACCTCCCAAGAAATGGACACAGGATATGACCTCACAGGATGTGAATGACCATATAAGGATATGGTCCGTCTGACGGCCACCTTCTCCACCGCTCCTTCTGTGACTGACCGAAGCCTCAGCAACACGTTGTCCAGAAGGACCAGGAAATTGTAACCTCCCAGGCTCTGGAAATGCAATGCACAAACCTTTCTGCAAGGCCTCCCGAAGATGTTTCATCCTTTGCTCCCTCTGCGATGGCAAGATAAGGTCCACAACCTTACCCTTGTAACATGGATCAAGGAGGGTTGCCAGCCAGTAATCATCCTTCCCCTTGATACCATGAATACGAGGATCCTTCCGCAGGCTTTGCAGGATCAGGGAGGCCATGCAGCGTAGGTTTGCTGAGACATTTGGTACAGAGTCCTCTGGGTCACTAAGGACGACATGATCTGCAGCTACCTCCTCCCAGCCACGTACAAGTCCATGGGTTTCTTCGGACTGTAAATGATCCCTTGAAGAGTGCTGCTGATGCTGAGTGCCAGGCTCCACCTCCATGCTGACACAATCCTCCTCCTCTTCCTGTGTGATCGGCAGGCACGCAGGAACACTGTCTAGATAAAGGGGGTCTTCAGAGGTAAGGAAGTCCTCCTCTTTCTCCCTCTGTTCTGCCTCAAGTGCCCTGTCCATTATTCCACGCAGTGTGTGCTCCAACAGGTGGACAAGAGGGACAGTGTCACTGATGCATGTACTGTCACTGTTCACCATGCTTGTGGCCTCCTCAAATAGTGACAGGACAGTGCATGCATCCCTGATCATAGCCCACTAGCGTGGGGAAAATAAACAAGCTCCCCTGACCCTGTCCTGGTGCCATAGTCACATAGGTACTCAGTGATAGCCCTCTGCTGTGTGTGCAGCCACTGCAGCATGGCCGATGTAGAGTTCCACCTGGTGGGCATGTCACAGATTAGGCGGTTCTTGGGCAGGTTAAATTCCTTTTGGAGGTCAGCCAGCCGAGCACTGGCATTATATGACCTGCGGAAATGCACACAGACTTTCCTGGCCTGCCTCAAGATATCCTGTAAGCCCGGGTACCTGCCCAAGAACCACTGCACCACCAAGTTAAGGACATGAGCCAAACAGGGCACATGGGTCATTTGTCCCTGTCGGAGGGTGGAGAGAAGGTTGGTGCCATTGTCGCAAACCACCATAACTGGCTTAAGCTGGCGTGGCATCAACCACCTCTGAACCTGCCCCTGCAGAGCTGAAAGAATCTCTGTCCCAGTGTGGCTCCTCTCCCCCAAGCACACCAGCTCAGGCACCGCATGGCATGTTTTTGCCTGTGTGCTTGCGTAGCCCCTTGAACGCCTACGGAGCCCTGCTGGTTCCAAGGACAAATCAGCACAGGAAGAGGCCATGGAGGAAGAAGAAGAGGAGGGGGTGGAGGAGAGAGGTGTGGCAGAATCACCACTAGTAGAATTTTGGAGGCGTGGTGGCGGAACAACCTCCAGCACTACTGCATCCTGTCCTGCATCCTTCCCAGCTGCCAGAAGAGTCACCCAGTACGCGGTGAAAGATAGGTAATGTCCCTGTCCATGCCTTTTGGACCATGAGTCAGCAGTAATATGCACCTTACCACTAACCGCCCTGTCCAGCGAGGCCAAGACATTGCCTTCCACATGCCGGTAGAGAGCCGGAATTGCCTTCCATAAGAAAAAGTGGCATTTGGGAACCTGCCAGTGAGGAACCGCATATTCCACAAACTCAGGGAAAGGGGCAGACTCTACCAACTGAAAAGGCAGCAGTTGAAGTGCTAGCAATTTAGCCAAGCTAGCATTTAACCGCTGGACATGTGGATGGCTGGGAGCAAACTTCTTTCGGCGGTGCAGCAGCTGGGGCAGGGAAATTTGCCTGGTACAATATGACATTGGAGTACCGATAGCAGATTGCCCGCATGTACTTGGCTGTGACATACCTTAGGACCTTAGGGACTTAGGAGCTAAATTGAGGAAAAGGACCTCCAAGTAGTATTCTCAGGAATACTACCGGTACATCGAACCACACCAGAAAGGCAGAGGGAGATTAGGGAAGTAAACAAGTGGCTGAAGAGCTGGTGTAGTAAGGAGGGGTTTGGGTTCCTGGAGGACTGGGCCGACTTCTCAGTCGGTAACCGGTACTATAGAAGGGACGGACTGCACTTATATGAGGAGGGTGCAGATCTGCTGAGAATGAAGATGGGCAAAAAGTCAGAGGGGTTTTTAAACTAGGCAATGGGGGAGGGTCCAGAGGCAGAGATAGCCAGCGCAGAAGATATTCCAGAGGGTAGTATTGGGGGCATTAGTGGTAGGTTAACCAAAGCACAAAAACACAAGGTGAGTATAGTAGCAAGTCCTAGTTGCAATCTCGAAACACCCAATACGAGGACAATATGCGACCAGTCTAAACTATGTGGCATGTTTACCAATGCCAGGAGCATGGTGGACAAGATGGGTGAACTAGAGATACTGTTGTACGAGGAGGATTTGGATTTTGTGGGAATTTCAGAGACCTGGTTCAAAAGCTCTCATGATTGGCTGGCAAACATTCAAGGGTATACCCTATAGCGCAAGGATAGAGAGGGTAAAAAGGGGGGAGGGGTATGCCTATATATCAAGAATAATGTACAAGTGAATGTGAGAGATGACATCACTGAGCTAGCTAGAGAGGAGGTGGAATCCTTATGGGTAGAGCTCCAAAAGGATGAAGCTAAGGGGAAAATAATACTGGGAGTATGCTATAGGCCCCCTAACCTGAGGGAGGAAGTGGAGACAGATCTCCTATCACAATTTGGATTAGCAGCAAGGATGGGAAGTGTTATCATAATGGGGGATTTTATTTATCCAGACATAGACTGGGCGGAGGGAACCACGCATTCATTTAAGGCTTGGCAGTTCCTTAATGTCTTGCAGGACAATTTTATGGGTCAGATGGTAGACGCACCAACTAGAAATAAAACATTACTGGATCTACTGATTACCAACAATACAGACCTGATCACAGATGTGGAAATACGGGGCAATTTAGGTAACAGCGATCACAGGTCAATTAGTTTCAGTATAAATCACACAAATAGGAAACATAAAGGGAATACAAAGACACTGAATTTCAAAAGAGCCAACTTCCCTAAACTACAAACCTTGCTAAAAGGCATAAATTGGGATAAAATATTAGGAACAAAGAATACGGAGGAGAGATGGGTTTACTCTAAGAGCATATTAAATAAGGGCATTAGCCAATGTATCCCATTGGGTAATAAATTTAAAAGAGCGAACAAAAGTCCTGGATGGCTTAACTCCAATGTAAAAATGCATATAAAAGCAAAGGAGAAGGCCTTCAAAAAATACAAGGTTGAGGGATCATCCACAGCATTCAGACTTTATAAAGAATGCAACAAGAAATGTAAGGGTGCAATTAGGACAGCTAAGATAGAATATGAAAGACACATAGCGGAGGAGAGCAAAAAAAATCCCAAGAAATTCTTTAAGTATGTAAACAGTAAAAAAGGGAGGACAGACCATATTGACCCCATAAAGAATGAGGAAGGACATCTGGTTACAAAGGATGGGGAGATGGTGAAGGTATTGAATTTATTCTTCTCCTCAGTCTTCACGAGTGAATCGGGGGGCTTCAGTAACCAAAACTGCAGTGTTTATCCTCATGACACAACACAGGAAGCACCTCCATGGTTAACAGAGGACAGAATTAAAATTAGACTTGAGAAACTTAACATTAATAAATCACCGGGACCAGATGGCTTGCATCCAAGGGTACTTAGGGAACTCAGTCAAGTGATTGCCAGACCGTTGTTCCTAATTTTTACAGATAGTCTACTGACTGGAATGGTACCAGCTGATTGGAGAAAAGCCAATGTAGCACCAATATTTAAAAAGGGCCCAAAATACATCCCTGGGAATTACAGACCAGTTAGCCTAACATCAATAGTATGTAAACTCTTGGAGGGGATGATAAGGGACTATATACAAGATTTTAGTAACAAGAACGGTATCATTAGCAGTAATCAGCATGGATTCATGAAGAATCTTTCTTGCCAAACCAATCTATTGAAGTGAGTTGCCATCTAGATAAAGGAAGGCCTGTAGACGTGGTGTGTCTGGATTTTGCAAAAGCATTTGACACATTTCCCCATAAATGTTTAATGTACAAAATTACGTCTGTTGGCATGGACCATAGGGTGAGTACATGGAAAACTGGCTACAAGGGCGAGTCCAGAGTGTGGTGATAAATGGGGAGTACTCAGAATGGTCAGGGGTGGGTAGTGAGGTTCCCCAGGGTTCTGTGCTGGGACCAATCCTATTTAATTTGTTCATAAACGATCTGGAGGATGGGATAAACAGTTCAATCTCTGTATTTGCAGGTGATACTAAGCTAAGCAGGGCAATAACTTTTCCGCAGGATGTGGAAACCTTGCAAAAAGACCTGAACAAATTAATGGGGTGGGCGACTACATGGCAAATGAGGTTCAATGTAGTAAAATGTAAAATAATGCATTTGGGTGGCAAAAATATGAATGCAATCTGAGGGGAGAACCTCTGGGGGAATCTAGGATGGAAATCTAGGATGGAAAATGACCTGGGGGTCCTAGTAGATGATAGGCTCAGCAAAGGCATGCAATGTCAAGCTGCTGCTAACAAAGCAAACAGAATATTGGCATGCATTAAAAAGTGGATCAACTCCAGAGATAAAACGATAATTCTCCCACTCTACAAGACTCTGGTCCACACCTGGAGTATGCTGTCCAGTTCTGGGCACCAGTCCTCAGGAAGGATGTACTGGAAATGGAGCGAGTACAAAGAAGGGCAACAAAGCTAATAAAGGGTCTGGAGGATCTTAGTTATGAGGAAAGGTTGCGAGCACTGAACTTATTCTCTCTGGAGAAGAGACGCTTGAGAGGGGATATGATTTCAATATACAAATAACGTACTGGTGACCCCACAATAGGGATAAAACTTTTTTGCAGAAGAGAGTTTAACAAGACTCGTGGCCACTCTTTAAAATTAGAAGAAAAGAGGTTTAACCTTGAACTACGTAGAGGGTTTTTTTACTGTAGGAGCGGCAAGGATGTGGAATTCCCTTCCACAGGCGGTGGTCTCAGCGGGGAGCATTGATAGCTTCAAGAAACTATTAGATAAGCACCTGAATGACCGCAACATACAGGGATATATAATGTAATACTGACACATAATCACACACATAGGTTGGACTTGTGTCTTTTTTCAACCTCACCTACTATGTAACTATGTAACACCTAATTCTACACCTTCATTCCTCTCAGCGCAGGTTTCAGTGATGACTGAAGGTATAGTGGGGTTGGAGATCCCAGCTGATGGGGAGCAAGGAGAGGTCTGCTTTGTTCTTTGGTGTGGGTATTTTAGGTACGCTTGTCAATGAACTGCATAGCAGGTCGACATATGTCTGGTCAAGCATGTGGTGCCCAAGTGGGTGATGTTTTGGCCACAGGGGATACGCTTGAGACATAGGGTGCAAATAGCAGCGGTGGGATCTGATGCACTCGTCTCAAAAAAGGCCCACTCCAAAGAACTTTTGGAATAACGCACAGAGACAGCAGCGCCATGCACATGCGGAGCTCTGCGGTGTGATGCAGTCAGTGTGCTGCCCTTAAGCTAGCCCCTGGAGGGCTTCCTGCCTCATTGGAGATGTGCCTCCTCCTTCTCCTCTCTCCTATCTGGCACCTACGTGGAGTCAGTGACTTCATCATCCCCTCCCTCCTCAGCACTGTAGCAAAGCTGGCAGTATGCTGCAGCTGGGGGAACATGACTGCCAGATTGCTGTCCTTCTTGGGCACCCCCTCTCTCTGGGCTCATGTTACTGCCTTCCTCTAGCTGGGTACCATCATCGGAGCCTTCAAAATGTTGGGCATCCTCCTGGAGCATGTACCCGACACTGTGGTCAAACAGTTCGGGGGACTCCTCAGGAGGACATGGTGGGGCTAGGGAAGGAGTGACTGATGCCATTGAGCCGAGTGAAGAGGCCGCGTTGGCAGCAGCTTTACCAGACAAAGTACCCTGAGCCTGGGTGAGAGAGGATGAGGAGTATGAGGACGGCCTGGTCATCCACTCTACAAAGTCTTCGGCATGTTGCGGCTCAACATGGCAAGCTGCTGAAAAAAAGAACAAGTGTGTCCCACGGCCACGTGCTGATGAGGATGCACCGTCTCCACGACCAGCACTGTTGCCTCTAGACACAGAGCCTGCTTGCCCTCATTTATTGGCTTGTGACTGTCTGCCTCTCCTTGTTGGCCTTCCAGACCTACTAATAGCCTGCAGTGAGATGTAGCTGCACAAACCTGGGCTGTATATATATATATATATATATATATATATATATATACTGATACTGCAGCTAGCAGAATCAACAGCCTGCCTGTAGTATTATTAGTATGAGAACACTAGAAATTGTCTTCAGGTAGCTTTAGGTGCACACTGTGCAGAGGACACAGTACACTAACTGTAAATACTGCAGCTGCCTGCTTGTGGTATTAGTAGGATCAGAACAACGGCAATTGTCTTCAGGTAGCTTTAGGTGCACACTGTGCATAGACCACAGTACGCTAACTGTAAATACTACAGCTGCCTGCCTGTGGTATTAATAGGATCAGAACAACAGCAATTGTCTTCAGGTAGCTTTAGGTGCACACTGTGCAGAGGATGCAGTACACTAACTGTAAAAACTGCAGCTGCCTGCCTTTGGTAATAATAGGATTAGAAGAACACCAGCAATTTTCTTCAGGTAGCTTTAGGTGCACACTGTGTAGAGGACACAGTACACTAACTGTAAATCCTGCAGCTGCCTGCCTGTGGTATTAGTAGGATCACAACAACAGCAGTTGTCTTCAGGTAGCTTTAGGTGCACACAGTGCAGAGGCAACAGTACACTAACTGCAAATACTATAGATGCCTGCCTGTGGTATTAATAGGATCAGAACAACAGCAATTGTCTTCAGGTAGCTTTAGGTGCACACTGTGCAGAGGACGCAGTACACTAACTGTAAAAACTGCAGCTGCCTGCCTTTGGTACTAATAGGATCAGAAGAACACCAGCAATTTTCTTCAGGTAGCTTTAGGTGCACACTGTGTAGACGACACAGTACACTAACTATAAATACTGGAGCTTCCTGCCTGTGATACTAATAGGATCAGAACAACACCAGCAATTTTCTTCAGGTAGCTTTAGGTGCACACGGTGCAGAGAACACAGTACACTGACTGTAAATACTGCAGCTGCCTGCCTGTGGTATTAATACGATCAGAACAACAGCAATTGTCTTCAGGTAGCTTTAGGTGCACACAGTGCAGAGAACACAGTACACTAACTGTAAATACTGCAGCTGCCTGCCTGTGGTACTAATAGGATCAGAAGAACACCAGCAATTTTCTTCAGGTAGCTTTAGGTGCACACTGTGTAGAGGACACAGTACACTAACTGTAAATCCTGCAGCTGCCTGCCTGTGGTATTAGTAGGATCACAACAACAGCAGTTGTCTTCAGGTAGCTTTAGGTGCACACAGTGCAGAGGCAACAGTACACTAACTGCAAATACTATAGATGCCTGCCTGTGGTATTAATAGGATCAGAACAACAGCAATTGTCTTCAGGTAGCTTTAGGTGCACACTGTGCAGAGGACGCAGTACACTAACTGTAAAAACTGCAGCTGCCTGCCTTTGGTACTAATAGGATCAGAAGAACACCAGCAATTTACTTCAGGTAGCTTTAGGTGCACACTGTGTAGACGACACAGTACACTAACTATAAATACTGGAGCTTCCTGCCTGTGATACTAATAGGATCAGAACAACACCAGCAATTTTCTTCAGGTAGCTTTAGGTGCACACGGTGCAGAGAACACAGTACACTGACTGTAAATACTGCAGCTGCCTGCCTGTGGTATTAATACGATCAGAACAACAGCAATTGTCTTCAGGTAGCTTTAGGTGCACACAGTGCAGAGAACACAGTACACTAACTGTAAATACTGCAGCTGCCTGCCTGTGGTACTAATAGGATCAGAAGAACACCACCAATTTTCTTCAGGTAGCTTTAGGTGCCCACTGTGCAGAGGACACAGCACACTAACTGTAAATTCAGCAGCTGCCTGCCTGTGGTATTAATAGGATCAGAAAAACAGCAATTGTCTTCAGGAAGCTTTAGGTGCACACTGTGCAGAGGACACAGTACACTAACTGTAAATCCTGCAGCTGCCTGCCTGTGGTATTAGTAGGATCACAACAACAGCAGTTGTCTTCAGGTAGCTTTAGGTGCACACAGTGCAGAGGCAACAGTACACTAACTGCAAATACTATAGATGCCTGCCTGTGGTATTAATAGGATCAGAACAACAGCAATTGTCTTCAGGTAGCTTTAGGTGCACACTGTGCAGAGGACGCAGTACACTAACTGTAAAAACTGCAGCTGCCTGCCTTTGGTACTAATAGGATCAGAAGAACACCAGCAATTTTCTTCAGGTAGCTTTAGGTGCACACTGTGTAGACGACACAGTACACTAACTATAAATACTGGAGCTTCCTGCCTGTGATACTAATAGGATCAGAACAACACCAGCAATTTTCTTCAGGTAGCTTTAGGTGCACACGGTGCAGAGAACACAGTACACTGACTGTAAATACTGCAGCTGCCTGCCTGTGGTATTAATACGATCAGAACAACAGCAATTGTCTTCAGGTAGCTTTAGGTGCACACAGTGCAGAGAACACAGTACACTAACTGTAAATACTGCAGCTGCCTGCCTGTGGTACTAATAGGATCAGAAGAACACCACCAATTTTCTTCAGGTAGCTTTAGGTGCCCACTGTGCAGAGGACACAGCACACTAACTGTAAATTCAGCAGCTGCCTGCCTGTGGTATTAATAGGATCAGAAAAACAGCAATTGTCTTCAGGAAGCTTTAGGTGCACACTGTGCAGAGGACACAGTACACTAACTGTAAATACTGCAGCTGCCTGCCTGTGGTATTAAAAGGATCAGAACAACAGCAATTGTCTTCAGGTAGCTTTAGGTGCACACTGTGCAGAAGACACAGTTCACTAACTATAAATACTGCAGCTGCCTGCCTGTGGTACTAATAAGATCAGAAAAACACCACCAATTTTCTTCAGGTAGCGTTAGGTGCACACTGTGCAGAGGACACAGTAAACTAACTGTAAATACTGCAGCTGCCTGCCTGTGGTACTAATAGGATCAGAAGAACACCACCAACTTTCTTCTGGTAGCTTTAGGTGCACACTGTGCAGAGGACACAGTACACTAACTGTAAATACTGCAGCTGCCTGCCTGTGGTATTAATAGGATCAGAACGACAGCAATTGTCTTCAGGTAGCTTTAGGTGCACACTGTGAAGAGGATGCAGTACACTAATTGTAAATACTGCAGCTGCCTGCCTGTGGTATTAATAGGATCAGAAGAACACCACCAATTTTCTTCAGGTAGCTTTAGGTGCACACTGTGCAGAGGACACAGTACACTAACTGTAAATACTGTAGCTGCCTGCCTGTGGTATTAATAGGATCAGAAGAACACCACCAATTTTCTTCAGGTAGCTTTAGGTGCACACTGTGCAGAGGGCGCACTACACTAACTATAAATATTGGAGCTGCATGCATGTGGTTTTAATAGGATCAGAACAACAGCAATTGTCTTCAGTTAGTTTTAGGTGCACATTTTGCTGAGGACACAGTGCACTAACTGTAAATACAGCAGCTGCCTGCCTGTGGTACTAATAGGATCAGAAGAACACCACCAATTATCTTCAGTTAGCTTTAGGTGCACACTGTGCAGAGGACACAGTACACTAACTGTAAATACTGCAGCTGCCTGCCTGTGGTATTAATAGGATCAGAACAACAGCAATTGTCTTCAGGTATCTTTAGGTGCACACTGTGCAGAGGACACAGTACACTAACTGTAAATACTGAAGGCTGCTTACCTGTGGTATTAGTAGGATCAGAACAATAGAAATTGTCTTCAGGTAGCTTTAGGGGCACAGTGTGCAGAGAACACAGTACACTAACTGTAAATACTGCAGCTGCCTGCCTGTGGTACTAATTGGATCAGAAGAACACCACCAATTTTTTTCAGGTAGCTTTAGGTGCCCACTGTGCAGAGGACACAGCACACTAACTGTAAATTCAGCAGCTGCCTGCCTGTGGTAATAATAGGATCAAAACAACAGCAATTGTCTTCAGGAAGCTTTAGGTGCACACTGTGCAGAGGACACAGTGTACTAACTGTAAATACTGCAGCTGCATGCCTGTGGAATTAAAAGGATCAGAACAACAGCAATTGTCTTCAGGTAGCTTTAGGTGCACACTGTGCAGAGGACACAGTTCACTAACCATAAATACTGCAGCTGCCTGTCTGTGGTACTAATGAGATCAGAAAAACACCACCAATTTTCTTCAGGTAGCTTTAGGTGCACACTGTGCAGAAGACACAGTAAACTAACTGTAAATACTGCAGCTGCCTGCCTGTGGTACTAATAGGATCAGAAGAACACCACCAACTTTCTTCTGGTAGCTTTAGGTGCACACTGTGCAGAGGACACAGTACACTAACTGTAAATACTACAGCTGCCTGCCAGTGGTATTAATAGGATCAGAACAAAAGCAATTGTCTTCAGGTAGCTTTAGGTGCACACTGTGCAGAGGATGCAATACACTAACTGTAAAAACTGCAGCTGCCTGCCTTTGGTACTAATAGGATTAGAAGAACACCAGCAATTTTCTTCAGGTAGCTTTAGGTGCACACTGTGTAGAGGACACAGTACACTAACTGTAAATCCTGCAGCTGCCTGCCTGTGGTATTAATAGGATCAGAACAACAGCAGTTGTCTTCAGGTAGCTTTAGGTGGACACAGTGCAGAGGCAACAGTACACTAACTGCAAATACTATAGCTGCCTGCCTGTGGTATTAATAGGATCAGAACAACAGCAATTGTCTTCAGGTAGCTTTAGGTGCACACTGTGCAGAGGACGCAGTACACTAACTGTAAAAACTGCAGCTGCCTGCCTTTGGTACTAATAGGATCAGAAGAACACCAGCAATTTTCTTCAGGTAGCTTTAGGTGCACACTGTGTAGACGACACAGTACACTAACTGTAAATACTGGAGCTTCCTGCCTGTGATACTAATAGGATCAGAACAACACCAGCAATTTTCTTCAGGTAGCTTTAGGTGCACACGGTGCAGAGAACACAGTACACTGACTGTAAATACTGCAGCTGCCTGCCTGTGGTATTAATACGATCAGAACAACAGCAATTGTCTTCAGGTAGCTTTAGGTGCACACAGTGCAGAGGACACAGTACACTAACTGTAAATACTGCAGCTGCCTGCCTGTGGTATTAATAGGATCAGAACAACAGCAATTGTCTTCAGGTAGCTTTAGGGGCACACTGTGCAGAGAACACAGTACACTAACTGTAAATACTGCAGCTGCCTGCCTGTGGTACTAATAGGATCAGAAGAACACCACCAATTTTCTTCAGGTAGCTTTAGGTGCCCACTGTGCAGAGGCAACAGCACACTAACTGTAAATTCAGCAGCTGCCTGCCTGTGGTATTAATAGGATCAGAACAACAGCAATTGTCTTCAGGAAGCTTTAGGTGCACACTGTGCAGAGGACACAGTAAACTAACTGTAAATCCTGCAGCTGCCTGCCTGTGGTATTAGTAGGATCAGAACAACGGCAGTTGTCTTCAGGTAGCTTTAGGTGCACACAGTGCAGAGGCAACAGTAAACTAACTGTAAATACTGCAGCTGCCTGCCTGTGGTACTAATAGGATCAGAAGAACGACACCAACTTTCTTCTGGTAGCTTTAGGTGCACACTGTGCAGAGGACACAGTACACTCACTGTAAATACTGCAGCTGCCTGCCTGTGGTATTAGTAGGATCAGAACAACAGCAATTGTCTTCAGGTAGCTTTAGGTGCACACTGTGCATAGACCACAGTACACTAACTGTAAATACTACAGCTGCCTGCCAGTGGTATTAATAGGATCAGAACAACAGCAATTGTCTTCAGGTAGCTTTAGGTGCACACTGTGCAGAGGATGCAATACACTAACTGTAAAAACTGCAGCTGCCTGCCTTTGGTACTAATAGGATTAGAAGAACACCAGCAATTTTCTTCAGGTAGCTTTAGGTGCACACTGTGTAGAGGACACAGTACACTAACTGTAAATCCTGCAGCTGCCTGCCTGTGGTATTAGTAGGATCAGAACAACAGCAGTTGTCTTCAGGTAGCTTTAGGTGCACACAGTGCAGAGGCAACAGTACACTAACTGCAAATACTATAGCTGCCTGCCTGTGGTATTAATAGGATCAGAACAACAGCAATTGTCTTCAGGTAGCTTTAGGTGCACACTGTGCAGAGGACGCAGTACACTAACTGTAAAAACTGCAGCTGCCTGCCTTTGGTACTAATAGGATCAGAAGAACACCAGCAATTTTCTTCAAGTAGCTTTAGGTGCACACTGTGTAGATGACACAGTACACTAACTGTAAATACTGGAGCTTCCTGCCTGTGATACTAATAGGATCAGAACAACACCAGCAATTTTCTTCAGGTAGCTTTAGGTGCACACGGTGCAGAGAACACAGTACACTGACTGTAAATACTGCAGCTGCCTGCCTGTGGTATTAATACGATCAGAACAACAGCAATTGTCTTCAGGTAGCTTTAGGAGCACACAGTGCAGAGGACACAGTACACTAACTGTAAATACTGCAGCTGCCTGCCTGTGGTATTAATAGGATCAGAACGACAGCAATTGTCTTCAGGAAGCTTTAGGGGCACACTGTGCAGAGAACACAGTACACTAACTGTAAATACTGCAGCTGCCTGCCTGTGGTACTAATAGGATCAGAAGAACACCACCAATTTTCTTCAGGTAGCTTTAGGTGCCCACTGTGCAGAGGACACAGCACACTAACTGTAAATTCAGCAGCTGCCTGCCTGTGGTATTAATAGGATCAGAACAACAGCAATTGTCTTCAGGAAGCTTTAGGTGCACACTGTGCAGAGGACACAGTGCACTAACTGTAAATACTGCAGCTGCCTGCCTGTGGAATTAAAAGGATCAGAACAACAGCAATTGTCTTCAGGTAGCTTTAGGTGCACACTGTGCAGAAGACACAGTTCACTAACTATAAATACTGCAGCTGCCTGCCTGTGGTACTAATAAGATCAGAAAAACACCACCAATTTTCTTCAGGTAGCTTAAGGTGCACACTGGGCAGAGGACACAGTAAACTAACTGTAAATACTGCAGCTGCCTGCCTGTGGTACTAATAGGATCAGAAGAACACCACTAACTTTCTTCTGGTAGCTTTAGGTGCACACTGTGCAGAGGACACAGTACACTAACTGTAAATACTGCAGCTGCCTGCCTGTGGTATTAATAGGATCAGAACAAAAGCAATTGTCCTCAGGTAGCTTTAGGTGCACACTGTGCAGAGGACACAGTACACTAACTGTAAATACTGTAGCTGCCTGCCTGTGGTATTAATAGGATCAGAAGAACACCACCAATTTTCTTCAGGTAGCTTGAGGTGCACACTGTGCAGAGGGCGCACTACACTAACTATAAATACTGCAGGTGCCTGCCTGTGGTTTTAATAGGATCAGAACAACAACAATTGTCTTCAGTTAGTTTTAGGTGCACACTTTGCAGAGGACACAGTACACTAACTGTAAATACAGCAACTGCCTGCCTGTGGTACTAATAGGATAAGAAGAACACCACCAATTATCTTCAGTTAGCTTTAGGTGCACACTGTGCAGAGGACACAGTACACTAACTGTAAATACTGCAGCTGCCTGCCTGTGGTATTAATAGGATCAGAACAAAAGCAATTGTCTTCAGGTAGCTTTAGGTGCACACTATGCAGAGGACACAGTACACTAACTGTAAATACTGCAGCTGCTTGCCTGTGGTATTAATAGGATCAGAACAACAGCAATTGTCTTCAGGTAGCTTTAGGGGCACACTGTGCAGAGAACACAGTACACTAACTGTAAATACTGCAGCTGCCTGCCTATGGTACTAATTGGATCAGAAGAACACCACCAATTTTCTTCAGGTAGCTTTAGGTGCACCCTGTGCAGAGGACACAGTACACTAACTGTAAATACTGTAGCTGCCTGCCTGTGGTATTAATAGGATCAGAAGAACACCAATAATTTTCTTCAGGTAGCTTTAGGTGCACACTGTGCAGAGGGCGCACTACACTAACTATAAATACTGCAGCTGCCTGCCTGTGGTATTAATAGGATCAGAACAACAGCAATTGTCTTCAGGTATCTTTAGGTGCACACTGTGCAGAGGACACAGTACACTAACTGTAAATACTGAAGGCTGCTTACCTGTGGTATTAATAGGATCAGAACAATAGAAATTGTCTTCAGGTAGCTTTAGGTGCACACTGTGCAGAAGACACAGTTCACTAACTATAAATACTGCAGCTGCCTTCCTGTGGTACTAATAGGATCAGAAGAACACCACCAATTTTCTTCAGGTAGCTTTAGGTGCACACTGTGCAGAGGACACAGTACACTAACTGTAAATACTGTAGCTGCCTACCTGTGGTATTAATAGGATCAGAAGAACACCACCAATTTTCTTCAGGTAGCTTTAGGTGCACACTGTGCAGAGGGCGCACTACACTAACTATAAATACTGCAGCTGCCTGCATGTAGTTTTAATAGGATCAGAACAACAGCAATTGTCTTCAGTTAGTTTTAGGTGCACATTTTGCTGAGGACACAGTACACTAACTGTAAATACAGCAGATACCTGCCTGTGTTACTAATAGGATCAGAACACCACCAATTATCTTCAGTTAGCTTTAGGTGCACACTGTGCAGAGGACACAGTACACTAACTGTAAATACTGCAGCTGCCTGCCTGTGGTATTAATAGGATCAGAACAACAGCAATTGTCTTCAGGTATCTTTAGGTGCACACTGTGCAGAGGACACAGTACACTAACTGTAAATACTGAAGGCTGCTTACCTGTGGTATTAATAGGATCAGAACAATAGAAATTGTCTTCAGGTAGCTTTAGGGGCACACTGTGCAGAGAACACAGTACACTAACTGTAAATACTGCAGCTGCCTGCCTGTGGTACTAATTGGATCAGAAGAACACCACCAATTTTCTTCAGGTAGCTTTAGGTGCCCACTGTTTACACTAACTGTAAATTCAGCAGCTTCCTGCCAGTGGTATTAATAGGATCAGAACAACAGCAATTGTCTTCAGGTAGCTTGGAGTGCACACTGCGCAGAGGACACACTACACTAACTGTAAATACTGCAGCTACCTGTCTATGGTATTAATAGGATCAGAACAACAGCAATTGTCCTCAGGTAGCTTTAGGTGCACTCTATGCAGAGGACACAGTACACTAACTGTAAATACTACAGCTGCCTGCCTGTGGTATTAATAGGATCAGAACAACAGCAATTGTCTTCAGGTAGCTTTAGGTGCACACTGTGCAAAGGACGCAGTACACTAATTGTAAATACTGAAGGCTGCTTACCTGTGGTATTAATAGGATCAGAACAATAGAAATTGTCTTCAGGTAGCTTTAGGTGCACACTGTGCAGAAGACACAGTTCACTAACTGTAAATACTGCAGCTGCCTGCCTGTGGTACTAATTGGATCAGAAGAACACCACCAATTTTCTTCAGGTAGCTTTAGGTGCCCACTGTGCAAAGGACGCAGTACACTAATTGTAAATACTGCAGCTGCCTTCCTGTGGTACTAATAGGATCAGAAGAACACCACCAATTTTCTTCAGGTAGCTTTAGGTGCACACTGTGCAGAGGACACAGTGCACTAACTGTAAATACTGTAGCTGCCTGCCTGTGGTATTAATAGGATCAGAAGAACAGCACCAATTTTCTTCAGGTAGCTTTAGGTGCACACTGTGCAGAGGGCGCACTACACTAACTATAAATACTGCAGGTGCCTGCCTGTGGTTTTAATAGGATCAGAACAACAACAATTGTCTTCAGTTAGTTTTAGGTGCACACTTTGCAGAGGACACAGTACACTAACTGTAAATACAGCAACTGCCTGCCTGTGGTACTAATAGGATCAGAAGAACACCACCAATTATCTTCAGTTAGCTTTAGGTGCACACTGTGCAGAGGACACAGTACACTAACTGTAAATACTGCAGCTGCCTGCCTGTGGTATTAATAGGATCAGAACAAAAGCAATTGTCTTCAGGTAGCTTTAGGTGCACACTATGCAGAGGACACAGTACACTAACTGTAAATACTGCAGCTGCTTGCCTGTGGTATTAATAGGATCAGAACAACAGCAATTGTCTTCAGGTAGCTTTAGGGGCACACTGTGCAGAGAACACAGTACACTAACTGTAAATACTGCAGCTGCCTGCCTGTGGTACTAATTGGATCAGACGAACACCACCAATTTTCTTCAGGTAGCTTTAGGTGCACACTGTGCAGAGGACACAGTACACTAACTGTAAATACTGTAGCTGCCTGCCTGTGGTATTAATAGGATCAGAAGAACACCACCAAATTTCTTCAGGTAGCTTTAGGTGCACACTGTGCAGAGGGCGCACTACACTAACTATAAATACTGCAGCTGCCTGCATGTGGTTTTAATAGGATCAGAACAACAGCAATTGTCTTCAGTTAGTTTTAGGTGCACATTTTGCTGAGGACACAGTACACTAACTGTAAATACAGCAGATACCTGCCTGTGTTACTAATAGGATCAGAACACCACCAATTATCTTCAGTTAGCTTTAGGTGCACACTGTGCAGAGGACACAGTACACTAACTGTAAATACTGCAGCTGCCTGCCTGTGGTACTAATTGGATCAGAAGAACACCACCAATTTTCTTCAGGTAGCTTTAGGTGCCCACTGTTTACACTAACTGTAAATTCAGCAGCTGCCTGCCTGTGGTATTAATAGGATCAGAACAACAGCAATTGTCTTCAGGAAGCTTTAGGTGCACACTGTGCAGAGGACACAGTTCACTAACTGTAAATACTGCAGCTGCCTGCCTGTGGAATTAAAAGGATCAGAACAACAGCAATTGTCTTCAGGTAGCTTTAGGTGCACACTGTGCAGAGGACACAGTTCACTAACTATAAATACTGCAGCTACCTGCCTGTGGTACTAAGATCAGAAAAACACCACCAATTTTCTTCAGGTAGCTTTAGGTGCACGCTGTGCAGAGGACACAGTAAACTAACTGTAAATACTGCAGCTGCCTGCCTGTGGTACTAATAGGATCAGAAGAACACCACCAACTTTCTTCTGGTAGCTTTAGGTGCACACTGTGCTGAGGACACAGTACAAAAACTGTAAATGCTACAGCTGCCTGCCAGTGGTATTAATAGGATCAGAACAACAGCAATTGTCTTCAGGTAGCTTGGAGTGCACACTGCGCAGAGGACACACTACACTAACTGTAAATACTGCAGCTACCTGTCTATGGTATTAATAGGATAAGAACAGCAGCAATTGTCCTCAGGTAGCTTTAGGTGCACTCTATGCAGAGGATACAGTACACTAACTGTAAATACTACAGCTGCCTGCCTGTGGTATTAATAGGATCAGAACGACAGCAATTGTCTTCAGGTAGCTTTAGGTGCACACTGTGCAAAGGACGCAGTACACTAATTGTAAATACTGCAGCTGCCTTCCTGTGGTACTAATAGGATCAGAAGAACACCACCAATTTTCTTCAGGTAGCTTTAGGTGCACACTGTGAAGAGGACACAGTACACTAACTGTAAATACTGTAGCTGCCTGCCTGTGGTATTAATAGGATCAGAAGAACAGCACCAATTTTCTTCAGGTAGCTTTAGGCGCACACTGTGCAGAGGGCGCACTACACTAACTATAAATACTGCAGGTGCCTGCCTGTGGTTTTAATAGGATCAGAACAACAACAATTGTCTTCAGTTAGTTTTAGGTGCACACTTTGCAGAGGACACAGTACACTAACTATAAATACAGCAACTGCCTGCCTGTGGTACTAATAGGATCAGAAGAACACCACCAATTATCTTCAGTTAGCTTTAGGTGCACACTGTGCAGAGGACACAGTACACTAACTGTAAATACTGCAGCTGCCTGCCTGTGGTATTAATAGGATCAGAACAACAGCAATTGTTTTCAGGTAGCTTTAGGTGCACACTATGCAGAGGACACAGTACACTAACTGTAAATACTGCAGCTGCTTGCCTGTGGTATTAATAGGATCAGAACAACAGCAATTGTCTTCAGGTAGCTTTAGGGACACACTGTGCAGAGGACGCAGTACACTAACTGCAAATACTGCAGCTGCTTGCCTGTGGTATTAATAGGATCAGAACAACAGCAATTGAATTCAGGTAGATTTAGGTGCACACTGTGCAGAGGACACAGTAAAACTAACTGTAAATACTGCAGCTGCCTGCCTGTGGTACTAATAGGATCAGAAGAACACCACCAATTTTCTTCTGGTAGCTTTAGGTGCACACTGGGCAGAGGACACAGTACAAAAACTGCAAATGTTGCAGCTGCCTGCCTGTGGTATTAATAGGATCAGAACAACAGCAATTGTCTTCAGGTAGTTTGGAGTGCACACTGTGCAGAGGACACACTAAACTAACTGAAAATACTGCAGCTGCCTGCCTGTGGTATTAATAGGATCAGAAGAACACCAGCAATTTTCTTCAGGTAGCTTTAGGTGCACACTGTGTAGCGGACACAGTACACTAACTGTAAATCCTGCAGCTGCCTGCCTGTGGTATTAGTAGGATCAGAACAACAGCAATTGTCTTCAGGTAGCTTTAGGTGCACACGGTGCAGAGGCAACAGTACACTAACTGTAAATACTACAGCTGCCTACCTGTGGTATTAATAGGATCAGAACAACAGCAATTGTCTTCAGGTAGCTTTAGGTGCACACTGCAGAGGACGCAGTACACTAACTGTAAAAACTGCAGCTGCCTGCCTTTGGTACTAATAGGATCAGAAGAACACCAGCAATTTTCTTCAGGTAGCTTTAGGTGCACACTGTGTAGAGGACATAGTACACTAACTGTAAATACTGGAGCTTCCTGCCTGTGATACTAATAGGATGAGAACAACACCAGCAATTTTCTTCAGGTAGCTTTAGGTGCACACTGTGCAGAGAACACAGTACACTAACTGTAAATACTGCAGCTGCCTGCCTGTTGTATTAATAGGATCAGAACAACAGCAATTGTCTTCAGGTAGCTTTAGGTGCACACTGTGCAGAGGACACAGTACACTAACTCTAAATACTGCAGCTGCTTGCCTGTGGTATTAATAGGATCAGAACAACAGCAATTGTCTTCAGGTAGCTTTAGGTGCGCACTGTGCAGAGGACGCAGTACACTTACTGTAAATACTGCAGCTGCTTGCCTGTGGTACTAATAGGATCAGAAGAACACCACCAATTTTCTTCAGGTAGCTTTAGGTGCACACTGTGCAGAGGACACAGTACACTAACTGTAAATACTGTAGCTGCCTGCCTGTGGTACTAATAGGATCAGAAGAACACCAGCAATTTTGTTGAGGTAGCTTTAGGTGCACACTTTGCAGAGGACACAGTACACTAACTGTAAATACTGCAGCTGCCTGCCTGTGGTATTAATAGGATCAGAACAACAGAAATTGTCTTCAGGTAGCTTTAGGTGCACACTGTGCAGAGGACGCACTACACTAACTGTAAATTCTGCAGCTGCCTGCCTGTGGTATTAATAGGATCAGAACAACAGCAATTGTCTTCAGGTAGCTTTAGGTGCACACTGTGCAGAGGACACATTACACTAACTGTAAATACTGCAGCTGCCTGCCTGTGGTATTAATTGGATCAGAACAACAGCAATTGTCTTCAGGTAGCTTGGAGTGCACACTGTGCAGAGGACACACTAAACTAACTGAAAATACTGCAGCTGCCTGCCTGTGGTATTAATAGGATCAGAACAACAGCAATTTTCCTCAGGTAGCTTTAGGTGCACGCTGTGCAGAGGACACAATACACTAACTGTAAATACTGCAGCTGCCTGTCTGTGGTATTAATAGGATCAGAACAACAGCAATTGTCTTCAGGTAGCTTTAGGTGCACACTGTGCAGAGGACGCAGTATACTAATTGTAAATACTGCAGCTGCCTGCCTGTGGTACTAATAGGATCAGAAGTACACCACCAATTTTCTTCAGGTACCTTTAAGTGCACACTGTGCAGAGGACACAGTACACTAACTGTAAATACTGTAGCTACCTTCCTGTGGTATTAATAGGATCAGAAGAACACCACCAATTTTCTTCAGGTAGCTTTAGGTGCACACTATGCAGAGGACGCACTACACTAACTATAAATATTGCAGCTTCCTGCCTGTGGTTTTAATAGGATCAGAACAACAGCAATTGTCTTCAGTTAGTTTTAGGTGCACACTTTGCAGATGACGCAGTACACTAACTGTAAATACTGCAGCTGCTTGCCTGTGGTATTAATAGGATCAGAACAACAGCAATTGTCTTCAGGTAGCTTTAGGGGCACACTGTGCAGAGGACGCAATACACTTACTGTAAATACTGCAGCTGCCTACCTATGGTACTAATAGGATCAGAAGAACACCACCGATTTTCTTCAGGTAGCTTTAGGTGCACACTGTGCAGAGGACACAGTACACTAACTGTAAATACTGTAGCTGCCTGCCTGTGGTACTAATAGGATCAGAAGAACACCACCAATTTTCTTCATGTAGCTTTAGGTGCACACTGTGCAGAGGACACAGTACACTAACTGTAAATACTGCAGCTGCCTGCCTGTGGTATTAATAGGATCAGAACAACAGAAATTGTCTTCAGGTAGCTTTTGTGCACACCGTGCAGAGGACGCACTACACTAACTGTAAATTCTGCAGCTGCCTGCCTGTGGTATTAATAGGATCAGAACAACAGCAATTGTCTTCAGGTAGCTTTAGGTGCACACTGTGCAGAGGACACAGTACACTAACTGTAAATACTGCAGATGCCTGCCTGTGGTATTAATAGGATCAGAACAACAGCAATTGTCTTCAGGTTGATGTGGGTGCACACTGTGCAGAGGACACAGTAAAACTAACTGTAAATACTGCAGCTGCCTGCCTTTGGTACTAATAGGATCAGAAGAACACCATCAATTTTCTTCTGGTAGCTTTAGGTGCACACTGGGCAGAGGACACAGTACACTAACTGGAAATACTGCAGCTGCCTGCCTGTGGTATTAATAGGATCAGAACAACAGCAATTATCTTCAGGTAGCTTTAGGTGCACACTGTGCAGAGGACACAGTACAAAAACTGCAGATGTTGCAGCTGCCTGCCTGTGGTATTAATAGGATCAGAACAACAGCAATTGTCTTCAGGTAGTTTGGAGTGCGCACTGTGCAGAGGACACACTAAACTAACTGAAAATACTGCAGCTGCCTGCCTGTGGTATTAATAGGATCAGAAGAACACCAGCAATTTTCTTCAGGTAGCTTTAGGTGCACACTGTGTAGCGGACACAGTACACTAACTGTAAATCCTGCAGCTGCCTGCCTGTGGTATTAGTAGGATCAGAACAACAGCAATTGTCTTCAGGTAGCTTTAGGTGCACACGGTGCAGAGGCAACAGTACACTAACTGTAAATACTACAGCTGCCTACCTGTGGTATTAATAGGATCAGAACAACAGAAATTGTCTTCAGGTAGCATTAGGTGCCTACTGTGCAGAGGACGCAGTACACTAACTGTAAAAACTGCAGCTGCCTGCCTTTGGTACTAATAGGATCAGAAGAACACCAGCAATTTTCTTCAGGTAGCTTTAGGTGCACACTGTGTAGAGAACATAGTACACTAACTGTAAATACTGGAGCTTCCTGGCTGTGATACTAATAGGATGAGAACAACACCAGCAATTTTCTTCAGGTAGCTTTAGGTGCACACTGTGCAGAGAACACAGTACACTAACTGTAAATACTGCAGCTGCCTGCCTGTGGTATTAATACGATCAGAACAACAGCAATTGTCTTCAGGTAGCTTTAGGTGCACACTGTGCAGAGGACACAGTACACTAACTGTAAATACTGCAGCTGCCTGCCTGTGGTATTAAAAGGATCAGAACAACAGCAATTGTCTTCAGGTAGCTTTAGGTGCACACTGTGCAGAGGACACAGTACACTAACTGTAAATACTGCAGCTGCTTGCCTGTGGTATTAATAGGATCAGAACAACAGCAATTGTCTTCAGGTAGCTTTAGGTGCACACTGTGCAGAGAACGCAGTGCACATACTGTAAATACTGCAGCTGCCTGCCTGTGGTATTAATAGGATCAGTACAACAGAAATTGTCTTCAGGTAGCTTTAGGTGCACACTGTGCAGAGGATGCACTACACTAACTGTAAATTCTGCAGCTGCCTGCCTGTGGTATTAATAGGATCAGAACAACAGCAATTGTCTTCAGGTAGCTTTAGGTGCACACTGTGCAGAGGACACATTACAATAACTGTAAATACTGCAGCTGCCTGCCTGTGGTATTAATAGGATCAGAACAACAGCAATTGTCTTCAGGTAGCTTGGAGTGCACACTGTGCAGAGGACACACTAAACTAACGGAAAATACTGCAGCTGCCTGCCTGTGGTATTATTAGGATCAGAACAACAGCAATTTTCCTCAGGTAGCTTTAGGTGCACGCTGTGCAGAGGACACAATACACTAACTGTAAATGCTGCAGCTGCCTGCCTCTGGTACTAATAGGATCAGAAGAACACCTCCAATTTTCTTCAGGTAGCTTTAGGTGCACACTGTGCAGAGGACATACTACACTAACTGTAAATGCTGCAGATGCCTGCCTGTGGTATTAATAGGATCACAATAACAGCAATTGTCTTCAGGTAGCTTTAGGTGCACACTGTGCAGAGGACACAGTACACTAACTGTAAATACTGCAGCTGCCTTCCTGTGGTACTAATAAGATCAGAAGAACACCACCAATTTTCTTCAGGTAGCATTAGGTGCACACTGTGCAGAGGACACAGTACACTAACTGTAAATACTGCAGCTGCCTACCTGTGGTATTAATAGGATCAGAACATCAGCAATTGTCTTCAGATAGCTTTAGGTGCACACTGTGCAGAGGACACAGTACACTAACTGTAAATACTGCAGCTACCTGCCTGTGGTACTAATAAGATAAGAAGAACACTACCAATTTTCTTCAGGTAGCTTTAGGTGCACACTGTGCAGAGGACACAGTACACTAACTGTAAATACTGCAGCTGCCTGCCTGTGGTATTAAAAGGATCAGAACAACAGCAATTGTCTTCAGGTAGCTTTAGGTGCATGCTGTGCAGAGGACGCAGTACACTAATTGTAAACACTGCAGCTGCCTTCCTGTGGTACTAATAGGATCAGACCAACACCACCAATTTTCTTCAGGTAGCTTTAGGTACACACTGTGCAGAGGAGAAAGTACACTAACTGTAAATACTGTAGCTGCCTGCCTGTGGTATTAATAGGATCAGAAGAACACCACCAATTTTCTTCAGGTTGCTTTAGGTGCACACTGTGCAGAGGGCGCACTACACTAAATATAAATACTGCAGCTGCCTGCCTGTGGTTTTAATAGGATCAGAACATCAGCAATTGTCTTCAGGTAGCTTTAGGTGCACACTGTGCAGAGGACACAGTACACTAACTGTAAATACTGCAGCTACCTGCCTGTGGTACTAATAAGATCAGAAGAACACTACCAATTTTCTTCAGGTAGCTTTAGGTGCACACTGTGCAGAGGACACAGTACACTAACTGTAAATCCTGCAGCTGCCTGCCTGTGGTATTAATAGTATCAGAACAACAGCAATTGTCTTCAGGTAGTTTTAGGTGCACACTGTGCAGAGGACGCAGTACACTTATTGTAAACACTGCAGCTGCCTTCCTGTGGTAATAATAGGATCAGAAGAACACCACCAATTTTCTTCAGGTAGCTTTAGGTACACACTGTGCAGAGGACACAGTACACTAACTGTAAATACTGTAGCTGCCTGCCTGTGGTATTAATAGGATCAGAAGAACACCACCAATTTTCTTCAGGTAGCTTTAGGTGTACACTGTGCAGAGGGCACACTACACTAACTATAAATACTGCAGCTGCCTACCTGTGGTTTTAATAGGATCAGAACATCAGCAATTGTCTTCAGTTAGTTTTAGGTGCACACTTTGCAGAGGACACAGTACACTAACTGTAAATACAGCAGCTGCCTGCCTGTGGTACTAATAGGATCAGAAGAACACCACCAATTATCTTCAGTTAGCTTTAGGTGCACACTGTGCAGAGGACACAGTACTCTAACTGTAAATACTGTAGCTGCCTGCCTGTGGTGTTAATAGGATCAGAAGAACACCACCAATTTTCTTCAGATAGCTTTAGGTGCACACTGTGCAGAGGGCGCACTATACTAACTATAAATACTGCAGCTGCCTGCCTGCCTGTGGTTTTAATAGGATCAGAACAACAGCAATTGTCTTCAGGTAGTTTAGGCGCACACTTTGCAGAGGACACAGTACACTAACTGTAAATACAGCAGCTGCCTGCCTGTGGTACTAATAGGATCAGAAGAACACCACCAATTATCTTCAGTTAGTTTTAGGTTCACACTGTACAGAGGACACAGTACATGAACTGTAAATACTGCAGCTGCCTGCCTGTGGTATTAATAGAATCAGAACAACAGCAATTTTCTTCAGGTAGCTTTAGGGGCACACTGTGCAGAGGACGCAGTACACTTACTGTAAATACTGCAGCTGCTTGCCTGTGGTACTAATAGGATCAGAAGAACACCACCAATTTTCTTCAGGTAGCTTTAGGTGCACACTGAGCAGAGGACACAGTACACTAACTGTAAATACTGTAGCTGCCTGCCTGTGGTACTAATAGGATCAGAAGAACACCAGCAATTTTCTTCAGGTAGCTTTAGGTGCACAGTGTGCAGAGGACACACTACACTAACTGTAAATTCTGCAGCTGCCTGTCTGTGGTATTAATAGGATCAGAACAACAGCAATTGTCTTCAGATAGCTTTAGGTGCACACTGTGCAGAGGACACAGTACACTAACTGTAAATACTGCAGCTACCTGCCTGTGGTACTAATAAGATAAGAAGAACACTACCAATTTTCTTCAGGTAGCTTTAGGTGCACACTGTGCAGAGGACACAGTACACTAACTGTAAATACTGCAGCTGCCTGCCTGTGGTATTAAAAGGATCAGAACAGCAGCAATTGTCTTCAGGTAGCTTTAGGTGCACACTGTGCAGAGGACGCAGTACACTAATTGTAAACACTGCAGCTGCCTTCCTGTGGTAATAATAGGATCAGTCCAACACCACCAATTTTCTTCAGGTAGCTTTAGGTGCACACTGTGCAGAGGACAAAGTACACTAACTGTAAATACTGTAGCTGCCTGCCTGTGGTATTAATAGGATCAGAAGAACACCACCAATTTTCTTCAGGTTGCTTTAGGTGCACACTGTGCAGAGGGCGCACTACACTAACTATAAATACTGCAGCTGCCTGCCTGTGGTTTTAATAGGATCAGAACATCAGCAATTGTCTTCAGTTAGTTTTAGGTGCACACTGTGCAGAGGACACACTACACTAACTGTAAATACTGCAGCTGCCTGCCTGTGGTACTAATAGGATCAGAACAACAGCAATTGTCTTCAGGTAGCTTTAGGTGCACACTGTGCAGAGGACACAGTACACTAACTGTAAATACTGCAGCTACCTGCCTGTGGTACTAATAAGATCAGAAGAACACTACCAATTTTCTTCAGGTAGCTTTAGGTGCACACTGTGCAGAGGACACAGTACACTAACTGTAAATACTGCAGCTGCCTGCCTGTGGTATTAATAGTATCAGAACAACAGCAATTGTCTTCAGGTAGTTTTAGGTGCACACTGTGCAGAGGACGCAGTACACTTATTGTAAACACTGCAGCTGCCTTCTTGTGGTACTAATAAGATCAGAAGAACACCACCAATTTTCTTCAGGTAGTTTTAGGTACACACTGTGCAGAGGACACAGTACACTAACTGTAAATACTGTAGCTGCCTGCCTGTGGTATTAATAGGATCACAAGAACACCACCAATTTTCTTCAGGTAGCTTTAGGTGTACACTGTGCAGAGGGCACACTACACTAACTATAAATACTGCAGCTGCCTGCCTGTGGTTTTAATAGGATCAGAACATCAGCAATTGTCTTCAGTTAGTTTTAGGTGCACACTTTGCAGAGGACACAGTACTCTAACTGTAAATACTGTAGCTGCCTGCCTGTGGTGTTAATAGGATCAGAAGAACACCACCAATTTTCTTCAGATAGCTTTAGGTGCACACTGTGCAGAGGGCGCACTACACTAACTATAAATACTGCAGCTGCCTGCCTGCCTGTGGTTTTAATAGGATCAGAACAACAGCAATTGTCTTCAGTTAGTTTAGGCGCACACTTTGCAGAGGACACAGTACACTAACTGTAAATACAGCAGCTGCCTGCCTGTGGTACTAATAGGATCAGAAGAACACCACCAATTATCTTCAGTTAGTTTTAGGTTCACACTGTGCAGAGGACACAGTACATGAACTGTAAATACTGCAGCTGCCTGCCTGTGGTATTAATAGAATCAGAACAACAGCAATTTTCTTCAGGTAGCTTTAGGGGCACACTGTGCAGAGGACGCAGTACACTTACTGTAAATACTGCAGCTGCTTGCCTGTGGTACTAATAGGATCAGAAGAACACCACCAATTTTCTTCAGGTAGCTTTAGGTGCACACTGAGCAGAGGACACAGTACACTAACTGTAAATACTGTAGCTGCCTGCCTGTGGTACTAATAGGATCAGAAGCACATCAGCAATTTTCTTCAGGTAGCTTTAGGTGCACACTGTGCAGAGGACACAGTACACTAACTGTAAATTCTGCAGCTGCCTGTCTGTGGTATTAATAGGATCAGAACAACAGCAATTGTCTTCAGATAGTTTTAGGTGCACACTGTGCAGAGGACACAGTACACTAACTGTAAATACTGCAGATGCCAGCCTGTGTTATTAATAGGATCAGAACACCTGCAATTGTCTTCAGGTAGCTTTAGGTGCACACTGTGCAGAGGACACAGTTCACTAACTGTAAATACTGCAGCTGCCTGCCTGTGGTACTAATAAGATCAGAAAAACACCACCAGTTTTCCTCAGGTAGCTTTAGGTGCACACTGTGCAGAGGACACAGTACCGTAACTGAAAATACTGCAGCTACCTGAATGTGGTATTAATAGCATCAGAGCAACAGTAATTGTCTTAAGGTAGCTTTAGGTGCACACTGTGCAGAAGGCACACTACACTAACTGTAATTACTGCAGCTGCCTGCCTGTGAAATTAATAGGATCAGAACAACAGCAATTGTCTTCAGGTAGCGTTAGGTGCACACTGTGCAGAGGACGCAGTACACTAACTAAATACTGCAGCTGCCTGCCTGTGGTATTAATAGGATCAGAAGAACACCACCAATTTTCTTCAGGTAGCTTTAGGTGCCCACTGTTTACACTAACTGTAAATTCAGCAGCTGCCTGCCTGTGGTATTAATAAAATCAGAACAACAGCAATTGTCTTCAGGAAGCTTTAGGTGCACACTGTGCAGAGGACACAGTTCACTAACTGTAAATACTGCAGCTGCCTGCCTGTGGAATTAAAAGGATCAGAACAACAGCAATTGTCTTCAGGTAGCTTTAGGTGCACACTGTGCAGAGGACACAGTTCACTAACTATAAATACTGCAGCTGCCTGCCTGTGGTACTAATAAGATCAGAAAAACACCACCAATTTTCTTCAGGTAGCTTTAGGTGCACTCTGTGCATTGGACACAGTAAACTAACTGTAAATACTGCAGCTGCCTGCCTGTGGTACTAATAGAATCAGAAGAACACCACCAATTTTCTTCAGGTGCAAATTTAGGTGCACACTGTGCAGAGGACACAGTACACTAACTGTAAATTCAGCAGCTGCCTGCCTGTCGTATTAATAGGATCAGAACAACAGCAATTGTCTTCAGGTAGCTTTAGGGTAGCTTTAGGGTCACTCTGTGCAGAGGACGCAATACACTTACTGTAAATACTGCAGCTGCCTGCCTGTGATACTAATAGGATCAGAAGAACACCCCCAATTTTCTTCAGGTGGCTTTAGGTGCACACTGTGCAGAGGACACAGTACACTAACTGTAAATACTAAATAATGATATTTGAAGCGCTTCACAATGTGCATAAAAATGAATATATATGAATAAATATAAATAAATAAATATAAATACTCAAATAAATCCAGTAGTGAATAAAAATTCCTAAAAAATCCAGCAATCAAAATAGTGTAAAATTAGTGCCACCAAATGTGTAAAAAAAATTCACATAAAAATCAACATAAAAATAAATATATAGGGATGTATTCAGAAGGTTCAATTATACAAGTGTAGCATCCGATTGGTATAAAGCTTTGATCCGGTCCCACTAGCAAAGCTGTTTAAAAACACTTGCTTAATTAAGGTGCTCATTGACATTTATAGTAACAATGTTTCTTTTGCTTTCTGTTCACAACCAATGTGAGAATCATAAACAGATCTCATTTGACAAGCAGATAAGAGAAAAAAACAATCATTGTGCAATAGTTGGGATACCAAGGTACACAGGCAAACTTCAATCCACTCACGTGTGCCTTATAATGATAAGGCATATGCAGGTTTTACTATAGCAGTCAGCTGCCTTAGACAGGAGCAGATTCACTGCAGTACACTGTGTGATACTGCTGATCTGCACAGAGCGTCCTTGGCTCCTCCACTGTAAATACTGTAGCTGCATGCCTGTGGTACTAATAGGATCAGAAGAACACCAGCAATTTTCTTCAGGTAGCTTTAGGTGAACACTGTGCAGAGGACACAGTACACTAACTGTAAATTCAGCAGCTGCCTGCCTGTCGTATTAATAGGATCAGAACAACAGCAATTGTCTTCAGGTAGCTTTAGGGTCACTCTGTGCAGAGGATGCAGTACACTTACATTAAATACTGCAGCTGCCTGCCTGTGGTATTAATAGGATCAGAACAACAGAAATTGTCTTCAGGTAGCTTTAGGTGCACACTGTACAGAGGACACTATACACTAACTGTAAATTCTGCAGCTGCCTGCCTGTGGTATTAATAGGATCAGAACAACAGCAATTGTCTTCAGGTAGCTTGGAGTGCACACTGTACAGAGGACACAGTACACTAAAAGTAAATACTGCAGCTGCCTGCCTGTGGTATTAATAGGATCAGAACAACAGCAATTGTCCTCAGGTAGCTTTAAGTGCATGTTGTGCAGAGGACACAGTACACTAACTGTAAATACTGCAGCTGCCTGCCTGTAGTATTAATAGGATCAGAACAACATCAATTGTCTTCAGGTAGCTCTAGGTGCACACTGTGCAGAGGACGCAGTACACTAATTGTAAATACTGCAGGTGCCTGCCTGTGGTACTAATAGGATCAGAAGAACAACACCAATATTCGTCAGGTAGCTTTAGGTGCACACTTTGCAGAGAACACAGTACACTAACTGTAAATACTGTAGCTGCCTGCCTGTGGTATTAATAGGATCAGAAGAATACCACCAATTTTCTTTAGTTAGCTTTAGGTGCACACATTTCAGAGGATGCACTACACTAACTATAAATACTGCAGCTGCCTGCCTGTGGTTTTAATAGGATCAGAACAACTGCAATTGTCTTCAGTTAGTTTTAGGTGCACACTTTGCAGAGGACGCAGTACACTAACTGTAAATACAGCAGCTGCCAGCCTTTGGTACTAAAAGGATCAGAAGGACACCACCAATTATCTTCAGGTATCTTTAGGTGCACACTGTGCAGAGGACACAGTACACTAACTGTAAATACTGCAGCTGCCTGCCTGTGGTATTAATAGAATCAGAACAACAGCAATTGTCTTCAGGTAGCTTTAGGTGCACACTGTGCAGAGGACGCAGTGCACTAACTGTAAATACTGCAGCTGCCTGCCTGTGGTATTAATAGGATCAGAACAACAGCAATTGTCTTCAGATAGCTTTAGGTGCACACTGTGCAGAGGACACAATACACTAACTGTAAATAATGCAGCTGCCTGCCTGTGGTATTACTAGGAACAGAACAAGAGCAATTGTCTTCAGGTAGCTTTAGGTGCACAATGTGCAGAGGATGCAGTACACCAACTGGAAATACTGCAGCTGACTGCCTGTGGTACTAATAGGATCAGAAGAACACCACCAATTTTCTTCAGGTGGCTTTAGGTGCCCACTGTGCAGAGAACACAGTACACTAACTGTAAATACTGCAGCTGCCTGCCTGTGGTATTAATAGGACCAGAACAACAGCAATTGTCTTCAGGTAGCTTTAGGTGCACACTGTGCAGAGGACGCATTGCAATAACTGTAAATACTGCAGCTCCCTGCCTGTGGTACTGATAGGATCAGAAGAACACCACCAATTTTCTTCTGGTAGCTTTAGGTGCCCACTGTGCAGAGAACACAGTACACTAACTGTAAATACTGCAGCTGCCTGCCTGTGGTATTAATAGGATCAGAACAACAGCAATTGTCTTCAGGTAGCTTTAGGTGCACACTGTGCAGAGGACGCATTATACTAACTGTAAATACTGCAGCTCCCTGCCTGTGGTACTAATAGGATCAGAACAACAGCAATTGTCTTCAGGTAGCTTTACGTGCACACTGTGCGGAGGACACAGTACACTAACTGTAAATACTGCAGATGTCTGCCTGTGGTATTAATAGGATTAGAACAACAGCAATTGTCTTCAGTTAGCTTTACGTGCACACTGTGCGGAGGACACAGTACACTAACTGTAAATACTGCAGATGGCTGCCTGTGGTATTAATAGGATCAGAACAACAGCAATTGTCTTCAGGTAGCTTTAGGTGCACACTGTGCAGAGGACACAGTTCACTAACTGTAAATAATGCAGCTGCCTGCCTGTGGTACTAATAGGATCAGAAAAACACCACCGATTTTCTTCAGGTAGCTTTAGGTGCACACTGTGCAGAGGACACAGTACACTAACTGTAAATACTGCAGCTACCTGCCTGTGGTATTAATAGGATCAGAACAACAGCAATTGTCTTCAGGTAGCTTGGAGTGCACACTGTGCAGAGGACACAGTACACTAACTGTAAATACTGCAGCTGCCTGCCTGTGGTATTAATAGGATCAGAGCAACAGTAATTGTCTTCAAGTAGCTTTAGGTGCACACTGTGCAGAAGGCACACTACACTAACTGTAATTACTGCAGCTGCCTGCCTGTGATATTAATAGGATCAGAACAACAGCAATTGTCTTCAGGTAGCTTTAGGTGCACACTGTGCAGAGGACACAGTACACTAACTGTAAATACTGCAGCTGCCTGCCTGTGGTATTAATAGAATCAGAACAACAGCAATTGTCTTCAGGTAGCTTTAGGTGCACACTGTGCAGAGGACGCAGTGCACTAACTGTAAATACTGCAGCTGCCTGCCTGTGGTATTAATAGGATCAGAACAACAGCAATTGTCTTCAGATAGCTTTAGGTGCACACTGTGCAGAGGACACAATACACTAACTGTAAATAATGCAGCTGCCTGCCTGTGGTATTACTAGGAACAGAACAAGAGCAATTGTCTTCAGGTAGCTTTAGGTGCACAATGTGCAGAGGATGCAGTACACCAACTGGAAATACTGCAGCTGACTGCCTGTGGTACTAATAGGATCAGAAGAACACCACCAATTTTCTTCAGGTGGCTTTAGGTGCCCACTGTGCAGAGAACACAGTACACTAACTGTAAATACTGCAGCTGCCTGCCTGTGGTATTAATAGGACCAGAACAACAGCAATTGTCTTCAGGTAGCTTTAGGTGCACACTGTGCAGAGGACGCATTGCAATAACTGTAAATACTGCAGCTCCCTGCCTGTGGTACTGATAGGATCAGAAGAACACCACCAATTTTCTTCTGGTAGCTTTAGGTGCCCACTGTGCAGAGAACACAGTACACTAACTGTAAATACTGCAGCTGCCTGCCTGTGGTATTAATAGGATCAGAACAACAGCAATTGTCTTCAGGTAGCTTTAGGTGCACACTGTGCAGAGGACGCATTATACTAACTGTAAATACTGCAGCTCCCTGCCTGTGGTACTAATAGGATCAGAACAACAGCAATTGTCTTCAGGTAGCTTTACGTGCACACTGTGCGGAGGACACAGTACACTAACTGTAAATACTGCAGATGTCTGCCTGTGGTATTAATAGGATTAGAACAACAGCAATTGTCTTCAGTTAGCTTTACGTGCACACTGTGCGGAGGACACAGTACACTAACTGTAAATACTGCAGATGGCTGCCTGTGGTATTAATAGGATCAGAACAACAGCAATTGTCTTCAGGTAGCTTTAGGTGCACACTGTGCAGAGGACACAGTTCACTAACTGTAAATAATGCAGCTGCCTGCCTGTGGTACTAATAGGATCAGAAAAACACCACCGATTTTCTTCAGGTAGCTTTAGGTGCACACTGTGCAGAGGACACAGTACACTAACTGTAAATACTGCAGCTACCTGCCTGTGGTATTAATAGGATCAGAACAACAGCAATTGTCTTCAGGTAGCTTGGAGTGCACACTGTGCAGAGGACACAGTACACTAACTGTAAATACTGCAGCTGCCTGCCTGTGGTATTAATAGGATCAGAGCAACAGTAATTGTCTTCAAGTAGCTTTAGGTGCACACTGTGCAGAAGGCACACTACACTAACTGTAATTACTGCAGCTGCCTGCCTGTGATATTAATAGGATCAGAACAACAGCAATTGTCTTCAGGTAGCTTTAGGTGCACACTGTGCAGAGGACACAGTACACTAACTGTAAATACTGCAGCTGCCTGCCTGTGGTATTAATAGAATCAGAACAACAGCAATTGTCTTCAGGTAGCTTTAGGTGCACACTGTGCAGAGGACGCAGTGCACTAACTGTAAATACTGCAGCTGCCTGCCTGTGGTATTAATAGGATCAGAACAACAGCAATTGTCTTCAGATAGCTTTAGGTGCACACTGTGCAGAGGACACAATACACTAACTGTAAATAATGCAGCTGCCTGCCTGTGGTATTACTAGGAACAGAACAAGAGCAATTGTCTTCAGGTAGCTTTAGGTGCACAATGTGCAGAGGATGCAGTACACCAACTGGAAATACTGCAGCTGACTGCCTGTGGTACTAATAGGATCAGAAGAACACCACCAATTTTCTTCAGGTGGCTTTAGGTGCCCACTGTGCAGAGAACACAGTACACTAACTGTAAATACTGCAGCTGCCTGCCTGTGGTATTAATAGGACCAGAACAACAGCAATTGTCTTCAGGTAGCTTTAGGTGCACACTGTGCAGAGGACGCATTGCAATAACTGTAAATACTGCAGCTCCCTGCCTGTGGTACTGATAGGATCAGAAGAACACCACCAATTTTCTTCTGGTAGCTTTAGGTGCCCACTGTGCAGAGAACACAGTACACTAACTGTAAATACTGCAGCTGCCTGCCTGTGGTATTAATAGGATCAGAACAACAGCAATTGTCTTCAGGTAGCTTTAGGTGCACACTGTGCAGAGGACGCATTATACTAACTGTAAATACTGCAGCTCCCTGCCTGTGGTACTAATAGGATCAGAACAACAGCAATTGTCTTCAGGTAGCTTTACGTGCACACTGTGCGGAGGACACAGTACACTAACTGTAAATACTGCAGATGTCTGCCTGTGGTATTAATAGGATTAGAACAACAGCAATTGTCTTCAGTTAGCTTTACGTGCACACTGTGCGGAGGACACAGTACACTAACTGTAAATACTGCAGATGGCTGCCTGTGGTATTAATAGGATCAGAACAACAGCAATTGTCTTCAGGTAGCTTTAGGTGCACACTGTGCAGAGGACACAGTTCACTAACTGTAAATAATGCAGCTGCCTGCCTGTGGTACTAATAGGATCAGAAAAACACCACCGATTTTCTTCAGGTAGCTTTAGGTGCACACTGTGCAGAGGACACAGTACACTAACTGTAAATACTGCAGCTACCTGCCTGTGGTATTAATAGGATCAGAACAACAGCAATTGTCTTCAGGTAGCTTGGAGTGCACACTGTGCAGAGGACACAGTACACTAACTGTAAATACTGCAGCTGCCTGCCTGTGGTATTAATAGGATCAGAGCAACAGTAATTGTCTTCAAGTAGCTTTAGGTGCACACTGTGCAGAAGGCACACTACACTAACTGTAATTACTGCAGCTGCCTGCCTGTGATATTAATAGGATCAGAACAACAGCAATTGTCTTCAGGTAGCTTTAGGTGCACACTGTGCAGAGGACGCAGTACACTAACTAAATACTGCAGCTGCCTGCCTGTGGTATTAATAGGATCAGAAGAACACCACCAATTTTCTTAAAGTAGCTTTAGGTGCACACTGTGCAGAGGACGCAGTACACTATCTGTAAATACAGCAGCTGCCTGCCTGTGGTATTAATAGGATCAGAACAACAGCAATTGTCTTCAGTTAGCTTTAGGTGCACACTGTGCAGAGGACACAGTACACTAACTGTAAATAGAGCAGCTGCCTGCCTGTGGTATTAATAGAATCAGAACAACAGCAATTGTCTTCGGGTAGCTTTAGGTGCACACTGTGCAGAGGACACAGTTCACTAACTGTAAATACTGCAGCTGCCTGCCTGTGGTACTAAGAATCATCAGAAAAAAAACACCAATTTTCTTCTGGGAGCTTTAGGTGCACACTATGCAGAGGATACAGTACACTAAATGTAAATACTGCAGCTGCCTGCCTGTGGTATTAATAGGATCAGAACAACAGCAATTGTCTTCAGGTAGCTTTAGGTGCACACTGTGCAGAGGACGCAGTACACTATAGGCAAGTAAAGGCGCAAAATTGCTGGGCATTCCTATGTACCCATTATGTAGATGGCAGGAGGTGATAATTGATAAAGTCCATCAAAAGTCTATGTGGGGAAAAAAAGGGGACTAAATGAAACGTTCAAACAAGTATTTCAAAGTCCACACTAATGGCTGCCTTCCTGGAAGAGCTGAACCTAAGCCCCAATAATCTGCAAAAGAACACAAGGAGAGGAGGCGCCTCTAAGTGCAGTATTAAAACCAATTTTAATAAAAACTCTGTGCAAACCACTCACATTTTGTAGATTGACATTAAGCATGTAATGTAACTAGAAATCCAGGAGGAGAGGGGTCCGTCAGGTCTGTCACTAACTGGCGCTGAGTCCTGCTGTGCGTGCGGCTGTGCCCGAACACCGCTGAAGCCGGCCGCGGTGATGAGGTTCCAAAGCGAGGCCTGAGACGCTGATGGAAAGCAGGCGCGGAGCTGTGACGTCACTGGGATGCGACGCGTTTCGTGAGCGTGCAGGCTACGATAGCACGGTAGCCGCGCTCCTTCATCAAAGCTGCAGAGGGATCGTGGAAGTGGTTTAAGAAGAGAATGGGGGCGGGGACTGGAGAGAAAAGGGGAAGAAGGAAGAGCGGATTGACAGGAACACAGTGAGGGGGAGGGAAAAGGACAAAGGATGATGGCTATGTATCTGGTTTGTCCGAAGAATGACTGGGTGTAAATCAATATGTAGGGGAATGTGTATGTAAATAGAATAAAGGTGGATATGAAGATTTAATTAGAAATAAACATGAAAGTGAAAGTAAAAGTGAAAATAAAAATAAAATTAAAATTAAAATAAAATTAAAATAAAAATAATATTAAATAAAAATAAAAATGAAAATAAAATTAAGATTAAAATTAAAAATAAAAATAAAAATAAAAATAAAAATAAAAATAAATAAAAGTAAAAATATGCTCAAAGTGATGATGATAATTATAGATGCTAATAAGGATAAATAGAATTAAATAGAACTGTTGTTGTATCATGAGATGATAGTTTGAGTAAAATGAACATTAAGATTAACATTAAGGTTAAGATTGTTAATACATCTATATACATGTACGAATATGTGCATATATGTGCACAGGTATGTATTTTGTCAGGTGCATGCGCACGCATAAGGGGCCCACTGCTAAGTGGCCTCCATGCATGCGCCGCTCATAACAACATAAAGGGAAGAAAGGGGGCCTATTCAAGAAAAAGGGGGGGGGAGAAGGGGGGGGGGGGAGCCCATGTATGTAGAGAGGTGAACGGGTTCAATAAAGTTCATTTTCTAAAAAAAACATTTTCTAAAAAAACAGTCAAAACACAGAAAAACAAAAACAAAAAACAAAAAACAAAAACAAAAGCGAAAACGGGGAACCCATCAGACCTTCGGAGGTCAGTGTATGATGATCATTAAAACAGCTTACTCATTTGGTTATAAATGGTAAACAGATATAAAATAGATAAAAAAGTACATTGGGGTATAATATTGTGTTTACAGAATAGTTGCAATCTCAATGCTTTCGTTGATTCCTCCCGGCGAGAGTACATCTAAGGTATAGATCCAAAAAGTCTCACGTGCACAGAGCCTTTTGAATCTTTCAGCCGCCGGGAGAGACCTCGGAATTTGTTCAATTACCCACACTTTCAGGCCCTCAGTAGAACCTTGGTGGGCTAAGGAGAAATGTCTTGGGACACTATGAGGATCTGTTCCACCTTCTATGAGCCTTCTGTGTTCCCCAAATCTTCGTCTCAGGGCTCTAATTGTCCGGCCCACATACATTAGGCCACACGGACACATTAGGCCATAAACGACGAAGTCGGATGAACAGTTGTAGAATTCCTTTAGCACAAAGGTCTTACCCTTAGTGGTAAAGGACTTCTGTCCATGCTGAATGAATTTGCAGGTTTTGCACAAGGCCTTACGGCACTGGTACATGCCTACTAGGGGGATCAGTGTAGGTACAGACGATGCTGTTGGAATGGATCTGAACTTGCTGGGTGCAATCTTACTTCTAAGGTTGGGAGCCCTGCGATAGATCACCTTGGGGCGAGTTGGGAGTGATGTTTTTAGATGGGGGTCTTGGTGTAATATCCCCCAGTGTTTTACCAGAATCTTCTCCATACCTTTGTACTTATTATGAAAGGTGGTTATAAACTTGCTAGACTCACCATAAGTCGACGGATTAGTTTTGGGTTTTGATGGTTTAGCTTGCAGGTAATAACTAAAGATGGAAGATGCTTTTAGTTATTACCTGCAAGGTAAACCATCAAAACCCAAAACTAATCCGTCGACTTATGGTGAGTCTAGCAAGTTTATAACCACCTTTCATAATAAGTACAAAGGTATGGAGAAGATTCTGGTAAAACACTGGGGGATATTACACCAAGACCCCCATCTAAAAACATCACTCCCAACTCGCCCCAAGGTGATCTATCGCAGGGCTCCCAACCTTAGAAGTAAGATTGCACCCAGCAAGTTCAGATCCATTCCAACAGCATCGTCTGTACCTACACTGATCCCCCTAGTAGGCATGTACCAGTGCCGTAAGGCCTTGTGCAAAACCTGCAAATTCATTCAGCATGGACAGAAGTCCTTTACCACTAAGGGTAAGACCTTTGTGCTAAAGGAATTCTACAACTGTTCATCCGACTTCGTCGTTTATGGCCTAATGTGTCCGTGTGGCCTAATGTATGTGGGCCGGACAATTAGAGCCCTGAGACGAAGATTTGGGGAACACAGAAGGCTCATAGAAGGTGGAACAGATCCTCATAGTGTCCCAAGACATTTCTCCTTAGCCCACCAAGGTTCTACTGAGGGCCTGAAAGTGTGGGTAATTGAACAAATTCCGAGGTCTCTCCCGGCGGCTGAAAGATTCAAAAGGCTCTGTGCACGTGAGACTTTTTGGATCTATACCTTAGATGTACTCTCGCCGGGAGGAATCAACGAAAGCATTGAGATTGCAACTATTCTGTAAACACAATATTATACCCCAATGTACTTTTTTATCTATTTTATATCTGTTTACCATTTATAACCAAATGAGTAAGCTGTTTTAATGATCATCATACACTGACCTCCGAAGGTCTGATGGGTTCCCCGTTTTCGCTTTTGTTTTTGTTTTTTGTTTTTTGTTTTTGTTTTTCTGTGTTTTGACTGTTTTTTTAGAAAATGTTTTTTTTAGAAAATGAACTTTATTGAACCCGTTCACCTCTCTACATACATGGGCTCCCCCCCCCCCCCTTCTTCCCCCCCCCCTTTTTCTTGAATAGGCCCCCTTTCTTCCCTTTATGTTGTTATGAGCGGCGCATGCATGGAGGCCACTTAGCAGTGGGCCCCTTATGCGTGCGCATGCACCTGACAAAATACATACCTGTGCACATATATGCACATATTCGTACATGTATATAGATGTATTAACAATCTTAACCTTAATGTTAATCTTAATGTTCATTTTACTCAAACTATCATCTCATGATACAACAACAGTTCTATTTAATTCTATTTATCCTTATTAGCATCTATAATTATCATCATCACTTTGAGCATATTTTTACTTTTATTTATTTTTATTTTTATTTTTATTTTTATTTTTATTTTTATTTTTAATTTTAATCTTAATTTTATTTTCATTTTTATTTTTATTTAATATTATTTTTATTTTAATTTTATTTTAATTTTAATTTTATTTTTATTTTCACTTTTACTTTCACTTTCATGTTTATTTCTAATTAAATCTTCATATCCACCTTTATTCTATTTACATACACATTCCCCTACATATTGATTTACACCCAGTCATTCTTCGGACAAACCAGATACATAGCCATCATCCTTTGTCCTTTTCCCTCCCCCTCACTGTGTTCCTGTCAATCCGCTCTTCCTTCTTCCCCTTTTCTCTCCAGTCCCCGCCCCCATTCTCTTCTTAAACCACTTCCACGATCCCTCTGCAGCTTTGATGAAGGAGCACGGCTACCGTGCTATCGTAGCCTGCACGCTCACGAAACGCGTCGCATCCCAGTGACGTCACAGCTCCGCGCCTGCTTTCCATCAGCGTCTCAGGCCTCGCTTTGGAACCTCATCACCGCGGCCGGCTTCAGCGGTGTTCGGGCACAGCCGCACGCACAGCAGGACTCAGCGCCAGTTAGTGACAGACCTGACGGACCCCTCTCCTCCTGGATTTCTAGTTACATTACATGCTTAATGTCAATCTACAAAATGTGAGTGGTTTGCACAGAGTTTTTATTAAAATTGGTTTTAATACTGCACTTAGAGGCGCCTCCTCTCCTTGTGTTCTGACGCAGTACACTAACTAAATACTGCAGCTGCCTGCCTATGGTATTTTTATGATCAGAAGAACTCCACCAATTTTCTTAAGGTAGCTTTAGGTGCACACTGTGCAGAGGACGCAGTGCACTAACTGTAAATACTGCAGCTGCCTGCCTGTGGTATTAATAGGATCAGAACAACAGCAATTGTCTTCAGATAGCTTTAGGTGCACACTGTGCAGAGGACACAATACACTAACTGTAAATAATGCAGCTGCCTGCCTGTGGTATTACTAGGATCAGAACAACAGCAATTGTCTTCAGGTAGCTTTAGGTGCACACTGTGCAGAGGACGCATTGCAATAACTGTAAATACTGCAGCTCCCTGCCTGTGGTACTAATAGGATCAGAAGAACACCACCAATTTTCTTCTGGTAGCTTTAGGTGCCCACTGTGCAGAGAACACAGTACACTAACTGTAAATACTGCAGCTGCCTGCCTGTGGTATTAATAGGATCAGAACAACAGCAATCGTCTTCAGGTAGCTTTAGGTGCACACTGTGCAGAGGACGCATTATACTAACTGTAAATACTGCAGCTCCCTGCCTGTGGTACTAATAGGATCAGAACAACAGCAATTGTCTTCAGGCAGCTTTAGGTGCACATTGTGCAGAGAACACAGTACACTAACTGTAAATACTGCAGCTGCCTGCCTGTGGTATTAATAGGATCAGAACAACAGCAATTGTCTTCAAGTAGCTTTAGGTGCACACTGTGCAGAGGACGCATTACACTAACTGTAAATACTGCAGCTGCCTGCCTGTGGTATTAATAGGATCAGAACGAGAGCAATTGTCTTCAGGTAGCTTTAGGTGCACACTGTGCAGAGGACACAGTACACCAACTGTAAATGCTGCAGCTGCCTGCCTGTGGTATTAATAGGATCAGAACAACAGCAATTGTCTTCAGGTAGCTTTAGGTGCACACTGTGCAGAGGACGCACTACACTAACTGTAAATACTGCAGCTGCCTGCCTGTGGTATTAATAGGATCAGAGCAACAGTAATTGTCTTCAAGTAGCTTTAGGTGCACACTGTGCAGAGCACACAGTACACTAACTGTAAATAGAGCAGCTGTCTGCCTGTGGTATTAATAGAATCAGAACAACAGCAATTGTCTTCGGGTAGCTTTAGGTGCACACTGTTCAGAGGACACAGTTCACTAACTGTAAATACTGCAGCTGCCTGCCTGTGGTACTAAGAATCATCAGAAAAAAAACACCAATTTTCTTCTGGGAGCTTTAGGTGCACACTATGCAGAGGATACAGTACACTAAATGTAAATACTGCAGCTGCCTGCCTTTGGTATTAATAGGATCAGAACAATAGCAATTGTCTTCAGGTAGCTTTAGGTGCACACTGTGCAGAGGACGCAGTACATTAACTAAATACTGCAGCTGCCTGCCTGTGGTATTAATAGGATCAGAAGAACACCACCAATTTTCTTAAGGTAGCTTTAGGTGCACACTGAGCAGAGGACACAGTACACTAACTGTAAATACAGCAGCTGCCTGCCTGTGGTATTAATAGGATTAGAACAACAGCAATTGTCTTCAGGTAGCTTTAGGTGCACACTGTGCAGAGGACACAGTACACTAACTGTAAATACTGCAGCTGCCTGCCTGTGGTATTAATAGGATCAGAACAACATCAATTGTAGTCAGGTAGCTTTAGGTGCACACTGTGCAGAGGACACAATTCACTAACTGTAAATACTGCAGCTGCCTGCCTGTGGTACTAATAAGATCAGAAAAACACCACCAATTTTCTTCAGGTAGCTTTAGGTGCACACCGTGCAGAAGACACAGTACACTAACTGTAAATACTGCAGCTGCCTGCCTGTGGTATTAGTAGGATCAGAACAACAGCAATTGTCTTCAGGTAGCTTGGAGTGCTCACTGTGCAGAGGACACAGTACACTAACTGTAAATACTGCAGCTGCCTGCCTGTGGTATTAATAGGATCAGAACAACAGCAATTGTCCTCAGGTAGCTTTAGGTGCACGTTGTGCAGAGGACACAGTACACTAACTGTAAATACTGCAGCTGCCTGCCTGTGGTATTAATAGGATCAGATCAACAGCAATTGTCTTCAGGTAGCTTTAGGTGCACACTGTGCAGAGGACGCAGTGCACTAACTGTAAATACTGCAGCTGCCTGCCTGTGGTATTAATAGGATCAGAACAACAGCAATTGTCTTCAGATAGCTTTAGGTGCACACTGTGCAGAGGACACATTACACTAACTGTAAATAATGCAGCTGCCTGCCTGTGGTATTACTAGGATCAGAACAAGAGCAATTGTCTTCAGGTAGCTTTAGGTGCACACTGTGCAGAGGACGCAGTACACCAACTGGAAATACTGCAGCTGCCTGCCTGTGGTACTAATAGGATCAGAAGAACACCACCAATTTTCTTCAGGTGGCTTTAGGTGCCCACTGTGCAGAGAACACAGTACACTAACTGTAAATACTGCAGCTGCCTGCCTGTGGTATTAATAGGATCAGAACAACAGCAATTGTCTTCAGGTAGCTTTAGGTGCACACTGTGCAGAGGACGCAGTACACCAACTGTAAATACTGCAGCTGCCTTCCTGTGGTACTAATAGGATCAGAAGAACACCACCAATTTTCTTCAGGAGGCTTTAGGTGCCCACTGTGCAGAGAACACAGTACACTAACTGTAAATACTGCAGCTGCCTGCCTGTGGTATTAATAGGATCAGAACAACAGCAATTGTCTTCAGGTAGCTTTAGGTGCACACTGTGCAGAGGACGCATTGCAATAACTGTAAATACTGCAGCTGCCTGCCTGTGGTATTAATTAGATCAGAACAACAGCAATTGTCTTCAGGTAGCTTTAGGTGCACACTGTGCAGAGGACACAGTACACTAACTGTAAATACTGCAGCTGCCTGCCTGTGGTACTAATAAGTTCAGAACACCACCAATTTTCTTTAGGTAGCTTTAGGTGCACACTGTGCAGAGGACACAGTACACTAACTGTAAATACTGCAGCTGCTTGCCTGTGGTACTAATAGGATCAGAACAACAGCAATTGTCTTCAGGTAGCTTTAGGTGTACATTGTGCAGAGGACACAGTACCCTAACTGTAAATACTGCAGCTGCCTGCCTGTGGTATTAATAGGATCAGAACACCACCAATTTTCTTCAGGTAGCTTTAGGTGCACACTGTGCAGAGGACACAGTACACTAACTGTAAATACTGTAGCTGCCTGCCTGTGGTATTAATAGGATCAGAAGAACACCACCAATTTTCTTCAGGTAGCTTTAGGTGCACACTGTGTAGAGGATGCACTACACTAACTTTAAATATTTCAGCTGCCTGCCTGTGGTATTAAAAGGATCAGAACAACAGCAATTGTCTTCAGGTAGTTTTAGGTGCACACTGTGCAGAAGATGCACCACACTAACTGGAAATACTGCAGCTGCCTGCCTGTGATACTAATAGGATCAGAAGAAGTCCACCAATTTTCTTCAGGTAGCTTTAGTTGCATACTGTGCAGAGGACGCACTACACTAACTGTAAATACTGCTGCTGCCTGCCTGTGGTATTAATAGGATCAGAACAACAGCAATTGTCTTCAGGTAGCTTTAGGTGCACACTGTGCAGTGGATGCACTACGCTAACTGTAAATACTGTAGCTGCTTGCCTGTGGTACTAATAGGATCAGAACAACAGCAATTTTCTTCAGGTAGCTTTAGGTGCACACTGTGCAGAGGACATACTACACTAATTGTAAATACTGCAGCTGCCTGCCTGTGGTATTAATAGGATCATAACAACAGCAATTGTCTTCAGGTAGCTTTAGGTGCACACTATGCAGAGGACGCACTACACTAACTGTAAATACTGCAGCTGCCTGCCTGTGGTACTAACAGGATCAGAAGAACACCACCAATTTTCTTCAGGTAGCTTTAGGTGCACACTGTGCAGAGGAAGCACTACACTAACTATAAATACTGTAGCTGCCTGCCTGTGTTATTAATAGGATCAGAACAACAACAATTGTCTTCAGGTAGCTTTAGGTGCACACTGTGCAGAGGACACAGTACACTGACTGTAAATACTGCAGCTGCCTGCCTGTGGTATTAATAGGATCAGAACAACAGCAATTGTCTTCAGGTAGCTTTAGGTGCACAATGTGCAGAGGACGCACTACACTAACTGTAAATACTGCAGCTGCCTGCCTGTGGTACTAATAGGATCAGAAGAATACCACCAATTTTCTTCCGGTAGCTTTAGGTGCACACTGTGCAGAGGCTACACTATAGTAACTGTAAATGCTACAGCTGCATGCCTTTGGTATTAATAGGATCAGAACAACAGCAACAGTCTTCAGTTAGCTTTAGATGCACACTGTGCAGAGGATGCACTACACTAACTGTAAATACAGTAGCTGCCTGCCTGTGGTACTAATAGGATCAGAAGAACACCAGCGATTTTCTTCAGGTAGCTGTAAATACTGTAAAAACACCTGCCTGTCAGTAGGAAGAGAATAACAGGAATGAATCTAGCTAATCTGAATACAGTGTGTATGTATGTATATATATATATATATATATATATATATATATATATATATATATATATATATATATACAGTTATACAGTGGGGATGGAAAGTATTCAGACCCCCTTAAATTTTTCACTCTTTGTTATATTGCAGCCATTTGCTAAAATCATTTAAGTTCATTTTTTTTCCTCATTAATGTACACACAGCCCCCCATATTGACAGAATAACACAGGATTGTTGACATTTTTGCAGATTTATTAAAAAAGAAAAACTGAAATATCACATGGTCCTAAGTATTCACACCCTTTGCTTTGACACTCATATATTTAACTCAGGTGCTGTCCATTTCTTCTGATCATCCTTGAGATGGTTCTACACCTTCATTTGAGTCCAGCTGTGTTTGATTATACTGACTGGACTTGATTAGGAAAGCCACACACCTGTCTATATAAGACCTTACAGCTCACAGTGCATGTCAGAGCAAATGAGAATCATGAGGTCAAAGGAACTGCCTGAAGAGCTCAGAGACAGAATTGTGGCAAGGCACAGATCTGGCCAAGGTTACAAAAAAATTCTGCTGCACAAAAAGGTTCCTAAGAGCACAGTGGCCTCCACAATCCTTAAATGGAAGATGTTTGGGATGACCAGAACCCTTCCTAGAGCTGGCCGTCTGGCCAAACTGAGTTATCGGCGGAGAATAGCCTTGGTGAGAGAGGTAAAAAAGAACCCAAAGATCACTGTGGCTGAGCTCCAAAGATGCAGTCGGGAGATGGGAGAAAGTTGTAGAAAGTCAACCATCACTGCAGCCCTCCACCAGTCGGGGCTTTATGGCAGAGTAGCCCGATGGAAGCCTCTCCTCAGTGCAAGACACATGAAAGCCCACATGGAGTTTGCTAAAAAACACCTGAAGGACTCCAAGATGGTGAGAAATAAGATTCTTTGGTCTGATGAGACCAAGATAGAACTTTTTGGCCTTAATTCTAAGCGGTATGTGTGGAGAAAACCAGGCACTGCTCATCACCTGTCCAATACAGTCTCAACAGTGAAGCATGGTGGTGGCAGCATCATGCTGTGGGGGTTTTTTTCAGCTGCAGGGACAGGACGACTGGTTGCAATTGAGGGAAAGATGAATGCGGCCAAGAACAGGGATATCCTGGATGAAAACCTTCTCCAGAGTGCTCAGGACCTCAGACTGGGCCGAAGGTTTACCTTCCAACAAGACAATGACCCTAAGCACACAGCTTAAATAACGAAGGAGTGGCTTCACAACTCCTTGACTGTTCTTGAATGGTCGAGCCAGAGCCCTGACTTAAACCCAATTGAGCATCTCTGGAGAGACCTAAAAATGGCCATCCACCAACATTTACAATCCAACCTGACAGAACTGGAGAGGATCTGCAAGGAGGAATGGCAGAGAATCCCCAAATCCAGATGTAAAAAACTTGTCGCATCTTTCCCAAAAAGACTCATGGCTGTATTAGATCAAAAGGGTGCTTCTACTAAATACTGAGCAAAGGGTCTGAATACTTAGGACCATGTGATATTTCAGTTTTTCTTTTTTAATAAATCTGCAAAAATGTCAACAATTCTGTGTTTTTCTGTCAATAGGGGGTGCTGTGTGTACATTAATGAGGAAAAAAAATGAACTTAAATGATTTTAGCAAATGGCTGCAATATAACAAAGAGTGAAAAATGTAAGGGGGTCTGAATAATTTCCCTCCCCACTGTATATATATATATATATATATATATATATATATATATATACACACACAACACCTTGGATGCATATATATATATATATATATATATATATATATATATATATATGTATATATATACATAATACACTGCAAGTGCAGCTAACTGACTCGCCTGCCTACGCTATCTAACTTAAATCAAATGACACTGTCTCTCTGTCTATCTCTCCGCCGCCGCAACACACTACACAGGGCCGCCACGTAGGTGGCCTTATATAGTGTGGGGGGTATACTAAACCCCCTGAGCCATAATTGGTCAAAGCCATCCTGGCTTTGGCCAATTACTGCTCTCTGTACAGGCGGCGCTGTGATTGGACCAAGCATGCGGGTCATAGTGCGTGCTTGGACAATCATCAGCCAGCAATGCACTGTGATGCCGCAGTGAATTATGGGCCGTGACTCACCACTCGAATTTAGCACGAACGGCCCATAACATTCGCAATTCGACGAACGGCCGAACATGCGATGTTCGAGTTGAACATGGGTTTGACTCGAACTCGAAGCGCATCCCTACTCAGAACCCCCAACACTATATATATTTTTTAGCAGACACCTTAGGGATTAAAATGATGGTCATTTCAACTTTTTATGCCACACGGTATTTGCGTAGCAATTTTTCAAATGCGTTTTTTTGGAAAAAAAAGTTTCATGAATAAAAAAAGAAACACCAAAGTTATCCTGATTTTTTTTGTGTAATGTGAAAGATAATGTTATGCCAATTAAATAGACACCTAACATGTCACATTTTAAAACTGCACACACTTGTGGAATGGAGCCAAACTTCAATACTTAAAAATCTCCATAGGCGACGTTTAAAAATTTTTTACAGGTTACATGCTTAGAGTTACAGAGGAAGTCTAGTACTAGAATTTTTGCTCTACATTTGTTAGAACAAGTCCTTATGCTGGTTATTTGTAATATGTAAACTATGAGAACTAACAAAGGTGCTATATATAATCTATATAATCAGAGAATGGTTCAGGTTCTTTTTTTTATAATATTTATTGATTTTCTACAATTCAATACAATAAAAAACACTGTATAAAAACAGATCACATCTGCTGACAACCGTTAATGGTTCAGGTTCTATTTTCTTATTATTTAGATTTTATATGGCATTAGTTCTCACAGTTTACTAAATTAACCAACATAAGGACTTGTTTTAATAAAATCAGGACTGTTGGTAGCTAAATAGAGCACAGTGTAATTTTAATTTTTTTTATTTCTGCATTCTGTAACAGCCCTGTACTTGACCAGTGACATCTAAGCATTTACAGTGCTGTTACAGAATGCAGACCCCTAATCCCTAATCTAGACCCAATCACTAAAGTCTCATTTAAGATTTAACTTGTTAATGTAATTTTAAAAGTGATTTTCAATCTTCATAAACTTGTGGTTTTCATTAAAATAGCATCTGATGATCCTGCCACGAAAATCCTTGTTCTGGTAATTCTGCCTACCTGTTGTGTGTTGATAACTAAGGATGAGCCGAACACCCCCCAGTTTGGTTTGCACCAGAACATCCAAACAGGCAAGAAATTCAGAAGAACACATGAACACCGTTAAAGTTTATGGGACACGAACATGAAAAATCAAAAGTGCTAATTTTAAAGGCTTATATGCAAGTTATTGTCAAAATAGGGTTTGGGGACTCGGGTCCTGCCCCAGGGGACATGTATCAATGCAAAAACACTTCCCTGTCCAGGGTGCCCGCGATGTCAGCAGCAGATGACGAGCAATTGCTATGTTCTCGGCTGCCCCCGCCGCCATCCTCGGTCAGGGAATCAGGAAGTGAAGCATTGCGGCTTCACTGCCCGGTTCCCTACTGCACATGCCCGAGTCACGCTGCGCGTCTTCACTGGTCTCCGTTGTGTTGTGGGAACTGTGTGTTTCCCAGAACACAACAGGGGGGGGCAGGCATCTGTGGCTATCTTCGGCTAGCTATTCCCGGAAGTGGGTGCAAATACTTGTATTATACAGGTATCTGCACCCCCCTCGCCCCTGAAAGGTGCCAGTTGTGGCACCGGAGGGGGGGAGGAATCCGATGAGCGGAAGTTCCACTTTGGGGTGGAGCTCTGCTTTAAAGTGAAAAAATAAAAGTGTAGTATTCCTTTAAATTTCGTACCTGGGGGGTGTCTATAGTATGCCTGTAAAGTGCTGCATGTTTCCCATGTTTACAACAATCCGAGTGCAAATTGACATTTATAAAGGAAAAAAGTCATGTAAAACTACTATCGCTAGCGCCGTCTATATGAATTGTCGATCCGGCAATACACATAAAAGTTCATTGATAAAAACGGCATGGAATTTCTCCACAGGGGAACCCCGAACCCAAATTTAAAAAAAAATGCGTGGGGGTCCCCCTAATTTCCACACCAGGTCCTTCAGGTATGGTATGGATTTTAAGGGGAACCCCGTGCCAAATTTTTTTTTAAAAATGGCGTGGGGTCCCTATGGCTTTCCCCCTGCGTCAGAGGGGGGTGGGGTCACCGGGTGGCCCCGCCATCCCTTATATGAGAACTGTCACCTCAACAGAAACATCACACAGCGGAAAACTCCCACTGAGGTGGATCATGCGGAGGACGAATCGGAGAAGAAGTCGAAGGAAGATGCTGGATGAGAAGACCGGAGGAAGCAGTGGAGGAAGAAGCGGGAGAAGAAGAAGAAGATGGAGGAAGAAGAACACAGAAGGAAGACCAGAAGGAAGAAGATGGAAGAAGAAGCCGGGAAAGAAGAAGAAATGAATAAAGCAATTGTCAAAAACCGTCTCTTGTCTTTTTTAACATTTTTGACACTTTTTTTGTGAAATGGTAGGGGTACATTACCCCATTACCAATTCACACAGGGGGGGGCGGGATCTGGGGGTCCCCTTGTTGGAGGTGGCTTCCAGATTCCGATAAGCCCCCCGCCCGCAGACCCCCACAACTACCGGGCAAGGGATGATGATAAGGTATTTTGGGGGGGCCGCTACCCCAAAGCACCCTCCCAATGTTGATGGCATGTGGCCTGGTATAGTTCAGGAGGGGGGGTGCTCTCTCGCCCCCCCTCTTTTCCTGCAGCCTGCCAGGTTGCGTGCTTGGATAAGGGTCTGGTATGGATTTTTGGGGGGACCCCACACCATTTTTTGTTAAATTTTGGCGCAGGGGTCCCCTTAATATGCATACCAGACCTGAAGGGCCTGGTATAGAATTTAGCGGGACCCCCAAGCATTTTTAATTTTAAATTTTGGTTCGGGGTTCCCCTGTGGGGAAATTCCATGCCGTTTTTTTTCAATTAACTTTTATGCGTATTGCCGACCGACAATAGCATTATAGCCGGCGCTAGCGATAGTAGTTTTACATGACTTTTTTCCTTTAGAAATGTCATTTTGCACTCGGACTGTTCTAAACACGGGAAACATGCGCCACTTTACCAGCATACTATAGACACCCACCAGGTAAGAAATTTAAAGGAATATTACACTTTTATTGTTTCACTTTAAGCATTATTAAAATCACTGCTCCCGTAAAAACAGCCGTTTTTAAATATTTTTTTGCATTGATACATGTCCCCTGGGGCAGGACCTAGGTCCCCAAACACTTTTTATGACAATACCATGTATATAAGCCTTTAAAATTAGCACTTTTGATTTTTCATGTTCGTGTCCCATAGACTTTAATGGTGTTCGCGTGTTCGAACTAAGTTTTTGCCTGTTCGCATGTTCTGGATGTGAACCGAACGGGGGGGGGGGGGGGTGTTCAGCTCATCCCTAGCAGTAAACAACAGCCTTCTTTGACTTATCTAATCAGGCTGTGCCCAATATACATTTACTAGGTACAGTGACCAATAAGGGAGAATTTTATTAGCCACAGTACAGAAAGGAGGAGGGGGATAAAGTCCTTTGTGACAAAGCTAAGTGCCTCTTTGGTGTGGGGACAGAGATCAGTCACAATGTGCCGATCTGAAGTTAACAGGTAATCTAACGCTATACTTGCATCTTATATTGTATTGTAAATATGGTTGTTGTGGGTAATTTGTAAATAACATGTAAGCCAGGGGACCTACACTGTACATTGTGTTGTAAATACAGTCTGGTGTGTAATTTGTATATATTATGTAACCCTACTAATAAATGTGTATTGCGGATGGAACTACCTCTTTTGTGTAAGATCTCTCAGATCTAGATATGTATATGTCCATACTACTACAATGATTGAGGTGTATGCACATAATCACAGAAACTAGGCAACAGTAGGGCTGGCCCTGTAGGTAATAAAGGTAACACAAACTCTCAAATGAAACACCTATTTACTTTATCCTGCTATAGGTGTCCTTTCATGCAGAATATCCACTTGTACAATGCACATGAGTATTGTTTTAACAACTAAAACAAATCAAACAGAAAGTAATATGCAGATCATGATCAATTCCATTATCATGAAGAGAAAAGTTGTTTAGTTTAAGGAGAACATTTTATTTTAATTACAAAGGTCTTTGTTTACTTTCTTAATAACAAGATATTACCTGAAGCTCATTTTTACAGATATCATGTTAAGAGGCTGGGAGAAAGCATTCCCACATTCCCAGACACAGTTGGTTACTGTCAATATGTTACAATGCAAATTGAAATTTAAAGTTTTTCTAAATCCAAAACTTTTTGTTCTTAGTTTTGGATAGCATAGAGAAGGATTAAAACCCTTGTCATACATTTTTCCTATGTGTGTCCCATTGGTGTTCAGTGTGAACTTGGGGGTTTTATCAGCTGCAAAGTGGGTTTCTTGCACCAATAGGATATCGACTTTTTGACTATTGCCTACCTTAAGTAATGCAGATCATTTCTGTGGGGAGTTTAGGCCCCTGGCATTTATGGAAACTATTTTGAAGGCCAATGTGAAATATGGATCCCAATATAGATGTTCCTCAGGAAGGAGCAGCAGGTGGTAGGCAAACAAATGTGATATGCTAGTCTGTTCCTATGTGGGGTGGGCTATATAGGCTACCAATTTTCCAGTACAGGATAGATCAGGGACCAACTTGTTTGAAGGGTGGTTGAAAATTTTCTGGTGTGTGGTTTAGGTGGGGAGTCCTTTATGTAAAAAGGGAGAGCCCTGAAGAAAACACGGGCTCAATGTGCAGAAACTACTGCAAACAAACGATCGGGGGAGATGGTCCACTGGCTAACAGGTGGGTCAGGGACCACTTGTAAGGTAGGCAGGTACTAGTGAACAGTGCTTCAGGTTTCCAGCTGTTTGGTAGGGTGAGTGCAGGAAAGGTTATTTGTTGCAACATCAGAGGTCTTGGTATGTCCCTCCAGTTTCCATGTGTGTTGGAAGGTGGTCAGGAGAGTCAGGCTCGTCTTCTGGTATGATGTGCCAGTACCTCAGGAGTTTAAGGTCCACAGGGAGTGTTCTTACAGCATGGGTTTTGTTTTGATGAGTTATTAGCAGTTTGGTGGGGAAGCCCCATTTATAGGGGATTTTAGGATTTTGGAGAGCCTTAGTTATGGTCGCCAGCTGTCTGTATTTTCCATAGTCACCTTGGAAAGATTAGCATAGAGAGCGATCATAGTGTAGGGGTCAGGTAGTCTTGCTGTACATTCAGCAGCATACATGACCTTTTCTTTAACCATTAAAAAATGAATGTGGGCCAATACATCCCTGGGTGTGGAAGCTGGAAGGTGAGGGGGTTTGGAAAGTCTGTGCGCCCTGTCAATCTCCATATCATGGTCAGTTAGTCAGGTAGCAATGTGCGCATAAGGGACTGCAAGTATTGCACCAGGTCTGATTGTTGAACCATTTACGGGACATTGCGGAACTTTAAATTGTTTCATCTGGAACGATCCTCCAAGTCTGCAAGCTTAAGGTTGATTAATTGAAGCTCGTCTTCATGAGCCACAAAGCCATCCACCAGATCATTATGGGCAGAGAATAGGTCTCCCATTTTTGTTTCTATAAAGGTAATGCTTTGATCATGTTGTTGTACAGTGATAGATAGTGATGACATTGCAGTGGATAAGTCAGTGTAGAGTGTCTGTCTCAGTGAAAGCAGCATGCTTTTCATTGTGTTTTCAGATAGTGGCTGGTCTGAGGCAGGAAAAGCATCTAGTGCTGATGACTGCTGTGGAAGAGGGAGAGAGAACAGACAGGGAGCTGTGACATGCTGTGTGTGCTCAGGCTCTTCCGTTCCGAGCCTAGACTTGGCATGACTGGACGTGGTGGGTGAGTTAGGGGGAGAAAACTCACCAGTCTTCTCAGGAGATCGAGGGGTCTCTGTTTATTGCTTGAGGCTCTGTCTGGAGGGAGGAAAGGAGAGCTGTGTTAGGATTTCTCGGCCGCTTCCGGCGCCATTTTGCCGGCTTGCCAGGCCTGATGAAGAAGAAGAAGAAGAAGGCAGTGAGCTTTTTATGAGGTTTACTATCCTTCCTCTGTTTAAACATGGTGCTTTGAAACAGCTGCGATGTCCGGGCAATACGGTGTGCGGGTGTCACCCTTCCTGTAACCGATATGGAGACGCTAAAGCCGGGATTACTGCGGAGCAATGCAGTTATGCAGCCATTCACTCGAGCTGCCGAGCCACACCCCTCCCATTGGTGTTCAATCTATATTTATTGAATAACAATTTTATAAATACAAAAAATTGTAATACAAAGGCTATATACACATCTCTGAAGAAACAACAGTTTGAAAATATCTAATAAACACTACAATATAAGAGTGTGTATGATATTCAACATAAAAACATCCCGCAGGGGTCATTACACCTATATAATAGAAATGAATTCTAATACTAATGGAGAGGAAAGGCCAATACCGTAACATGTCCTTTCACAATAAAAATAATGTTTTAAACAGCTCTCGTTGTATGTCTTGAAAAGAGTTTGGACACAACTAGGGATGGGCCGAACACCCCCCCGGTTTGGTTCGCATCCAGAACCCGCGAACGGACTAAAAGTTCGCACAAACTTTCAAACACCGTTAAAGTCTATGGGACTCGAATGTGAGAAATCAAAAGTGCGAATTGTAAAGGCTAATATGCAAGTTATTGTCCTAAAAAGGGTTTGAGGACTGGGGTCCTGCCCCAGGGGACATGTATCAATGCAAAAAAAGTTTTAAAAACAGCCGTTTTTTCAGGAGCAGTGATTTTAATGATGCTTAAAGTGAAAAAATAAAGTGAAATATTCCTTTAAATATCGTACCTGGGGGGTGTCTATAGTATGCCTGTAAAGTGGCACATGTTTCCCATGTTTAGAACAGTCCCTGCACAAAATTACATTTCTAAAAGAATAAAAGTCATTTAAAACTGCTTGCGGCTGTAATGTAATGTTGGGTCCCCACAATATGGATGAAAATTATTGAGAAAAACGGCATGGGTAACCCCCCCAGCCCATTACAAGGCCCTTTGGGTCTTGTATGGATATTAAGGGGAACCCCACACCCAAATTAAAAAAGAAAAGGTGTTGGGCCCCCAGGCCCTATATACTCTGAACACCAGTATACAGGCGGTCCCAAGAAAGACAGGGATTGTAGGTTTGTTCTTAAGTTGAATCTGTTTGTAATTTGGAACAGGTACATTTTGTAAGTGTAGCTCCAGCCAAAAAATCTATTTTTAAGCTTTTTGGAAAACATAAGGAAGGGTTATCACCCCTGTAACATTTGTTCTGCTGTCTGTGTCCCTATTCAGAATATTTCACCTCACTTTCTGTCCCAATGACAATTGGATTTTGAAAATTTGGGGGTTTTAGGGAAACAAGGATTGGTGATAAAGCATCAGTGGAGGAGACACCTTTTTCCCATATTAACTCTTACAGGAGAGAATTTCCCTTCCTAGGGGTAGATTTCCTCTCACTTCTTGTTGTCTCCCTCCATTTGCAAGTAGGAGTCATTTGTAAGTTGGATGTTTGAAAGTAGGGGCCTGCCCTATATACTCTGAAGAAATTTGGGGCTTAGGTTTTGGTGATAGCAGAACACTGTAAGCCCTCATAGTTACTCATGGTGGGTGCTGGAATGGGCCCTGCTGTGAAATATTATGTCAAGAATTGTAATTGCATGCCCCTGTTGAACAGGGTCAGAAAAATTGGGCCTTTGGTGGTGGTGTGGTGGTGTTGCCACAACACTGTAAGCAATCACAGTTATGCCCCGTACACACGGTCGGATTTTCCGATGGACATTGTCCGATCGGAGCGTGTTGTCGGAAATTCCGACCGTGTGTGGGTGCCATCGGACATTTTCCATCGGATTTTCCGACACACAAAGTTGGACAGCAGGAGATAAAATTTTCCGACAACAAAATCCGATCGCGTCAATTCCGACCGCGTGTGGCCTGTTCCGACGCACAAAGTGCCACGCATGCTCAGAAGAAATTCCGACACGGGACAGCTCGTTCTGGTAAACTTAGCGTTCGCAATGGATACAGCACTTTCGTCACGCTGCAATGTAAAAAATGGTTTAATACAGCGCACGCTCTTCTTCTTTATAATGTGACAAGAATTAAGTAGTTTTGCTGCTCATATTCACGCACACTTCTCACAAAGTTTTATTTGTGTTTTTTTAGTGGGATTCCCTGAATATATTGTTATTAGATGTCACATCTGACAGTTTTATATTTTTTATGTTTTTTTTTTGTTTTTAAGCCTTTTTTTTTCTTTAATGTTTGGATTTTTTCCAAGGCTGATCTTTGTTCAATGTTATTTTTATTTTTACTCCAGAATATTTTGTCTGTGTTTTGTGTGTCAAGTTACCCCAACACCATTGATATCTTTTATTATTTAATCTCAAGGAGATTGTTTGGTGTTGGTGTCCCTTGTTCATTTCACATTGTATATTTGAAATGTACCTGAATCCTCACAAACAAACTGTCATTTTTGAAGTAAAACACATAGGAGAGTATAATTCAAAACAAAACTCCTTTATTAAGGGCTCAGAACCAAACAAAGAGGAAGGCAACACTGGATCAACAGCAGAAATTAGTGAAGCATGGGACCCCCACGGCAGACATCAATTCTGAAACCTCAAAATTGGTGGCCTGAGGAGTCCATATGTAAGGGAGGGCAGTCTGGTTCGGGATTCACAGAGACTTGGATAGCAGCAGATGACATCAGTGTCCCCAGGCTGTGGTACCACAAGAGGCTGCATCTTTTGGCCGACCAGACTGGATCCAGGATCCTCACTCTCTGGTCTTCCTTTCACACTTCCTTCCGGGCTGTGGCTGTGCAGTTGGAGATGTGGCAGGAGGAGGAGTAGGACCTGGAGGAGGAGTAGGACCTGCAGGAGGAGGAGGAGGACCATCCCAAAGCTGTGTGTGAGGTGTAATTTGGCCCCTCACACCTTTCGCCAGAGCCTCAGATATGAGGGCCTCACACATGGCTTTTTGGCCCTCCTCCATCCTCTGCATTTTATATGCTATGAATGCAGCAAAGTTCTCCTGCCTGGTGTGTGGTGCTCCCAGGACCTCTGTAGCCCTACAAAAAAATCTGATAGCCGCCTCCTCTAGGGTACTCCTCCTACTGCCACTTTCTCTTTCCAGGGGGGATGGAGGGACCTTGATATCAGCCAGCCGGCTCGGCCCGGCCACCTCCTGGCTGAGACTTCCCTGTGTATGAAAAAGGGACATGGTTTTAGTTTTTGCATCATCAATCACAATCATAAATTAGTACTCCCAACTAACATCTAGTTCACATCATTGATTGGACAAGCAGAAATATTTAGAGGAATGCTATACCTGGTTCAATCTGGGCTCCTCTACATGTGGCCTGGAAGGCCCAGGTTGGGCGTCAGAAGCCTCAGCCGGGGGGGAAGGAAGCATGGAAGGAAGACTGGAGAGGGATGGCCTGGGTTCAGTCTGGCCTGCCAGAAAGTGCAGCCTGTCGTAGTACAATATCCTGGGGACATAGATGTCACCTGCTGCTCCGGATCTCTGCGAATCCAGGACTTTATTGCGCTCCCTCAGATATGTGCTCCTCAGGCCACCAATGAAAATCTTTAAAAAAGTGATGTCTGCCGTGGGGATCACCTGCTTCACAATTTCACACAATTGCTCCAGTGCTGCCTTCCTCTTTGTTTGGTTCTTGTAATGGGGGTGTTTAATCTCCCACAGACAGGGCAGCTCCCTTAGCATCTCTATGAAGACTGAAATGAAGTCCTGATCTTTCAGTACCATATCCATGTTCACTGCAAGACACAACACAAGACAAAGCCTAATGTCAGACAAAACTCTCCTAATCTTGTTACAATATAGGCCTCAATCTATAGAAGCAGTATAGGCCCCAGTTTGTCTCTTACCTTCGTTCTTACGATCGCCGCGTTCAATGCTCCTTCCTCCGCTCACAGATCAAACGTAATACGCACGCGTGTTACGCTTTATATACACTGCGCATGCGTGTAACTCCGCCCGCCCCTGACGTTTTTTCTAGTGTATTCCCCGCCCCTTTTCGTTCTGCGCAGTGGGTGAAGAGCATGATGGCGGACATACAGCAGGTGCGGGCTAATTGTAGCAACGAGGAGGAGGAGAAGGAAAGGGCGGATCCAGGCACGTCCCGATCCAGAAGGAGACGTTTTAAGGCCACAAATATGTCGTTTGGGGAGATGTTGGAGATGGTCGACATCGTGAGGAAGTCCGACTATGACGGAAAATATGGGCCTTACCCCAACCCGAACATCCGAAAGGCCAAGATCATGGCGAAAGTGGTCAGGAGTCTAGAGCGGAATTTCGGGGTACGAAGGTCTAAAGATTAGCTCAGGAAGCGGTGGTCGGACCTGAAGTTGAGAGAGCCAGAGCAGTATCGAAAGATCCGGAGAGTGCTGCAAAAAAGTAAGTAGTTGTGCTGTGTTCCTATTCTTTCTGTCTTTATTCCGTTCGTTCTGCTCCATATGCTTTTAGTAATTGTAACGTTTAAAAAGGTCAACTTTAATGTTCATGGGCCCATTATTCGTTCGTATCAAACATTTTTCTTTCGGCCTCTAGAACACCATTGTTTAGGCCATATGCATTTTCCCACATTTTTTTTGGGCCTACTTGGATGCCAAATATTTGTTTGTGTAGATGGGTTTGTTACTAGAATGAAATGCAAACTAGATTCTGTGTAAGGAGAGGACACTGAGCAGCTGTTTTCACATCTGGACACTGGAGCACTAGTGTGGGACCCCAGAACACCATTTTTATTAGGGGGGCCACACAGGTGCTCCAGTGTATACTATAGGGGGGGCTACATCTGTGAAGCTTGTACCAAACAGGTAAAGTATTGCAGCTTGACAAAGGGCAATAAAAAATATACATCTTGGAACTAAATAGACATAGACAATAGACAATTGTACCCCACTTCCAAGCAATGTTTCCTATTTCTAGTTCTGCCATCAAATATCTGTGTGCTAAGTATACCATTTTTGTTTTACATAGGGGAGAAAAGACTCGGAGGACACTCCTCATCCCAGGAGACCAGAGACCCCCCCCCTCTGGAAGAAGGGGAAATACCAACACAAGAAGAAGAGCAGGAGGAAGAAGAAGATGTGGTGGAGATTGGCACCACAACAGGTGAGTGTCTGCGACCACAGGCTCAGGTAAAAGAGATGGATGTTGGCAGATTTTTGAGACCTGTTTTTTTTGTTCTTTATCTCTTTTTAGGTGATCGTGATCCAGAACGCTTTACATCTGAAAGTGCCCAGATACTGATCGGGGAGATCATGGGGTGTAATCTCCAATTGCAAAACATCCAGCAACAAATCACTGATGTTATTAAAAAAAATAATAACATCATTGATGTTTTGGGGCGAATTTAAACCCCACAAAATCACCTGTTTTATCTTACAAAAATTTTTACAATGTTTAGAAAAGCCAAATTTGGAGGATGCACACAGTGTGCCAACATGTGCTATCTGCCATCACGGGAGATCAATGGACGCGTTTTGGGGGTGCAACCCCTTCCTCAATTATAAAGTCGCATTGAGGAAGGGCTTGCTCCCCCAAAACACGTCCCTTGATCCCCCCTGATGGCAGATAGCACATGTTGACATTCGTAAATTGGTGTGCATCTTCCAAATTTGGCTTTTCCAGGGGTGATTTCCCCCCATCTGAACGCTATATCAAACCCAGTTCCTAAATACTGATGTCTGATATAGCCTTCAGGTTTTACCTAATGTGAACTTTGTAAGTTCAAGTTTTTTGGCTTTCTTGTTGGTTTTACACAGGCCTGTTTTATCTGAAATGGATATTTCGATTTTTGATAATGCCCCCCCAAAAATTGTTATACACCAAACATGTTGTTTTGTTTTAAAAACCTTTGGTAAATGCACATGTGATTGTGCAGGTATAAAAAAGTGCCTTACTCAAGAATGTGTGGATTATTGTCTCAACACTACAACACTTTTGGGGTGATGTAATTGCTGTTTTATGCAAAAATGGGGGTTATTTCCTAAGGGCAAATACACTTTGCACTACACGTGCAAGTTCAGTGCAGTTGCAAGTGCACTTGTAGTGAAATGTGTTTTTGCATTTAGGAAGTACCAGCCAACACTATTCTTTATAAGGTTACCCAATCACGACATTTTCTGCACTCAACACATTTCTGTCAGGGTCAGCTCAAACAAACACAAGCAGTAAATGTCCACCAAGAATTGCTTTTGGTTGTTTTTTAGTAGAAAAAGGTGTCACAGATTGTCTGGCATATTGATAGCCCCCCTACCCGCAAAGAACTCCAGGTATCGTAACCGGACATCACGGGCACTCAGGGAGGGCAAGCCAGGACGGCCGCTTTCAAGCGCCGTCATTGTTGATGTATTTGGTATTCCGGCCTCAGGCCCAACTGAGCCAGCATAGTTGGCTGAATGTTTTCTTAAAAAATTATGGAGAACACAGCACGCCAGTATAATATGGTTCAGTTTATACTCCGCCATATGGATGGGTGTCAGAAATAGTCGGAACCGGCTGGCCAGGATTCCAAATGTGTTCTCCACCACTCTTCGGGCTCTGGCCAGCCGGTAATTAAAAACCCTCTGTTCCGGGGTGAGGGTCCTCATCGGGAATGGCCGCATCAGGTGGTCCCCCAGCGCAAACGCTTCATCAGCAACGAACATAAATGGGAGACCTTCAACATTGTCCTCTGGAGGTGGCAAGTCCAAGCTGCCATTCTGGAGACGCCTGTAGAACTCCGTCTGGGCGATCACTCCACCATCGGACATCCGGCCATTCTTCCCCACGTCCACATACAAGAAGTCGTAATTAGCCGACACCACCGCCAACATCACTATACTATTAAACCCCTTGTAATTATAATAGTACGACCCCGAGTTGGGTGGTGGGACGATGTGGACGTGTTTCCCATCAATTGCCCCTCCGCAGTTAGGAAAGTCCCACCGCTGGGCAAAGTGGGAGGCCACAGTCTGCCATTCCTGTGGCGTGGAAGGAAACTGTTGAGGAAAAAACAATAAACATTACTATTTTTTCACAGAAACATGGCAAGCAGATTAGACACAAACATTATGGGTCAACCTCCAGATAGCATTTACTAAGGGGAATTTTACAACAACAAAGTATAAGGTACACCTATCATATTCCCCCTCCCCCCCCCATGGTCCATTTCTAACATTATAGGGGGGGGGGGACTCTTGGACAGGTAACCCTCTTCACTTCATTGAGAGATGAATGCCTAAATACAGGGTATTACTTGGAACAGACCCTCCTTAGTTACACTATTGGCAGACCACTGGACAGGTAAGAAGTGTCATAATACAAAGATATCAATACACACTGTACACATTTGAGGACATTTGAACATTCTGTTATTACCTATCAAGATAATAATAGGATACAAGAACTTTAAACAGTACCATTGGAAAGTAGACAGGCAGGCCCTTGCACTACATGCTTTGGGGAATTCATCCATAAATCTGACCAGTAAAGAGATGGGTATAGTGTGTATGGGTTTGGCAAAGTCAGCAGATAGATGATTGAGGATAATGAATTGGGATCAGCTGACTTAGCAGTTGGGGGGGGAGGGTTACAAAAAATTTGGGGACACCACAAAAAAAAGCCTCTGGCCCTCTGCCTGAATTTAAATCAAAAATAACATTTCCAAACATTTTAGGGGGTGTTTGGGGTAAAGCACTACTATGGAGCTGATAAAATACATTGTTAAGTGACTACATGAGGTGAATATAGGGCAGGAGACACCATGCTGGGGAGGTTATTGAAGGGCAAATATGTATGAAGGACCTAAAATAATAATTACCTAAAAATCCAGCATGCATGAGAACAAAGGGGACATTCACAGCATATTACAATCATGGTAATTAGAAAATGAGGAAAGAAATACAATATATTATCAAACATTCAATACAATAAAATGTGATATTAAAGGATAAAAATCTTACCTTCATATACTCCTTCTGCAGGACCTGTATGATGGCAGAACAGGTCTCTGGGATAATGATCCCCAGAGCCTGGGGGGAGATGCCTGTCGAGAACTTCAAGTCCTGCAGACTTCTCCCTGTGGCCAAATACCGCAAGGTAGCGACCAACCTCTGCTCCGGAGTGATGGCTTGCCTCATGCAGGTATCCTGCCTGCTGATATAGGGGGTCAGCGAAGCCAACAAACGGTGAAACACGGGGTCCGTCATCCTGAGAAAGTTCCTGAAATCATCAGGATTATTCTCACGGATCTCACGGAGCAAAGGCATATGACAGAACTGGTCACGCTGAAGCAACCAATTCTTGGTCCATGAACTCCTCCCCACCCTGTTCATGGACTGGACTTGTGTCAAGGTCAGGACCCCAACACCAAGCCCCCGCACAGCACGAACTCTACGAGGAGTACGCATACGAAACATGGCTAGAAAACGGTCGGCTGCTCAGAACGAAGTAACAGAACGCACTGAAGAACAGCAAGGCCTGTGAAGAGCGACCTGAAAAACAGCAACGAGCAGGCAAGATCACACAGAAAACTCCGATACGAACTGACTGCACGCACTGAAGAGCAGATACAAACCCACAAGCACAAACTGAACGTCAGAAAACGATCTGAAAGCCACGAGTCTGAAAAAGCGCGAATCATCTCTCACCAAACTTTTACTAACACGAGATTAGCAAAAGGAGCCCAAAGGGTGCCGCGCTTGGTTCTGAACCGGCCTTTTCTAGTCTCGTCGTACGTGGTGTACGTCACCGCGTTGTTGTCGATCGGAAATTCCGACAACTTTGTGCGACCGTGTGTAGGCAAAACAAGTTTGAGCCAACATCCGTCGGAAAAAATCCTAGGATTTTGTTGTCGGAATGTCCGAACAAAGTCCGACCGTGTGTACGCCCTATTACTCTTGGTGGGCGCAGGAACGGGCCCTGCTGTGAAATATTAGATCAAAAATTGTAATTACACGCCCCTGTTGAACAGGGGCAGAAAAATTAGGCCTTAGGCACTGGTGGTGGTGCCACAGCACTGCAACCCCTCACAGATACTCTAGTTGAGTGCAGGAACAAGCCCTGCTGCAAAATATTACAGCAAAAATTGTAATTACATGCCCCTTTTGAACAGGGGCAGAAAAATTGGGCTTTAGGCACTGGTGCTGGTGCCACAACACTGCAACCCCTCACAGATACTCTAGCGCAGGAACAAGCCCTCCTGCAAAATATTACAGCAAAAATTGTAATTACACACCCCTGTTGAACAGGGGCAGAAAATTGGGCTTTAGGCACTGGTGCTGGTGCCACAATACTGCAACCCCTCACAGATACTCTACTTTAGAGCAGGAACAAGCCCTGCTGCAAAATATTACTGCAAAAATTGTAATTACATGCCCCTGTTAAACATTGGGCCTAAGCCACTGGTGGTGGTGCCCAGAACCAAAAATGTTCTTACAAGCTATCAACATAAACATTGAAGAGGAATAGGATAGTCACTCAGCATAACAGGATAGTCACTCAGCATCAGCATAGGCAGTCTTCAAGGGATCTCACATTCATAAAAAAATTAGTCGGTTACATCAGCATCAGGTGCTTGGTAGCTGGTGATCCAAGACTGATTCATTTTTATGAAGGTGAGCCGAACAACCGAGTCGGTGGACAGGCGCACTCTGTGATTGGTTACAAAGCCTCCAACAGCACTGAATGTGCGTTCCGAAAGAGCGCTGGATGCAGGACAGGCCAGTAGCTCAATTGCATACTGTGCAAGCTCTGGCCAGTGATCCATCCTCAAGACCCAGTAACCCAGAGGATTTTCAGTTGGAAAGGTCTCCAAGTCTGATCTTGCCCCTAGGTATTCCTGCACCATGTAAATCGTATGCTGGCGATGGTTGCTGGAACCGATCAGACCTTGGGGCTGCAGACTAAAAAATTGTCTGAATGCATCTGTCAGACAGCCACCTTCTCCACCGCTCCTTCTGTGATCGACCGAAGCCTCAGCAACACGTTGTCCAGGACCAGGAATTTGTAACCTGCCAGGCTCTGAAAACGCATTGCACAAACCTTTCTGCAAGGCCTCCCGAAGATGTTCATCCTCTGCGCCCTCTGTGATGGCTGCCCTTACCTACCTAACCTTACCCTTGTAACGTGGATCAAGGAGGGTTGCCAGCCAGTACTGATACCTCTCCTTGATACCACAAATCTGAGGGTCCTTTTGCAGGCTTTGCAGGATCAGGGAGGCCATGCAGCGTAGGTTTGCTGAGGCATTCAGTCCGGAATCTTCTGTGTCACTAAGGACGACCTGATATGCAGCCACCTCCTCCCAGTCACGTACAAGTCCATGGGTTTCCGGGGACTGTAAATGATCCCTTGAAGACTGCTGCTGATAGTGAGTGCTAGGCTCCACCTCCATGCTGACACAATCCTCTTCCTCCTCTTCCTGTGTGATTGGCGGGCACGCAGGAACACTGTCTGGACAAAGGGGGCCTTGAGAGGTAAGGAAGTCCTCCTCTTCCTCCCTCTGTTCTGCCTTAAGTGCCCTGTCCATTATTCCATGCAACGTGTGCCCCAACAGGTAGATAAGAGGGACAGTATCACTGATGCATGCACTGAACTGCTCACAATCCTCGTGGCCTCCTCAAATGGTGACAGGACAGTGCATGCATCCTTGATCATGAGCCACTGGCATGGTGAAAAAAAGCCAAGCTCTCCTGACCCTGTCCTGGTGCCATAGTCGCACAGGTACTCATTGATGGCCCTCTGCTGTTTGTGCAGCCGCTGCAGCATGGCCAACGTTGAGTTCCATCTGGTGGGCATGTCACAGATTAGGTGGTTCTTAGGCAGGTTGTATTCCTTTTGGAGGTCAACCAGCCAAGCACTGGCCTTATATGACCGGTGGAAATGCACACAGACTTTCCTGGCCTACCTCAGGAGATCCTGTAAGCCCGAATACCTGCACAAGAACCGCTGCACCACCAAATTAAGGACGTGAGCCAAACAGGGAACATGGGTGAAGTGTCCCTGTCGGAGGGCGGAGAGGAGGTTTTTGCTATTGTCGCAAACCACCATTCCTGCCTGAAGCTGGCCTGGCGTCAACCACCTCTGAGCCTGCCCCTTCAGAGCTGACAGAATCTCTGCCCCAGTGTGGCTCCTGTCCCCTAAGCACACCAGCTCAAGCACTGCATGGCATCTTTTTGCCTGAGTGCTTGCGTAGCTCCTTGAATGCCTATGAAGCACCGCTGGTTCTGAGGACAAATCTATAGAGGAAGAGGCCATGGAGGAAGAAGAAGAGGAGGGGGTGGAGGAGAGAGGTGTGTCAGAATCACCACTAGTAGCATTTTGGAGGCGTGGTGGAACAAGCTCCAACAATACTGCAACCTGTCCTGCATCCTTCCCAGCTGCCAGCAGGGTCACCTAGTGCACCGTGAAAGATAGGTAACGTCTCTGTCCATGCCTGCTGGACCATGAGTCAGCGGTAATATGCACCTTAACGCTGACCGCCCTGTCCAGCGAGGCCAAGACATTGCCTTCCACATGCCGGTAGAGAGCCGGAATCACCTTCCGTGAAAAAAAGTGGCGTTTGGGAACCTGCCACTGAGGTACCACACATTCCACAAATTCACAAAAGGGGGCAGAGTCTACCAGCTGAAAAGGCAGCAGTTGGAGTGCTAGCAATTTAGCCAAGCTAGCATTCAGACGCTGAGCATGTGGATGGCTGGGACCAAATTTCTTTCACCAGTTTAGCAACTGGGGTATGGAAATTTGCCTGCTGCAATCGGACGTTGATGTAGCGATAGCAGATTGCCCACAAGTACTTGGCACACCTAATTCTACACCTTCATTCCTCTCAGTGCAGGTTTCTGAGAGAACTGAAGGTATAGTGGGGTTGGAGATCCCAGCTGATGAGGAGCAAGGAGAGGTCTGCCTTGTTCTTTCTTGTGGATCTTTTAGGTACGCTTGCCAATGGACTGCATAGGAGTTCGACATATGTCTGGTCAAGCATATGGTCCCCAAGCTGTTTTGGCCACGGTTGATACGCTTTAGACATATGTTGCAAACAGCAACGGTGCGATCTGCTGCACACATCTCAAAAAAGGCCCACACCAAAGAACTTTTGGAAAAACGTGCGGAGTCAGCAGCGCCCTGCACATGCGGAGCTCTGCGGTGTGATGCAGTCGGTTGGCTGCCCTTAAGCTGGCCCCTGGAGGGCATCCTGCCTCGTTGGAGATGTGCCTCCTCCTCCTCTCTCCTATCCACCCACATAGAGTCAGTGACCTCATCATCCCCTCCCTCCTCATCACTGGAGCAAACCTGGCAGTATGCTGCAGCTGGGGGAACATGACTGCCAGTTTGTTGTCCTTCTTGGGCACCCCCTCTCTCTGGGCTCACGTTACTGCCTTCCTTAATCTGGGTACCATCATCAGAGCCTTCAAAACACTGTGCATCCGCCTGCAGCATGTACCCAACATTGTGGTCGAACAGTTCGGGGGACTCCTCAGGGCATGATGGTGGGGCTAGGGAAGGAGTAACTGATGACATTGAGCCGATGAAAGAGGCCACTTTGGCAGCTGCATCTGCAGCCAAAGTACTCTGAGCCTGGGTGACAGAGGATGAGGACGGCTTGGTCATCCACTCTATCAACTCTTCTGCATGTTGTGGCTCAACACGGCCAGCTGCCGAAAAAAAGGACAAGCGTGCCCCACGGTTACGTGCTGAGGATGCACTGTGTCCACGACCAGCAATGTTGGCTGTAGACACAGAGCCTGCTTGCCCTCTTTTAGTGGCCTGTGAGCATCTGCCTCTCCTTGCTGACCTTCCAGACATACTGTATTTGATGTATTTGTAATTTATTTGAATAGGTACACCAGGAATGGCTTGCAGTGAGATGTAACTGCACAAATCAGGGATGTATATATATATATATATATATATATATATATATATATATATATATATACTGAATATACTGCAGATAACTGAATAAACTGCCTGCCTGTAGTATATTAGGAAGAGAACAACAGTAACGGTCTGCAGTGAGATCTAGCTGCACAGGATACAGTACTGAATATACTGCAGCTAACTGAATGAACTGCCTGCCTGTAGTATATTAGGAACAGAACAGGAACTGTCTGCAGCGAGATCTAGCTGCACAGGATACAGTACTGAAGATACTACAGCTAACTGAATAAACTGCCTGCCTGTAGTATATTAGGAAGAGAACAAGAGGAATGGTCTGCAGTGAGATCTAGCTCCACAGGATACAGTACTGAATATACTGAAGCTAACTGAATGAACTGCCTGCCTGTAGTATATTAGGAAGAGAACAACAGGAATGGTCTGCAGCGAGATCTAGCTGCACAGGATACAGTACTGAATATACTGCAGCTAACTGAATGAACTGCCTGCCTGTAGTATATTAGGAAGAGAACAACAGGAATGGTCTGCAGCGAGATCTAGCTGCACAGGATACAGTACTGAATATACTGCAGCTAACTGAATGAACTGCCTGCCTGTAGTATATTAGGAACAGAACAACAGGAGCGGTCTGCAGCGAGATCTAGCTGCACAGGATACAGTACTGAATATACTGAAGCTAACTGAATGAACTGCCTGCCTGTAGTGTATTAGGAAGAGAACAAGAGGAATGGTCTGCAGCGAAATCTAGCTGCACAGGATACAGTACTGAATATACTGAAGCTAACTGAATGAACTGCCTGCCTGTAGTATATTAGGAAGAGAGCAACAGGAACGGTCTGCAGCGAAATCTAGCTGCACAGGTTACAGTACTGAATATACTGCAGCTAACTGAATGAACTGACTGCCTGTAGTATATTAGGAAGAGAACAACAGGAACGGTCTGCAGCGAGATCTAGCTGCACAGGATACAGTACTGAATATACTGCAGCTAACTGAATGAACTGCCTGCCTGTAGTATATTAGGAAGAGAACAACAGGAATGGTCTGCAGCGAGATCTAGCTGCACAGGATACAGTAACGAATATACTGCAGCTAACTGAATGAACTTCCTGCCTGTAGTATATTAGGAAGAGAACAACAGGAATGGTCTGCAGCGAGATCTAGCTGCACAGGATACAGTAACGAATATACTGCAGCTAACTGAATGAACTGCCTGCCTGTAGTATATTAGGAAGAGAACAACAGGAAGGGTCTGCAGCGAGATCTAGCTGCACAGGATACAGTACTGAATATACTGCAGCTAACTGAATGAACTGCCTGCCTGTAGTATATTAGGAACAGAACAGGAACTGTCTGCAGCGAGATCTAGCTGCACAGGATACAGTACTGAAGATACTACAGCTAACTGAATAAACTGCCTGCCTGTAGTATATTAGGAAGAGAACAAGAGGAATGGTCTGCAGCGAGATCTAGCTCCACAGGATACAGTACTGAATATACTGAAGCTAACTGAATGAACTGCCTGCCTGTAGTATATTAGGAAGAGAACAACAGGAATGGTCTGCAGCGAAATCTATCTGCACAGGTTACAGTACTGAATATACTGCAGCTAACTGAATGAACTGCCTGCCTGTAGTATATTAGGAAGAGAACAACAGGAATGGTCTGCAGCGAGATCTAGCTGCACAGGATACAGTACTGAATATACTGCAGCTAACTGAATGAACTGCCTGCCTGTAGTATATTAGGAAGAGAACAGGAACGGTCTGCAGTGAGATCTAGCTGCACAGGATACAGTACTGAATATACTGCAGCTGACTGAATGAACTGCCTATATATATATATATATATATATATATATATATATATATACTAAATATACTGGAGCTAACTGAATCAACTGTCTGCTCAATCTATCTAAATGAAATTAAATGACACTCTCTCTCTCTCACTCTCTCTGAACTCCAGAAAGAACTACACACGGCCGACGTGCAGGTGGCTTTATATAGTGTGGGGTATGTACTTAATCCCTGAGCCATAATTGGCCAAAGACACCCTGCCTTTGGCCAATAGTGGCTTTGTTTGCTTACGGCGCTGTGGTTGGCCAAAGCATGCGGGTGCATGTTTGGCCAATCATCGGCCAGCAAACCACTGCAATGATGCAGTGCATTATGGGCCATGACGCGCTGCTCGAATTTGGCATGAAGGGCCCATAATGTTCGAACTTCATCGAACGATCGAACAGCCGATGTTCGAATCGAACTCATGTTTGACTCGAACTCGAAGCTCATCCCTAGACACAACCCAACTTCTTAATACCCGGAAATATTATAGTATCTTGGTCCTTAACTTCTATCATCAAGACTAGGGGGGTGTTAATGACAAAAAAGGGGAAAGGAAAAAAAGAAAAAAAGAGAACAAAAAAAAAAGGAAAAAGGAAAAGAAAACAGAAAAAAGTAGAGGGGTATATTACAAACAGGGGTGAACAACCAGATGCTGCTCCACATAAGGCAGCTTCGGACCAATTCAGGTCCTACAGTTGTTCCCCTATAAGATTTTGCATTTCCTAAATAATTTCCAAGGGAGCTATGTTTGTTTTCCATATTTTTTCTGATTCATATGCCAAAAGAGACTCCATCCTCTCAAATTAGTCCATTACTATCACCCACTCAATTAAAGCAGGAGCCTGTGCCGTTCGCTAAAGGTGCCGTATGACCAACCTTGCTGCTGTCAGCTAATGTCTAAGAAGATCTTTCCTAATGCATTTAGCAGAACTGGGTTGGATAGATAACAAAGTGATTTGTGGAGTGTTTGCTACAGTCGTCCCGGTAATGTTATTATAAAGCTGCAGTATCAGATCCCAAAACTCATGAATAGATGGGCATTCCCACCAAATAAGCAGAAGAGATCCCTTGGTAGAAAGACAGTGCCAATATGTATGGTTACATCTGGGTTTATCCGGTGAAGCAGCATCGGACACCGGTACCAACATGAGAGAAGTTTAAAATTTGTCTCATGTGCCTTAGTCGCCAAAGAAAAACAGTGGGTAAGGGTAAAGCTAAAGGAAAAGTTTTATAAGAAGTACCTTATTTACCACTGAAAGAACATGATTCGGAACAGTCTTGCAGAAGCAAAGACTCAAAAATATCTAATTCCTTGATCAATAGGTTTGAGGAAAAAGAAGAAAGAAATAACCGTAACTGACAATATTCTAACCGATGCTTAATTGAATTCTGTTGTATATGGATCAAATTTGACAAAGCCAGAAGAGCTCCCTGACGAAAGATTTGAGAAAGTCGGTGGTGCAACTCCTTATTCCATGACAAAAACTGTGTCCGGGCCACTGCAGGGGGGAACTTCGGATTGCCAAACAAAGGGATAATCGGGCCCACTTTAGGAGAAAGTCCCAGTCGTGATTTGCATTTTATCCCAAATATACAATAGTTAGGATGTAAAAAGAGGTAGCGATGAGGAAGGACCACGAATAGATGGCTCTGTCACAGGGAGAGCCTGAAGATTGTAAGGAGCAATCGCCTGTTTTATAAAAACCCATTGTTTAGTATGGGAATCGTGGAACCAGTTGACTAACCTGCTTTACACTGCTGCAGCATGATAGTAATAAAGATCTGGTGCACCTACTCCTCCTTTTGCTTTGTGGAGAAAAAAGTTCTATGTAATCTAGGTCTATTAACTCCCCAAATAAACCATGTAAAAGCAGTTTGTAGAGTAACAAAAAAAGCACGGGGGACCACAATAGGTATAGTATGAAAGAGGAAAAGAAAACAAGGTAATATGTACATTTTCTAGGATATTAATCCTCCCAAACCACAAATATTGGGCACGATCATATGTTTTAAGGTCATGTACATTGCATCAAGGGATAATAATTTTCCAAATATAACTGAGTAAGATCAAATGGAATTCTGATACCCAAATATTTGAGCACAGAAGAACAGAATCTAAATGGAAAATTATTCCTAAGAACCTGAACTTGGGGTGGTAAAAAAACATTGAGGATTTCTGATTTAGATACATTTACCTTAAAATTGCTCAAGAATCCAAAACGCTGGAACTCAAGCAAAATAGAAGGCATCAGCGAACACCGCAAGTTTCACTTCCTGCTTGTCTATTTGTATGCTAGTAATGGAAAGGTTTTGTCTTTTGCCGCGCACACACAATCGGAAATTCCGCCAGCAAAAGTCCGATGTGAGCTTTTGGTCGGAAATTTCCAACCGTGTGTATCCTCCGTCGGACTTTTGCTGGCGGAATTTCCGCCAGCAAAAGATTGAGAGCAGGTTCTCTATTTTTCCGTCGGAAAAAGTTAATATTGGAAATTCCGTTCGTCTGTTTGCAATTCCGACGTGTAAAAAACCATGCATGCTCAGAATCAAGTACGAAATGGAAGCGATCGGTCTGGTAAAACTAGCGTTCGCAATGGAGATAGCACATTCGTCACGCTGTAAATTTTTGGATCTTTTAATGCAGCGCATTCTTTCGTTCTTTATAATGCTAGAAGAAAGCAGTTGTTTTGCTGCTGATATTCACACAGAGTTCTGACAAACTTATTTCTTTATTATTTCTTGTGATCTCCTTAATACTATTTTTATTTTTTAAAGCCAGATCTCCATAATAATGTTTAGAATTATTTTTTATAGTGATTTTTTTCCTTTTTTATTTAAATCAAGATCTCCTTTTTTTATTATTATTTTAAATCTAGTGATCTCCATAATTTCTTTTTTGTGTGTCAAGTTACTACAACAACATTATTATTTTGTATTTTTTTTGTTTACAAACGTTTTTATTGCAGAATAACATAAAGACTGGGTGTACATGCACAGTGAGATCGATAAGTACAGTGACCAGGTAGCCTAAAACAGCTTAACAATATATCTCACATGTTGCCATTAAAATTGCTCAATACAATACACAATGAACCCATCAATTGGGAAAGGAAGAGAAAAAAAAAAGTAGGGAAAATAAAATGAAACCAAAATAAAAGAAAAACCCTCCATTGTGATATATGTGCAACCCAAGCGTAAGGAAAATGCCATCCTTCAACAAAGATGTTATATTCAGCAATATATGGAAGATAAAAAAAAAAATTGAGCATTGGAGTCACTTGCCTGGCAGGTTTTATCAAGTTTTACAATAGTCAGTTCTGTTGAGCCTCTGCAGCAGGGACAGAGGGATCCTCGAGTCTGTTACTAAGCAGGTGTGCCATCCAAGCATTCCACTTGCGGTCGAAAATGTGCATGGAGTCCAGGAGAGTATGATGTATTCTTTCGATAATCCTAATGGACTCCATGCGTAAAATCACCTGCGACCAAGATACATGGGAGCGTTTCCAATTCATTGCTATTGCCCATTGGATCGCGCTAAAGAGAGAGTGGAGTAATGTCTGTAGTGGGGGGGAACAGCTGGGAGTTCTGCAAACAGCAAACACATTTGATATGTCAAGGTAACCGATACTCCAGAAAGAAGTGTTATGAGAGAGGTTGATTTCTGCCAAACAGAATCTAAGGCCTTACAACTCCAGAACGTGTGCAACAGCGTACCCCTGTCCTGGCATCCTCTAAAACATGTGCCAGGGACCAGTGGGTATATTCTGTGGAGACGATCCGGAGTGTAGTACCAACGGGTATGTAGTTTGAGTACCGTTTCCTTTATGGATATAGAGCGTGAACATTTGTGCATGTTGTCAATCATGTCTTGCCAGTCCTCCATTGGGAACTCCTGAGCCAACTCAGCTTCCCATGCCTCCATTGCTATAGATTTTGGAGGGGAATTGTAGTCGTTAAGGTATCGATAAAGAGTGGAAATTGTCCCCTTATCCCTAGAAGCCTCTCCGCACAGGAGTTCAAATGAGTTTTTGACTGTTCTACTCCGCCAGCTATGATTGCCGAGTAGAAGTGTCTTATTTGTAAGTATTGGTGAAACTCAAGTCATCCCATGGCATATGTTTGTTTCAAGTGAGTGTACGAACAAAAGGAAGTGCCCTGCAACAGAGACTCAAGGCTCACCAAACCCCTTGCAGACCAACTAAGGAATGACGTGTCAGAGGAGAAGGCTGGAGGGAATTAAGGTTCTCCCAAAAAGGAAGATAGGAGTGGTGTGTCAGATTTTAGCTTGAACTTCTTTGAGTCGAGGGACCATAGATATAGTGATTGGCCTACTATATTGTTAAGTGGGGTGATGTCTTTTGGAGGTATTGAGCGTGACCAGAGAAGACCTGGGAGATAATAAGGAGCCACCGAGATCCGCTCAATTTGCAGCCATGGTATAGAGGTAGGGGAGGTATGCCACTGTGCCAATTGAATAAGGCGGGATGCTAGGAAGTACTTCCATATATCCGGGCATCCCAAGCCTCCCCTCACCCAGGTTCTATACATCAACAGACGACCCAACCAGGGTTTTTTGCTTTGCTATATGAATCTGAGCAGATCTGACTGGATCGCCAGCAGTGCAGAGCGAGAGACATACAGAGGCAAGGACCTAAAGAGGAACAAATGTTTAGGGAGGATATTAATTTTAACTGCTTGAATTCTCCCTAAAAATGATATATGGTATGAGGACCATTGATTTAAAAGGCGTTTGACATTAGAGAAAGCTTGAGGGTAATTTAGGGAATATATCTGTTTGAGAGAAGGGGCTAGTTTGATGCCTAAATATTGCAGTGAGACATGGTTCCAGGAGAATTTGAATTTATCCTGAAGAGTAGTCAATAAAGGTTGGGTGAGATTAATGGGAAAAGCCGAACATTTAGAAGGGTTCACTCCTAGGCCCGTAAGGTTATGAAAGGAGTCGAGAGAGGACAGGAGGTTGGGAAGGGAGATCAGAGGGTCAGAAATAAATAATAGGACATCGTCAGCGTAGAGGCTAAGTTTAAATTCTTGGCGGCCTTTTTTATATCCTTTAATGTCAGGGTTATTACTTTGGCCAGGCGGTCCCCCAAAATATTTTTAAGTCATTGTTAATAACTGAAATGGGGCGGAAATTTTGGGGGAGGGTATGGTCTTTGCCTGGTTTGGGTATGAGGGACATATTTGCCAGTAGCATTTCTTGAGGGAAATGTTTCCCTTTGAGGATGTGGTTATACAGTTTAGTTAGTGTGGGGATTAAGGATTCTGCAAATTTTTTATAATAGACAGCTGAGAATCCATCTGGGCCAGGGGCTTTGGAGGGTTTAAGGGAGGAGATGATAGAGGCCACTTCCTCTGATGAACAAGGGGCATTAAGGATTGCTAAGTGCTCCTCCGATAGTTGAGGGAGCGAGAGGGTGTCTAACCAGGTTTGTGAGGGAGAAGTATGAGAGGGGTCTGGGCCTGAAAATAGTTTCTGGTAAAAGGAGGAGAAGATATTTAGAACTTGTTTGGGGAGGGTGATGAGGTTGCCTCTGTGGTCTTTCAGCTTGTAAAGGTGGGTCGGTTGTGTGGTCTGTTTGAGTTTACGCGCGAACATCGTGGAAGTTACTGTGAAGGAGGAAGCGGGCCTTAGACCATCTAAGAGATTTTTCTGTGTGTTCTGAAAGTATGTCATCTAGGGCTCTTCTTTTTTCATTTATCTGGAGGAGCAACTCCTGTGAAGGTGCCTGAGTGTGTCTATGGTACAGTTGTTCAAGTTCTGAGGTGAGTTTGCGAGTTACATGTTGTTTTTGACGTTTCTTAGTTGTTGAGATTTCTATTAGGTGGCCCATCATCACAGCTTTATGAGCTGCCCAAAGGGAGGTGGGGGAAATATCCTCTACATTGTTGTGTCTAAAATATTCCTTAAGGCGTTCCGACAACTGGGTTAAAACCACAGGGTCAGTAAGTAATGTGTCATTAAGGCACCAGGATCTGGCTGCATGGGGGAGGCCTAAACAAGAAATTTGGGTGGCAACTATGTGGTGGTCAGACCAGGGGCAAATATGTATATTAGCTGAGGTAGAGTTTACAGTCAGGGAAGGAGTGCAGAAGATATAGTCCAGGCAGGAGTAACTATTGTGGGGGTGGGAATAGAAAGTGTATTCTTTAGAGCCTATGTTATGAGCCCTCCAGACATCTATTAGTTGAGAGGACTTCAAGGAGTGTTGAAGGGATTTAGGAAAGGCTTTAGAGGTGGGGCATGTTCGACTTCTATCCATCCCCGAGTGGGCTACTAGGTTAAAATCCCCCCCAATTAGCAGGTGAGGGGAGTGGAACCTATCTAGGTTCTGAAAAAATTCTTTAAAGAATGTAGCCTGTGAGGCGTTAGGCACATAAACTGAGGCCAAAGTTAATTGTTTATCCTGAATGGAGCCTTTAACTATCACAAAGCGACTGCTTGGATCTCTATATATCTGTTGAGTCTGAAACATCACCGAATTTTTAATAAGGATGGCTGCCCCTCCAGACCTGGACCCATAGGTGGAGAAGTAACATTGTTTGAATGTTTTGTCTAAATACGATGGGTGGTTATCAGTGGAGAAATGTGTCTCCTGAAGTAGGAGAATATCAGCTCCAAGAGATTTGTAAGCTTTAAATGCTTTTCTCCTTTTTTTGCGGGGAGTTAAACCCCTTAATATGATGGGAGATTACTTTAAGACCCATGGTGTATTTAAGGTGAAAAATTTAGGAAACAAGGGGGGTCCAGGCCGAGAGGGGGCACTCAAACAGCAGTACATTTTACCCCTAAGAGAGCATACAGCCAATGTAAATAACCCTACAAGGAGATGTGCTATTTCAATTTGACCTGGCTGAAGGGATAGCAACACACGTATCACAATGGTGGAAACATCTGATATGAGTAGCACAAAAAGAATTAGAAAAACAAAACAGGGAGCAAAAAGAAACAAAAAAACTAGTAACCTTAGAACTGGGCCAAAAAATGGCAATACATAGTCTTGGGGGGGTCAAGGGGGAAAATGCCCCAGAGACCCAAAAAAAATGTCCATTTGGACCAAAAGGTCCAACACTCTAAATTCTTGGATCCGTAGAGTTTGCATAAATGCAAACGTATCATGAGAATTTACCTGTGAGGGGCCCACCTGCTCAGACACCACTAAACAGATGGGGAGCCAACGGGCCCCAGACGGTGAAGAATGTAGGGTCAATCAAGCGGACGCAACCGGAAATCCGTGGTGAGCTGGGAGAGTCCAGGTGCAGCAAAGCATGGTGGGAAAGGTCCATTGTTCTTAACCTTGATAAAAAAAGAGACAAAAAACGTAGAGAGAAAACAAAAAGGTAAAAATGAGAGGTGCAGTTAGTCTCGATGTTGATCCCGGCGATCTCTTCTGGGAGGTGGGGTAGCCCAAATAGCTGAGTGATGCGGAGTGGACGGCAGCCTGGACAGGGTAGCCGCGTCTAGGAGGCCCAGCTTCACCAGTGATTCCTTGCCTTCTGCTATTGTGGTAACGGTGTAAGTCGTGCCATTGTGGGGTACCTGGAGCTTAAAGGGGAAACCCCAACGGTAGCAGACACTTGCAAACTGAAGAACTGATGTAACCTCTTTCATCTTCCTGCGCTTGTCAAGGGTGGTGGGGGAGATATCCGGGTAAATTTGAATGGGGGTACCCTCTAGGCGAATGTTGGGAGTGTTCCTTGAGGCCCTGAGGATGTCCTCTTTAATCAGGAAGTCCTTGAGGCAAAGCACTAAATCTCTAGGGGGCTTCTCCGGGGGAGGGGAGGGCGCAGGGCCCTATGAATCCTATGACTGGAAAAGGCTGTCAGGGGGGAATCGGGCAGGAGAGATTGAAATAGCTTCTGGATCGCGGGTAATAAATCGGTCACCGATTCCGGAACTCCACTCACCCTGAGATTGTTACGTCTATTCCTGTTGTCCAAGTCCTCAATGTGGGCTTGAAGTTGCAGGACCGTCTGGGACAAGGACTCATGCTCCTTTCTGAGATCTGAACACACTAGGGACAGCTCATCATGCTTAGTCTCTAATAAGTCCGTTCTGGTTCCCAGAGCTGCAATCTCCAGAGATAACGTGTTGGTAGATTTGTGCAGCTCTGATTGGAATTTCTGGGCAATCTTATCATACATCAGAGTAAGACTTTCATCCAGATCAGCCTTAGTAAGTTGCAAGGAATACTCACAGTCTCCCAGGGAGTGTGACGGTGAGGAGGCTGCAGCATGTGGATGTGCCTGTGACTGTTTCTTCTGGGTCCCATCTTGGGCCTGCATTTTTGCTCTTAGCAAGTAGGTGGTAAGTGATCTTTGGTCCGGTTTGCTGCGGCGATTATTGGGTCCCGGCATGCACTGGATGTTCCACCAGGGGTGCGGGGAAGAATTAGGCAGAAAAACTGTGTAAATAGCCCCGGGGAAGTGCCGTTCGTCTCCGCGGCTCACGGAGCTCTCAGCCCTTGCTTCCTTCCCGGTTCGCGCCGCGCATGTGCCCCCTATTTTGTATTTTTTAACCTCAGGGAGGTTGGTGTCCCTTGTTAATTTGACATTGTATTTTTGAAATGACTCTGAGAGATCAGGAACAGCAGCAGATCACATTTTTAAACATTTGGTTTTATTGAAGATAAAGAAAAAGAGAAAGAAAATGCACAATACGCAAATCGCAGATACAACTGCACATTGAATACAAAGTATCAGTACAGCAATCATGTAGATTAGAAATTATCTTGAGTAACTTATAAGTGAGTGTAAAACTCATGAAAGGTTATAACCAGCTATATAATGAGAATTATCTATGAATGATATACAGGATTGTGGTATCACCAGCGTTACCGGCCTAAAGAGGATGAGTGAATTGAGTATGCCAAGATTGACCTTAAAAATGCTAAATTCACCATTACACTTTGCCGTTGACAATAATCAACAAAAAGAAACAAGGAGTAGTGAGTAGGGTGAAAAGAAGAATAGGAAGGAATTACAGATAGATATAAGAGTGTCCACATGTAGCATTAGTTAGAAATGTATGGATTTGGCCTCATCATGGTCCTTAGAGTAGCGGAATGCAAACCAAGGCTGCCAGGTTTTCTGGTATCTTTCTATTCTGTCATTGTCTTGTGCTAAGGTATCCTCCATTTCGCAAACATCTCTGACTTTATTTAGCCAATCTGAGATGGAGGGCACCTGAGTAGATTTCCAATGCAGTGGTATCAAAGTTTTTGCCACGTTTAGGAGGTGTTTAGACAGTGAGTTCTTGTATTTTTTGAGAGTGAAGTGATTGATGTGTAACAGACAACAAGCTGCGTTTAGATTCAAAGTGGTCTCAGTGATTTTTTGAATTAAGTTTTTGACATTGCTCCAGTAAGGAATGATCAAGGGGCATTGCCACCAATATTTAGCAACGTGCCTCTATCCGTCTGACATCTCCAGCATACTGCTGGTTTTTGGGCATCCCATTTATGGAGCTTGTCAGGTGTATGGTACCAATGTGTTAGCAGCTTGAAGCCTGTTTCTTGCATCTTAGAACTTATAGTACTTTTATGTGCCATTATGCACTCATACCTCCATTGTTTGTCCGTGATCTCCTCCTGAAGTTCCTCCGACCATCTCCTCCTGTGCCCTTCCATGCCGAGGACTTGGTGCGTTGCAGCCAAGAGTATGCAATTGAGGTGGATTTAGGTAGCAGGGAGCCCTCACGACATACCGACTCCAGGTCGGTCATGGGTCTGTAAAAGTCTTGTGTGTTTCTGTTTGGTTAAGTAACTTCTGAGTTGGAGATATGTCCACCATCTCAGTTGGGGTAGATTACCCTCATGTTTTAGTGTAGATAGGTCTTTAAATTTGCTGTCAGCATAACAGTCACCTGCTAGTAGTGATACATCTCCTTGGGTGGGTTGGAATGTTGAGGTGTTTATGCCTGGGGGAAAGTTCGGATTGTCTCTCAAAGGTGTCAGGGGGCTAAGGGGGGAAATAATGACCCTACTATTAGCAATGTGGCGTAAAATCTTTAAGGTATTGTCTGTAAGTGGGTGAGTCTGATTATAAATGGGGGTCTTTGATCTTGGAGTCCAGGGAGAGAATTTCAACGGGGCCATGTTTAGTGATTCCTCCAGCGGAACCCAGTCTTTCGCCCTACCATGGCAGTGCCAATCAATTAATCTGGATAAATGAGCAGCGTAGTAGTAGTGTTTAAAGTTTTATCCCCCCCATCTCTTTAGAATTGGTCAGTTTATCTAGTTTTAATCTGGGTTTTTGTTGGTTCCAAAGGAACTTCAATAGGGTTGTATGGAGTATTTTAAAAAAATAAAATGGGATTTTAATGGGAAGGGTTCTCATTAGATAAAGGATTTTGGGTAGAATTACCATTTTGATGATTGCTGCCCGTCCAAACCATGAGAAGTATTTTGTTTGCCAGTTTGTGATATCTGCTGTGCAACTTTTTAGTAGGCGGGGAAGTTATGTCCGTAAATGGACTGTATATGTGGTGTCAACCACATGCCCAGGTACTTAATGGATCTAGAGTCCCATCTGAAGCATGAGAAAGAAAAAATAGAAGTAAAGACTATAGTACATAATAAAAGAATATATATTTTATTCAATTGGAAAATACAAATATTAAAAACAAAGTGGATATCATGGGTAACAAAGCAGTACTACTTAGTAAACATAATGTACAATCAAGCAGTAAGCAATGATGAAAAGGAACCAGAAGACTCGTATCAAGCCCGACGCATTTCAGGGTATTTAATATTTCTAGGGTCCTTCTTCAGGGGCATAGTTGAAAAGAGGGGTTCATCTAAATTAATTGAAAAAATGAAAAAATGAGAGTGTGTAGACAAGGGTCAAATAATGGAAGAGTTGTCACTAGATATCCAATAGAAGGTTTGAATGATCCATTGATCACCTACCTGGAAGAATTTTCAATAACTGCTTATGGAAGGGAGTCTAAAACGAAAAACCAATGAGAAAGAGCAGGGTGTGGAGGTGGGCAGTTATGATGTAACAGATATAGGTGCTAATTCTTAGATGGTACTAGCTGCAAGAAGGTAGGCAGCAATCTCCATAAAGGAGTATGACACTGTGCCCATCCCACCCGACCCGGGCGTGCGCAAGCCAGAGCGATATGCTGAGGTCACAGGAAGGCGCCCCTATAAAATGAAAAATTAAGGTACCTTAAAAGGAGTTGGGTAGAATTACCATTTTGATGATTGCTGCCCGTCCAAACCATGAGAAGTATTTTGTTTCCAGTTTGTGATATCTGCTGTGCAACTTTTTAGTAGGCGGGGAAGTTATGTCCGTAAATGGACTGTATATGTGGTGTCAACCACATGCCCAGGTACTTAATGGATCTAGAGTCCCATCTGAAGCATGAGTTGGATTTGGTCACCTCTAGTAATGTGTCTGAAAGGGAGATGTTTAATGCTTCAGATTTTGTGTAATTAATCTTTAAGTTCGATAAAAAGCCGTAAAGAGACAATTCCCTTAGTAGGTTAGGAATACTAATTGTTGGGTTTGTTAAGAAGAACAAGAGGTCATCAGCATACGCTGCCCGCTTGAACTCCCTGTCCCGCACCATGAACCCTCCGATCGCAGCGTTCAGATTTATCATCCTGATAAAGGGTTCAAGCTTTAGGATGAATAACAGTGGCGACAAGGGACAGCCCTGCCTAGTTCCATTTTGTATTTGAACTTTTTCAGATAGGGAGCCATTAATTTTCAATCTTGCCGTGGGATTGTGGTATAGAGCAGCAATCCACGACATCATATGGGGACCTAGACCTACGTGCCCGCACACTGCCATCATAAAGTCCCACACCACCCTATCAAAGGCCTTCTCCGCGTCCGTAGAGAGGAGAAGACCTTCGATGTCCGCATCTTTTGTCGCATGAATGAGAAGCAGGGCCTTGGTGACGTTGTCTTTTGCCTCCCTTCCTGGTACAAAACCCACCTGTTCCAAACCGATGAGGTCAGGGAGGAGGGGGCTTAAGCTGAGTGCTAGGATTTTTGCGAAAGGTTTGGCATCTAAATTTAATAGGGAAATAGGATGGTAACTGGCACAATCCATGGGGTCCTTGCCTGCTTTAGGAATCACCACAATATGCGCGGAGAGGAAATTGGGTGTCATCTCTCTAGGTGTGGACATGGAGTTCAGTGCAGCAGCAAATGGTTCAGTGATAATGTTTGAGAAGGTTTTGTTATAGATGGCCGAAAAGCCATCAGGGCCTGGGCTTTTCCCTGTTTTCAGTAGCTTAATAGCTTGTTTGATTTCTAATTGAGTTATTGGTGCATCAAGTGAGGAGACATCTAATTCTTGTATTTTCGGTAAACCGCTTTTAATCAAAAAATCTTGGATGAGTCGTGACCTGTCGCCTACCATATCCTGAGGTCTATGTTGTGGTGGAAGATTATATAGCTTAGTGTAGAACTCTTGGAATTGTGCGGCAATCGCTTCTGTAGTTACCGCTGTTTCCCCGTTCTGTTTTTTTATGCCCGCAATGTTATTTGAGATTACGTGTTCCTTCAACCCCCTAGCCAGTAGTCTGCCCGGCTTGTTACCCAATTCATAATACAGTTTCTTCTTAAAGAAGAGCATGCGTTTCGCTTTAGCGTCAAGAATGTGCTGGAGTTTCTTCCTAGCTTCAAGCAGCTTTCCAGCCGTGAGTGTCGAGAGTGAATGTTTATGCTGGGCTTCTAAAGTATGAATACTCTTGACAAGTTTAAGAATGTTATCTTCCCTTTCTTTTTTGCGTTTTGAGCCCCATTTAATCAATTCCCCCCTGATTGTACATTTATGGGCTTCCCACACCATGAGCGGGTCAGCATCTGGGGTAGAGTTATGTTTGAAAAAGTTCGTCAGGGCTGAGGTAATCGAAGGGAGTATTGTTGGGTCTGTTAGTAGAGATGCATTAAGTCTCCACGTTGGTTGTCTGGGAGGAGGGTGTAATATGTCAATCTTTAGGGAGATTGGTGAGTGATCCGAGAGCGACTGAATCCCAATATGAGCTGCTTCTACTGAGGGTAGGTCTTTTTGCGTGATGAACAAGTAGTCCAGTCGGGCATATCTGGAGTGGGGGGTGGAGTAATGTGTAAAATCACGACCCTCGGAATTAAGAAAGCGCCATGTGTCCGTCAGTTGGAGGGGATGTAACACAGATTTTAGCATGACTTGCCATTTGAGGTGTCCTTCAGGGGGTTTAATGGTACGTTGAAGTCACCCCCCAATATTAAACATCCTGCAGAAAACCCCTGAAGCTCTTCAGTAATTTGGTGGCAGAACGTGACATGTGTTTTGTTAGGGAAATATACATTCACAAGAGTCACTGGAATGTCTCCATATGTACCCTTTAAAAATATGAATCTGCCGTTTGGATCTGATCTTTGTTCTAATAAGTTGAACGGTGCATCTTTACTAATTAGTATGGAGACCCCCTTAGACCTGGAGTCTCTGTTGGTGGCATGAAATGCCCTCGTGAAGTATTGGTTTGTAAGTTTGGGTATATGGTTTGTCTTGAAATGCATTTCTTGAAGAAATACGAAGTGGGGCCTACCTTTTTTAAGCTCCCTCAGTAAGGTCAAGCGGCATTCTGGGATGTTCAGCCCTCTGACATTGTGCGATATCACCGAGGGATTGTGTCCCAGGGAAGAGTAGGCCATGCCGGCGGCACAGGAGGAGATGATCCAAGGATCCCACTGCAAAAGGCAAAACTGACAAAGACAAGTTAACACTAATGCTAGAATTAGGTGGAGGCAACTAATGATTATTCTCATATACAGGATATGGACACAGATAAAGTGTATAAAGAAAAGAAAACAGGCAAGAAGTAAGAGTAGGTTCAAGTATATGTAGAGAAGAGAAGTGTTCGTATATCAGGGAGCCGTCCCCTCGGTGGTGTGACCCACCCAAGAGAGGGTACCTGGTTTGTATCTTAGTGTTCCTTGTGTCCGTAAATCAGAGCACGAGGTCACTCTGTGGGGTAGAAGGGAGGCACTAACGATGCGGCAGCAGCCACCCAAACGTATCCTAAGGGGGATTGAACTATGTGATGTATGGCGTACACATAGCCGTAACCTTGAATGTAAAAATTGAAACAATCTAAACTTTGCATAAGTGCGGTTCTTAAACAAAAAGCGACAAAACGTATAAACTGGCACATTTATGCAACATTAATACCGTAACTTTGTGACTTTGTGAACCGGACTTAAAAGATGGGATGATATCCCTGAAAAGAGGTGGAAGAATTGGCCAGAGGCCAGAATTGTGCTTAAAGACCGAGATCTTCCAGCAGGGGAAGGTATTAGGGGGAGTTCTGCTCTGTCTGGCAAACGGGGTATGGCCATGTAGGATAAGATGGCACCAGATAGCAAAGTCCCGTGGTATCAAAACTAGGCTATAGACATCAATAAGAGTATGGTGAATGTACTCGGGCAAGTCCCTGGAACACAAGAACAAAAACAAAAGAAAAATGGAAACAAAAGTTTAGGAACTTGTCACCGTGGGTACTGTGCATCCGTTGGTCGGTTTTCATCTCGGGGAATCATTAAATGCCAGAGCAATAGAGAAGAGAATTTGCAGGAGTATTAATCGTCTTCTTGATCCCCGACAGGATCCATATGTGGCCCTGGAGTCCCAAATCCGGATCCACCTCCACGACTCTGCTTTTGTTTCTTTGCTTGCCTTTTATCCGGTGTGTGCAGTGGGGACCTGGGTGGAACATGGTCCAGAGGGATCTAAAGGAATTCTGCATACCAATCAGGAAGATCCGTGTGGCCTAGGTTCAGGGCTGTGCAGAATTCTGGCAGGTCAGCAGGTGTGCGCAAGACATGTTGTTGCCCATTGTGAGAATCCGTGAGGGCAAAGGGGAAACGCCATGCATATCGCAGACCTTTATTCCTGAGTTTCTCCAGCAGAGGGCGTAAAGCTTGTCTGTTTTTTAAGGTGATTTGGGAAAGATCCTGAAAGAGCATTATATTCTCTCCATTAAACACTATTTGTTCATTTCTTCTTGCCTTGCTCATTATATTTTCTTTTAGGTTGAAGCTTTGAAGGCAACAGATAATGTCCCTCGGTGGAGAAGTATCAGGGCCTTTTAGTCTTAAGGCCCTGTGTGCTCTTACAAAGTCTATCTCAGTATCTTCTTGTCTTTCCAACAGACTATTGAAGACCCTCTGAAGTGCTGGGATGATCTGGTCATGCTCCACTGTTTCAGGGATCCCTCTCACTCTAATGTTACATCTCCTGCCCCTGTTGTCCAAATCTTCAATGTGCCTATTCATTTCTATGAAATGTTGGGCTTGTGCACAAGAAGCTTTTTCAAGTTTAGCAGTGGCTCTGTCTCTGTGTTTCCCTGCGGCCTCAGCAGATAGCAGTTTTTCATTAAGGACCAGTAAGTTTGTCTTTAAATCGGTGATCGCTGCTGAGAAGGTTGATTTAATATCCGCAGCTATCACAGACATATCGGAGTAAGTGAGGGGGAGATCAGATCTTTTCTTACCCCTGCCTGAGTCCTCTGGTGCAGACTGTGAGTCCTCACTGAATTCGTCCTCGTGGCTGGTCGGCACTATCTTGGATCCTAGGCCGCTGCTGCGTGCTGCTGCTGTGTTCTTAAAGAGCTCAGGAATGTTCCCCGCCGGGTACGCAGCAGATCCACGGCGTGAGCGGGTGTGAGGGGTGTTGGGGAACCTCTTTCCTGGAATCTGTGGGCTGCTAGTCTGGTTCAGGGCTGTGTACGGCCATGTGGGTCAGCGGAGCTCCCTCAGTGTGCTGCCGTTCGCATCACGTGCCAAGCCACGCCCCCTGCAGCAGATCACATTTATGTCCCCAGGCTGTGGTGCTACAACAGCCTTTGTCTTCTGTCAGACCAGACTGAACACAGGCCATCACTCTCTTGTCTTACTTGCATGCTTCCCTGCACGCTGTGGCTTTGTTCGTCGAGTTGTGGCAGGAGGTGGAGGAGGTGGAGGAGGTGGAGGAGGAGGAGGTAGTGGAGGAGGAGGAAGAGGAGGAAACTCAGAAAGGAGTGTATTTTCTGTCAGTTAGCCACTCAACCCCTTATTTAGGGTCTGTAAAATTATGTTCTCACAGATGAGGCGTGGGCCCTCCTCCATTTCCTGAATTTTTGCTGCTACTATGCAGGCATATCCCTCTTGAACACTCGGGGGGTCTCTCAGGGTCGCATGAGCATCACGAATGAGGGCAAGTGCTGCCTCATCCACGTTCCTCCCCTTCCTGGGCCTTTTGAGTGGAAGGCCAAGGGGAGGGACCTGGGAATGGGTCAGTCCACTGGGCCCAGCCACCTCCTGGCTGCCACTTCCCCCTTCCACCTCCTGGCTGCCACATTCCAGACCCTCATCCTGGCTGAGGTTTTCCTGTGTATAAAAAAGGGACATAGTTTTAGTTGCTTATAGTTCGCTTCATCAATCACACACAATTTTTAGCTCATGACTGTTGTAAATTGAATGTTAATAAATAGAAAAGACTATCATTCTGTCCCCAGCATTTTTCATTCTTGTTCCAATTTTTTGGACACTACTGTCTATTGATATGTAAAACACTTTTTGTTCAATCATTAATTTCTTATCAATATTTAACATCATTAATTTTAGGACAAGAAATATGTTGAAATATACTAGACTTGCCTCAAGCTGGGCTCCTCCACTTCTTCCTGGATGGAAGGCCCAGGTTGGTCCTCGGAAGCCTCAGCTGGGGGGGAAGGAAGTGTGGAAAGTGATGACCTCACTTCAGTCTGGTCTTCCAGAAAACGTATTTTGTTGTAGTACCACAGACTAGGTACATACACGTCCTCTGCTGCGGCTCCTGACCTCTAGGATGCCAGGACCTTATTATGCTCCTTCTTGTATGTGCTCCTCAAGCTACCAATTTTCCTGTCCAAAAAATTGCTGTCTGCGTTGGGGACCTCTGTCTTCACAAATTCCAACATTTTCTCCAGCGCTGCCTTCCTAGCTGGTCTGTTATGATATAAATTATGTTTGACTTGCCACAAACTGGGCAGTTCCCTGTACCTATCGCTAAACTGGCTCATAAACTCAGGCTTTTTGAATGGATTCATTATTTCTGCAAGACAAAAAACAAGAGAAAAATACTAATGTCAAGCTAAACTCTCATAATCTTATCACAATATAGGCCTCAATCTAGAAGCAGTATAGGCCACTGATGCCACAAGTTAAAATGTTACCTTCATTCTCGCGATCGGCACTTCCTCCACTCACAGATCGTATGTCTGACGCACGCGAGTTACGCTTTATATACACTGCGCATGCGTGAGACTTCACCCGTGTCGCACGCCCCTGACGTTCTTTCTAGAATATTCTGCGCCCCTTCTCTTTCGGCGCAGTGGGAGAGTACATGGCGGAGACACAGCAGGTGCGTAATTCCAGTAACAACGAGGAAAGCCTGGAGCCAGAAACGTCCCGATCCCGGAGGAGATATAAGGACTCAAATATGTCCTTTGTAGAGATGGCGGAGATGGTGGACATCTTGAAGAGGGCCGACTATGATGGGAAGTATGGACCGTACAGCAACCCTAATGTGAGAAAGGCCAAGATCATGTCTAAAGTTGTGAGAAATCTGCACAGGAATTTTCGGGTACGACGATCCAAGGAGCAATTGAGGAAACGCTGGTGAGACCTAAAATTGAAGGAGCATGATCAGTACAAAAGGTTAAAGAAACTGCTTCTAAAAAGTAAGCATTTGTCCTGTGTTCCTATTATTATTATTATTACTTGCATGCTGCTCCATGTGCTTTTCTTTACTGTTGTACAGTTTTAAATGGCAACTTTGAAGGCTTGTGGGCACAGTAATCGGTCATAGTAAACATTGTTCGCTCGCCCACTAATAATACAATGTTTTTTGCAGATACAGGGTTAACTACATTTGGTCATGCCTATTTGTATTAAAATAAGTTTAGTACATTGTTGTCTACATGTGTTTGTAACTAGACTGAAATGCAAACTTGATTCAGTGTAATGTAAGGAGAGGACAGCAGCTGTTTACACATCTGGACTCAGGAGCAGTAGTGTGGGACACCAGAACAAACTTTTTAGGGTGTACCACACAGGCAATGTTTCATATTCCTATTTCTGGCCTCAAATATCTGTGTGCTAAGTATACCTTTTGTTTAATTCTCATAGGGGAGAAAAGACTCAGGACATCTGAGGACACCAGGGACCCCCAACCTCATAAAGAAGGGGAACTCAGCACATCACAACTACAACCTCAGGATGTGGAGGAATGAGAGATGGATGACATGGTTGAAATAGTGACCACATCAGGTGAGTGTCCGAGACCACAGCTTCAGGTAATAGATGTATGTCTGCATATTTATAATACATGGTGTGTTTTTTTATGTTAGGTGATGTGCATGTTGTGGAAGAACAATCTACTCATTTCACCAGTGCAGGTGCACAAATCCTAATCCAGGACATAATGGTGTGTAGTCGGGATTTAGACATCATAAAGCAAAAAAACAATGATGTTGAACAAAAAATGAAGAACATGATTGATGTATTAGGGAGAATAAAAATAACAACAAAATGACACAATTTTTGAGAAATTTCCTAAAGTTTTAATACACTTTAAAAGCCAAATTTTGAAGATGCACACAGGGTGTCAACATGTGCTATCTGCCATCATGGGATATCAATGTACACGTTTTGTGGGTGCAACTCCTTCCTTGCAACTCAAGTAGGTTAGAGGAAGGGGTTGCACCCCCAAAACACATCCTTTGATCCCCCATGATTGGAGCTAAAACATGTTGACATTAGGCATGAGATCAGGAGGGAAATCCCCATTTTGAATCCCAATTTTTGTGCATCTTCAAAATTTGGCTTTTACAGGGGTGAAATCACCCCATCTGATGAAGGCAAGATCAACACAGTTTTGACATACTCATGTCTGATATTGCCTTCGCTTTTTGTATGTCGAACTTTGTAAGTTCCAGAGTTGTGTATGTTATGGTTTGAAACATGCCCGTTAAAGCAAAATATAAAACTAAAAATGTCAAACTTAATTAAACAAAGATGTATTTTTGGTGGAAAAATGTTTACAACGTACATGTGAATGTGCACGGAGTAAAAGTTTTTATACTCAACAATGTGTGGCTTCTTCTTTCAATGTTCACCAGTTTTTGTATTAAGTTGGTGTTTACAGTGACAATGGGGGTTATTTAATAAAGCAAAATCCACTTGGCACTACAAGTGCACTAGGAGAACCTAGGAGACAGCTAAAAGAAACACAAGCAGTAAATCAAATTCAAGATGATTTCAGATCAAAATCATTTTTAATTTTCGAAAAGAATCAAAAATTTGCTGGCATAGCAATGGCCCCCTACCCATAAAATAGTCCAGATACTTTTGCCGCACATCACAGGGGCTTTGGGGGGGCAAACCATGACGGCCAGCTTCCAGGGCCGTCATTGGATTTACGTCCTGAATTGCGGCCTAAGGCCCAACTGAGGCCACATAATTTGGAGCATTTCTCCTGAAATAATGATGTAGAATACAGCATGCTAGCACTATGTGATTCAGTTTATACTCTGCCATGTTGATTGCCGTAAGGAATAGGCGGAACCGGCTGGCCATTATACCAAACACATTCTCCACCACTCTTCTGGCTCTGGCCAGCCGGTAATTAAAAACCCTTGTCTCCGGGGTGAGGGTCCTCTGGGGGAATGGCCTCATCAGATGTCCACCCAGACCAAATGCTTCATCTGTGACAAACACAAATGGGAGTCCTTCCACGTTCTCCTCAGCAGGTGGCAATCCCAAGCCACCACTCTGGAGATGTCGGTAGAACTTGGTCTGGGCAAAGACTCCACCATCCGACATCTGGCCATTCTTCCCCACATCCACATATAAGAACTCATATGTCGCCGACACCACCGCCATCAACACAATACTATGAAACCCCTTATAGTTAAAATAGTATGACCCCGAGTGGAGTGGTGGGACGATGTGAACATGTTTCCCATCGACTGCCCCTCTGCAGTTGGGAAAGTCCCACCATTCGGCAAGCTGGAAGGCCACAGCCTGCCATTCCTGTGGTGTTGAAGGAAACTGTGGAGTCAAACCAGAAAAAATAAAATTAGTACTTTTGCACATAAGATTGCAAGCAGATTAAACACAAACATTCTTGGCCAACATCAGTATTAACATTTATTTTCAGGAGTATTTAAAGACAAAAAGATAAGGTACACTTATCAGATTCCTCACCCCCTCTGATGGCCCATTGTAAAAATTTTAGGGGGGAGTTCTAGATGAATTTGGGACCCCAGAAAAAGATTATGGCACGCTGCCTGAATTTAAGGACAACAATAACATTTGTACACATTTTAGGGTGTGTTTAGGGTAAAGCACTACTATGGAGCTGACAAAATACATTGTTAATTGACTAGGCTAGGTGTGTATGGGCCCAGGATAGCATGCTGGGGAGGTTAGTGAAGGCAAATATGCATGAAGGACAAAAAAGGAGCATTAAAAGCTTACAGCATGCATGGGCACATTTACAGCATATTACAATCATGGTAATTAGGGAATGATGACAGAAAGACAATACATTAGCAAACATTAAATACATAGAATGTGATGTTAAAGGAGAAAACTTACCTTAATATAGTCCTTCTGCAGGACCCGCATAATGGCAGAACAGGTCTCTGGAATAATGATCCCCAGAGCCTGGGGGGAGATGTCTGTTGAGAACTTGATGTCCTGCAGACTTCTCCCTGTCGCCAAGCACCGCAACGTGGTGACTAGCCTCTGCTCGGGAGTGATGGCTTGCTGCATGCAGGTGTCCTGCTTCATAATATAAGGGGACAGAAAAGCCAATAGACGGTGAAAAACAGGGTCCGTCATCCAGGGGAAAATTCCTGAAATAATCAGGATTATTCTCCTGGATCTCCCGCAACAAAGGCATAGGACAGAATTGGTCACGCTGGAGCAACCAATTCTTTGTCCATGAACTCCTCCCCACCCTGTTCATGGACTGGGCTTGGGTCAAAGCAAGAACACCAAGCCCCCCGCATAGCATGAACTCTACGACGAGTACGTAGCCGCAACATGGCTTCAAAATGGTCGGCTGGTCAGAACGAACTAACAGAAAGCACTGAAAAACAGAAAGGCCTGAGAAGAGCGAGCTGAAAATCAGAAACGAGTGGACAAGAACGCACTGAAAAACAAATATGTACTATAATAATATGCACTGAAACCCAGATGCGAACTAACTACACTCACTGAAGAACAGATACGAACCCACAAGCACAAACTGAAGAGCAGTAACGATCTGAAAAGCATGAGGCTGAAAAGAGTGAATCGTCTCTCACCAAACTTCTACTAACACGAGATAAACACAAGATAAGCAGAAGGAGCCCAAAGGGTGGCACGCTTCGTATGGAACTTCCCTTTTCTAATGCCGTCGTACGTGTTGTACGTCACCGTGTTCTTGACAGTCGAAAGATCAGAGAACTTTTGTGTGACCGCGTGTATGCAAGCCAAGCTTGAGCAGAATTCCGTCAGAAAAACCATCCAAGGTTTTTCCGATGAAAATTCTGATCGTGTGTACGCGGCATAAGAGCTATTGCTAAATGTTCCATTACTAAGACAAACAGGAGGGAGGATAATGGACATCCCTGATGGGTACCATTATGAATTAGAAAACTCGGAGTCAGGGACGTGTAAATCCATATTTTACCACTAGGTCCAGAATATAGTGCTAAAATTTTACACAACATAATTGGGCCAAGCCCTAATTTCACTAATGTTTGCTTGAGAAAAGGCCAGCCAACACGGTCAAAAGCCTTCTTTGGCCAACAGAGAAGGCAGGCCAGAATTTTTGCTGTTTGAGCATGACCCATAAGCAATAGAGTTTTAATTTTATTTTACGTGCTTCTCTCTCTTGAACAAACCCGACCTGGTTCATATGCACCATGTTTGAAAGAAGGATTTGAAGACGTGTGGCATTCAGCTTGGCATAATTTTTTACATCTACCCCAATTAGGGATATAGGACCATAGCATTGGGTCCTTGTCTGGTTTTGGAAGTAAGGTGATATGAGCCTCCAGTGTCTGAGTGGAAAATACATTGGTAGTTCAATGGGATTGAATGCTGCTTATTAGGGATGAGCCGAACACCCCCCTGTTCGGTTCGCACTAGAACATGCGAACAGGAAAAAAGTTCGTTCGAACACGCGAACACCATTAAAGTCTATGGGACACGAACATGAATAATCAAAAGTGCTAATTTTAAAGGCTTATATGCAAGTTATTGTCATAAAAACTGTTTGGGGACCTGGGTCCTGCCCCAGGGGACATGGATCAATGCAAAAAAAACTTTTAAAAATGGCCGTTTTTTCAGGAGCAGTGATTTTAATAATGCTTAAAGTCAAACAATAAAAGTGTAATATCCCTTTAAATTTCGTAGCTGGGGGGTGTCTATAGTATGCCTGTAAAGGGGAGCATGTTTCCCATGTTTAGAACAGTCTGACAGCAAAATGACATTTCAAAGGAAAAAAGTCATTTAAAACTACTCGCAGCTATTGCATTGCCGGTCCGACAACATACACATAGAAGTTCATTGATAAAAACGGCATGGGAATTCCCCACAGGGGAACCCCTGCCAAAATTAAAAAAAAAATAAAATGACGTGGGGGTCCCCCTAAATTCCATACCAGACCCTTCAGGTTAACAAGGGGACCCCCAGATCCCGCCCCCCCTGTGTGAAATGGTAAGGGGTACCCCTACCATTTCACTAAAAAACTGTCAAAAATGTTAAAAATTACAAGAGACAGTTTTTGACAATTCCTTTATTTGAATGCTTCTTCTTTCTTCTATCTTCCTTCATCTTCTTCTGGTTCTTCTGGCTCTTCTGGTTCTTCCTCCGGCATTCTCGTCCAGCATCTCCTCTGCGACATCTTCTATCTTCTTCTCCTCGGGCCGCTCCGCACCCATGGCATGGGGGGAGGCTCCCGCTCTTCTCTTCATCTTCTTCTCTTCTTCATCTTCTTCTTCATCTTCTTCTGTTCTTCTCTTCTTCATTTTCTTCTCGGGGCCGCTCCACATCCATGCTGGCATGGAGGAAGGCTCCCGCTGTGTTACGGCGTCTCCTCTTCTGACGGTTCTTAAATAACGGGGGGCAGGACCACCCGGTGACCCCGCCCCCCTCTGACGCACGGGACATGACGGGACTTCCCTGTGGCATTCCCCGTGATGTCACAGGAAAGTCCTGTCAAGTCACTGTGCGTCACAGGGCGGCGGGGTCACTGGGTAGCCCCGCCCCCCATTATTTAAGAACTGTCAGAAGAGGAGACGCCGTCACACAGCGGGAGAGCCTCCCTCCATGACAGCATGGATGCGGAGCGGCCCGGAGAAGAAAATGAAGAAGAGAAGAAGATGAAGAAGAGAAGAAGATGAAGAAGAAGATGAAGAAGAGAAGAAGATGAAGAGAAGAGCGGGAGCCTCCCCCCATGCCATGGGTGCGGAGCGGCCCGAGGAGAAGAAGAAGAACCAGAAGAGCCAGAAGAACCAGAAGAAGAAGATGAAGGAAGATAGAAGAAAGAAGAAAGAAGAAGCATTTAAATAAAGGAATTGTCAAAAACTGTCTCTTGTCATTTTTAACATCTTTGACAGTTTTTTAGTAAAATGGTAGGGGTACTAGTAGGTGGGGGCGGGATCTGGGGGTCCCCTTGTTAAAGGGGGCTTCCAGATTCCGATAAGCCCCCCGCCCGCAGACCCCCACAACCACCGGCCAGGGTTGTGGGGATGAGGCCCTTGTCCTCATCAACATGGGGACAAGGTGTTTTGGGGGGCTACCCTTCCAATGTTGAGGGCATGTGGCCTGGTACAGTTCAGGAGGGGGGGCTCTCTTGTCCCCCCCTCTTTTCCTGCAGCCTGCCAGGTTGCGTGCTCAGATAAGGGTCTGGTATGGATTTTTGGGGGGACCCCACGCAGTTTTTTTTTTTAATTTTGGCACGGGGTTCCCCTTAAAATCCATACGATACCTGAAGGTCTGGTATGGAATTTAGGGGGACCCCGACGTCATTTTTTTTTTAAATTTTGGCCGGGGTTCCCCTAATATTAATACCAGACCTGAAGGGCCTGGTATGGAATTTAGGGGGACCCCCACGTCATTTTTTTTTTTCAATTTTGGTTCGGGGTTCCCCTGTGGGGAATTCCCATGCCGTTTTTATCAATGAACTTCTATTGTGTATTGTCGGACCGGCAATGCAATAGCCGCGAGTAGTTTTAAATGACTTTTTTCCTTTGAAATGTCATTTTGCTGTCAGACTGTTCTAAACACGGGAAACATGCGCCCCTTTACAAGCATACTATAGACACCCCCCAGCTACGAAATTTAAAGGGATATTACACTTTTATTGTTTGACTTTAGGCATTATTAAAATCACTGCTCCCGAAAAAACGGCCGTTTTTAAAACTTTTTTTTGCATTGATCCATGTCCCCTGGGGCAGGACCCAGGTCCTCAAACACTTTTTATGACAATAACTTGCATATAAGCCTTTAAAATTAGCACTTTTGATTTCTCCCATAGACTTTTAAAGGGTGTTCCGCGGCATTCGAATTTGCCGTGAACACCCCAAATTGTTCGCTGTTCGGCGAACTTGCGAACAGCCAAAGTTCGAGTGGAACTCGAAGCTCATCCCTACTCCTTATATGTTTTGTAAAATTTTGAGGTAAATCCATCCAGACCCGGACTTTTACCAGAGAGTGTATTGGTAATCACCTCCAGTAATTCCTTATGCAAAAAATGGGCATCCAGGGAATCCCTAGTGTCCCCATCTGATGTTGGAATAGCGGTTTCCTGTATATAGTCCTGTATGCGACGGGTAAAAGACCCAGACTCCTCTAAGGATATTTTTGAAGGAGCAAGATTATATATATAACAGGGAGTTTGGGACTTTAAATGAAGCAATTTGAAATGCGGAGGATTAAAATTGTAATTTTATTAGTATTAGTAAGTATATAGTAAAGGAATTTCATGTGTATATACAGACATACATATATAATTGGAGGCCTGGACGGATACCCCTCGGGGCATCGGCGCCACGTTCCCTGCGTCATACGCGGGACGTCAATTCTGACATCACCGCGCCGACGTTTGGAGCGTCATCTGCGTGATTACCATTGGGGGGAGGGTTCTGTGGCGCCAAACACTGAGCAATCATTCAGCTCAGGTGCGGACGCCGCTCCCCTCCTCCCGCAGGCTCACGCACGTGGCGTTGGCAGCATGTGTATATAGGTCCCCCAATCGGAGCCAGCAGCTTACACGGCCGGTCTCCCCTTGGGGTCTCTGCACACTAGCTGATTTCATCTTGCTAGTTGTGCATGATATGCAACATCAGGTAAACCCTTTCATGTCTACGCTTACCCTCACTGTCATGTTTTCTGCTCTGTTGCACCCTACACCTTGTTTCTTGTACTAGCTTTCTACACAATTCTTCACATTCCCCCTACCCATTAACTCATACATATCTAGATCTTTCACTATTTATTTTTTCAATCAGATCCCCTGTTTATTATACAACCTTCACTGCATTATCTACGAGCACTTTCCAAACACGGGTATCTCTGGGTACATTATTTATATTATTTCTCAACGTAATTTGCTCTATTCTAATTAATATTATTATACACGACTTCCAATATTCATTCCCAGATATCCTTTTCTGACAAGCTATGCCCCATCATTATTGTTACAATCATTCCCTTAACCAGATCTCCTTTATTATATGACTTCTATTGTATTACTCATCAGTATTCTTCATATACAAGTACCTTTGTATACATTATTTATACTATATAATACTCAATATAACCTACTCTGTTTTGAACGAATACTGATATACTATATTTTTTAATATAAATGCTCAACTACACTGCAGAGTGCATGAGCATCATGGGAAATGTAGTTGTGCCAAGGTTCGCCATCACTGGCCTATGGGAGGACCATTAGCTCTCATATCTGGAGTGGGATAGAAATACAGCAGGAGCTCCACCACCTGGCTGAGAGAAAAATGTTGATTTCAAAATACTGTGAAGTGGTTCTGACATTTACTATAGCATAGCAGAGGTAAAGTATCTTCAACATTATATCTTACACAAATCTCTGTGCTAATGCCCTGTACACACGATCGGAATTTCCGTCAGAAAAAACTTCGATGGTTTTTCCGACGGAATTCCGCTCAAGCTCGCCTTGCATACACACGGTCACACAAAGTTCCCTGAACTTTCAAATGTCAAGAACGCGGTGATGTACAAGCGAGAAAATGAAGTTCAATGCTTTCGAGCATGCATTGAATTGTTTCCGAGCATGCGTCGTTTTTTGTGCGTCTAAATTGCATACAGACGAACGGAATTTCTGATAGAAACTTTTTCCGATGGGAAAATAGAGAACCTGCTCTCAATCTTTTGCTGGCTGGAATTCCGCCAGCAAAAGTACGATGGAGCATACACACAGTCGGAATTTCTGACCAAAAGCTCACATCCGACTTTTGCTTGCGGAATTTCTGAGTGTTTCTGTGTGTATGGGGCATAAGAGTTTCACTTTATCCCACTACCAGAGTAAAGCCCTAACTCACCCCCCCCCAAAAAAAAAAAAAAAAAAGAAAAAAGGCATGCATAATATATTGGGACAGATTAGAAAGGTGAAATTTATTTAATGAAAAATGTCTGGGGCAATTAAGCTGCTGCCCCTTAATTGGTACATTTTTCTTATTTTTAATACTCAAACCAGGGCTGGACGAGTGGTATGCAGATGTGACAGAGACATTGGATGCTTCAGCAGGAAGGGGTACAAAAAGAGCAGGACCTGAAATTGAAAACGTAGTACACAGCTCCTAGGGGCGACACACTTTGGCTCTGTCCCCGCACATAGACTCGAAGCCCTGTAGTCCTTACAGCTAGATACAATTTGTGTAGCACCCTCCTAGATAGGCTGCTAAGATGCCAGGCAAATTTTGTTATTTTTGTCTCTTCTGTAATCATTGGAGCAGCTATTGATTTCTTTGGACTGTTCTAGTTCTCACAGGTTGCAGGTTTGATGATTTCCGCTGCCTTCCTGAGGCTTCTAGAACATAGGTGCTAGAAAAGTCAAATGGGCAGCTTGAAAATGTATTGTCCTTCAGCCAATCCCTGGGTAGGTGTGCCCAGTTGGTGCCTGAGAAGAACATAAATAGTATGAGGTTTGGAGCAGCCAGGTTCTTCTATTGCTCTTTTGAGGCAAGTCTACTGGAGTTTGCTGATGGTCTTTAAGGTCCCAGCTTCGGGAGACC